>NC_081843.1:44727697-45327697 GCF_963259705.1 Myotis daubentonii | reverse complement strand
TCTGGGGTTTTGTTTAGCTTCTATGTGTTACTATGTTTCTTAAACTGCAAGCTCAGAGGCCGGCAAGGCAGGCGTGGAACGTTGGAGTCCTCCATCACTGAAGCAAGCAAGCCTCATGTTCAGTTTAAGCTGCCTAGCTGCTGGCCACCATCTTGGCTGGCAGTTAATTTGCATATCGCCCTGATTAGCCAATGGGAAGGGTAGCGGTCGTACGCCAATTACCATGTTTCTCTTTTATTAGTAGGATTTCAGAGAGGAAGGGAGAGGGAGAGAGAGATAGAAACATCAATGATGAGAGGGAATCAAATCATTGATCGGCTGCCTCCTGCTGGGGATTGAGCCTGCAACCCAAGCTTGTGCCCTTGACTGGAATTGAACCTGGGACCCTTCTGTCCCCAGACTGACACTCTATCCACTGAGCCAAACTGGCTAGGGCTCAAAGGTGATTTTTAATCCGTGCAACAAAAGTGTACATGAGAGTTAACTCAGTAGTGTTTCCTGCGTGGGTTGAATGATTAGATAAATTTAACTTTCAAAACAATCCTGTGAGATAAGTATTGTTTTTTCCTTTTTCACAGATAAGGAAACAAAAGGTCAAAGAAGTTAAATATCACACTGAAAGCCAAGAGCTTTTGCAAACATCAGCATATCCCTTGTGTGTATGGCACAGGCAAAAGGGCCCCCCATTCTCTGGGCATCTCTTAAAGAGGTGAGCTCAGTAGGGTCAAGTATGCATCTGGATGCATAACAGGGCAGTGCTTCAAGAGAGGGATTTTACGCCTTGTTGTTCTTTTTTGTAGGTAAAGGACATAAAGTCTGGGCTTGGGCACTAAGTGGTCTGAGCTTAGAGGCCAGTTATCTGTAAACTATAGTTGTTAGCTCCTGTGGGGAGTTGGTTTGGGGTGCAACTCTTCCCATTGAGGAGAAAGAAAATTGGTGGTGCCACACATTGTTTGAGACATAGCCCCTTCCACTGGTAAGGGGAGAGGGAGGAGTTCCCAGAAGCTAGTTCATCCAGACAACCCAGAGAGAATTCCTAGAGTCACTTATTGGACAATCCATCTTTACTCATTCACTAAAAATAGTAGCCAAACTAGGACTTGAATCCATGTCTTTTGATTTCAAAACCCAGCTAGAAATTGGAAAGCTTTCCCTAATGAGTAAAGACAACAGCCAAATCTAATGGTTATGGTAAACTCAGGCTTGTTTCACATGAATCATTTGGGAGTTCAGGTGTTCAAATGGCAGGTTATAGTCAAATAGGCAAATGCCATCATCCTGGCTCCTGGTAATGGATCTACTCAGTGTCCCAGACACAGCTAAGGACTTGAGAGGGAAGACGTCTCCAACTAGAAGAGGAAGGGTACTTCAGAGACTGACAAAGGAAGTCATAGGAAACCTTTTCCATTAAACTCATTGGTTGAATTAAAGGACAGCTTCATAAATAATTATACTCTCTGTTCTTCACCAAAAAGGCTCTTTATGAAGAAATTTTCTATACAAACAAATACAGATCAAAGGGAATTTCTACTTTAAGAGGTTTGGATCTTTCCCACTAATTTATAATATCATTTTTGTGTCTACAATGAAGTACGTAGACTTTATGTAAAGAGTCCTACTGTGAATACTTTTGTGAATGGCTACCCCATGATTTTTAAAAATTTTCATAACTAATTTATAATACAGGTTTCCTTATGCTAGGCTTACCATTTTCTCCATTATGTTTTTGTGTTATCTTTATAGCAAACTTAAAGCAAAGACTTACATTTTTCTTTATTCTCTAAAAGGTTGAGAGATGTCTCGTTATGTGAAAAACCATTGTTATTAAACTGGTTCTGATCTGAGAATGCTCCTGTTTTTATTTCTTTTTATCATAAAACTGAACCAGAGATGACAAGCTAATAAGAGGCTTCCTTTCCTATATCAAACTTTTTTTTTTTTTTACAAATAGCTCAGTTAATGAAATGATATTACCTCCTTTTTGCCTGAGATCAAAATCAGGACTGCATTGCTTATTTATTCCTACATTTGCTCCTTGGCAGCATGGAATTGCCAGTCAAATGACACATTGCTAATGTACATGGTTCATAAAGATCATTTACAGATAGAACATTTGCTCTATAGATAGATTTACTTTTTCTGTTTTCCTATATTTTATTTCATTTCTACTTTGCTTTGCTTCCCTTTCCCCCTCTTCCCTTTAGCTGTATTTGACTATAACCTGCCATTTGAACACCTGAAGTCCCAAACCCAGTGATATTAATTGGTGCCAGTTATTGCCATTCCATTCCCCTTGCCAATAACTGGTTTATGTTTGGGCATGAGAAGCAATTTTGGCCAGACACATGACAAGCAGCCTACTAGTGGTTTTCCAGCAGAACTTTCTCGTAGCTGATAATAATAGGCCCATGGAAGAAAATTACTCCTCTTCTTCAACTTGATGATATAGCATCTTATATCATTTTGTGGTCAGAAGGGACAAGCCTCAGAGCATGAACCAACATGCTGAAGATGACAGAATGAAAAACAGAAAAACCTCAGTCTTTAATGATACCACCAAAATTAATACATTGTGCATTCCTAGAAGGTACAGCCTGGGTCATGCAGCTGGTGTTTCTGTTTTGTTTGTTTTGATCTCCTGTATGCCATGCAATGTGCTGAACATCATGTAATACCTCACATGTCTTCTTTCTAATAGGTGAAAAACATTTGAAAAATAAAACCCAAGTTAAGAAGTTAACAAAATGCTTAAAAGAGCCTTTCATGCCTGAGCCAGTTTGGCTCGCTGGATAGAGCGTTGGCCTGTGGACTGAAGGGTCTCAGGTTCAATACTGGCCAAGGGCACATGCCTGGGTTGCGGGCTTGATCCCCAGTAGGGGGCATGCAGGAGACAGCCAACCAATGATTCTCTCTCATCATTGATGTTTCTATCTCTTTATCCCTCTCCCTTCCTCTCTAAAATCAATAAAAAAATACATTACAAAAAAAGAGCCTTTCATCCTTTTTTTGTTTTTGCTGTGTAAAGTTATTTAGGAAATAGTCCTATCTCAGACTATTCTACTCTTTAAAAAAATTGCCCGGCCAACGTGGCTCAGTGGTTGAGCATCAACCTATGAACCAGGTCATGGTTCCATTGCTGGTCAGGGCACATACCCGGGTTGTGGGCTTGATTCCAAGTGTGGGGCATGCAGGAGGCAGCCAATCAATGATTCTCATCACTGATGTTTCTATCTCTCTCTCCTTCTCCCTTTCTCTCTGAAATCAATAAAAAATATATTTTAAAAAATGAAATAAAATAAATAAATGTTAGGTCTGACTGCCTCATTACTATAGAAAAAACATCAAGGAATGAGATGAAGTGCCAGACTGGTGTTCATTATTATGCCAATTTTGTGAAATATTGAGAAACTATTCACTTGTCCTTAGGAGTAAGTCACACAGGAGGCAGGTCGCAAAAATGTTCATCATGACTCAATCTCCCCTGCAGGTCTGCCTTTGTGGTACACCAGAGTTACCACTATGATTAAGTCTGGTTGGCCAAGCCATCTTAAGCATTTTAGAAGCAGGTTAATTACCACTGCAGGTCATATTGCTTTTGCTATTTCCTCTTTTTCCACTTTAGGGGCTTAAAGAGTTCTTTTGTCTAAAAGTATATTAATATGAAACATCTTAAGAGCTTTCTTCCCTGCCTATAATAGTTTGGGATCTGCCCATGGGTGCAGTAGAAGGACCTACCCATTCTTTCAATCTATTTATGTGTGCCTCCCTTATACATTCGCATAGGTACTCAATAAATTATGTATGAGTGAACAAATGGGTGCGCTAGTGTAAAATAAATGTAATCGCTTCTCGGTCTTTTGGCTAAGATCAAGTGTAGTATCTCTTTTTATCAGTTTAATCTCTGATATGTCCTGTATCCAAGGATATAATATTAAACTGGAGGCCTAATGCACGAAATTCGTGCAAGGGTAGGGTCCCTAGGCCTGGCTGGCGATCAGGGCCAATCTGTGGGGTGACCGGCAGGGCAATTGGGGGACCCTGCTTGCACCTGCCTTGGCTGGCCTGGGGCCTGCAGTCTGGGGGCAGCTCCTGCATTGAAGGTCTGCCCCTTGGTGGTCAGTGTGCATCATAGCAATCAGTCATTCCACTGGTCGTTCTGCCGTTCTGTCAATTTGCATATTAGGGTTTTATTATATAGGATGTATTTTTGGAATAGGAAGATGGAATAGGAGCTTGCTCTGTCCACTCCATGTATCGACCTGGTATTGCAGTACCTCCGGGAATGGTGCACTAAAAAAAAAAAAAAAAAAAGTAAATAATTTTTTTTTCAAAGTATACCTTTATTGATTTCAGAGCAGAAGGGAGAAGGAAAGAAAGAGATTGAAACCATCAATGATGAGAGTGAATCATGGATCAGCTTCCTCCTGCATGCCCCCTATTGGGGTTTGAGCCAGCAACCTGGGTATGTGCCCTTGACCAACATCGAACCTAGGGCCCTTCACTCTGCATGCTGATGCTGTATCCACGAACCAAACCAGCTAGGCCATAAATAAATTTTTGACTAATGTAGTCATTCATTCAGTCTCCTTGCCATTGAAAAGCTTATTATATAGTCACTAGGGCCCAGTGCACGAAATTCGTGCCCTGGGGGCGGGGTCCCTCAGCCCAGCCTGCACCCTCTCACAGTCCAGGGCTCTCGCAGTCTGGGACCCCTTGCTCCTTACCGCCCACCTGCAGTGGAGGTGGGAGAGGCTTCTGCCACCACTGCTGCGCTCGCCAGCAGTGAACCCAGCTTCTGGCTGAGCAGCACTCCCCCTGTGGGAGCACACTGACCACCAGGGGGCAGCTCCTGTGTTGAAGGTCTGCCCCCTGGTGGTCAATATCCATCATTTGGTCAATTTGCATATTAGGGTTTTATTATCTACACTAATAAAAGAGAAACATGGTAATTGGCGTACGACCGCTACCCTTTTCATTGGCTAATTCAGCGAGATACGCAAATTAACTGCCAGCCAAGATGGCGGCCGGCAGCCAGGCAGCTTGAAACTAACATGAGGCTTGCTTGCCTCAGTGACGGAGGACTCCAACGTGTCCCCGCCTGCGGCTGCAGGCCTCTGAGCTTGCAGTTTAAGAAACATTATAACAAATACCGCAGGACATCAGCCAGCAGGATCGCAACATTGTATGCAAAGGCCAGAAACCCACTTTCAGCTGAGCCAAGCCTCAAGCTAAAGCTGGCCCAGAATTAAAAAAAAAAAAAAGGAACAAAGGAGCGTTTGGGAGTTCAGTCACCCCCAGCCTGTAAACAGCCCTCAGCCCCTCAACCAGACTGGCCAGGCACGTCAGTGGGGACCCCCACCCTGAAGGGTGTGTGACCAGCTGCAAACAGCCATCATCCCCTCACACAGGCTGGCCAGGCACCCCAGTGGGGACCCCCACCCTGATCCAGGACACCCTTCAGGGCAAACCAGCCAGCCCCACCCATGCACCAGGCCTCTATTCTATATAGTAAAAGGGTAATATGCCTCCCAGCACCGGGATCAGTGGAGCCGCGAGGCCTCCTGGCACTGGGATCAGCATGACAGGGGGCAGCGCCCAAACCCCCTGATCGCCCTGCGGCTCTGTGTGTGACAGGGTGCAGCACCCCCCCTCCCCCCCCCCCGCCACGGGCCCTGCTCTGTGTGTGACGGGGTAGAGCCATAACCTCCCCATTGGCCCTGCCCTGAGTGTGACAGTGGCGGCGCCCCAACCCCCTGATCGGCCCTGCTCTGTGAGTGATAGAGGGTGGCGCCCCAACCCGCTGATCTGCCCTGCTCTGTGTGTGACGGGGCGGTGCCCCAACTCCCCTATCGGCCCTACTCTGTGAGTGACAGGGGGGAGTTCCTCAACCCCCTGATGGGCCCTGCTCTGTGTGTGACAGGAGGGAGCTCCCCAACCCCCTGATGGGCCCTGCTCTGTGTGTGATGGGGGAGCTCCCCAACCCCCTGATGGGCCCTCCTCTGTGCATGACAGGGTATGGAGCCCCAACCCCCCTGATGGGCCCTGCTGAGTGCGTGACAGGGGGCAGTGCCCCAACCCCCTGATGGGCCCTGCTCTGTGCATGACAGGAGGGAGCTCCCCAACCCCCTGATGGGCCCTGCTCTGTGTGTGACAGGGAGTGGTGCCCCAATCCCCCAATCGGCCCTACCCTGAGTGTGACTGAGGGTGGCATCGCAACCTCCCAATCCGCCCTGCTCTGTGCATGACAGGGGGCGGCAACCCAACTCCCCAATCGGCCCTGCTCTGAGCCCGACCAGGGGCTGCACCTAGGGATTGGGCCTGTCCTCTGCCACCTGGGAGCAGGCCTAAGCCAGCAGGTCGTTATCTCCCGAGGGGTCCCAGACTGCGAGAGGGCACAGGATGGGCTGAGGGACCCCCCTCCCCCCCGAGTGCACAAATTTTTGTGCACTGGGCCTCTAGTATAGGATAACAAAGTAAATAGATAATCCCAAGGAGGAATTATAGGTATTATACTAGAGGTATACACAGGGTACTGTGGGAAAATAGAAGAGTGACTTTTTGAAGCTGTGTATTTAAAGCCGAGAGAACAGCATGTACATTGTCTATTGTGACTGGAGTGAAGAGCTACATGTAGTTAAGAGCTAACCTTCACACCCATCCTCTCCTTCCAGCATTATTCCCAGAACCACTTTCCTGGTTATGTCAATCTTTTTGCCTTTCAATTTAGCTCTGGGAGCAAAATCAAAAAGGTCATGAAGTAGAAAGAGGACAGATGGGCAAATAATGAACCTTGAGTGAGCCGAAATGTTGACTTAATCCATGGGGTAAAAAAATATATGGGAATAAAAGAGTAAAGAGTATGTGAACCCGTTGGTAAATTAGAGGAGAAGCAAATAGACACCTTGAAACAGTTGCAAAGAAAATAAAGCATATTAAGGGATAGCCTATATTAATACTAGACTTGATTCCTGTGCTATCACTATTTTCCTTATTGATAATTATCATCTTAAGAAAGTTGTTCTGAATGAATTTCTGTTCTTTACAATTCAAAGACTGTAATTAAAACCAATCCCTCCACTTTGCATTCTCTCTGTTCCTGTTCAGTAGGATTCTTCATTTTCCCACAAACAGGTCATTTTCATTTCTGCCTGTCTCTCATCTTTTATAAAATTTACCTTAGATGAAATTTGTTTTCTTCTCTCCAATTAATTATTCAGCAGACATCTTGAAGCCCAACAAAGGTGCCTGGCACTTGGCTAGTTGCTAGGGCTGCAGAGATGACTCACACACAGCCTTGTCTTCACTCCGTTCTTTGAGGTCTTTACCCCAAAGGCACCTATTATCTTTAAAATTTCAATCCCTACCTCTGACATTTTATACACTCCTCCTTGCCTTTTGTTTTTCAGTTTCATCTTCTAATATATTCTCTAGTTCACTAATTTTTCTTTTTTTCTATTTCCTGTTTTTCTCTTAGCTGAATTTTTGTTTATTCACTTATAATATAAACTGAAATAAATGTTTAACAATGCTTTTCCTTACTAAGTGTGATTTACTCTGATATTTTCTGTTATTTATTTTGTAAAAAATGCAGGTCTTGCCCTGGTTTGGTTCAGTGGCACAGGGGTGGGCAAACTTTTTGACTCGAGGGCCACAATGGGTTCTTAAACTGGACCGGAGGGCCGGAACAAAAGCATGGATGGAGTGTTTGTGTGAACTAATATAAATTCAAAGTAAACATCATTACATAAAAGGGTATGGTCTTTTTTTTCAATAGTTTTATTCATTTCAAACGGGCCGGATCTGGCCCGCAGGCCGTAGTTTGCCCATGGCTGGGATAGAGTGTCGGCCTGTGGACTGAAGGGTCCCGGGTTGGATTCCAGTCAAGGGCACATGCCCAGGTTGCAAGCGTATGATCGCCAGTAGGGGGCGTGCAGGAAGCAGCCAATCAGTGATTCTCCCTCATCATTGATGTTTCTATCTCTCTCTCCCTCTCCCTTCCTCTCTAAAATCAATATATATATATATATACACATATATATAAATGCAGGTCTTAAGCCATTACACTGATTTCATGACCTACTCATGAATCATGATCCAGTTTATATTACACTGACTTCATGTGTATGTGTATGTTCTCACTGGACCTTGTATGTTTCAACTTAGAAGTCCTGTTGTTTGTCTCATAGCATTCTCTCTCTAACTCTCCCTCCCTCCTTCTATCCCCTGCCATACTGTGAGTCCCAATGAGGGATCAGGGCCACTTTACTCACTGCTATATTTCCAGCACCTAGCATAGTAACAAGACAGGTGCAAGTCATGTGCAAGCAGAAGTTAAAAGGGAGCAGAAACTGTAAGCAGAAGTTAGTCAGCAGGCAGATAATGAGCAGAAATACAAAGGGAAGTAGAAACTATGACCCATGAGAGAGAGACAGAGTGATAGTTCCAGTTCTACTAGTAAGTTCAAAAGTATCTTTATAGCAATCTCCTTTACCCTCTTTCTTAATTAGGGTGAATTTTTTTATTTTTTTGAAACTAATGTTATATAAATAGTAGTTGAATGAAATCTTGATCAATCAGAGCAAACAATTAAAATACTTCAGTAAAACAAATATTTTTTAATACCTTCTAACTTTAAGATGGATGTTGATGAATAAATGGAAAAATTACTTTAAGGCCTGGAGATGGGGAAGGCAGGAGAGTATGTTTGCTCCAATCAGCTCTCACATCCTTGAGGCACAGGGAATATCCCTGAAGGATTTGGGGCCTACGTAAGAGAATTGCTGGAGAAAGGGCCCATTCTAGCACCCCCTCACAAATCAAATAGGATTGACAACCCAAATTCATTATTTTTGAAAACTGCTTTACTGAGGTGGAGAATTGATTAAAATGAATTTTTGATTCAGAGAGAATTAGGACTAAGAAAAACTCTTTAAAACCTTAATCTTCTTTATTTTATAAAGATTTCTTTAAAATAAACCATTTGCTTAAAGTCACATAGCTAGGTAGTCACAAAACTAAGATTAACCCCCAAGACAGGTAATTCTTGGCCCAACGCATTTTGTGGGACATCTTATTGCCTCTCCATTTCAGAAAATCAAAATCCATGTCTGTTAATTCTACTTCCCAATTAGAAATCAATTCCCTTTGCCTGAGGAAAAACAATATCTTACTTCTTATTAAGAGTGTTAAATTTGGCTAGTTGATGCTTTCATATGACATCTGATTTCATTATGATAAAAGTGTAAAGAAAAATACAAATTATTACTACAATTAAAATTTCCCAAAATTACATGAGAGAAAATATTTTAACATATTTGGCACTTACATAATGTTTTTTAACTTTAAAAATGTTTACAGTAATTATATAGCACATTAAATTTATGTGGTCAGGTGAACACAGACTGTCATAGTTCTTAAAATCATAAAATTTAACCTATTTATTACCTTTCTCTATATATTTTTGTTTGTTTGTTTGTTTGTTTTTTGTGTCTTGCTTGATTTCCTTTAAGAATGACTTGATTACTTTTAGGATCTAGGCAGAGTATAAGTCCAGTCATTCACATTCATGATTTCTTCCATATTCGTATACCACCCATTTCAGTTTTCAATTAATATGTTTATGTATTTCAACTCACTTTTATATTCAATACCTAGTTTAATCTCATCCTAAAATAATATATCTGTGATACCATAAGCTTGATGTGCTAATTATATTTTTACATATTTGACTGTTAATAAAATAGTAACCTGTTTACTACCTAAAATCAATTTACTCTGGGAAGCACTGGTATAGTTTACAGAAAGAGCACAGAATTTAGAACAAAAAACAGGGCTTCAAAATTCAATTCTGACATTTTCCTCTGTGAAAATTCTATTACCAGTCTGAGCCTCTCTGTTTTCGAATCTGTAAAATGAAGAAAAATATCCATTCTGCTTCCCTTCCTAGGTTATTGTGAAGTTTAAATTGCATAATGCCCATAATATTTTGTAACTGCAAAAAAAAAAGTGTGTGTGTGTGTGTGTGTGTGTGTGTGTGGGAAGAATATTATATAGGTCAGTAAATAACAATAATAATAATATAGGACAATAATACAATAATAGAGAAGTCAACTAATTTCAGGCTTCCTGTATTTTAATATATAGCCACCTTTTAGTTTAAAAGACCATATCTTTCTTTATCACAGTGAAAATTGGGTATAATATAAGGTTGCTAATTGTCCCATCAACAGGGAATGTTTGGGAGGAAAAAATAAAATCCTTGTCATTATCGGGAAAAGAACCATTCTATTTATTAGTTTGCTTCTAGTCACAGCAGCCCAGTAGCCTTTGCAGGCAATCTGTGGAGAGCAGCCCAGGAGACTGAACAGTGTGTGACTCCAGCAGTACCTGTAAATTGATTTCAATGATAATTACAGAGTCATTAAAAATTTCATTTTTACCAGCCATTCAAGTTTAAACAGTAAATCTTTACATTGTCTTGTTATCAGGACATAGCAGCAGAATCGCTCTCAACTTTCTCCAGAGTCACCCAGGGACCCAGCAGTCCCTTGGAATCATTCACATCTGAACATCAAAGGAAACCTTCCAGCCTACACTAAGCCTTCAAAGTCATGATAGGTATCCTTGAGAAAATAAAACACATTTAGGCTAGCATGTACTACAAGGCTTTATATTTTAGTATATGTGCTGCCGAAGCGAGCACACACAAGGCTTTATATATATCTCTGGCACCTCATTAGCCTGAATATTAAGGTTCAAACAAGTGTATCTGGTACTTTGCTATATACTTTTGCTTATAATAATACATTTAATATCAATCTTGCCATTTGTGGGAACCCTAATGTTATCTGAGATTCTAAGTTATGAATGCGCCTTATATCCTAACAAATGTTCAAATTTACCCACATTCTTATAAACAAATTGTTCAGCTTGCTTGGGTAAAATTCCAATTATCTGTGATGGTTGGACATTTGTTTATATATGACATTTGACTTGTGAATTTTTTTTTAAAGTAGAATATATGTAGTATTAAAATTATACTTACTATGTTTAAATCTTTATTTTTTTTAAAAAATATATATTTTTATTGATTTCAGAGAGGACGGGAGAGGGAGAGAGAGATAGAAACATCAATGATGAGAGAGAATCATTGATTGGCTGCCTCCTGCACGCCCCGCACTGGGGACTGAGCCCGCAACCCAGGCACGTGCCCTTGACCAGAATCGAACCTGAGACCCTTCAGTCCACAGGCCCACGCTTTATCCACTGAGCCAAACCAACTAGTGCTAAATCTTTATTTGATTCAGAAAAATCTTGAGGTTCTTACCCACATCATTATAAATCTTAATTATAATTATTGAAGCTATAAAAATTATAAAAACAAAAAAGAATTCATACTGATCTCATGATTATCTCTTAAAATATAAAATGCAGAAAAAAATAGTTTTTTGGATTCTTTAACAGTTCGGCTTGGAGATAAATAAGAGTTTATTATAATTGTCAATTCTCCTAATTAGCAAGAATTACAATTTTTATAAGCTGTCAGCTATGCCTGATGAGCTTGGAGCATCTTGTAGTGCCAGAAACTAAGGAAAGGCTAAAACAAACAAACAAACAAAAAACAATGGTATAGCATGTCAAAGTAGCATAGGACTCAGCTGAAAGAACTCACAATGGCCAAAGATGGAACAATTTAAGCCATAAATTAAAGTAGTATAAGATTATAAACCAACATGTAAAGTACAAATCCATGTATCCATACTTTCATAAACAAATGATTGAGTAAATAAATAAATAAATAAATAAATAAATAAATAAATAAATAAATGGGGGAGAACAGAGAAATCTCCCATGCAAAGGAATTAACAAATAATTTACATAGCTATTCCACCGTCAAGTAGAAGGAACATAACTCCTGACTTAGGAGTTATGGGAACTCTTTAAGTGTGGCCTGTGCATAGTGACTTATTTCCAAAGAGTGCAGTATGGAAAAGAGGGGGAAAGAATAACTTTGTAGTAGAGAAACCTGAGAAATACAGCCAGGAGATCAAGGTCAACACTAACAGTAATAAATCAAGTAGATGTAAATAGCCTTAATATGATGATGAAAATTGTACTTTACCTGTATGGTTATCTCCCAATCATGAGAAAAAACACACACATATAAAGCCCAACAGAGGAACATCTTACAAACTACTTGACTAGAATTCCTCAAAATAGTCAGTCATCAAAAATAAGAAAGTGTCTTAAGAGAGTGTCACAGCCCTAACCGGTTTGGCTCAGTGGATAGAGCATTGGCCTGCGGACTCAAGGGTCCCAGGTTCGATTCCAGTCAAGGGCATGTACCTTGGTTGTGGGCACATCCCCAGTAGGGGGTGTGCAGGAGGCAGCTGATCTATGTTTCTCTCTATCCCTCTCCCTTTCTGTAAAAAATCAATAAAATATATATTTTTTTAAAAAAGAGAGAGAGTGTCACAGCCAAGAGGAGTGTAGGGAGAGATAATGACTAAATGCAATGTGGTATTTTACTGACATCGTGGGACAAAAACAAGGCATTAGGTAAAATTATGAAGTCTGAGTAAACCATGGACTTTAGTTAATAATAATGTATCAAAAATAACAATAATAATGTATAAATATTCATTAATTAATTTTAACAATAATAATGTAAAATATTAATAATAGGGGAAACGAGATGTGGGGTATATGGGAACTCTGAGCTATCGTCTCAGTTTTTCTGTAAATCTAAAACTGTTCTAAAAATAAAGTCTACTATTTAAAAACTTGTCAGTTATTCTAAGAAAAGCATATTTTTTAATATATCACATCATGCTTTCTGTTTAATAAAAGTAATTTTAGGAGGCCGACATTTGTTAATCTTAAAAAAATTATGCTGCAGACAGGTTTAATTCTACTTAACCAAAGTGGAATAAGCAACTAATCTAATTAACTTAATTTATGTTGGGATCTGGATATTGTGTGGATTTTTAAACCTAATTAGGAAAAATTTTTAAATTAAATCCAGTACTGAATGTTTTTGTTTCTTTCAGTTTATTCTATTTAACCTAATGACCAGAAGCTATAAAACTTGTAAATGAGATATTTCATTTGGAGGGGAGTTAGGTTCCACCCTCCCACACACACATAAATAGGTTACCCAGAATTGATCTACCAATGAACTAAAACATCTGCTTGAAGTTTTATAAAACCATATTTTAAAATAAGACTCTCTAACCTTGTAATTTTCTAGCACCTTTTATATGAGCATTCAAGTATTTCACAAGCACCTTATGGTACATTTAGGGTGACATTTCCTAAATGAAAGAAGCAGATGAGTCAAATGCTTATACCAGATTCTCCATGAGTCAGAGGTGCAACTGTTCCATTGAGTTATTAGCTGTCAGTCCTAAAGTAATTTTCCGAAGAATTATTTAAACATAAACCATTTGAAATCATAATAAGGAGATGAAAGAGCCATTTTCCTATTTGTTTTCAACATTAGGTTATTTGAGATGAAATTTGAGCAGATTCAAATATCAAAATATACTGCTAAACTGAATACAAAGATATTTTTCTCACCTTTTAAAATTATATATTAATATCTGTTGCATGTATGTTCACTTTAGGGGCACATAGTAGCCTAACCCACTTAGAGCTTAAAATCCTATTCCAAGGCCCTTTCTTTCTGTTATTCTGCCCATATACCGTATGAACTATATTAGGCAACTCAATAGCTCTCTGTTAATTCTGTCATTACTATCTCAATATCCTAGCTTCTAACATAAACAGTTTATAAATAATGTAACAAATAACACTGTTGCAGAAAACATAATTGTGAAATTTTTGAATGCCATAGACCAAGAACTTATGACTTCAGAGTTTTCACTATCCCTTCCTATTTGATAAAGTTTCTTATGAGAATAGATACAAAAAATAAAATGCCAATGTTTTGTATACAATTCTGAAATTTTATTAAAATTAGTTCTCACTAGCCCTAGCTGGTTTGGCTCAGTGGACAGAGTGTCAGCCTGTGGATTGAAGGGTCCCAGGTTTGATTCCAGTCATGGGCACATATCTTGGTTGCAGACTTGATGAGGAGGCAACCAATCGATGTGTCTCTCTCACATCAATGTTTCTCTGTCTCTCCCCTTCCCTTCTATTCTCTCTAAAAATCAATGGAAAAAATATCCTCAGATGAGAATTAACAAAAAAAATTAGTTCTCATTTATACCCAAAGATAGGTTAGGCCTATATAAGCTTGGTTTCAATCTATGATGTCTTGCCTATGCTAGTAAGAGACTGTATTTTAGGTAACCCATTTAAAGCAATATGATTTTCTTTTATATACATACTAGAAGCCTGTTGCTGGAGGATTCCTGCAAGAATAGAGCTTCGCTCCCATCTCTGCGGCTCCTACCCTGCCCTTCTCTGCGGCTCCTACCTTGCCTGTCTCTGCTACCTCGGCTCCGTTGCTTGGCTTCCTTCTATGGTATCTTCAGTCTTTGCTCCCAGCCGGTATATGCAAATTAGCCGCCATCTTTGTTGGCAGTTAATTTGCATATCATGCTGATTAGCCAATGGGGGCGTGGTAAAGGTACGGTCAATTACCATGTTTGTCTATTATTAGATAGGACTGGAGGCCCAATGCATGAAATTCCGGCAAGAGTAGGCCTTCCTTCCCCTGGCTGCTGGTATCAGCTTCCCTCTGGCACCTGGGACTCAGGCTTCCCTCCCAGCCCTGGCTTCATCTGGAAGGACAGAAGGATGTCTGGAAGGACATCTGGTCTAATTAGCATATTACACTTTTATTATTATAGAGGAAGGGAGAAGTAGAGAGAGACAGAAACATTAATGATGAGAAAGAATCATTGATTGGTTGTCTCCTGCACACCCCACACTGGGGATCGAGCCCACAATGTAGGCATGTGCCCTGTCCAGGAGTCTAACCGTGACCTCATGGTTCATAGGTTGACACTCAACCATTGAGCCACCCTGGCCGGGCTAAACAATATAGTTTTTAAAATTAATGGTAAGAAAAATACTTGATCTGAAGCACACTGGGGAAAATATCTTAACACAGATGATCCAATAATTCCTGAACTGCTTGACATTGTCACAGGAATCTCTAACCTTGTTGATGGAAGCCTGAGGGCAACGAGAATTGTTGTGTCAAACAAACTGCAGATTCTAATCCAATTCCTGGTTGCCTAGTCACAGTACTTTATAATGAAAACACTGTTATTAGTATGAGTTTTGTTAGTCTAAATTAATAAAACCAGTAAAATAAACTAATATACTAATAAACCCTGGGACCTTGCCCTAAGTGTGTAATGTAGTTTAGTACAAAGTAAGGCCTTTCAGAATCCTAGTGAAGTAGGATTAATGCTAAGAAATACCCAAAAGCCCTAATTAGAAAGTCATGTTATTGTGGACCCACAACGTGTACGCTGAGGATAATACCTTGCCTGATATCTTCGTTGTAAACATCCTTCAAGGGCCCTAAATTGAGGACCTCTTAGGGGTGGAACCACACACCTTCCTTCATGATCTCCTCATAAATAATTTTCTCTAGAGGAGTCTAAGACAGTCCTGCACCATCAAGAAAAGTCCAATTTCACTAAATATCTATTTAAGTCCTTGCTCTGCTCATGCCTGTCTAACTGCCTACCACACTTCCTTCTAGCAGGACATTAGCCTACGTAGGCAGTGGGGCTTCTAAGAACTGTCTTAAGGACAGACAAAAATAACCAAACAAATCACATACGGGTAATAAATGATAAGTGCCGTAAACAAAGAGCTACAGATATACACAGAGGTGCAGATGCTGGTGTATTCTGACTTGGCCACAACCTAGTGCCATAGTCCCAGTGTTGCCACAGCAACATTCTTGATCCACAGCAACTGACGATAAAGTTTTGACTAAGGGCTGTGTAAAGGAAAAGGGAATTTAACACCTTTCGTACTGCTCACGAGCTTTCTCGTGTTTCACGCGCCATCTGTTAAGGACCCCTCACGAGTTTTCTCGTTTTTCACGCGCCATCTGTTATGGACCTTAGATGTCAACACACTGTCTTGTCCACATCGAATGAAGTGATCTCATTGATGGAAACCGTGCAGGTCAATCTACGAAAAACTATATAATTGCACGAACCCATAAAGCATTGCAGTTACATTGTATTTTGGTCATTCGAATAGTCTTCGTCTTCAAGTTCCTGGCGCTTTTAGAAAATGTTTTACGCAGTACCATACGTTAAAAAAGTACTAGGAACTTTAATTGTTTGTTTAATTGTTTTTGTAAATAAAAATGTTATAATTATTGAAAAACAACACCTAAAGTGCATTATGATCTGTAGTTATGATGATTTAAATAACGTGCAGTTTGCCCCAAAACGTGCGGTCCCTGGCATATGTCTTAGAGATTTTTATGCATTACAAAAGGTGTTAATAAATAACCTAGTGTATGTATATGAATGGGTAAACACAATTCTGCTTCCCTTTAGGAATTTATGGAATTTTTTTCTGCTAAAATCTTTTGTTAATTTACTACAGTTTGACAATTTTAAAAAGTGTTTATCTGTTTAAATATTAAGGCAGTGCTTTGAATATTTGAGAGCAACTCATAATGTAAAACTACTACTTTGCTTTGGAATTCATTTGAGCAAGAGTGGAGCTAAAGGTTTGCCTTCCTTTTTGCATTTTGTTTAGGTTAATATTAATTTTAATTTATTAAAACAATAATGAGCTTTAATTACAGTAAATTGGATGAGGGAAAATGCCCACTAAAATTTTGCTAGATTTAGCCCACAGAGAAGGTAATCCAAACTCCAATATATGCAAGACATTTAAATCCAAAGAAATAATGTTCTATTATTTTCCTATTACTCTTTAAAAATGTTTCCCCAAACCCTTCATCCTTTTTTAACTACTACCAACTGGCCATGACTCCTTTTAGCTACTTCTAACAGATTCAGATCAAGACTGGATGAGATACAGCAAGACCTTGTGATGACATAAACAACCTCCCTGAGCTGAACTGACCTGAAATAGTAAGGTAAAACAAAGTACAAACTCTTAGAGACTGAGATGTAAGGTTCATAGAGGAAAGGAAAAACATTCAATGTATTCACAGGTGCACTTATCAAACAGTATCCCAGGCATAGGATTTTTCTAAAATTATTTATATATATCTAAATCTACAAGGAGAAGCCCTAATTCTGGACACATTTAAATTGTGATATAGCTAAACCTAGAAATATGAGTCACTTATTTTCCTTGTTATTTTATTTAAAATAGCAATAACAGCCCAGGTCATTCAGTTGGTTAGTGTTGTCCTGATACGCTAAGGCTGTGAGTTCGATTTCTGTCCAGGCACATAAAAGAATCAACCAATGAGTGCATAAATAAGTGGAACAACAAATTGATGTGTGTTTTTTTCTCTCTGCCCCCCTTCCTTTCTTATCCCTCTAAAATAAAAAAAAATACTAGTAAAATAGTAATAAAAACCATTAACATTTATCATTAATGGCATAATATTCTATTTGTCAGAAACCATACTAGTCACTTTCCTTGCATTATCTCATCAAAATCTCACAACTCTGTGAAGAAAGTACTATTTTTAACCATTTTACAGATGGGAAAACCAAGGTAAGGACATATAGCAAGTGTCATTACGGATATAAAAGCCCATGCACTTAGTCTCTGTGCAATACTAACTTTGGGAATTTTAGCACGGAGGAGAAAAGAATGGGTGTTAGTTATGTGACTGTGGCATCATTCACTTTGATAGCTTGATGGTAACTGGTCATATAAACTACTTCAATTTAAGACAATTTCCAGTTTTTGGGTGAACCCCATTCCAATTAGGCATACAGTTTTGGCTATAGAACTAATAGTTACTATTAATTTAGCCTTAGTATGGTCCAAGTGCTGGTCTAATTCATGAGGTAGGTGCTATTTTTGTCAGGGTTAAGGTTACACTGCTAGAGAGCACCAGGATTCAAACCAGGCAGACTGGCTCAAAAGCTCTAAGTCACTGCTCTATGCAACTGTTCAACTAAAAGCCTAAAAAACAATAATGAATCCTATGTCTTGAAAAGTGAGGATCAAAGCAGAATGCTTTAGAGGACCCAGGAAGTTCCATCGCTTTTACAGCAAACATTTCCTCCTTTGCTGCTCTTTGGGGAAGCTAAATTTTATGTCAGAATTTGGCATCAGAGGGGAGAGGAATGGCCATAGTTACTAGTATTCAAGTGGCCTAGAGACCCACAATGTAAGCTCCCACAGAAGAGCTGGGTATTAACCAAATGGAGCAGTTAGTAAGGTTCACTGAAGGCTTACTATTTACTGTTTAGGAATAAACATAAAACTCTTCAGAGAAGATAAATTTCTTCTCTCATTGCCTGTCAGTTAAGAAACATCTGTCCCTCCTACCTTACTGAATCTATAACCTTGGGTAGAGTCAGTGTTCTATGCTTGTTCATCTTTGAAATGTCTTATTAATGCCTGAGTAGAAGGCACCTTATTAATACTAAATATTAATTATACTTATCTTCAGGATTATAAACAACGACAGATTTTAATGAGTGACCTATATTAACATTTATTTAGTGCCTCACAATTTTATTTACAAACAGGTGCAATGTCATTTCCAGTCCTTAGTTGCAGAAATAGAGTAACAGTTTGGCACAGTAACTTACTTAAAGTTACATAGCATATTGGTAGTAGATATGACAAGTTTGGATTGGTCTTTATCCAAATTCAAAGTTCTTATGCCATTGATGGTCTAATAATAGCAAAAATCTATTGAGCACTTACCATGTACCAGACACTGTGCTAAGCACTCTAGGTGCATAGTCTAATTCTCACAACAGTCCTATGAGGCAGCTATTATTATTCCCATTTTACAGATGAGAAAATAGTCTCAGGGAGGTTAAGTCAGTTACCCAGATTGCATGCTCATTAAGTGGCAAAAAATTAGGATCCAAACCCTGATCTCTCTGACTCCTAGAATTTTGTTCCCATCTAAACTCTGGGGAATGGGAGTATTCATGTAAATTATTCAACTTACCTAAATTTTTTTAATGTGAGTGGGTGAGGGTAAAGGTTGCACAAATGATGGCAATGTGCTCTGAACAAGGAAGTGTTATTATTAGCTTAATTCTCTAAAGCTGAGGTCACACACAAAAAAGGAAACAAGGATAAGACATGTTTCTGTGTCTATCATTAGGGTCCACATTGCTTATGTTCTAAATAAAAACCTCCTGGTTAAGGGCACTGAATTGTGCCTCAGCTGGTTTACTATAATACTTCTCTCCATGTGCAAAGTTTACTAACAACAATGTTGCTTAACAATAATAATTAGGAAAACATTGGGTTTAGGTTACTACACAATGGATACTACACAAATTGAAATGATACTTGTGGGTACACATATAGGAATATACACAGACACATATACAAATGTATATTTGTTATTCAGGTATAAGAATATTGTCCATGTCTATAAATGGCTTTGAATACTTGAGTATTTGAACATGACTGCTTTTACCAATTAAATAACATCTGGTTAATAGTAGACACATTTGCACAAATTTACACTTATCCAGAATGAGATTTCAAAAATTTGTAGCAACTGGATTAGGGTAGGAGAAAGGGTATCAGTAGAATTGAACCTGTGGCATAACTCTTTTCTCAAAGCTAAATCTTAAGGCAGTTAAAAAAACAAGTAAGACTATCAGGATCAAGACATCTATAATAGTAAAAATAGAACCTTTTGGGGTAAAACACAATTAGTCAAGAATTATACTTTTACCAAATTGCATTCTTTCCTCTAAATTGCTTTATTTGAAACAGGGATTAAGGTAGACACATTTTCCAAAATAAATGTATCATCCCTTATTTGTCACCTAGCTACTCTAACGACCCAAAATGTTTGCAAGTCCCTGGACTGGCCAAGCTTTTTCATAACCTTTACTGGGGCTGCTTACTTTGCCTGGAGAGCATTCCCTTTTCTCGTCTCACCCTCAACTTCCACAGACTTACCTAAGGGGTACCTTCCTCTAAGAAACTGTTCCATATCCATTGCTATTGGCCATGTCTGTTTCAGCACTGACCCATACCTCCATGTTTCGCTTCTCTACATATTGCCTCACAGTCTGAACGAAAAACAGTTGTTTTGTTTTTCTAAGTTGTTTTTCTTTGTTTTGTTTTGTTTTATTTTGATTTTACTTTTTTGGGATCCAAGGCCTAAGAATTAGGTTACATTTTCCCAAATATCAGCACTTTTCTTCATCCTCTAGTATTATATTTAGGATCTGTAGTGTTTTACTTAAAACCTCTTGAGAAGTATAGAGATGATAAATGTGACCCAATTTAAAATTAAGATAGAAAGAACAATAAATACTATTATTAAGAGTGGTTGTTAGAAACATTCATCTAACTTGTTTGAGATAGAAACATCCAGGCTCTTGGCCCACCGGCATCTACTCTGGAGGTGACACAGGAGAATTCCAGGAACAGCCAGTACTACAAGAAATTGATAGTCCTCCCAAAGTCAGTGGAATTCAAAACACAGAGCTATCTTAATCAGATTTATTTTCATAACATATTTTCATATGCTCATGTTTTGGTTTTTGAAGTTCTGTCTACTATTCAAGTATGCCATTTCTCCTCAAATTTTAGTCCTCAGCCCTAGCCGGTTTGGTTCAGTGCATAGAGTGTTGGCCTGGGAACCGAAGGGTCCTGGGTTCGAATTCCGTCAAGGGCACGTATCTTGGTTGCAGGCTCCTCCCTGGCCTAGGCCTGGTCAGGGTGTGTGCAGGAGGAAACCAATCGATGTCTTTCTCTCACATCGATATTTCTCTCTGTCTTTCCCTTTCTCTTCCACTCTAAAAATCAATGGAAAAATATCCTCAAGTGAGAATTAAAAAAAAAAAATTAGTCCTCAGTTTTTTAGCCTTGCCTTAGTTTAAATGAAATCTCATATCAGAAGTTCCTCAAGCACATATTTTTGTTTTTAATTATACTTTTTCTGAGTGAATTATGTGGCAAACAGTTACATAATTTCCAGTCCCCTTTTCTTTCTTAAAAAATATATTGTATTGATTTTTTTTTTTTAACAGAGAGGAATGGAGAGGGATAGAGAGTTAGAAACATCAATGAGAGAGAAACATCCATCAACTTTGACTGGAATCAAACCAGGGACCCCTCAGTCCACAGGCAGACGCTCCACCCACTGAGCCGAACCGGTTAGGGCCCCTCTTTTCTTGAACTTGTTCTTCTAAGGCAGTGGTTCTCAACCTTCTGGCCCTTTAAAACAGTTCCTCATGTTGTGACCCCCCAACCATAAAATTATTTTCGTTGCTACTTCATAACTGTAATGTTGCTACTGTTATGAGTCATAATGTAAATATCTAATATGCAGGATGGTCTTAGGCGACCCCTGTGAAAGGGTTGTTCGACTGCCAAAGGGGTCAAGACCCACAGGTTGAGAACCGCTGCAAGGCTTTGTAAAGTCAGTTATTCATTTCCCCAGCCTCCCAGGAAGTTAGGGGTTTGCAATATGACCAATTTTAGGCCATTGAGATATGATAGGAAGTTTGTTTGGTAGCTTTCTTGGGAGACTTTCCTTCCTGGTTAAAAAAAAAAAAAGTAGAAGGTGAGGAGAATGCCTTTTCCTTTCCCATCCTTCCTGTATGTTTTCTGGTGAGGAAATTTTTGGAGCTGCCATGTGTATGCCCTTGTGTGCCCATCAGAAGACAGTCCACATTTTGTTGCTGCAACATCCTGGTACTATCTGTCTTGTATAACACAATTATATGTCTCCATTATTTAAGTCATTGCTAGTTGCATATAAATATCCTAAAAAATCTTATATAAATATTATTTGTGCATTAGAATATTTTGTTTAGACATCATGTTTATTTGGAAATATAAGGTTATGCTCCATTTGTTTCTTCCCTGGAATGACCACTAGAAAGTTGAACAGATTCTAAGGAAATCTTTGGAAGAATCTAATAATTCAATGAGAAAGGAAGAGAGGAACGTATAGACAATTGAATCACTCAATATAGAAATATCATTAAAAGGACCCTTAACCAGGAACTGTCATGCTAATATAAACATAACTTTTAATGTAATTTTTAAAGTCAATACTTTTCTTTCCTTTTTTAAAAAAAAATTTTTTTTATTGATTTCACAGAGGGAAGCAGAAGGAGAGAGAACAATAGAAACATCAATGATGAGAATCATTGATCAGCTGCCTCCTGCAAGTCCCACACTGGGGATCGAGCCTGCAACCTGGGCATGTGACCTTCTGGCTCATAGGTCGATACTCAACCACTGAGCCACGCCAGCTGGTCTAAAGTCAATACTTTTCTAATTTTATCCCATCTCCTTACATGTGCTCCCTTTTTAAAACAGCTTTATTGAAACATACTTCACATATTATAAAATCCACACTCCTTCTTTGACAAGGTTTTGTATCCTACTTTGCAGAAAGGATAGACTATCAAGTTTGACCTTTCTTACTTCACCTCTACCCCCTCTAGTCGAAGGTCTCAATTTCCAAGTCCAAACCCTCCACCCTTCATTCCTTATTCCTTGGTCTTGACTCTATCAAGAATATTTACTGTCTTTCCATTTGTGTAAGGAGCTAGCTCTTAGATGGGTGTTTCCAAAGGAGGAATAAGCAGTAGGGTGTGACACAATGGGGTTAGCTAAGCAGTGTGGTCAGACAGCAAGAGGTCTGGGCAGGGCAAGATTGCTGACGAGACGGAGGAAGCAGGGCTTGGCAAGTTTAGGAGACAACAGGCTTTAAAATCTCTGTTAAAGCTAGCAATCAAGGTCAGAGAAGCAAACTAATTAGACTCTTCAAGACAGTGGTCCAAAGTCAGTTAGAAGGAACTTGTATTTGACTGAAGCTTAGGGAGCCGGTGTCCGTTTTATCTATTGTAGTCTAGGTAGTTCTAGTCAGCACCTCTCCCAGTCAGAGCCTTCTGGACATTAGGGAACTTTCAAAACTTCCTAACCCTTAAAAAAAAATAAATAAAAAGAAAAGGAGAGATTTTAAAAAGAAGAAGTGTGGAAAAAAAGAAAGAAGGAAAGAAAAAAGGAAGATATTTGTGTTTATTGAAAAACTCTCAGAATCTAAGATTAAAGGCTTGGCTGGAAGATTGAGCCCATCATGGTGGACTAAGTCTTCAGAGCCTTGTAATTTTCTTCATAGTTATCCTCTTTATAGGACCCAGCTTGAGAAAAGGACAATGAATAAGTACGAAGGCAAAGACAATGCCAGCTAATGCCTCCTTGTGCCCTTTTCATACATTCCTAAAAGTCACCAGTGACCTCCTAAATCCCTAACCCAGTGCTCTCTGTCTTCTTGGACTTTAATTCTTTTTAGCCTCTGAGCAGCATTGTTGTTTTTCCCCCTCCCCCCAAGAAACATACTTTTTAAGGCCCCTCTATGGTTCCCCTGTTAATCAGCAGCCTGTGTCCTTTCCTACTTTCTATGAGAAACTTTCAAAATTTTATCTCCCTTCTTTTACAGGATAAAAACTTTCTAGAAAGAATAGTAAGCAAACAAACAGATCATGTTAGACACTAAAACCTCATTATCTATAATAAAAAGTTATAAACATGTAAAAGTATCATCCAATACATTTTTTGCATTTCATTTTTGAAAAACACAAACAAGGATGAGGTTCATTTTTCTCAGAAATACATACAACAGAAGTGACCTTTTCATATGTAACAACAAAGGTTTTGTTTATGTGTTTTTTTTAACTACCTCTAGTTCTGAAGATTCAGAAAACAAAAGACCCTATTTACTGAACATCCATTATTGGTTCAGATAGTTGCGTTTTAATAAAAGCACTATTTACAACCTGGAGCTCTCTCTCTATGGATGCTTTTGATCCAGAAACTACAATCAAAAGCCTCTGCACCAAGAGACTATGGCGGTGTTCTTCCAGAACACAGAGAGCAGTATTGTGGCCATTTGAATTTCCAGCAATTTCAGCTACAGAAAACCCTGCTTACTGAATTTGCTTCTTTAAAAGCTTCTCCTTTTCTTTCCTCTGTTATATGGAAAATAAAAAGTCAGCAAGTGAAATCAGATTAATTCATCCAGTCCTCAACTTGCTTTCTTCTACTTCTTCAGAGCCCTCTTTTCTGTGGAATTAATTTTCTACCTGGTGTCTCTAGTTTTATTTTTAAAAATCGTATTAGCAGCAATTTAGTCCAGTTATGTCAAGTTATGCATAAAGCATTTTCCTTGCCTTTATCCCATATCTGATGCTCTTCTTTCTGCTAATTCATGTGCTTTTATTTTCCAGAGTCAGAAAAATTGGAATTCTCATGCTGGTTGGGAGTGTAAGTTACCATGTATTAATCTTGTAATCCAAAGTGACAGAAACAATTAAAACTCAAGTTAACTTAAGCTAAAGAATAAGGAAATGTAGGAGAAGGAAAAGGAGGAAGAAATGCAAAAAGAAAAAAAGCAGGTGGGGAAGATTTGGGCTCATATAATTAGATAGGATGGGCATTACACAAATTTGGACCAAGGGTTCAAGTGAGGTTGTCATGGCATCCTCCTACTCATTATCAAAAATAAACGTAGCTTGCCCTGCTGGTGGTGCGGCTCAGTGGTTGAGCGTTGACCTATGAACCAGGAGGTCACCATTTGATTCCAAGTCAGGGCACATGTCTGGGTTGCAGGTTCCATCCCCAGTAGGGGGTATGCAGGAGGCAGCTGGTCAATGATTCTCTCTCCCTCTCTGAAATCAATTAAAGTGTATATATATCTCTATCTCTATATCTATCTATCTATCTATCTATCTATCTATCTATCTATCTATCTATTTATCTATCTCTATCTCTCTACCTGTCTGTCTGTCTATCTATCTATTTATCTCTCTATCATCTATCTATCTATATTAGAGGCCCAGTGCACGAAATTCGTGCACTGGGTGGGGTTGGGGAGGTGGGTGTCCCTCAGCCCGGCCTGCACCCTATCCAATCTGGGACCCCTTGAGGGATGTCTGACTGCTGGTTTAGGCCCAATCCCTGTGGGCCCTCCCCTGCCTGCCTGATCACCCCCAACTGCCCTCCTCTGCTGGTCTGATCAACCCCCACTGCCCCCTCCCCCCCGCAGGCCTGATTGTCCCCAACTGCTCCCACCTGCCATCCTGCTCCCCCCAACTGCACCCCCTGCCATCCTGCTCACCCCCAACTGCCCTCCCTGCCACCCTGCTCGCCCCCAACTGCCCCCCACCAGCCTGATCACCCCCAACTGCCCTCCTCCTGGCCTGATCACCCCTAACCGCCTCTGCCTCCGTCCTGCCACCATGGCTTTGTCTGGAAGGACATCCAGAAGGTCTCCCGGTCTAATTAGCATATTACCCATTACCTTTTTATTAGTATAGAAGATATACATATACATATATATATATATATATATATATATATATATATATATATATATTAAACTTAGCTCTATTTTACTCTCTCTTTTTTTTTTCCTAAAACACTCAGGCATCGTCTATGTTCAGAGATGGTGGTCCTTTCTTTCAAAAATGCAAAGTTCACAGCAACTTACAGCAGAAACATCCCAGAGAAGAATTCTGATTGACCCAATCAGGGTTCATTCCTGATTCAAGTGCTGTGGCCAGGGAACTGAAAGAGAAGCAGCATGGTCTAGCAGTTAAGAGCATGTACTCTGGTGGGATTTTGTAGATTACATGTGAGTTACCACTGTCATTCCCCTAAACTGGTGTAGGGCCCTGGAGCCTAAATATTGAACAGTGAAGGGCAGCCCAACTGATGGTTGTTCATTTCTCTTCTCACCTACCACTCTCTAGCAGCCATTGCCATTCTTCTAGGCAAAGAGAGAGAGAACAAAAGATATATTTTCAATCCACTTCTTTTTAAATTTGAGATTATTTGTGAGAATTCTTATGGTTAGTTTTTAACTTTTGAGGATTGCTTCTGGGAGATGCAAGCAGAGCTGTAGTAAACCTCAGCAGAGTCTTCTGCTTGGTAATTGGTCCTCACTTTCTTTAATTTATCTCATGAGGTTGTGTTTCTTTCCTAATGTGGTCGTTGCTAACAACATTTTGCTGTTTTTAAATATGTATATTTGTTATTTAGTTTTATTTTGGTGAACAGATAGATGTGTGACCCACTTCATTCTCTCATCTTTATGCAGAAATAGCCTCAGCTTATTTATATTGCATAATTAGAGTCACTCAAGTAACTTACATAGACATACTAGTAGATTGCTTCAAGGGCACTTGCTACTGTGTTCTTGGCAGAAAAGAGGTCAAGCAGTTTATTTCAGTGGAAAATTTTATGTTCTGCCTCTGTAGTTATTCTGTAATATATTCATAAGAGAGTGTAAGCATAGTTCCTGAGAAGCTTTATTTATAATCGAATTGAGTAAAAAACCTTTTCCCCCCTGCTCACACCTTTTGTTTTATCTGCTTTCAGAATATACCAGTCTTTTGAAATTATTCCCCATGCTTGAGAAGCATTCCCAAGATGTTTGTAAATTAATTTACCTGCCCTATCTCTTCTGACCTTTTCAGCTAGAGGGAAGTGGTAGGTTCTGATGATTTCCCAAACCAGACTTCCCCTCCCACTTTTTAAGATTCTATTTTTGTTTTTTTTAAGTTTTAGGTTCACAGCAAAACTAAGAGGAAGGAACAGAGATTTCCCAAATTCTTCTGCCCTCACACATACATAGCCTCCCCATTACCAACATCCCTCATCCAAATGATACATGTGTTATGACGGATGAACCTACATTGACACATCTTAATCACCCAAAATGATTCTCTTGGTGCTGTACATTCTATAGGTTTGGACAAATGTATAATGAAATGTACCCATCTTGATAGTATTATACAGAGTATTTTCACCTCCATTTTAAAAGGCTCTATGCTTCACCTTTCTATCCATCACCCCCAATGCCTGACAATCAATGATCTTTTTACTGTCTCCATAGTTTTGCTTTTTTATAGAATGCCATGTAGTTAAAATCATACAGTGTATAGCCTTTTTAGATTAGCTTCTTTCACTTAGTAATATGCATTTAAGGTCTCTCCATGACTCATCATGGCTTAATAGCTGATTTCTTTTTAGCACTGAATAATAATCCATTGTCTAGACCTTGGGCAAGTTTATTTACCCATTCATCTATTGAAGGACACCTTGGTTGTTTCCAAGTTTTGGCAATTATAATAAAACTATTGTAAACATCTGTGTACAGGTTTGTTTTTTAAAAAAATATTTTATTGATTTTTTACAGAGAAGAATGGAGAGGGACAGAGAGCCAGAAACATCGATGAGAGAGAAACATCAATCAGTTGCCTCCTGCACACCCCTCCACGGTACATGCCCTTGATTGGAATCTAACCTGGGACTCTTCAGTTCAAAGGCCGGTGCTCTATCCACTGAGCCAGACCGGCTAGGGCCTGTGTACAGGTTTTTGTGTGGATATTTTTTTCAACTCCTCTGGGTAAATATTGAGGAACAATGATAGCTAGATCATATGGTAAGTTTAATTTTATAAGAAACTGCCAAACTGTCTTCCCATGTGACTATCACTATACCATTTTGCGTTTTCACCAGCAATTAGTGAGATTTTCTGTTGCTCTACATCCTTGTCAGCATTTGGTGCTGTCAGTGTTCTATATTTTGACCCACCTGATAGATATGTAGTACTACCATGTTGTTTTAATTTGCATTTCCCGGGTAACATATGATGTGGAGCATCTTTTCATATGCTTATTTGCTGTCTGTATATCTTCTTTGGTAAGATATCTATTAAAATCTTTGGCCCATTTATTAACCAGTTGTCTTTTTTTCATGTTGTTTTAAGAGTTCTTTGTATATTTTGGCTAACAGTTTTTTATCAGATTGTTTTTTAGAAATATTTTCTCCCAGACTGTGGTTTGTCTTCTCATTGCCATTGTCTTTCACTGAGCAGTTGTTTTTTTATTTAAATGAAGTCCAGTTAATCCACTCTTTCATGAATCATGCCTTTGGCATTGTATCTAATTAGTTATTTTCAAACCCAAGGCCATCTAGTTTCTCCTATGTTATCTTCTAATCATTTTAAAGTTTTGTGTTTTATATTTAGGTCTATGATCCATTTTGAGTTAATTTTGTATAGGATGTAAGGTCTGTGTCTAGATTATTATTATTTTTTTTGACATGTGGTTGCCCAGTTTTTCCAGCAATATTTGTTGAAAAGATTATCTTTGTCCCACTGTATTGCCTTTGTTCCTTTGTCAAAGATCAGTTGACTACATTTATGTGGGTCTTTTTCTAGGCTCTCTTTCTATTCCATTGATTTATTGGTCTATTCTTTCACCAATAACATACTGTCTTGATAGCTGTAGCTTTATAGTAAGTCTTGAAATTGGGTAGTGTCAGTCCTCTAACTTCTTTCTTTTCCTTCAATCTTGTGTTTGCTAAACTGAGTCTTTTGCCTTCCTCATAAAATTTTAGAATCAATTGTCAATATTCACACAAAAAACTCTCTGGGGTTTTGATTGGGATCGTCTCTCTTCTTCATTCTTGTCCCAGAGTCCATTGTCACAAGTTGCTCCTGACTAAACAAAACTCCTTGCTGTTATCTCCCATATGGCCTCTCCTTTCACTTTCAAAATTACTTCTTTTCCAAACAAAAGTTCTCACATATTTATTACTGAACCAACCTACCAGTGCAGAAGCATAGAAACAAAAAGAAAAATTACCTTACCAATAAAACCAAGTTTCACTGTCCACATAGTAGTGATGTTTTCAGAGTAATACGAGAAGATTCAGGTGACCTTGAAACAGTGTAAATATGTGTGCCATCTCATGTGTGATTCCTTATAGAACCAGCTTGGTTCTTCTCCAATGTTACCTTTTGGAATTGTACCTGATTTTATTACCAGATTTCATCTGAATCCATTGAGAAACAGGACAATTCTGCTTTTGTTTCTTGGCCAGTAATTATTTTTTTTCTTAACTGATTTTAATAACATGACATACTGGTAAAACCCCTACACTTGATATAATTATGCAAAATACATAGATGAATATTGCCTTCTTTTAAAAATATAAAATAAATAAACAAGACATGAAAATAGGCAAGTTTTCATTAAATAAATAAATACTATTAAATAAATATCCTAAAGAAAGTTTTGCTTTCCATATCATTTGAAGAAGGGAAATTATCACTCAAACAATTCTCAAGTTTATTAAACAAATTTTTATAAAATATTATAAAATGTTTAACTTTCATCAGCTTCAAGGTTTATGTTGCTCCCAAATTTTGCATAGCCCTGGCTGGTTTGGCTCAGTGGATAGAGCATCAGCCTGCGGTCTTAAGGGTCCTAGGTTTGATTCCGGTCAAGGCCACATCCTGGGTTGCAGGCTCGATCCCCAATGGGGGGCATGCAGGAGGCAGCCGATCAATGATTCTCTCTCATTATTGACGTTTCTATCTCTCTCTCCCTCTCCCTTCCTCTCTGGAATCAATAAAAATATATTTTTAAAAATTTTCCATATACCTGAACTTTCAAATCTGCCAATACCTGCTGAATTAATTCCACTCTGGATTCTAAGGTGTCTATTTCTTGCAAATCTTTCTTTGCTTCTTCTAACATTTCTTTGTGTTTCTTTTTGAAAATGTCTACTGAAAATAGCTCCAATTTGATGAGGTATTATTTGGCAGCCGTCATCTCTAAGCACGATGTCCTCACAAACATCTTCTAAATTTTGATGTTGTTTCTTTTTTATATCTATTTCTTCCCTCCGCTCTGTGATTCTACTTGCATTTGTGCAAATTTTGTATCTTTAGTCGATCTTCAAAAGTAACACTGACATCTTCTATAGCCGCCTTCTTCATTGTGGCTACCATCTTCATGGCCAGAAATTACTTGATCCTGAAAGTTCTGTGAAAAGACATAGAAAGGAACAGAGTTGACTACATACGCCATAATGGTGGAAAAAGGGAGGGAAAGCAAATTTACATCTCTTGACTTCTGTTTCCTACTAATGAAAACTTGGATAGACACAAGAAGAGCCACATTGATACCAGAGAATCACTGAAGACCCAATTTAAAGAAGTCAACTCACCTTTCTTGCCTCTCCTTACCTTGCCAGGTAGAAGATAAGTAGGCTCTGATTATATTTACCTTGGGATTCAGGAGTCTTTGGAGAATACTTAGAGGGCCTTTGTCACCCAAGAGATCTGAGGTCAAATCTTTGGATAGTGAGTTGACACAAATCTAAAGCGACCTTGGGCAAGTTATTTAATTTCTTTTGAGTTTTGATTTCTTCATTTGAAAGCAGAGATATTACCCTTATAGAGTTGTTGATATTTAAATAAGATAAAACATCAATTAAAGTGTAGATGGGTGTTTAATAAATAGTAGCTTTTATAAATAACTGCCCTTTAAATGCTTAAAGGTAAAGAACCCTCCAGCTGAGCAAGTGTAAGCCAAGAGTATTTAATGGCAATCTCCAAATTTTAGAGGTATTGGGATTAATTTTTCTATAGTAACATTTTAAATCATATCTAGAATCCTGAATAATTGCTGAAATACCTATTAAACACTACAACATTCTTGATTGATTCTGCTGTATAGTAAGGTTGCTGTTGGCAGTACAGGCAGGTTTCTGGGGCAGTTAATATCTTAGTTGCACAGAGACCCTCATATTATTTTTATGAAATAATAAGTTTGAAATGCTTGTGTGAAATTCCAGCAATACAGTCCCCTTGATTCAGCCTTAGTTATGGATTAGGGCCTCCCTTTACTTCTAACCTCCCTCATTTATTGGATGTTGGCAATGGGGACTGAAGCTTCTATTGGGGGGTGCTGCAGAACAGGCCCTGGGAGGATAGGGATTTATATTGATGAGTTTTGATGAGGGTGAAGGGAGGAGGGTAATCACAAGGATGTCAGGGAATGAGAAAGAGGCATGATTACTTTTGCATCTGAGCTGGCTTCAGATGGGCTTCTCTTTCTCCACAAGGATCTCAGAATTTAGCCTGTTTGCTTTCTTTACATTGTCACCACCCTTGAACCTGTAATAAAAGTCTCCCTTCCCCTTTAAGACTAGCACTGAAAAAAGCCTAACTTCTATTGGCCTGCCAGTCCCAGAAACTGCAGCACTTTGGTTTTCTAAGAGATTTTGCTGTTAGTAATAATGCAAAATATACAGAATTTTAAAGGGAGACTTCCTTTTTTTTTTTTTTTTTTTTACAGCCACTCTTCCTCTTTTATTTCTTAGAAATAAAACTAAAGAAACTAAAAAAAAAAAAATCTAAAGGGAAAAACAGCCTTTGAGTATTCAAAGGAAAGAATGATAAAATTCAGTTACATACAGTTCAGGGAATAATTAGATTCAAGAATTCTCTGAGATTTTTTTTTTGTGTGTGTTACGAGATGGATTCGTGTCTCTGGGCAGAAAGGTACAGGGATGGGGAGATGAAAGGCAGGCATGTATAATTTACCTTCTCTGCCATTTCCTTGCCTTACTAATTTTGCCACAAGGTCAAGTTGCGTAAGAAGTCAGTATTGGATTTAGAATTGGATAGGCCCTTGTTAAGAAGAGGTGATCTATGAGGAGCAGCAGCTTGGAAGCAAAGGAATTATCTATGGCCACATCTCTGGGATAATTCTTTCAAGGAAATATATATTATATAGATATATATATGTCAGGTTCTATCTATATTCACCTTTGCATTTAACTATTAGGGAGTATCTACTCTGTACTATAATAAATATTGGAGAATCAGAGATACATTCAATAGATATATTTAAAGATGATTGTGTAATCATTAACATGAAATGTTTTTCTAATTAAGCTGTCATGCAGTAGAACAACAATACTGCATAGCTAAGACTTGCACTGCTCAGCAATAGAGGATCCTTCCTACAGGCCAGGAGCCAGCAAACTTTTCTTCAAAGGGCCAAATAGTAAAAACTTTTGGCTTTTCAGGCTATATGGTCTCTGTTGAAAATACTCAGTTCTGTTGAAAATAAAAATTACAGCGTGAAAGCAGCCATAGACACTATGCATGTCTTTGTTCCAATAAAATTTTATTAATAGACATGTGAGTTTCATATAATTTTCATGTATCATGAAATATTTTATTGATATTTTCCAAACATTTAAAAATGTAAAAACCATTCTTAGCTTAAAGGCTGTATAAAACTAGACAGTAGGCTGGAGTTGCAGTGGAAGAAATAGGTAAGTTATAGCATTTAGTTCTTTTATTGAAATAGTTAATTCTGCTGTATATCAAAGATAGATGGTTTAATGGGCAATTTAATAAAGTAGTAGAGTATTTCTGATAAATGAGAGGTGTCAAAATTCATGACAGAGACTTTAACCAAGACAAGAATCAGGAGGGCCTGTGGAAAGAGTTCTCACACCCTCCATCCCTATGGAAAGCCCTGTGGGAAGAACTCAAATGTTTACAACAGAGCTCTATGGTTACAACAGCCCCTCCCCTTAACTTCCTTTTCCCTCCTGATAAGAACGTCATTCTTGCTCTCTTCTGTGTGACCCACCAAGGCTGTATGTACTGGATTGTAATCCTTTCTTTTTCCTGAATAAATTATTTTTGCCAGTGGAATTTGTAGTCAACTCTTTGTTGACAGTAGACATAGGCAAAAAAATATCCTTGCTTAAAAAAAATGTCCTTGCTTTTCATTAGCTTTTGTAGTTCCATAATTTTAGGAACAGACTGGCATGGCCTCAAGAGCATTTGAGGCAGTCTTAAACACCCCTAGAGAGTTTGATTCAGACTGGAGTTTGACACTATCTGGAAAACCTTAGAAAGAGTAAGTATATCTCAAAATGTTAGGTTTATTTAAGAGTAATACTCATAAAGTAGCTAACATTCATTGAATTCTGACAATGTCCCAAACACTGGTCTCATTTATTCCTCACAATTATATTTTAAAAATTTACTACTATCCTCACTTTATAGATAAGTAAATCACAGAGATATTAAATTATTTGTCTGAGTAGTTAGGCCAGGATTCAAACTCAGGTAGTCTATCTTGAGGCTAAAGGAATTTAATAAAAACTAACAGATGTACAGAGTTGCAGGAGTGAAAAAGACAATCAAAATGTTGTTGATAATCAGGTTAAACTTGTTAATTTTACAGATAAGGAAAATGAGTCTAAAAACTAACAAGACTTTCCAAGGTCAAACAGAAAGATCAGAGGTAGACCTCAGATTTCCTCACCTCTGGATCATGTAGTTTCTTTTATTCTGCTATATACTGCATGCCTTTCAAAACCAAAAACTGGGCAGAATGGAATGAGTAAAAAGCTTTAGAGCCAGACAGAAAATTTATGTAGGACATAGAAAATTCTTGATTTAGGGACTAAAATAAATACATTTGGATCAATAATTAAAATACAAATTAAACTGTAAGTATGTTTGAACTCAATAGTTTTTCTTAAATGACAAATTAAGTTTTAAGTCCCTCATTTTTATGAAGAGACTGGCGTAAATAATGGGATTCGCTTACATCTTTCAAATTAAAAAAGGGAGATGGCTCTTAAACTTTTTTTTTTTTTTTTTAAGAGAGTGGAAGGGAGGAAGAGAGACAGAGAGACACATTGATTGGTTGTTTCCCACTTGAGCCCCAAACAGGGCTGGGGATTGAGCCTGCAACAGAGGTATGTGCTCTTGACCAGAATCAAAGGTGGGACCCTTCAGTCTGCAGGCTGATGCTCTATCCACTGAGCCAAACCGGCTAGGCTAGGGCAAACTTGTTTTTTAAGTAACTCTTTACTTCAAAACAAAGTAAGTGTGCATTGCGAAAAACTTAAGGAAAACAAAATGAAATAAAATTAGTAGTACTCCTTCCATCTAAGTATCAGTGTTGCTTTTTTCCCCCCACAACAGCAGTGTGTAAAACTAAATTGAGCAATTTTAAAAAACTACTCTTTAGGTGGAGAGTTCCTGTTTGCATTCATTCATTTAACACTTACTGAACTGCAGTTTATAAATTGGAACTGGCACTGTGCTAGATACTTGCGGATACAGAGGCAAGCAGGACACAGTCTGTCCCTAGGAGACTTACAGTATATGAGAGGAGACATATAAACAAATGTTTGTCAATAATAATACAAAACTTGTGTCAAAATACAAGGAGAGTTGGAATTTCACAGTTGTTAACTATGATACTAATCATTTTGGAATCCTTAGGTTTTTCCAAAACGGATGCTCAACGCAGGGCTGGCGCAGGATTATTACAGACGCATGTTTAAGGTGAACTTAGGTGAAAACATCGTAGTACTTGTCAAGTGTTTAAACCTTTCACAATAACCCTGTTTGGCGCGTTGGAAATGCAGGTACTATTAACGCTGCGACAGAAACGCTTCCAGAGTCACATTTACTTGGAGTTCTCCAGAGCCGCCTAGGGGAGCGGTGCTTCTTGGGACTTGTAGTCTCTATCAGGACCGAGGACTCTGCAACTCCATTTCTAATGCACTTCTCCCCTTTAAACTTTCTGGCGCAACAGTCAGATTAAGCCCTCAGCTAAAGAATAACTTGAAAACTGTCACTTCGTTCTAGCTCATTATATTTCTATTGGGCTCCTTATGTTCAACACTCAAATGGGCAGAGTGCCTCTCAAGACTCCAAGAGCTCAGTCCGTCCTCAGTGGTGGGCGGAGCCCTAGGTCGACTGGAGCTCGGGATTGGCCAGCATCTGACTCGAAGGGGAGGTTTCATATCCACTTGCCGATCTGTATACTGTACTGTGGTTAAAAAAAAAAAAAAAAAAAAAAGTGAGTCCTTTACCGCTGTCCTCCGATACGCCGCGGGAAATCTCGCGATATTTCGACCTAGCGACGCGTAGTGAGCGGCCAAGGCCTACAGTGGTGGCGGACCCGGGAGCCGGGAAGGAACTGGTTAGGCAGGGAGGGCGAGCGGGTGCTGCCTCCGCGCCTCGGGCTTGGTGAGAACCACTCACCCGGAGCCCAGAAGTGTGTGGGCAGGCGGCCGTCCTGGCCGGTGAGTCGCAGCCCCCGCGTCGACGAGCTCCACCTGGGCCTGCGCGGGCTGTGACAGGTGCGCGGACCAGCGCGGCGCCCCGCCCGCCGGCCCGCCCCCTCTAGACCTCGCCCGCCGGGCTCGGCACGAGCTGCGGGCCCCCAGCTGCGCGGCTCCCGCTCCCGGCGCCCGTCGCTGCCGTGGTCGCCGCCTCAGAGCGGCCGCCGCCCTGACGGAAGCCGCCGCCGACCCCGGGCATGAGCCGGCCGCGGTGTCCGTTGCTGGACTAAGGCGCCGACATGAACTTGCACCAGGTGCTGACCGGGGCTGTGAACCCCGGCGACCACTGCTTCTCCGTGGGCAGCGTCGGCGACCAGCGCTTCACGGTGAGTCAGGGAGGCTCCCGCGTCGCCCGCGGCGGGTCTGCCGGTCTCGGCCTGGAATGACGGGCAGAGCCGGGAACGCGCCTCACCGCCCCCCCACCCCAACCTCCACCCCCGGGGGGTCCCCAGGTCCTCTCGGAGGTCCCGCCCCCAGGCCGGGCGCACCGGGCCTCGAGAGGGAGGGAAAACCTCCCGGTCCTGGAGGTCCTTCCAGTGCAGAGCCCGGGCTCGGGAGGCTGTTCGGAGGGTATTTTAAGTGTCCGGTCTGACGTCCTTGGGCTGGGGTGGGTTGGCAAAGTCGTTTAAACAAAAATTGTGTAATGTTGTGTGTGTGAGCGGGGGGGAGGGGGCTTCTTCTTATCCTACTCCATAGGCTTAACATGGTCAAGTCGAGAAAGAGTTGGGATGGATTTCATTTCTTCCTCTAAGTTAAGGCCAAGTAGCCTTGTAGTTAGAATGAGTGGGTGTCTTCAAATAGTTACCAATTGTTAACAGCTAGCGCTGGTGAAAAATACAGTGAAAACAGCGCTTCTCGTTTATTCTCCTGAGGAATCACTTTAGAAAGTAAAAATATATATATATATATTTTTAATAAATAATTTACTCCCTACGTCCTTTGAATTCCCGCATGCGACCGTTGAGTGATCCTGGGAAACTTAACTTAGTTTAGATGGTTCACATTAATTACTAGGAGTTGCATTCCTGTTTCTCAGTGAAACTCCTTTTCGCTGTGGAGCAGTAATCCAAGGTGAAGGTGTACTGAACGTGATTTGTTTTTCATCAGTCTTACCCGACTATTGGAAGTAAGGGGACTCCAGATTTCTGCCTACTTACTAGGAGTATAGTGGAAATTCCTGCCTTAATTAATAGTTTTTGTAATAACTTCAAACTAAAGGTCAGTATTCACGTGATACTCTATATCTGAACATATTTACAATGCTGATGATTTCTGCTACAACTAGTGTAACTTATGGCTTAGTTGTGATTAAAAGTAAAACTAAAGTTTACATAAGTAAGTGAAAAAAGTAAGGAGTTGATAGATACCCATGATTTCTTTCTGTCTAGCTTTGACCTTTTTTGCGGTCTTTGTCAGTCAGAATAAGTAATAGTCATTATTTTACATGGTGCAGGCATTTAATTCCCGAGTTGTGTTTTTAGATCTGTGCCAACCAATACTTTGCTTTAAAATAGAGTCTGTACCTCCCCTGTAGAATAACGCATGTACATTTTAGCTTGCACTTGACCCTAGCAGTTTTAGAGATTCTAGCTCTAAATGTTAACCTAGCCAGAATACTCACAGGAGTGAGCTCTGAGGGTTTCAGTGAGCAGCTGTAGGTGGACATTGCTCTCTGCTCTTGCTATGGAGAGGGAGAGAATAAACAGCATTTACTCAAGGAGGTTTTCCTAGTGGGAGATTATAGGATAGTAACATTGCATTCTCTGCTACCTCCTAAAGTTATATGAGTGCTTCCTCCTCTGTAAATTCTAAGAACTTTTTGTAAGAAGGCATTAAGATTCTATGTAAGCACGCTTTAAGAATTTATATAACCGTCGGGCTGGCATGGCTCAGTGGTTGAGCGCCTACCTAGGAACCAGGAGGTCACGGTTCGATTCCCAGTCAGGGCACATGCCCTGGTTGCGGGCTTGATCCCCAGCAGGGGACATGCAGGAGGCAGCGAAGCAATGATTCTCTCTCATCATTGATGTTTCTATTTCTCTTCCTCTCTGAAGTCAATAAAAATACATTTTTTTTTTAAAAAAAGGATCTATGTAATCTACTTCAAAGCATATACAATATGCTGGCATATTTATATACCTAGATGATCCGTCTAAAGTGTATATAAAACCTTGATGAATGCCCCCATGTTATTTTAAAGGAGAGGTAAGTGAATGTGCCAAAGCTTATATAGTCATCCTACACCATCATGTAGCTTCTTGGTCCCGCCTGCTGCATTTTAAAGTCCATTTCCATAGAACAGGCTTTAATCTCCAGATCTCAGGAAACATTGCAATAAATACAGTAAAAATACTTTCATTTTTTTTGTTTAGTGCAGCGGTTCTCAACCTGTGGGTCGCGACCCCTTTGGGGGTCGAATGACCCTTTCACAGGGGTTGCCTAAGACCATCAGAAAACACATATATAATTACATATTGTTTTTGTGATTAATCACTATGTTTTAATTATGTTCAATTTGTAACAATGAAAATACATCCTGCGTATCAGATATTTACATTACGATTCATAACAGTAACAAAATTACAGTTATGAAGTAGCAACGAAAATAATTTTATGGTTGGGGGTCACCACAACATGAGGAACTGTATTAAAGGGTCGCGGCATAAGGAAGGTTGAGAACCACTGGTTTAGTGTAAAGAGACCCAGTTTTGGTGATAGTTTAAGGATTAATAATCATCTGTTTCCTTTGCAGCCCATCTATCCTTGACTTTAACATTAAGTTGATAGTTTTGTTATAAACTAAATTTCTTGCCCTCGGTTTCCTGGATACTGTATATATCTTAAATTTACTTCTTTTGAAAAGCCCATTTTTCTTTCATGTTACAAGCAGAATCTATTTATTGTTTACTCCTTGAATTTTATTTTTAATCTCTTTTGATTTGGAATTCTTTTTTTTTTAATAGGAAAATAGCAAACACTAATGGTACATGGTATGTGCAGGCTAAAAAAATTTCTCTAAATTCCAATTTTACTTGAGTTAAGGACACGAGATCTTCCTCTTGCAGGCCCCCGTGAAGAATTTCTATTCCCCTTGGTATGGTATGCTTTCTCTGAAGACAGTACTGTGTTTGTAATTCCCCACTTCGCATGTTTGCAGATAACTCACCTGTTCTTGTTTCAAAAGATCACAAGAGATGAGATCCTATTTTCACAATAAAGTGTGACAGGTTTTACCTAGTAAATTGAAATGAAATTAAATGCATGTTTTCTTGGAGTTTCAATTTTAAAATATGCCATACTAAATATAGTTAGTATATCCAAGATACTTTTTTACTACTTAAACTGGCAACAAACTATTTTGACTTTGCTCATAGTATGAAAGCTTCTAGTAGGCAGTGACCATATCTCATACTTTCAAAGCACTTCATTTGCACTTCCAGTGTATCATTAACCTGTCTTGCTTTGTGTATGTCTTCCATGGTTTCATTGTATCTAGAATAGGGATTGAAGTACTGATGAGACCTAATACTAGAGTCATTACCTGGATTTGACTTCCAGCCCAGTCTTATAGTTAGTTGTATATCCAGGGCAAGTTTTTTTACACTTTTTGAATCCCCCCCTCCCCCCATTTTGTAGTTTATTTATACTTACTAGTAGTGTTGAAACTTTTGAGTGAAATGGAAAGATGGAGGTAATTTCCAAGGTTGTCTTAATACTTTACTTTCTGTGTCTAGTATGGAATTTATATACCTTAGCTCTGAAAGTAAACATGTTATATAGGTCCAGGCTCCCTGCTGGATGAGAAAACCCAGTGTTCTCAGTCAGATTCAAGGCAAGAAACTGACTGCAACTATCTGGCTGTTGGTAGAGAACTAAGGCTTAATTAGCATTCTCCTTTCTCAACTTTCTGTCATAGTAAGCATCCTTTAACTTTTTCTTTTGTTCACTCTAGAGCAGAGATTTTAAACCTATTTCATCTCATGGCACACATAAACTAATTAGTAAAATTTGGCAACATACCAAAAAATACATTTTTTTGCCAATCTATCAAAAAAATAGGTGTAATTTTGATTGCTTTACCAAAAAAAATGTTAATTTCCTACCCATATTTCACTAAGGTGACTTTTTAAAGAATCAAGTGCCTATAGTACTTGTATATAAGGATTTCTGGTACCAAGAATTAACCAATCAGACACAACCTTATTATGAGATGTTACCAGTAAGATACAACTCTATTTTATGATCTACATATAGTATTTATGATTCAAGACAGGCATTCACACCTGTCATTTGTTGTTGTGTTGGCTGTTATTTTTTAAAATTCTTTATTGTTTAAAGTATTATATATGTCTCCTTTTCCCCCATTGACCTGTGCCCGGCCCCTCCCACCCCCCAGCACATGCCCTCACACCCCTTGTATCTGTGTCCATTCGTTTTGCTCATATGCATGCATACAAGTCCTTTGGTTGATCTCTTACTCGCCCCTCCCCCCACCTTCCTCTACCTTCCCTGTGAGGTTTGATGATCTGTCAGATGCTTCTCTGTCTCTGGATCTATTTTTGTTCATCATTTTATGTTGTTCATTATATTCCACAAATGAGTGAGATCATGTGATATTTATCTTTTTCCGACTGGCTTATTTCGCTTAGCATAATGCTTTCCAGGTCCATCCATGCTGTTGTGAATGGTAAGAATTCCTTCTTTTTTACAGCAGGGTAGTATTCCATCGTGTAGATGTACCACAGTTTTTTTAATCCACTCACCTGCTGATGGGCACTTAGGCTGTTTACAAATCTTAGCTATTGTAAATTGTGCTGCTATGAACATAGGGGTGCATATATCCTTTCTGATCGGTGTTTCTGATTTCTTGGGATATAGTCATAGAAGTGGGATTACTGGGTCAAATGGGAGTTCCATTTTTAATTTTTTGAGGAAACTCCGTGCTGTTTTCCACAGTGGCTGCACCAGTCTGCATTCTCACCTGATGTCATTTTTTTTATTTGACAATCTAAGGAAAGGAGGCTAATGCAACACACCAGTTTAAAATCGCTGCTCTAGAGAATCCTTTAAAGGTGGGAGAATGGAAAGATTCTTTTTTGGAGGGGCTATGTGGGTCTTTGTATGTGGAGAAGATACAGGAGGGGAAAGTTTGATATGTTCGCACTTGGGGAAAGAGATTTTTGTGGTACTCATATGCCATTGTGAGTTCTAAATTAGACTTTGTTTTAAAAATTGGGCCTGTTTTAAAATACTATGTTTTAAATAGTATTAAAGTGCCTTTAAGATTATTGAAGTAATACTAATTCTTAACATTGTTTTTAAAAGCGAGAACAATATTAATTACAACATACCAAAAGTAACTCATTTAACCAGAAAATATACCAGGAAGACATTCTTTGGGATATTTACCTGGTATGGTTGGTGAAAACAAAACAGTAAACACAGGAAATCTAAGCGTTTTACAGAACCAGAGGATTTCCAAATTAAAATATCTATTGTTACAGCCTTGGATAATTTTTGAAATGTAGAATATTATAGAAGGTTGTCTGCCAAAATTTAAAGTTAAAAATCAGATTTTAATTATATGCTTGATAGCACACATGAACTCATGTGTGCTATCGTGTTTAGTTTCAAAGTTAGTAAACCTAATGCCATTTGTGCCTAATAAAGATTTTTATTTGTCAATTTAATTTTTATTTTAATCATAGATTGTTTTGATTACAATCAGAAACAGATAAAGTACCAATTGTAATATATGCATATTAATTTTGAAGAGCAAGTAGCATGACAGTTTGTTTGATAAAGCAGTGTTGCTTCTATGGTTTTGATAACATTCCAGAATATAATCAGGGGACTTTGAAATGAGTTTTTGAGAATTATTTATGATAGAAAAATCTGTAAAACTCGTTTTAGATTTTATTCTAGAAATATTATGTGTTGTGTTACATCTTAAGTTTTTATTTAAAACCAGATATATGGATTATTAAAGAATTTAGTGGCAAGATAGCAGCATGAGTAACTGTTGGTGCTAGTGACCTTCCACATCCACATCAAAATTACAGCTAAAATACAGAACAACCATCATTCAGAACCACCTGAAGTCTGGCTGAATGGAAGTCAGACAATTAGAGCAGTAAAGAAGAAAGTACACTGAAACTAGTAAGAGGGGCAGAGGCAGGAACGGGCTCGTCCAACACCCACGTGTGGCGTTTTTTTTTTTTTAATTGAGAGGGATATTTCTGCTGTGAAGGTCTCCCCTGAGAAGCAGGGGGTCCCAGCCCCACACCAGACCCCCAGCCTAGGGATCCAGAGCTTGGAAGAGAAGTCCCTGTAACTTTGGGCTATAAAAACCAGTGGGGATTTTGGCTGAGTGATATGGAGGCTACTGGAGACCCAGGCATTTCCTCTTAAAGGGCCATTGGATGAACATGGTCTGGCTTCCTCTGAGCTCCAACGCTGGGCACCGGACGGCAGCTTTGGGGAATCCAGGGACATATGGGGAGGAACTGGATTGTATGGCATCGGGACAGGAACTCAGGGATGCCTTTCTCCCAGATAGGAGTGCTCCCATGGGTCATTGTTCCTGTGCTGGAACTGCCCCCATCACAGAGCTAACTGGCAGGCATATCTGAGTTTCCACCAGCATGGCCCTGGTCAATCCCTGAGACCTTGCTCTGTCCAGTTTGCAACCTCACTCAAGCTATTTGCAACAGCTTTTCCATATGAATGGCCTGTCCTGGCTCAGGCTTCAGACTTTCCTAAAATCTCTCAAACAAGCTGCAGCCAGTGACAGCATACCCCAAACCTATCAACAAAAGGCCCACTACCGGGCACTAGCACCAGCCTGCCGTGCTTCACAGCTGGGCCTCACCTGGGCACTTCCAAACCTAATACTAGTAGCAGCCATCTGCAGATCTCTCTGTAGCTTCTTCCAGGAGGCCCCAGAGCCAGCACCCAGTGACAGTCCATTATGAATACCAAACTGCAAACTCTACACATCCACAAGTGACACACTCAAGGGGCAGACTCAGTGAGCACCAAAGTCACACTGAAGCAAGTCCTGGTCCATAGGGGTGTCTCCTGCACAGCAGCTCTTCCACTGAAGTTGTAGCTGGTCCTCATAACCAATAGACCTGGAGGTCAATTCCTCCCAGTGGCGCTAGCAAGGTTCAACTATAAGACTGCACACAGCCCACATAGGGGTGCACCTAAAGTACCCAGCTCAGGTGCCTGGGAGGCTGAGCCACTGGGCCCGACAGGACACCTATTACATAAGGCCACTCTTTTACTCCAGGAGACTTAGCAGCTTTATCTAATACATATAAACAGACACAGTAAAGCAACCAAAATGTGGAGACAGAGAAGCATGTCACAAATGAAAGAAATGGAAGCAAGCAAGCTACTGGATACAGAGTTCAAAACAATGGTTATAAGGTTGCTCATGGATCTTAGTGAGAACTTCAAGGGACTTTAGTGAGACATTCAAGAATCTTAGTGATGCCCTAACTGGTTTGGCTCAGTGGATAGAGCGTCGGCCTGCGGACTCAAGGGTCCCAGGTTTGATTCCGGTCAAGGGCATGTACTTTGGCTGCGGGCACATCCCAGTGGAGGGCGTGCAGGAGGCAGCTGATCGATGTTTCTCTCTCATCGATGTTTCTAACTCTCTATCCCTCTCCCTTTCTCTCTGTAAAAAATCAATAAAAAATATATTTTAAAAAGAATCTTAGTGGGAAATTCAGACATGAAAAAAGACCAATCAGAAATTAAGCATACACTAACTGAAATAAAGAATAATTTACAGGGATTCAGTAATAGAGTAGACTATGCCAAGAATTAAATCAGTAATTTGGAATATGAGGAAGCAAAAAATACCCAATCAGAAGAGCAAAAAGAAAAAAGAATAAAAAAATATGAACACAGTGTAAGGAGCCTCTGGGACAACTTCAAGCCTACCAACATTCTCATTATGGTGGTGCCAGAAGGAGAAGAGATAGTGCAGGAAAAAAAATGAAAGAAAACTTCTACCTGTTGAAAGAAATAGACTTACAAGTCCAGGAAGTGCAGAGAGTCCCAAACAAGAGGAATACAAAGAGACCCACACCAAGACACAGAATAATTAAAATGCCAAGGGTTAAAAACAGAGAATCTTAAGAGCTACAAGAGAAAAGCAGTTATCTACAAGAGAGTGCCCATATGACTGTCAGCTGTTTTTTCAACAGAAACTTACCAGGCCAGAAGGAAGTGGCAAGAAGTATTCACAGTGATGAATAGCAAGAACCTACAACCAAGATTACTCTATCAAGCAAAGCTATCATTTAGAATTGAAGGTCAGATAAAGAGCTTCATAGATAGAAAAAGCTAAAGGAGTTTATCATCACCAAACCAGTATTACATGAAATATTGAAGGGTATTCTTTAAGAAGAGTATGATGACGACGAAGATAAAGATAAAAAATTGAACAATAAGATGGCAACAGATACCTATCTATCAACAATTGGCCCAGCCTGCATGGCTCAGTGGTTGAACATCGATCTCTGAACCAGGAAGTTAGGGTTTGATTCCTGGTCAGGGCACATGTCCGGGTTGTGGGCTCAATCCCCAGTCTGGGAAATGCAGGAGGCAGCTGATCAATGATTCTTTCTAATCGATGTTTCTATATCTCTCTCCCTATCCCTTCCTCTCTGAAGTCAATAAAGATATATTAAAAAAACAACAACAAACAAAAACAATTGAATCTAAAAATCAAAATAAATGAACAAGAAATCTAATGAACAAAATAAACTGATGAATAAAATAGAACCAGACGCATGGAAATGTGGGATAGACTGATGAATCTCAGAGGGAGTAGGGGAGGGTGGTGGGAAGAGATGAATCAAAGATCTTATATGCATTACCTATGGACACAGACAATAGGGTAGTGAAGGCCTGGAGTGGGGTGGGAACTGGGTGGAGGGGGGCAGGGGGAAAAGAAGGAGACATCTGTAATACTCTCAACAATAAAGATTAAAAATAAAAGAATTTAGTGGGGGATAGGTAATGACACACAGCCCATTTTATTTTATTTTTTTACTTAAAATATATTTTTTATTGACTTCAGAGAGGAAGGGAGAGGGAGAGAGAGATAGAAACATCAATAATGAGAGTGAATCATTGATCTGCTGCCTCCTGCACGCCCCCTACTGGGGATCGAGCCTGCAACCTGGGCATGTGCCCTTGACTGGAATCGAACCTGGGACCCTTTAATCTGCAGTTTGACACTGTCCACTGAGCCAAACCGGCTAGGGCCCCATTTTAAATTATAAGTTGTTTTCCCTATTTATTTTGTATGTGTTACTTTTTTATTACTTCATCATGTGGTATAAACTCTAAAGACTTAAATTAATTTTAATAATTATTAGGACTATCTGTAGGAGGATATGTCTATTTCAAGTGATTTTTGGATGATACCTCCTCATTTGGATTATCTGTCCAGATTCCTTTTGATTAGAATGAAGGTATGCATTCTTGGGCAAAATTATGTGTAAATGATGTTGCATCCTTTTTTGAATATCACAATTGCAGACACATATCTGTCATCAGTGATATTAATTTTGATAACCCCGCAAGTTATTGCCAAATGTTTCCATTGCAAAACTACCCCCCCTCCCCCCATTCATACATATACATACTTGCAATATATGCAGTGTGTGAACACTATTTTATGACCAGGCAGAAAATAATCCTCAACCTCATCAAAATTTTCCCCTTGATTGAGCATCCATTAGTGATGATTCTTACCTGGTCTTTTTTTTTTTTTTTAAAGCACTTAGTATCTTTCTGGTATAACAAGGTATTCTGGGTTCTCATTATAGCTACCCTACACCATCCCTTTAATTACCCCCCCCCCCCTTTTTTAGAGCCCTTATATATTTTATTTTTTAAAAATATATATTTTTATTGATTTCAGAGGTGAAGGGAGAGGAAGAGAGAGATGGACACATCAATGATGAGAGAGAATCATTGATCAGCTGCCTCTTGCTTGCCCTCATCTGGGGATTGAGCCCATAACCCAGGCATGTGCCCTTGACCGGAAATGAACCTGGGACCCTTCAGTCTGCAGGCTGATGCTGTATCCACTGAGCCAAACCGGCCAGGGCTGCTCTTTCTTATACAATGAGATCTGTGGCTCATTTCTATACTACATCTAAATCTGTTTTACTAGTAGAATAGCATCATCCATACCACTACAATTAAAAACTTACAAAAAGAGTTTAGAATTTGTTTGTATTTTTTCATCCTACCCTGCCTGAGAGTAATAGAATATATACTGAGTGGCCAGATTATTATGACCACCCCATCAGTACTTCATTGATACTTGCAAAAATACTGAATATTGAAAATTTCCTAAGCAAATACTCTCAAGGTTTTATTATTATTATTATTTGCATAACTAATTCACTTCATTGTACTGATGGGGTGGTCATAATAATCTGGCCGGTCATAATAATCTGGCCACTCACTGTATATTTGTATTGGTCTATGTGCCACCTCTATTTCTCTCCTGTTTCTGGCACAGAGCTTCTAAATTAGGTGATAAGAACATTAGGAACATCTTTTGTTCTAATGAGGCAACTGGGTGGGCTCCTAGATGGTTACTGGATGGTGTCTGGTGATCAGAAAGACTAAATCATGATTAGAAGCTTGGGATTTTCAACTCTACCCCCCTCCCCATTTTCTAGAGAGGAAAGGGGGGCTGAAAGTGGATGATAATAAATGATCATGCCTACATGAGGAAACCTCCATAAAATTCCAACAGTATGGGATTCAGGGAGCTTTCATTTTGGTGAACACTTCCATGTACCAGGAGGGTGATGCACCCCAACTCAACAGGGACTGTGGAGCCCCTGCACTAGGGACCCTCCCAGACCTCCTCTATGTATCTCTTCATCTGGCTGTTCATCTGTATTTTTTAAAATTTCTTTATTGACTAAGTTATTACATATGTGTCCTTATCCTCATATTACCCCTCAGCCCCCCCACTCTGGCCTTCACCTCCCTGTTGTCTGTGTTCATTGGTTAGGCCTATATGCTTGCATATAAGTCCTTTGGTTCATCTCTTTGCCTTACCCCCACCCTCCCCTATCTTCCCGCTGAGGTTTGACGGTCTGATTGATGCTTCTCTGTCTCTGGATCTGTTGTTGTTCTCGGCTAATAAACATAACTGTTTCTCTGAGTTCTGTGAACTGTTTTAGCAAATAATCAAATCCAAGGAGGAGGAGGTCATGGGAACCTCTGATTTGTAGCCAAGTTGAACAGAAATTGTGGATAATCTGGGGTCCTAGTACTTGTGATTAACATCTGAAGTAGAGGACAGTCTCATCCAAGACTGAGCCCTTCTTAACCTTTTGAATCTAATGTTATCTCTAGGTAGTGTCAGAATTGAATTAAACTATAGGCATTGCTTGGTGTGTTCCTTGACACAATACTCAAAAGTTTGTGAATTTGGTAGTAGTGTGAGAGTAAAGTAGAAACACTGGAGGAAAACTAGTTTTTTCCTTCTAGCTGCCTAAGACAAAATATATGGTGAAATTCTGTGTTCATAAGTTACTTAGTTTGTTCTTGCCTTTCTTTAGGTGTGGCTATAGTATCCACTTGAAATGCAGTTAGTTCATTTGTTTCACTTACTTTCCCCTTTCCCCCATTCAGATTGAATTAAAATTTTAAGATATATGACATTAATATATTTTCAGAAATCATAACTATATTGTGGGGAAGCATGGGACTTGGTTAGAAAGTCTGTAAGGAGGATTCTCCAAAAGGTCGGGGGCTTCTTAGGGGGACCTTGCCAAAGTCAGAAGCCCCTGCCTTGACTTTTCCAAACAATTCCTAGCCCCTGGGTGTTTTGCTGGAATCTCTATGTTTAGTCTTTTAGACCCAACCTTGTAGAAGCATGAGCTTTCTCAAGGATACTTACCCTGCTGATTGTATCTAGAGGTTAATTTTAGTTCAAGCTGTTGTTACAATAAAAGCCTAACGAGGCAGGCCATTGAAGCTGTTTTGGTGCCTCCTGCCAACCAGCCCCCTAGCCTCTCTTTCACAGAAACGTGTGTCAGAGTAATCTGTTCATCCATAGCTCTGGGTCTGCTGGTCAGCCCTGGCACTATATATTAAGTTATACTAAGAAGTGCCATTCTTTTTTGTGTCCCTTCCACGCCATCCTTTCCCACCTACCTTTGTTGATAACAAACTTTGTTTCCTATTTTTATCTTTACTGTATTTCTGTTTTTAATAAACAGAGACATGTATGTTTTCTTTTTTAAAGATTTTTTCTTTTTTTTATTTTATTTATTTATTTATTTTGGAAACATGTATGTTTTCTTATTTAACTTGTTTCTTACACAAAAATAACATACTATAAATGCTTTTTTTGAACTTCAGTGTTTTTCCCCCAACTTAATACTGTACTATCCCCTAGAAACACACCATTGTCAATTTATATATATCTTCCTCATTCTTTTTACAGCTGTATAATATTCCATTGTGGGTATCTATCATAGTTCATTCAACTGGTATTCGTGCTTAGCAGGATTTTTTAGGAGACAGTTACAATTTTTTGTGAGTGATTAAGAAATAGAACAAAATGCAAGTATGGTTTGAGTTTTTTATTCATCCTACATCTAATTACAAATCAAATAAACTGTAAGCATTTAAATTCTGTAGTCAAGAAAACCAGAGAATCTTTATTATAAGCCCCAAGCATAATTGTTAACTTGTGAAATGTGGAGTGCAACTGGTTATATTGTTTTTTCCCCCCCAATCTACTAGTTTATTGCCAAGTGAGGACTGAATGAGAGATATTCTAGATGAAGATCAATAATTTTCATTGGATTTAAAATTTATCAAAATTAGAGATGGCTTTGCATCTTGTGGTATTCTTACTAAGGAAAAGTCAAATAACAATATAAATGACAAAAGTCAAGTGATAATATAATATAGCAGAGGGAAAAGAACAGGGCTAATCCAGAATGGATAAGTCTTTGTATGATCTAGGGTTAATGATATTATAAGTTGGCATCTTCCTTTCTATAGGACTAAGTATATTTCTGAGATAATTTTATATTTTCCAATTCTGCAAATGTTTAATATTTGTTATATTAAACAGTAATTTGGTGAGGTACTTCAGGATTAATGTAGACTTATGGAAAATTTAGAATCGTGATTATTGACAAAAATAGTTGCAACATAATATTTGAAAGAAGGTAGATTGTTTCAGGTATAACAAAAGGAAAGCAGAATTATGAAGACTTTTAATATATAACAAGGAAGGAATCTAAGTTGTAAACATTCAGAATTTGAAACAACTTTTTGGGAAACCAGGAACAATTAGTATTTTATCCAAATTTCATATTGAAAAATCAGTGTTTAAAATATTAAGTATTTAGAACTTTATGAATGAAAATTTTTCTTGAAATAAGTTAGTTTTTGGAGCCTATTCTTGCTAATAGTCTCATGACAAGCCTTATGATCCTATTGTGGATAGTTGTATAGGTGAGCAGACTATCATGAGATTTTTTTGTTGTTTACTGTGCTAATTTTAATTTTTTTCACTATGTGACACTAGTGGAACCAGACTTGATTATTCCTAATTTCTTTTTGGAAAATTCCAGGGAAGCATGATTAACTAGGAAAGACCCTGTGTTGCCATGGGAATAACACTAGATCAAGAATCAAGAGATCAGCCGAAACTGGTTTGGCTCAGTGGATAGAGTGTCGGCCTGTGGACTGAAAGGTCCCAGGTTCGATTCCGGTCAAGGGCATGTACCTTGGTTGCGGGCACATCCCCAGTAGGAGATGTGCAGGAGGCAGCTGATCGATGTCTCTCTCTCATCGATGTTTCTAACTCTCTATCTCCCTTTCTCTCTGTAAAACATCAATAAAATAAAAAATAAAAAAAAGAATCAAGAGATCAAGGTTCTCAAATCTACTCTGCCACTAAGATGTTATGTCAACCTACTTCGGCATCCTTTTCTTGTCTGTAATCTGAGCAGATTTATTTGTATCTTCTCTCAAGTCCATTTTCTAATATTTTTTGGTAGCTTGTGAATAGGACCACTTTGGGTTTGGTAGGAATTAAAGTCATAAAGTATCTATTAAGTATAATATTTTTTACATTAAGTAAGGTATATGTGAATGTGCAAAAGTGATGAGAAATGAAAAATTATTAAAACTTTAGGAACATATCAGGATGGAAAGTAGTGTGTAATAGATGTTTTATTATTGGTGTTACATTGCATGCTGACCTTTAATATGTGAATTTTAAATTTTAGGATGTGAAAATTTAATATTCAGATATTAAATTTTAGGATGGCCAAGTAATTGAAGAAACTCCCGTGCACTGGGAAGGTGTGGAAAAGACCACAAAAAGAATTCTGGTTGGAAAAGTTCTGCTTATTATAAAATTTAAAAAGAGCTATAAAATACTTGCCAAACAAGCCTTAAATTAAACCCTTTTATTTTGTTTGGTTATGGTGATTCCCTTTGTAAAATTAAGCACTTCATTTATTCCATAGATTATTTATATAGCAGGACCTTCAGTTAGATTGGGTGTGAGAGCACAGCCAATATAAACTTGAACCCTACCTTTTTGTCTTGAAAGTTAATGTGTAGTAATAGAAATGGATAATAAGAAATAATTTACAAGTTATGGTATATGCTACAAAGAAAAATAAATAGTAAAGTGATGGGAAGGAATGAGAGAGAGAAAGAGAGAAGGGTGGAAAAAAGGTGGCGGAGCAGGTAGGTGAGGAACTGAGATCTGAATGTTGAAAAGAAGCTAGCTAGACAAAGACTAGGCAGATAAAAGGTAGATAAAACACTTGAGATGGAAAGGATTGATATGCCTAAGGAACAGAAAGAAGGGCAATATAAGGCCAGGAGCCAATTGAGGTAAGGAAAGAGAACCTTGAGATGTAGAGAATTAGGAACAATCATTTAGAGCAGGGGTGGGGAACTGTCAGGTCCTTATCGTTTGGTCTGGCCCTGCCAAGGCAAATGCAGGTGGGACTTGAAATTCAATATATCTCGGAGCTTTTTTCATAACAACATAATTTTTAGTTTGATAACTTTGTATGGCCCATGAATAATGTTATAATATCCAAATGGTCCTTGGCAGAAAAAAGGTTCCCATTTTGGATTTAGGGCATTGACCATGGTAAGGAGTTAGGATTTTATTCCAAGAAAATATTGTAGGGGGTTAAGCAGGGAAAATTATTTGGTGTAAAAGATTGCTTTTGTCTTTGTGTGGAAAGAAATTAGAGGGAAGCAAGAATGGAAGCAGTCAGACTATTAACAATAGCGCAGGAAAGAGATGGGCTTAGATAAGGGCGGTGGCATTCATTGGAGAAGATAGGACTGATTGAATTTGCTGATGGGACTATAGGAGAGGTAAAGGAAATATTCTTAAATAGTACAGATTTTTAAAAAAGAATTTAAAAGTAATCTGTTAAAATGTAATATTTAATGCCAGTATTTTACTTGATAAATATATTCTTGATAATTTTATTGTTTTTCTTTCTTTTTTTAGGCTTATGCATCTGGATGTGACATTGTTATACTGGGAAGTGATTTTGAAAGATTACAAATAATCCCAGGAGCTAAACATGGAAATATTCAAATAGGATGTGTAGACTGTTCAATGCAACAAGGCAAGGTTTGTAATCTTGTGATAATATGAAATTAGTTTTGAATATGGTTTATGCCAGGCTAATCTGAAGTGTATTTCCTATTGAATTAGAGACTTGCTTTGTTTCAAGTGCAATGTAGCTACAAATTTCTTTTGGCTCTCTAAGATGCACTATAGAGAACAAAATCCCTGGCTCTCTCAAATGTATCTTTAAGATTTTCAAGAATTCTATTCTTATGTAAATTTGAAATAAAGCATAATCTTCTCTCTATGCTGACAAAGAAATTTATTTATTTATTTATTTATTTATTTATTTATTTATTTATTTTTAATCCTCATTAGAGGATATTTATTCATTGATTTTTAGAGAGAGTGGAAGAGAGAGGGAAGGACAGAGAGAAATATTGATGTGAGAGAAACATGTCGATTGGTTGCCTTTTGCACGCACCCTGACCAGGGCCCAGGCCGGGCAGGAGCCTGCAACCTAGGTATGTGCCCTTGACCAGAATTGAACCTGGGATCCTTTGTCTGCAGGCTGACATTCTGTCCACTGAGTCAAACTAGCTAGGGTGACAAAGAACTTTAATACTTATTACCTCTACTAGGGGCCTGGTGCATGAAATTCATGCACTGGGCGGGGGTGGTCCCTCAGCCCAGCCTGCCTCCTCTCACATACTGGGAGCCCTCAGGGGATGTCCTACTGATGGCTTAGGCCCATTCCCTGCTCCCCTTGGGGACTGGGCCTAAGCCGCAGCCTGGCCTCCCTTTGTGGGAGGCAACCGGGCTGATCAGGGGAAGGCACCAGCCCCATCACCCCACTGCTGCAGCCACTGCCAGTCACCGCAGCCACCAAGGTGTTTTCATCAACACAGACTCCAGTCTCTTCACCATGAAAAAATGGCAACTTTCTTTAGGCATTTTCAAGATGTGTCTTTTATAGGACATGACATTTCTTTATTATTTTTTTTTATTCTCACCTGAGGATATGTTTCCATTGATGTTTAGAGCATGTGGAAGAGAAAGGGAAAGACAGAGAGAAACATCAAAGTGAGTGGAACACTTTGATTAGTTGCCTCCTGCATGAGTGCTGACCTGGGCCCCAGCCAGGGAAGGAAGAACCTGCAACCTAGATACATGCCCTTGGTCATAATTGAACCCAGACCCTGTGGTAGGCAGGCTGAGGCATTATCTACTGAGCCAAACCGGCTGGAACAGGATATGATATTTCTTAGCTTCTCCAGCAGCAGACCTTCGTTTTATTCTCCAGGAGTGAAGTGGAAAAACCCTACATCACCTTCTTGGATTCTTATTACCCAAGTTACTAAGAATATTACCAGTGGCATACAGGGAGCTTAGCCAATGAGTGGTCAGAAAAGGTGTTTCCTCTGTAGTTCACACCGATCCCCGGCTCGGCCCCTGCCCAGGCCTAAGGCCTTAGTCCAGGAGTTAGGCCTGGGCAGGGGACCCCCAGCCCGCTCCGATCACCTGCCCAGGCCTAAGACCTCTGGCCGGGCCCTTACGCCTGGGCAGGGGACCCCCAGCCTGCTCCGATCGCAGGCTCCGCCCCTGCCCAGGCCTCAGGATTCTGGCCGGGGCGTTAGGCCTGTACAGTGTACCCCCAGCCCGCTCCAATCACCTACCCAGGCCTCAGGCCTCTGGCTGGGGCATTAGGCCTGGGCAGGGGACCCCCAGCCTGCCGATCGCCAGCTCCGCCCCTGCCCAGGCCTCAGGCCTCTGGCTGGGGTGTTAGGCCTGGGCAGGGGACCCCCAGCCCTGTGCGATTGCCGGTTCTGCCCCTGCCCAGGCCTTAGGGTTCTGGCTGGGGTGATCACCGGCTCCGCCTCACCGGGTGGCATCTGGTGCTGCCTGCCCGGCCTCCCAGGTCCCCGATCTGCAGCTCGGATCCCACGGGTGGCTTCTGGTGCTGCCTGCCCGGCCTCCCCGGTCCCCGATCTGCAGCCTGGATCCCGCCGGCGGCGTCTGGTGCTGCCTGCCCTGCCTCCCCGGTCCCCAATCTGCAGCCCAGATCCCGCTGGCGGCGTCTGGCACTGCCCGCCCCACCTGCACTATGCAAATTTAACGGCCATCTTTGTTGGGTTAATTTGCATACTCTTCTGATTGGCTGGTGGGCGTAGCGAAGGTATGGTCAATTAGCATCTTTGTCTTTTATTAGTGTAGATAACAGGTGTAAAACTTACTTGGTTAAAAATTAATTGGATTGAGGGACAAGAGTGACAATAATCTTCCAACTATTTACAAATAAATTACTGACGAGAAATCATTTGTTAGATTCATACTTTGTCTGCCAACAGGTAGTTATCTTCTTTTAACTTCTTATACTAAAATTATGATAAACTCTTCTAAATGTGTATAATTTTTTATTTATTGCAAGTCTATAAGAAAAATGAAATTTTATTTTGCATATGAAAAATAAAAAGTGACCTTGAAAGTAAAACAACAACAAAAGAGGCATATGATGCTATGTAGGGTTAAATACAGTTCTATATAGTATCAGAATTGGAAGAGTCATAACTAATAGGCAGCATAGTATATAGCATAATATATCACCATATAGGCATAGGTGGCCAGTCCTAGGTATGGTTGCCTCTGGGCTAGACTGGGATGAACTTTACAAAATTTTTTTTTTTTTTTTTTGCTAGATATTTAAATACTTTGTTTGACTATATGGTTCCACCAGAACATTTTGTGTGAGGAACCAAAGTGGACCCAATCCTTTTAAAAAATCCAATCATTTCTGATAGACCTGCCAGTCTGAAAAGTTACTTTTTGGGACCTAGTGTGAAGATACTCATGGTAAAAGGAGTTTCAACTCCTGCAATCTTTACCTATTTGTTGGACTATTCTTCTTGTTAATCCTGTGTTTCCTTCCCTTCAGTATAGTTACAAGTGTCTCTCATCTTTCTTTTGTTCACTCCTTTTATTCTCATTGCACTATAGAAATGATCTTTATTATGGAATGCTAATATTTATTGAGATTTTTTCTTTTTTTCTTCATGTTTGTGTGATCTCCTAGCTCTGTTGTTCTGTAATCTTCATTATTGTATAAAAACTGACTAATACCTAGATACACATAGGGCTGATTAGTATCAGAAATTAATTTTAATAACTTCCAATATTATCTTTTTGTGATAAGCTAGATTATATGACGGTTCAAGTTAGAATGAAAAGGTCATTTTGTTTTATAAACATTCTAAGTAAAGGCAAATTGTTTTTTACTAGTATCAATATAATCAACTGATTACTTAAGCTATCCAGAAGAAAATTTTATAGGTTCTAGTACCTGGGGACCTCTGTTTGTCTTTAAGAAGGAAATGCTGCTTGATACTATAGACGTCAGTATTTTATCATTACTGTTTTTTCTTTGTAGTACTGCCAGATTAATTTTCCTGAGAAAATTCATCTGCATTTATCTTGTTATTCATTTGCTTAAAAACATTCTTAGCTTACCAGTACCTTACGAAAGTTCTACATGTTCACCTTGTCATGGGACCCTGTACAGCTGGCTCAAACCTGCCTTTTGGCTACATGTTTGTTATTCTAGTATAAGGGACACTCTTCTAGCTTGGCTGGTGGTCAGTTACCTCCAAACATACATTGCTGCCTCTTTTGGTCTTTACACTTGTGTTCATATTATGACTTATTTCTAAAAATTGAATATTTACTATCTTTTGAAGAAACACTACCCACAGTTTAAAGGTCCAAACAAAATACTTCCTCTAAGACTGCCTCAGTGCAGATGATTTCTCTATCAGAAGAACTCCTTAGACATATCCATCGACAAGTTTTTTTTTCCGTATATATGTTACATCTTCAGACTTTCCCCCTTCACTTGATTATTTTTTCTTATTTTTATCCCTGATTCATTTTATAAATCTGTCTATCTGTTTTCTGATATGTCAGTGTTCTTCATTTGTGACTCACTCAAACTTTAGTAATAATTACTTTCATAATATAAAATAGAGCCAGGAAGGGTTATGCTTTATTGACTTAAAGAGTAAATTTTAAATATACTCAAATAAAATGGAATATTTGAAAAATACACTCTTCAGAGAGTTCACAAAGGAATATATCTAAGTTTTATTTTTAAAAAGTTATACTTACATTCAGAGAATTGTGAGCTTTGAGGATAGGTAACCTAAAAACTGATTTTAAGTCATGTGAAATTTTATACTTGACAAGGAATACATCAATACATAGTCTTCCGTTGAAGAAGAGAATTAATATTTACTATAATGTTATAATGATACTAGAGGCCTGGTGCACGGATTTGTGCACTGGTGGGGAGCATGGCCTGCAGGGAGTGGCCTGCTGTGGGAGCGCACTGACCACTGTGTAACTAGTAATTTAATCTCTCCTGCATCGTTCTGGTCATTTCACCATTTGGTTGCTGGACTTTTATATATATACTAGAGGCCCAGTGCACAAAAATGTGTGCACTCGGGGGGGAGGGGGGGTCCTTCAGCCCGGCCTGTGCCCTCTCGCAGTCTGGGACCCCTCGGGAGATAACGACCTGCTGGCTTAGGCCTGCTCCCGGGTGGCAGAGGGCAGGCCTAATCCCTAGGTGCAGCCCCTGGTCGGGCTCAGAGCAGGGCCAATTGGGGAGTTGGGGCGCCGCCCCTTGTCATGCACAGAGCAGGGCGGATCAGGAGGTTGTGATGCCACCCTCAGTCATGCTCAGGGAAGGGCCGATTGGGGGGTTGGGGCACAGCCCCCTGTCACACTCAAGGCAGGGTCGATGGGGAGATTGCGGCGCCACCCCCTGTCACTCACAGAGCAGGCCCCATCAGGGGGGTTGATTGCCCCTAACTGCCTCTGCCTTGGCCCCTGCCATTGTGGCTTTGTCTGGAAGGAAGTTGGATATCTGGAAGATATCTGGTCGACCTGGTCTAATTAGCATATTACCCTTTTATTAGTATAGACTAGAGGCCTGATGCATGAAATTCATGCAAGAGTAGGCCTTTCTTCCCCCAGCTGCAGGCACCAGCTTCCTTCTGGCACCCGGGACCCGGGCTTCCCTCGTAGCCCTGGAAGGTCGTCCAGAAGGACGTCTGGTCTAATTAGCATATTATGCTTTTATTATTATAGATAGATACTAGATGATTTACAAATGTTATTTCAGTCCTCAAAATACTTCTATTAGGAAGATATTATTATACATGTTATAAATATGGATAGAGAAACTAAGATTAAGAGAGATTAAATTACTAGTTACACAGTAAGTAACAGTATGTAGTGGGATTCTGATCTAGATATGGTAGTCTCTAAAACTGACATTCTTAAGTATTGGTGCATGAAACTGCACATGTGGGTATATTTTAAGTTATATTATTCATTTCTTTTGCTCTTTTGATTCATAAGTAAGTTAACATATCCATAATTTATCTTTTCATTTTTCTTTTTAAAAGATTGCAGCATCCTATGGAAATGTTATCTCTGTTTTTGAACCAGTTATCCTACCGAAGCAAAAGAAAAATTTGGTCAGTAATTTATCATTTTCCTTTTAGGAATTGAAATGTCTTGCGTATTAAAAGATGTTATTTTTAAAAGTACAAAATCAGAGTGATCATCAAATAAATCAGTATAAATTTGTTATAATTAAATGCCACTTTCATGTTACAAATACGTTTAAATCTTTCATTGAAATAGAATTAAGCTGTGCCAATGAATTGTCTTGACATATTTTTATTTTTTTCCTTTGGACATTTTTTATTCTGTATTTGAAGAGTCAACAACTTTAAGTTTGGCAGTTATAACAAAGTTATTGCTAGTACAGATACTGTTGTCCAGTCATATGTGGCACTTTATTCTTTGCTTTTGTGATCTAATTTTGTGTAGCTTTTCTGCCTTATGTATTTTGTTCTTAAAGTTACATGCTTTAATTGCAGTCTTAACATACCTCCAGGATTTATTTTCTTGCACTTATTATATCATGTAATATAATTGTTACCAGCCCAGTGCATTTTTTAAATAAAGAAACTATATTAAGGAGTAGATCTGAAAGCTGGTTAAAATTACACTTTATAAATATTGAGGTTATGTAGTAGATATCTTGGGTGCTTTAATGCTTTTAAATATGACAGACAAACCAGGTTATTTTACCCATCTCCACTGAAAATTAAACTGTTGATTTAAATCATATGGAAGGAGATCAGGATAGTGTGGTCCAAAGAGCATTTATTCGGAGTCAGAGAAACTGGGGTTTCTTTGCTGCTTTTTAGCTATTTAATCCTAAGCAAGGAGCTTTATGAGACGCTTTGCCCAATTCTGAAATTGGTTACTGTCTAGTCATTCTTCATGGACTATTGTAAGGATGACATGATGTCAGAGATTGTGTAGAAATCTGTTAAATGTAAAAAATTAAAGAGTGTTTTAATAATAGACATACCTTTATATATCTTTTAATAGTTTTCATTTTCACTTTGCTCATTAGTATCTTGCATATTCCCTCTGACTTAGTTTTGTAGTTATAATTTCTTTCTTTATAAATAAGCAGCAGAGGCCCTGAAAGAAATGTGACTTGACCAACGAAACAGCTATTAAGCCACAGAACTAAGAGTAAAACCAGCTTTATTGATTCCTAGTTGTGAGCATTCTTTTCTCTACCTTGTGTTAATAAAAAATATTTTCTCTGGATTGATACCCATTTTTAAATTCGATGGAATGAGAGTCCACTGTTCTCCCCTCATTTTTATTTGTGTTTATACATTAATGAAGCCAATATTAGAAGCTCTTATAGCCTTATGAATTAGTAATTGATAGTACTAAAAATAAATTTTAAAGGTGGCCACTCCACTCCAAACAATGTATTTCAAATAATACTCAATATATTTGTTAAATGAAATAACTGACTTTTAACATTTGTATGTTATATTAAAAGGTCTATATTAGTAAGGGTAGAATTGAGATTTTTGGTTTTTGCCCATTTTCTCTTTTCTTTTCTTTTTTAAAATATATATATTTTATTGATTTTTTACAGAGAGGAAGGGAGAGGGATAGAGAGTCAGAAACATTGATCGGCTTCCTCCTGCACACCCCCCACTGGGGATGTGCCAGCAACCAAGGTACATGCCCTTGACTGGAATCGAACCTAGGACCGTTGAGTCCGCAGGCCGACGCTCTATCCACTGAGCCAAACCAGTCAGGGCCATTTTCTCTTGATAAATGATTAATATAACAGTGTCAGAAACTCATTAAGAAGAAGAAGTTGATTTATTGGTAGGTAACACTGACTTTCCAGAGAGGGTAAAAAAAGCTTGATGAATAAGGGGAAAACTGGATCAGATGGAAAAATCAAGACTTGAAAGGCACATAAAACCTGTTATTCCAGGATATAGTCTTAGAGAATGTTTAGATCCTCATAAAAATATATTGTTTCCATTTCTTTATACATTCTGGAATATTCTTTTAAGATGTTGGTTTTTCATAAGAGGTACTCTTTAGAATCACTAGTTCTGATGTATCCAGACCCCATCCTGGGGATTTTTAAATTTGTAGGTGTGGAGTTGTGTCTAGGCCCTTGTATGTCTAGTTCTAGAGAGGGTTCTCATGTATACCGTGATTCAGAACCATTCCTGCAGGCAGTGTTTTATAAAAGCATATTCTGCAGGGCACCTGTATCAAAATCCGGGTTGTTGGTTTAAAGTGCAGATTCCTGTGCCCCGTCTTGGACCTTTTGATCGTGAACCTTTGGACATGGGTCTTGGAAATTTGAATTTTTAATAAGCATCCAGCCTATTCTTGTTTTAAAGTTTGGAACTAATTCATTAAAAAAAGTTTTTATAGGTCTCAAACTATTAGAGGTTAGGGAAGTCAACTTAGTAGGCCACAACCTGAATGTAAAAGAAGATGAAATGGAATAGAAAATTTTAGAGTGCATCACACTCTAAAGGTAGATTACTTATGATTGCATTTATGTGTGTGTATGCTGTGTGTATTTTGGGTCACAGTGCAACATATATTTCTTAGGTTTTCAGGTAAAAAGTTGAAAATTATTTCTTTAAGGAATAAAAAGACTTAAATTACACATTATGTTGCAAGTGTTATATCTCTTATTCTGAATTTTTAAGCATACCATATCATCTCAGATGAGGATAAAACATTAAAAAAGAAGAAAGCCTCAAGTAGCAGTGACACAGATATATTTAAAATTGAATCTTTGTAACAATATTAATAAATAATAATTATAATTTTAAAAGTCTGAAGTCAATAAGAATCTTGTCCAAAGTGGCATATATTCATTGGCTGTTTAAATATACTAAAGAAAGACTTTGAGCCTCCAGGAATGGATAGTCTCTTACTGATCTCCTCCATCACATATTCTTTATTTTTCTTTTTAAAAATATTTATTGATTTCAGAGAGGAAGGGAGAAATAGAAAATCAGTGATGAGAACATTGCTTAGCTGCCTCCTGCATGCCCCTATTGGGGATCGATGAAAACTGGGCATGTACCCTGACCAGAAATGAAAAGGAGACTTCCTGATTGATTGGTTGATACTCAGCCACTGAGCCATATCAGCCAGCCTTCCTTATTTTTCTTGACAGAATTGAACATTTTGGTTTTAAAAATGACTGCATGTATTAGTAATAGTAATAATAATAAGTATTTACTCTTGTCAGAGAAAAGATACCAATAATAATTGGATAAATGACTTTTTTATTTTAGGAATTATATAGTCAATGGCAGAAAAATGGTCAGTTTTTTCTGGAATCAATAGCGCACAATATAACTTGGGATCCAGCAGGTAAGAACCCAAACAGGATTAACTGAAATGAGATATCACTTGCCTAGGCTATTGCTTTTATTATTTTCATGTATTTAATTTCTGCTTTGTGTGAGATTGTGGGGAACACAAAAGCAATAAAACAGATTGCACTCTTTTAGAGCTTTTAGTGAAATGAAGATGCCAGCTATAGGAGGAATACTTGTTTTGGGAAGGTGACATTAATTCTCTGTAAGGAATCGAAAGTTTGCTTGAAGAGGAGCCTTTTGACCTGAGAGTAGATAGATTTAACAATGAAGGTGGGGTTAGATTTAGGAGGGAAAAAGAAGTGAAGTCTGAAAAGAGTTAATGTGCATATGTACTAGTTATATATTTCTGTACTTAAAAACCATCCCAAATCTATTTTTACCAATCTACCACAATGAGCAAAGGTACAAAGAAAGAAAGTGTAAGATAGATTCTAATAGTGGTTAGTACTTCTTTGAGGTTGGAGTGATTCTGGAGATGAGAGAAGATTGCAGCTTATTATAGAAGACCTTTAAAGTCATGGTAAGGGATTTGAATTTAATTCTTGTTAATTGTCTAAAAGGTATAATAGGTCTTTGAAAGTGGCTAGTATTAAATGGTTTGCAAGAGTTTCCTTTGTAGCAGTGAGTTAGAAGGATTTAGAGATAAGAGGAATAGGAGGATAAATATTATTTATAAGTATCTTTGGAAAGTATGCCTTTATAGTTGTCTGAATGAGAAATTGAATTTGTTTCAGTGCCTTTAACATAGTAGGTATCAATTAATATTCAATGAATAGTGAAAGGAGTACATGGATATGAAATGCATTTAGGCAGTATAATTGACATTATTTGACAACTGGATTTCACATGACTTTGAAGATATGACCACAATTAGAAGATTAATAGGCAAGAGTTAGAATAGAACATAGGTTTTGAGATGTGTGGAATTTGAGATGCTTGCATGTCTTACATCAATATCTCATAGATAGAAAGTTGAATCTAGAAAAAAGATTTTCAACCTTTTTTATTCCATGGCACACATAAACTAATTACTAAAATTCTGTGGCACACCAAAAAAATAGTTTTACCAATCTGACAAAAAAAAATAGGCATAATTTTGATTCATTCACCATGGGTGGCTTTTGTCATGTTGGCTGTCATTATTTTCTAATTTGACAGTCTAAGGGAAAAGAGGTCAGTGCTCCTGACTAAATAGGTAGTGCATGTTTTAAACATTGTTGCAGCACACAGTGTGCCTTTTGCAGCACACTGGTTGAAAATTGAAAATCACTGATCTAGAATATAAGAATGAAGTTAACTTTGGAACATAGAAACAGAAGTAATCAGTTTAGATAGATAAAATAGTTTAATTTTAATATAGTAGATGAAATAGCTGAGGAAAAAAGTTAATTTAGAACACAAATTTCAGAACCTTTGGAAATAATTTAATAAGGGAAGAGGTTGCCTTTGAGATTTAAAAAAAAAAATCTCACAATGTTTTAAAATGTTTCTTCTCATGAGATTGTAAGATTGATGTTTACTAGCTGGTGCCTACATATATATTTTATGCATACAATTGAAAGAGATTGGGCCTGAGTTCAAATTTGGCATTTAACATGGCACTTTATATATAACTCTATTATGGATAGGGTGACTTAGGTCCCGGTTTATTCCTATTGTCCTCATATGATTATTAATTGTGTACCTTCTACTCTCACAAGTGTTCTGTTTGGATGATAAATTATAGAGTTACTATATATGGCACTACAGTCTATTGTATTTGTTTACATGGTTTATTGTTTTGATTAGACAAGGGACGAGATTCTATTTTATTCAGTATTTATCTTTCAGGACCCATCATATATTAAGCTCTGAATAAATGTTCACATATTTGACAAGTTTTGTAATCATAAACAGGTTATTTAGCAGGTCGAGAAAGGTTTAACTCACTTGTAAATTAGAATAAAATGTATTTCACAAAATAGGGGGTTTTTTTGTTTTGTTTTTTTGGTTACTCCTCACCTGAGGGTATTTTTTCCATTGATTTTTAAAGAGTGGAAGGGAGAGGGAAAGACAGAGAGAAAGAGACACATTGATTGGTTGTCTCCTGTACACTGACTGGGGCTGGAGATCAAGCCTGCAACTGAGGTTTGTGCCCTTGATAGGAATCGAAATCTTGACCCTTCAGTCTGCTGGCCAGTGTTCTAACCACTGAGAAAACTGACTAGGGCTCACAAAATAGTTTTTTAATGATCATATATGGCAATATATATGAAAGTATTTGGTAAGTGATAAAGTCCTATAGAAATATTGTTAGCAAGTGAACTGTCTTCTTACAGTATCATATTAACTGCAATAAAAACATTTAATATATATGTATATTAAATTTTATGATTTAAGCAAGGTGCAATAGTGGATTTCAAGACAACACAAGACCATTATAGTCAATTTACTAATAAGATTTATTATATATATTTAGTAATGATGTATCAGTTGCTTAGAATTTTTGTGCCCATGGTCTGTTAGTACTAATGTTTTAGAGGATAGCATTAATGTTAAATACCTCTAAAATCATCATTACAGAGTAGTATTAATAGATGATGACTTATTTTTTTAACATATCTCGTAGTGACTTGACAGCAGCTCATGACCATTATCTTTTTTAACTGTGATTGAGTTAAAATTCATATAAAAGTTCATTATTTTTCTTTTTACTATTAAATACTTTAAATTTTAGAATTCAGTTGAGGAATAGATTACAGCTATACTAAATATTTGGGAGCTGTTAGTATAATTATTACTTTTGCAAGTGAACTTTGTAATTATTTGTAAAATTATTTTTAATATTTTACATGAAATACTAGTATTTTGGTTTTGTTCAGTATTTATATATTTATCTGCCAGGTATTTGGATATTTTTTCAGTTGATGTTTGTAAATTGACTATAATGCTCTTGTGTTGTCTTGAAATCCACTATTGCACCTTGCTTAAATCATCAGATTTTCTGTCTTCGGCTTCTTATGCTTCCCTCTCCCCAATTTTAATATCCATACCTCTGCCCTTTGTGTTCAAATCAATATATTTTATACCATACCTTACCTACTTTTGTGTTATTCCATACTTAGGATTAATTATTTTGCATTCTTTATTAAATTCTTAATTCTTCATGGGGTAAATTTATTTTCAGTTAATGTTAATAATTTCCAGTTATAAAATAAAGAACATCCTGGGGATGTAATGTAATGTACAGCACTGACTATCTATATATATTAAAGGCAAATACTCAAAGTGTCCCCTCAGGCGTTTGATCAGGAAATCGAGTTTGATCATTTGCTATGGCATGCGCTGACCACCAGGGGGTGGCATGAAACATGGCAGGCGACTACAGGGTGCTGAGGGAGTGAGGGAGGGAGGAGGCGGGGAACACATGGGTGGCAAGGGAAGGAGGAGTCAGGGAGGCGGGGGGGGGGTGGGAACCACGCGGATGGTGAGGGAAGGGGAGGTGGGGGGAACTACGTGGTGCTAGTGTGCGGATGGCAAGGGAAGGAGGAGGCGGGGAGGCGGGGAACCAGATTGGCCCTGATCGCCGACCAGGCCTAGGAACCCTACCCATGCACGAATTTTGTGCACTGGGCCTCTAGTAGTTAATAACACTGTATTGTATATTTGTAAGTTGCTAAGAGAGTATATCTTTAAAGTTCTCATCATAAGGAAAAAAGTTGTAACCATATGTGGTGGTGGATGTTAGCTAGATTTATTGTGATCACTTGTCAATATGTGCAAATATTGAATCATATTATACACTTGAAGCTAATAATGTTATATGACAATTATATCTCCAAAAAAAAAAGGAAAGAAAAGAAAACTTGTGTCTGTTAGTAAGTTAAACAGTGGAATAGTATTCATATTTATTTATTTTCAAATATATTTTTATTGATTTCAGAGAGGAAGGGAGAGGGGGAGAGAGAGAGAAACATCAGTGATGAGAGAGAATCATTGACTGGCTGCCTGCTGCATGCCCCCAACTGGGGATCAAGCCCACAACCTGGGCATTTGCCCTTGACTAGACTCGAACCCAGGACCCTTCATTCCCCAGGCCAACACTCTATCCACAAAGCCAAACCAGCTAGGGCTAGTAATCATATTTAAATGGAATGTCTCATTAGTACTTTCTGGATTTTTTTTTTTTTTTTTATTGCTTAAAGTATTACAAAGAGTATTACATATGTCTCCTTTTTTTCCTCCGCCCTTGACAATCCCCTGGCCTCCCCTACCTCCCATTGTCTTATGTCCATTGGTTATGCTTATATGCATGCATACAAGTCCTTCGGTTGATCTCTTACCCACCCCCCTCCTGCCCTCCCACCCTCCCTGGCCTTCCTGCTGTGGTATGACAGTCTGTTCCAGGCAGCTCTGCCTCTGTATCTATTTTTGTTCATAAGTTTATAATGGTCTTCATTATCCAGAAATGAGTGAGATCATGTGGTATTTTTCCTTCATTGACTGGCTTATTTCACTTAGCATAATGCTCTCCAGTTCCATCCATGGTGTCGCAAATGGTAAGAGTTTCTTCCTTTTTAGAGCAGCATGGTATTCCATCGTGTAGATGTACCACAGTTTTCTAATCCATTCATCTACAGATAGGTACTTAGGCTGTTTCCAGATCTTAGCTATGGTGAATTGTGCTGCTATGAACATAGGGGTGCATATATCCTTTCTGACTGGTGTTTCTGGTTTCTTGGGATATATTCCTAGAAGTGGGATCACAGGGTCAAATGGGAGTTCCATTTTTAGTTTTTTGAGGAAGCTCCATACTGTCTTCCATAGTGGCTGCACCAGTCTGCATTCCCACCAGCAGTGCACAAGTGTTCCTTTTTCTCCACATCCTCTCCAGCACTTGTCGTTTGTTGAATTGTTGATGATAGCCATTCTGACAGGTGTGAGATGGTACCTCATTGTTGTTTTGATTTGCATCTCTCGGATGATTAGCGAGTTTGAGCATGTTTTCATATGTCTTTTGGCTTTCTGAATGTCCTCTTTTAGGTCCTTTGCCCATTTTTTGATTGGATTGTTTATCTTCCTTCTGTTGAGTTGTATGAGTTCCCTATAAATGTTGGAGGTTAAACCCTTATCAGTGATAGCATTGGCAAATATGTTCTCCCATGTAGTGGGCTTTCTTTTGTTTTGTTGATGGCTTCTTTTGCTGTGCAGAAACTTTTTATTTTGATGTAGTCCCATTTGTTTATTTTCTTTTTAGTTTCCAATGCCCTAGTATCTGTATCGGTGAAGAAATTGCTTCAGCATATGTCTGAGATTTTGTTGCCTTTGGATTCTTCTAGTATTTGTATGGTTTCTCGTCGTATATTTAAGTCCTTTATCCATTTTGAGTTTATTTTTGTGTATGGTGTAAGTTGGTGGTCTAGTTTCATTTTCTTGCATGTATCTGTCCAATTTTCCCAACACCATTTATTGAAGAGACTATCTTGACTCCATTGTATGTTCTTGCCTCCTTTGTCAAATATTAATTGAGCGTATTGGTTGGGGCCGATTTCTGGGGTCTCTATTCTATTCCATTGATCTATATGTCTGTTCTTGTGCCAGTACCAGGCAGTTTTGAGAACAGTGGCTTTGTAATACAGCTTGATATCTGGTATTGAGATCCCACCTGCTTTGTTCTTTCTCAGGATCGTTGCAGCTATTCGGGGTCATTTTTTATTCCAGATGAATTTTTGGAGAGTTCGTTCTAGGTCTGTGAAATATGCCATTGGTATTTTAATGGGAAGTGTGTTGAATTTATAGATTGCTTTGGGCAGTATGGACATTTTAATGATGTTGATTCTACCAATCCAAGAACATGGTATGTTCTTCCATCTCTTTATGTCTTCCTCTATCTCTTTTTTCAACGTCCTCTAGTTTTCTGAGTAGAGGTCTTTTACCTCTTTAGTTAAGTTTATTCCTAGGTAGCTTAATTTTTTTGGTGCGATGGTAAATGGGATTGCTTTTTTAGTCTCTCTTTCTGCAAATTCACTATTGGTGTATAGAAATGCCATCGATTTCTTGGGGTTAATTTTGTATCCTGCTACATTGCCAAATTCATGTATTAATTCTAGTAGCTTTTTGGTGGAGTCTCTAGGGTTTTGTATGTATAATATCATGTCGTCTGCAAATAAGGACAGTTTTACTTCTTTTCCAATTTGGATGCCTTTTATTTCTTCTTCTTGTCTAATTGCAGTGGCTAATACTTCCGGTACTATGTTGAACAGGAGTGGTGAGAGGGGGCATCCCTGTCTTGTTCCTGTTCTTAGGGGAAATGGTGTTAGTTTTTGTCCATTGAGTATGATGTTGGCTGTGGGTTTGTCATATATGGCTTTTATTATGTTGAGGTATGATCCTTCAATTCCCACCTTGCTGAGAGTTTTTATCAAAAATGGGTGTTGATTTCTGGATTGTTTTTATCTGCCTGTGAGACTTTCCCCCTAGTTGCTATTATTTATTGAGCATTTTCTAATTGCCTAGCCCAGTGGTCGGCAAACTCATTAGTCAACAGAGCCAAATATTAATGGTATAATGATTGAAATTTCTTTTGAGAGCCAAATTTTTTAAACTTAAACGATATAGGTAGGTACATTGTTATTAACTTAATTAGGGTACTCCTAAGCTGGCCTTTGCTAAAAACATCCTCAATCTGATTGAGGTACGTTCGCTGAGGTCGACCCCTTCCAACTCTCCCATCCACACTCGTCTTGTATACTTTTGTTCCGTCTCTCTCCTTTCGTTCATCCTCTCTATATGTCCAAACCATCTCAACATACCTTTCTCAATCCTCGACACTACAGCTTCTTTCACTCCACAACGGTCCCTAAAATTAACTTAATAAACTTTACTTAAAGTTTTTAAGTTTTAGTTAAACTATAGGTACGTTGACTGAAACTTGATATCATACTTAATAACGATATTATTTATTGATAAAATTAAATACCTGGAGGATTTGCAGCTAGTTGGAAAAATACAGGTAACTTTATGCTTCGAGTAGGTACTTTTGTCACCCGTATGCGATTTGCGGACACGACTAGCACTGACCACTGCACAATGAGACTGCTGACTGACTGGCTCACTCAACTCGTGCATGAATCGCGCTCGCCTCCCCTGCACTGCGTATCCCATGGCATACTTGCGCCGTGTCTCCCGTCACCCGATGGACCGACACCCCTCACTTCTTCTAACGCCACTTCTTCAAAATAGACTCGCCCAGGCCGAAAACCAATTTCTGTGCATGGGCCACGAAGTTTCAATCGCACTGTACGTGCACGCCCGCACGTGGTATTTTGTGGAAGAGCCACACTCAAGGGGCCAAAGAGCCGCATGTGGCTCGCGAGCCGCGGTTTGCTGACCACTGGCCTAGCCTATGCTAAATACATTATACATATTATAGCTAATCTTTACTACAACACTATACAAATTTTTAATTTTATAGATGAGAATATTGAGGCTCAAAAGCTTCCCAACTTGATCAAATTCACATGGTTATACGTGACTTAATTGGGAATTAAGACACAAGGATTTCTAAAGTCTATGTGCCACAGACCCACTTTCTTTTGAAATAATATGAAATAATATGATGTTTCCAGAGAGACACCAATCTGTAGTTCTTAATTGCTAAGGTGAATGCTTTATTTATTGTCAGATTTTTTGCAAAAGTTACATCACCTCCCCTATATTCTTTGTTTGGATTATAGCACAATCTTCTACTCAGTTATCCAAGTCATAAAGTTGAAATCTACCCCTGAAACCTATTGTATGTTCCTGTTTTTTTATTGGTGTTAAGCCTTGAAAATTCTGCTTTTGAAATAACTTTCAAGTTCTTGTCTTACTTTAATATTTGATTCAGGTCCTCATGATTTCCCATCAGTATTCTTACAGAAGATTAACCAGGTTTCTCTGTCTTATGTTTTCCCTAATCTTGTCTATCACTAGAGTTATTTTCTAAAATGAATCTTTACCATTCTTCGTGTACTGGAATCTTTGAAAGTATGGTGGAAATTACTGATTATCTCTCTAGAAAAATGTACATACTATACATATAACTTGCATATCTCAATGAAGTGAGGTTCACAGGCCTTTTCAAGTCTCTCTGTTAATACGCCTCCCCCCAGTTGAGACCCCTTGTTCTAAAATACAGATCCATTTATGTAAACTCCCTCCTCCCACTTAAAAATCTTTAACTTGCAAGTATCTATAACAAACTCCAAACTCCTTATGAACATCAAAAGTGTTTCATAATCTGACCTCAGATTTTTTCCAATCTTATTTATTTTTACAGATCTACTATACAACTTCTTATCCATCCCAGATTACAAGCCATTCTTGGGAATATATTTGAATTCGAATGTCTTCATGCCTTTGTTCATATTTCTCTACTGGAATATAAACTCATTATAAAAAAGGACAGTGTTATATTTGTCATTATGTGCTTCATGCCTAGCACAGTGCCTGGTACAAAGTAGATGTTCATTAAATGTTCGTTGAATGAGAGATTATAAAAATCTCTTTTTTTTCCCCTAAGCTGCTTTAACAAAATTAAAATATAACTTTAATCCTCCTCCCCCAATCTCTTTTTGTTATTTGACTTTTTTTGGAAGTTATTTTATCTTTATAGTGTTATATGAAACTATTGAGTGTGTAACTTAACTCACCAACTAAATTCCTAAATAACAAATGCTGAATAATATATATATATATATTTTTTAGGCAATCGTCTTTTAACTGGTTCTAGCTGTTTGCAACTCTGGTCCAATGCTAACTTGGAGAAGCCAACTGAAGATGAAAATCCAGATAAAACCGGTCTTAACTTGGGAGACTGGAGATGCATTTGGCATTACAAGTAAGCAATTAATTAGGGGATTAAACTGACAAACCTCTGCCATGTAGTTTTATTATAGATGCATTTAGTTTGTGTAAAAGCACACTAACATAAAATGTATTGACTTTTTTTTATTGTGACATGCTTTTTTAAAAAATATATACAGAGGATTCACCATTCCCATGTTCTACAGATTTTTTTTTTAAACTTGTTGAATAAAACATTTATGAAATGTATAAGGCCTATATGAAGATCATTCAATAGAACTTGCTAAATTATACAAAAGGAAAAAGACAGAGATACTTTTAATGCTTTTGAATGAAAATTTTTCTGTTGTGAAGAGGTATATTTTTCCCAAAGTAATCTATATATTAGACATAATTTTTGTCAAAATCCCATTGGAATTTCTACTTTTGAGCATAGTTCTGAAGTTCATTTAAAAGGTCAAGTATGGAAAAATTCTGAGAGAAAACAAAGAACAAAGATATTAGCATAGGAAAATGTACTCTAAAGCTACAACTGATCAAGCAGTTTGTCATTGGTATAAGAACAGACAGATTAGGGTTCAGAATTAGGCCCAGTTATATGTGGAGGTTTAATATTTAAGGTGGCATTTTACATGAGTGGGGCAAACTTGCTAGCTTTATGGAAGTGAAATGAAGTTAGAGCCTGTTTCATATCTGACATCAAAATAAAGGTCAAAGGAAGAACAAATTGAATTTCTATATAATGAAACAAATATTAGAAGAAAGCAGGTGAATTTTTATATTTCAGAGCTACAATGTCCAGCATGGTACCAACAAGCCACATATCCCTGTTGAGCACTTGAAATGTAGCTAGCCTGAAATGAGGTGTGCTATAGATATAAAATTCATACTGGATTTCAAAAACTTAGCACAAAGAAAAGAATGTAAATTATCCTATCAATTTTTTATTGATTACATGTTGAAATGATAATATTTTTGCTATATTAGTTTAAATAAAATATAATTAATTTCACCTGTCTTTACTTTTTTAAATGTGGCTACTAGGAAATTTTAAGTCACATATATGGCTAACATTTGTCATTTATGTTTTATTGCTATGGGATGAAAAGTATTGCTTTAGAGTTAGGTAAAGACTTTCTAAGTTTGATACCAAAACTTGAAACTGAAAGGAAAGGAAAGGAAAAGAAAGGAAAAAAATTGATTGTTTTTACTGTAGCAATAAAATATTTCTGTCGCCCTGGCTAGTGTTGCTGGTGAATGTCTCAGGGTAGATTCCTGGTAAAGGGCACATACCTGGGTTGGAGGTTTGATCCTCGGCCAGGGTTGGGGCACATTTGAGATATCTCACATAAATTTTTCTCTTTCACTCGCTCTCTCTTTCTCTTCTCCCTCCCTCTCTTCCACTCTCTCTAAAAAAAATCAATGGAAAAAATATTTTCGGATGAGGATTACAAAAAAAAAAAAAATTCTGTAAATAAGAAGGACCCTAAGGAAAAGAAATAAAAAATTGAGAGAGAAAATATTTGCAATTTTGGGATAATTCCTTTTTTAAAACGAGGTCTTAAAAAAATTAATTAGAAAAGAACAGATATCTTAATAGTGAACAGAAATGGACAATGAGGAGAACAATTTTAAACTGCAGTACTTATGACTAATAAACATATTAATGGTTGATTGATCTCACTTGAAATCAAGAAATGTGAAATATCCAGAAAGAGGATGAATAATGGCTGTTACTAGTGAGTGTTTGGAAAAACAACTACTTTTTTTTAAAAATTAAATCTTTATTGTTCAGATTATTACAGTTCCTCTTTTTTCCCTCCATAGCTACCCTCCACCCAATTCCCCCCCCACCCTCCGCCCTCCCCCCCCCCACTGTCCTCATCCATAGGTGCACGATTTTTGTCCAGTCTCTACCCGCATCCCCCACACCCCTTTCCCCCCAAAGAATAGTCAGTCCACTCCCTTTCTATGCCCCTGATTCTGTTATAATCACCAGTTTATGCTTTTCATCAGATTATTTATTCACTTGATTTTTAGATTCACTTGTTGATAGATGCATGTTTGTTGTTCATAATTTGTATCTTTACCTTTTTCTTCTTCTTCCTCTTCTTAAAGGATACCTTTCAGCATTTCATATAATACTGGTTTGGTGGTGATGAACTCTTTTAGCTTTTTCTTACCTGTGAAGCTATTTATCTGACCTTCAATTCTGAATGATAGCTTTGCCGGGTAAAGTAATCTTTGCTGGGTAGGTTCTTGCTATTCATCACTTTGAATATTTCTTGCCACTCCCTTCTGGCCTGCATGGTTTCTGTTGAGAAATCAGCTGACAGTTGTATGGGTACTCCCTTGTAGGTAACTGACTTTTTTTTCTCTTGCTGCTTTTAAGATTCTCTCTTTGTCTTTTGCTCTTGGCATTTTAATGATGATGTGTCTTGGTGTGGTCCTCTTTGGATTCCTCTTGTTTGGGGTTCTCTGTGCTTCCTGGACCTGTAAGTCTATTTCTTTCACCAGGTAGGGGAAGTTTTCTGTCATTATTTCTTCAAATAGGTTTTCAATATCTTGCTCTCTCTCATCTTCTGGCACCCCTATAATTTGGATGTTGGTACGCTTGAAGCTGTCCCAGAGGCTCCTTACACTATCTTAGTATTTTTGGATTCTTTTTTCATTTTGCTTTTCTGGTCGGGTGTTTTTTGCTTCTTCGTATTTCAAATCTTTGACTTGATTCTTGGGTTTCTCTAGTCTGCTGTTGGGAGTCCTGTATAATATCCTCTATTGCAGTCAGTGTATGCTTAATTTCTAGTTGGTCCTTTTTCATAACCTCGAGGGTCTCACTAAATTTATCGGTGGTTTCTAGAAAATTCTTGAAAAACCTTATGTTTCATTTTGAGCTCTATATCCAGTAGTTTGCTTTCCTCCATTTCTGTCATTTGTGACCTGTTTCTTTGCCTCCGCATTTTTTCTGCTTCCCTCTGTGGGTAGAGTGGCTTTCTGTGTTAGGTGTCCTATAGGGCCCAGTGGCTCAGCCTCCCCAATTACCTGAGGTGAACACTCTTGGTGCACCCCTTTGTCGGCTGTGTGCACAGTCTTGTTGTAGTTAAGCCTTGATTGTTGTAGGTATCACTGGGAGGAATTGACCTCCAGGCCAATTGGCTGTGAGAATCAGCTGTGTCTACAGTGGGAGAACTTCTGTGCTGAAGGCACCCTTCTGGGGCAAGACTTGCTTCAGTGGGGCTTTGGTGCTCCCTGAGTCTGCCCCCTGAGTGTGTCCCTTATGGATCTGAGGAGTTGTAATCTGGATGGTCCCACTCTGACCACTGGGTACACTGGCTCTTGGATCTCTAAGGAGGTGCTAATTTAGCCTCTGCCTGAGGCTACCCAGCAGGAGCTACAAAGAGATCTGCAAATTCCCCTTCCTTGTTTGGGGTTTGGAGGTGCCCAGATGAGGCCCAGCTGTGAAGCAATGCAAGCTGCTGTGGAGCCTTGGGCCTGCTCTTGGAAGTTTTGGGTCTGTCTGGTCCAACTGCAGTTTGTTAGGTAATTTTCAGATTGCAAAGGGCCAGGGCATTCATATGCAAAAGCCTCTGCCGAAGCTTGGGTGGGGCAGGGTCTCAGGGAATCAACAGGGCAGAGCAAACAGCTATGGCTGATCCTCAGCCCTGCCCTAAGAGGCCCCGTGTCTCAGTGTCCCGTGGTAATTGCTGCAAGCGCCTCTGAGAGAAAGCCACCCTTGAGTTCCGCCCGCTGCCAGACAGTCCAATTTCTCCTCGTATGAGTCTGGGTCCCCAGAGACTCGCCCGGAACTGGAGTTCAGAGCAGTTGGCAGCTTGAGACTCCCTCCCGATTGAAAAAGACAACCGTGAAGGAGAACCAAGATGGCGGCATAGGTTAACGCCGGAGTTTGCTGCTTTGAACAACTACTTCAAAAGTGAAACTAAAACACGGAACGGACATCACCCAGAACCCCAGGAACGCTGGCTGAGTGGAAGTCCTACAACTAGGAGGAAAGAGAAACGCATACGGACACTCAGAGGAGGCGCAGTGCTGAAGTCAAATTCTGAGGTGCGGAGTGTGTGGAGCGGGCTGGCGGCGGAGGGCGCGGTTGGCGTTTTCAATCGGGAGGGAGTCGCAGACTCTGAGCTCCAGATACGGGCGAGTCTTTGGGGACCCATACTCAAACGGGAGAAGCGGGACTGTCTGGCTTCGGTCAGAGCGAGTGCAGCTTTCTCTCCGAGCTTTGCAGCAGGGTGCTGGGACTCAGAGAGGCAGGGCCCCTGGGGACAGGACTGAGAGCCGCCATAACTGCTCTCTCCGGCCCACCCTGTTGATCCTGTGCGACCCGCCCCGCCCAAGCCCTGCACACAGGCATTTGCCGGATAGCCTCAGGCAAAGGCTAGATTACCACCTCCCTAGAGGACAGAAGTTCTCTCACTGCTGACACAGCTGATTCTCATAGCCACTTGGCCTGGAGGTCAAACCCTCCCTGGAATTAGCTACAACAATCAAGATTTAACTATAAGACTGCGAACAAAGACCACTAGGGGGTGCACCAAGGAAGCATAACAAAATGCGGAGACAAAGAAACAGGACAAAATTGTCAATGGAAGAAATAGAGTTCAGAACCACACTTTTAAGGTCTCTCAAGAACTGTTTAGAAGCTGCCGATAAACTTAATGAGATCTACACGAAAACTAATAAGACCCTCGATCTTATATTGGGGAACCAACTAGAAATTAAGCATACACGGACTGAAATAACGAATATTATACAGACTCCCGACAGCAGACCAGAGGAGCGCAAGAATCAAGTCAATGATTTGAAATGCGAGGAAGCAAAAAACATCCAACCGGAAAAGCAAAATGAAAAAAGAATCCAAAAATGCGAGGATAGTGTAAGGAGCCTCTGGGACAGCTTCAAGCGTACCAACATCAGAATTATAGGGGTGCCAGAAGATGAGAGAGAGCAAGATATTGAAAACCTATTTGAAGAAATAATGACAGAAAACTTCCCCCACCTGGTGAAAGAAATGGGCTTACAGGTCCAAGAAGCGCGGAGAACCCCAAACAAAAGGAATCCAAAGAGGACCACACCAAGACACATCATAATTAAAATGCCAAGAGCAAAAGATAAAGAGAGAATCTTAAAAACAGCAAGAGAAAGAAACTCAGTTACCTACAAGGGAATACCCATACGACTGTCAGCTGATTTCTCAACAGAAACTTTGCAGGCCAGAAGGGAGTGGCAAGAAATATTCAAAGTGATGAATACCAAGAACCTACAACCAAGATTACTTTATCCAGCAAAGCTATCATTCAGAATTGAAGGTCAGATAAAGAGCTTCACAGATAAGGAAAAGCTAAAGGAGTTCATCACCACCAAACCAGTATTATATGAAATGCTGAAAGGTATCCTTTAAGAAGAGGAAGAAGAAGAAAAAGGTAAAGATACAAATTACGAACAACAAATATGCATCTATCAACAAGTGAATCTAAGAATCAAGTGAATAAATAATCTGATGAACAGAATGAACTGTTGATTATAATGGAATCAGGGACATAGAAAGGGAATGGACTGACTATTCTTCGGGGGGAAAGGGGTGTGGGAGATGTGGGAAGAGACTGGACAAAAATCGTGCACCTATGGATGAGGACAGTGGGTGGGGAGTGAGGGCGGAGGGTGGGGCGGGAACTGGGAGGAGGGGAGTTATGGGGGGGAAAAAAAGAGGAACAAATGTAATAATCTGAACAATAAAGATTTAATTAAAAATAAAAAAAAAGAAGAAGAGGAAGAAGAAAAAAAAGGTAAAGATACAAATTATGAACAACAAACATGCATCTATCAACAAGTGAATCTAAGAATCAAGTGAATAAATAATCTGGTGATCATAATAGAATCAGGGACATAGAAAGGGAATGGACTGACTATTCTTGGGGGGGAAAGGGGTGTGGGGAATACAGAAAGAGACTGACCAAAAATCATGCACCTATGGATGAGGACAGTGGCGGGGGGCGGGGGGGTAAAGGCGGAAGGTGGAGGGAGGGATACGGGTGGAGGGGAAATATGGGGGGAAAAAGAGGAACAATTGTAATAATCTGAACAATAAATATTTAATTAAAAAAAGAAAAAAAAAAAAAAAAAGAAAAAGACAACCGTGTCCTCGGTTGCCAGCCCTTTCCACGTGCGCCTCTGTACCTCTGCACTTTACTTCTGCACCTCCTCTGAGTCTCAGTGCTTTTCTCTTTCCTTCTAGTTGTAGAATTTCCACTCAGCCAGCCTTCCTGTGGTTCTGGATGATGTCCATTTTGTCTTTTAGTTGTATTTTTGAAGTTGTGGGAGGCAGCAATTTCCGGTATTTACCTATGCCTCCATCTTGGTTTTCTCCTAGTTGCAGATCAACAGCTACTTTTTTATACTGTTAAGAAGGGAGTGCAATTAGTATTATCTTTCTAGAGAACAATTTGGAAATATGAATTAGCAGGCTTAGTTTTTTTTCATACTTTTAATAGCAATTTTAAATTTTGTTCATTAATTCAACAAATATTTGTTGAGTGCTTATCATGTTCCAGGCAGTGTAAAAGTGCTTGAAATAGAGCAGTGAACAGATTGGGGAAGATAGGCAATAACCAGTAAACTGGTATGACAGGATGTTAAATGCCATTCTTCCTGAGTCAGTGTTATTTGAAGCAATAATAGGATATATATGAGATACCAAAATGAGAGTAATGCATCCCTCCTATATATGGAATTTACCAAGGAGATTTCAAAGGAGCTGTTTCCATGTATTTTGTACCCCTCAGCTAGATCACAGGTATTAAAAAGGCTTACCATGTGAAAAGGGAATAGGATTTTGCAAAGATAGTTCTTTGGAAAGAGCTATGGCTTTGTTTTGGACTCCTTTCTTTAGAAAATTGGGAAGAGGGGAGCAGCAAAGTGTTCTGTTGCCTTCACTGCAGATCTAGTAAGGGGTTTCCATTGGGTTAAACTGAGAATGTATTATTTGTGAGAGGGGAATAATTTTAAGTTAAATCAAGATTATACAGTAATAACTTGGGCTAGACCAGGGGTGGGCAAACTTTGACTCGAGGGCCACAATGGGTTCTTAAACTGGACAGGAGGGCCGGAACAAAAGCATGGATGGAGTGTTTGTGTGAACTAATATAAATTCAAAGTAAACATCATTACATAAAAGGGTACGGTCTTTTTTTTTTTTTAGTTTCATTCATTTCAAATGGGCCGGATCCGGCCCGTGGGCCGTAGTTTGCCCACGGCTGGGCTAGACATACTAATTTATTTGAGCAGAAAAACCATGAAACTAGAAACTGCAAATTTTGATTTAGGATTAACTGAAGATAACACTAACTATACTTAATAGGTCTCCGTAATTTACTAAATATAAGAAAAAAATTAAAACATGTTACACATGTAGATGAAGATCAGTAAGTATGATAAAGAAAAAGTAAGTAGGGTAAGGAGAAGAGGAGTAGAGGTGGCATTTGAGCATAGACCTGGAGGAAGTGAGGCAGTAAGCCATGTGTGCGTATCTCTGGGAGAAGACTGTTGTAGGCAGAGGAAATATCCATTGCAAAAACTGCTGCTTAGCTTGTGGCTGAAGTAAAGTGAACAAGATGAAGAGTGATAGGGGAAATGGTCAAAGTCAGGAGTCCATTTATAGGTTATTGTGAGGCTTTTGCCTTTTCTAAGTGAGTGGGAGGCTATTAGCGTTTTGAGCAGAGGGAGTGTTGAGATCTGATTTCCTTTTAAAAGACTGTTTTAGTTACTCTTTTGAGAAAAGACTAGTGGGGACAAGGTCACAATCATGGATACCAGGCATTTCTAATAATTTGTCTTAAGGACACCTTTAGGGCTAACCAGATGCATAAAAAATGCATTTGCAAGAATGTTCATCACACCACTTTTTTTTTTTTTCAAAACAGCAAAATGAGAAAACAGCAGTGAATTGTCAAATTATTTAAAATAATTGCAGATAGCTCACTTGGGAAGATTAAAAATGGCAGCAGAGTAAGTGGATGCTGCATGGACACGCTCCCAGGACCAAACTGGAATTACAACTAAAATACAGAAAAATTCCCTGAATAATCAATCAACTGAAGACTCGTTAAAATCATTGCATATATGTATAATAGAATACCATAAACCAGTAAATTAATGCAGATTTGCACATATTGATACATAAAACTTTTCATAACATTTAAAAATAAATGTTGCATATAAAATTGTAAATATGACCTCGGTTTTCATACCCTCTTCTACATCCTCCTATAGCAGCAGTTCTCAACCTGTGGATCGCGACCCCTTTGGTGGTCGAACGATCCTTTTACAGGGGTCGCCTAAGACCATCCTGCATATCAGATATTTACATTACCATTCATAACAGTAGCAACATTACAGTTATGGAATAGCAACGAAAATAATTTTATAGTTGGGTCACAACATGAGGAACTGTATTTAAAGGGCCAGAAGGTTGAGAAGCACTGTCCTATAGGAAGTAGATAAGGGAGAGTGGACAGAAGCATCTGGAATTCTGTGTATTAAAATGTTAAGAGTGGTGCCGTAGCTGGTTTGGCTCAATTGATAGAGCGTCGGCCTGCGGACTGAAAGTCCCAGGTTCAATTCCGGCCAAGGGCACATGCCTGGGTTGCGGGCTTGATCCCCAGTAGGGGACGTGCTGGAGGCAGTCACTCAATGAACCTCTCTTATCATTGATGTCTCTATCTCTTTCTCCCTCTCCTTTCCTCTCTAAAATCAATAAAATGTATTTTAAAATAAAATAAAAATGTTGAGTGGTTTTCTTTGAAACTATAGATTTCATTTTCTTATCCGTCTGTATCAATATTTTCTATTATGTATTTATTGCATTTAAAATGAGGAAAAAGTTATTTGTGCTGAGTTATGACAGAAGTCATCTTTATCCTGCTTTACAAATAATTTTAGGATGAATTTAAGCATGAACTTGGTTAAGAAAAGGAAAGTGAAGATAGGTAGAAGTGTCTTGGGATCAGCATATATGGGTAGCCAGAAGGGAAGGCAATGAAGGGAAATGAGCCAAAGCTCCTTGGAGAAGAAAAACCAGTACTTACCAAGTATACAGGTGAAGCTGGCAGGCTGAGTTTATGATGGCCATTAACCCAAACATAATCTTTAATTAGTCAAATGCTGCCTTCAGGCAGAATTCATCTTAAAATACTGATTTGTCCCTGAAAATGTATTGTGGAATATAGATTATCTGTGGCTCTGGATATTAGATTCCAGATTAAAAATAATTCTTTCACATTCTGAGGGAATGAGAGCTATGACTCTGGTCTTAAGTTTTATTTATTTTTTAATAACCAAGGATGTATTTATTGATTTTTTAAATTAAATTTAATTTTTTTTAGAAAGAAGGGAGAGAGAGAAACATTGATGTGAGAGAGAAACATTGATCCATCGCCTCCCATATGCTCCCTGACTGGGGATTGAACCCAAAACTTATGTATGTGCCCTGACCAAGAATTAAACCTGAAACTTTTTGGTGTATTGGACAATGCTCCAACCAACTGAGCCACACTGGCTAGGGCTGGTCTTAAGTTTTAAAGACTGACAAGTCATTCCTTTTATGATTCTTATGTATGGATATTTAGACATAAAAATAATCTCTATATTTAATGTAAAGTTTTATATTTTAAAATTTATATTTAAGAGTTATACTTAAAAGTGAGTGTGTAAATTGTGTTATTAGAAAGTTTTATTATTTGAAGAAATTGCTGAGTATAGTTTAGTGGAGTAATACTGCATTATTTCTTACTTATTTTTCCTTGACAGTTATTCTTTGTTTAATTTACAGAACTGCTTCTCAAATTCATTTAATGAAATTTTCACCAGATGGAGAATTTTTTGCCACCGCTGGGAAGGTAATTTATGAAACTGCTATTGCCAAATTGTGTTTATGGTTTATTTTGAAACTTCATATAAATATTAATCGGCTTTATTCTTACTTAAGTTGAAAATATTTTCTGTTTAAAATGTTAATAGCAAAAATTGGCTCAGTGTTATTGTGTTAAAAGGTAGTATAGTATAATTGAAACAGCATAGACTTAAAAGTAATCTGGTTATCAATCTACCATTTACCAACTTTTTGATATTCATTAAGTAGTTAATCTCTTTGAGCCTTGGTTTTCTCATGTGTAAACTGAGGATAATAATACCTTCTTCAGGTCATTCATCATAGGATTACTTTAGACAGTATATATAAAGTGACTGGCATAGTGTCCTGCATGTAGTATACTGTCTATAAACTGTTGCTACTATTTATATTATCTTTAAGCTGACATATATAAACTGTATTTAAGCTATAAGAATTTACAGACTTTCCAGAAGGATATATGTAATCATTTTCTTTGTTATTATCTATTGATTTCAGAATAATGTATTTCTTTGAAATGATTTTATTTTTAATTATTGGTTTACAGAGCAGTTAATGCACAGTTGAAGTTATTGTTCTGAAGTTATTCTCATTGCTCAAAGCCTTCTGAAAATTAAGAATGTGAGATACTCTAAATCTTCAGTGGGTTTTAAAAAAATATGTTTTTATTGATTTCCAGAGAGATGAAGGGAGAGAAAGAGAGATGAAAACATCAATCGATTGGCTGCCTCCTACATGCCCCCTATGGGGAATTGAGCCGACAACACCAGGCATGTGCCCTAACTGGGAATCTAACCGTGACCTCCTGGGTCATGGGTTGAGGCTCAACCACTAAGCCACATTGACTGGGCCTCAGTGAGGTTTTCTTAGAAGTGGAGCTGTTTATTCAGGTTGGCATTACAGGTGGGAATGTAATTACAGCTTAAGAGTAAAACATGGTATGTTTTAGTCTCCCTTGTTCTTCTCTTACATCCAAAATTAGGAGATGTAATTTTGATTTGACTTAGATTATTTAATATAGTAGTAGTTGTTAACTACTTCTTATCATCTTCAACATTTTCTTTGAACATTCATATGATATTTCATGAAAACTGTCCTTTGTTTTCAGATATTATCAGTCTTTTTAAGTTTGTCAGTAGTAATGTTTTCTTATTAGATACTTGGCTAAATGGAAAAAGTGCCCTTAACTTCATCTTTCAGTTTTCTGAATGACTGTTTTTCATAGTATATAGTAACTAGAATTTTCCTTGAACCAACCCTTGCTAAATACACACATTCACGCACCTTAATTCTCAAAGCATAGTTAAGGAATGCTAATAGAAAAGTGTCAAAATCAGAGATTTTCTACATAGTTCATCTATGCACAACCCCTTTCCCCATTTTTAAGTTGCTGTGATTGAAGAGAAAAACCTTACTTTTGCTATTTCACTTAATCTTTAATTTTGATGTGGATGTTTTTCTGTTTGTTTTTTTTCTCTCTCTTAGGATGACTGTCTTTTAAAGGTATGGTATAATGTAGAAAACTGGCGGACAACTGTTACGTCTCCAGATAAAAGTTCAGAAAAACAATCCCAAGGAGAAATTGACTTTTCTTTTGTATATCTGGCCCATCCTCGAGCTGTAAATGGATTTTCCTGGCGTAAAACAAGTAAATACATGCCTAGGTCAGTGTCTTAGTAATATTTCCCATGTATTAAGAGAACATCATCTTTGTGACTTTGATTACTTTTCTTATTTTGAGAACCCATAGGTATAGGACTTTGCCTATGAAGATTCAAGTAATATTACATGGTCCCTGGCTTGTAGCCCTCTGGCCATGAGGCAGTTAAGAGGAGAGCCATGTGAAAGGATAATATACTTCCATTTTAGATGTTTTTAAGTGACAGAGTTGTGCATCTTTTTCTTCTCTGTCTTATGTATCTAATTCTTTTATCCCATAATCATTCTTCATATTGTTGTTTGCTTGGAACTTTTCACATTTTACTCCCTTGTCGTCTTCTTTCTATGTGTATTTCCTCTGGTTAAAAAAAAATACCCCAGTGAAAATAGCTGTCATTGCAACTGTGAACCTTTTTTAATTTTAAGTTTCAGAGTGACGAAGGAAGAGGAAGAGAGGGACAGAAACATCAATGATGAGAGAGAGAGAGAGAAAATCATTGATTGACTGCCTCCTGCACCCCCCCCACCGGGGATTTAGCCTGTAACCTGGGCATGTGCTGTGACCAGGAGTCGAACCTTGACCTCCTGGTTCATGGGTCAACGCTCAACCACAGACTTATACCTTTTAGAAGTATCTGAAGATAGCATCATTTCAGAGGCTGATTTCTTCTGCTATATTCCAAGTTTTCATTCACTAATGTTAGACTACCAGCGTACTGAAAAAGAGGCTTATATAGTATCGTGTCTTTTAAGAGAGGACAGGTACATCTGCTCCTGACCAAGCTCACTCAGTGTTGGCAAAAATGATCACAGTGGAGACAAGGCCAGATGCCTTACACTGGGCCATTACAAATGCCTGATAACAGTAATAAGGCATACCAGTTTTTTGTTTGGTTGTTTTTTTACTCCCTGGGTTCATTTTATCTCTTACCAACTAAGATTTGAAGCACAGGGAACTGTGATCTGGAACTGGAATTTTCTGTTTGTTATGGCATCTTTTAGAGGTCTCCAGAATTTTACTCTTGGATCCATATGACTTAAGAATCAGCTTATCTCCCTGCGCTCTCTCAGTTTTCACTTTTGTTTTACCAATTGCCTACTGCCTGCAGATATACATAGTGGGAAGGCTGACCCTTTCTCAGGAGAAAGAGATCCCATCAAAGACCATTGTTCTTTTTAATATGGCATCTTCACTGAGCAAGTGATATAGGTGGTTTGTTTTTCACATAAAATTAAGATGCTCAACCAGCCCTAGCCTGTTTCCCAGTGATTAGAGCAACAGTCTGAAGGGTGAAGAGTTCTGCGGTGCAGGTTTGATCCCCAGCCCTGCTCAGAACATATGTGGGAGGCAACCAATTGATGTGTCTCTCTCTCACATTGATATTTCTCTCTCTCTCTCCCCCAAAAAATCAATGGAATAATACTGGGTGAGGATTAAATTAAGAAAAAGAGATGCTTGACCAAATGATAATACATTATGTAAGGGACTGTTGGTTTGAGAAAGAATAATGGAGAAGTGTTTGAATAAGCATCTTTACTAATTAAAAACTGACGAATGTAGGACAGGTTGGGGGATTTGTTTATATCCTCCAGAAACCTTCAAAAGTTGGTTTAGATGACAGTTTCAAACTATCTTAGCCTGTTGTTACACCCATCACATGGTTGCCTTCTATAAGCTTACACCTTTTTTTATTTTTTATCTTCAATGATATGCCATTGAAGAAAAATAAGATACCCAGATGAAGATGTGAGGAAGGAAGGTATTGCCAGAGAAATGCCTCAGGTAGATCAGAATATTTCTTATATGTTAGCTGTTCACACTGACTGTAGCCTAGTATCCTAAGGAAAGTCAGCTGGGACACCCACATTCCAGGGTCAAAGCCCTCTCCATGCTTCTGAGTTGTACACCTTTCTTTCTTACTTCATTGCCCTTACCTAAATTCTTATACTTCTTCTGGTTGTTGTCTATTCAGCCCTTTAGTCTTCTACCTTCTGCTTTTCCATGGTAAGCCTTTCCATTCTGCCCTTTACTAATGGGCACTATGAATCTTGAACTTTCTATATATTTCCTTTTGATGTATTTCCTTCTGTTTCTGTTTTCTTACTTTTAGTTTCATTGCCACTGCCTGTGTGTGTGAATGTACTAGAGAAAACCAAGAGGGAATGGGGGAGGGGTAGGAAAAGGGCAGAGTGGACTAGAGAAAAAAGAGGGAGAAAAAATGGAGGAGGGAGAGGCGTGAGGATAGAGAAAGAAGAAACAAACAGGGCTTGGAAAGGAATGAAGGAAGGGCTCTAAGAAGTGGAGAGAAGTGAAGGGACAGGAGAAAGAGAGGGTAGCCTGGAGAGGAGGAGAAGTTGAGAATTGAGGGAGAGAAGCCCAGGGAGTAGCTGGATAAGGAAGAAAAGGGAGTAGACAAGGGAAGGAAGGGGGAGGAAGGAGAGAGGTGAGAGAATATAGAAGGAAAGCTGAAGGAAAGAGCAATCAGAATAAAACATGCTGTCCTCTCTTTTCTTCCCCTTTGCTATTCTTTTTAAATCAGGTTTAACAAAGTGACTGCTAAGAATATTTTTATTTCCTTTTTAAAAAATTTGACTTACTGAATTACCTGATAGAAGCCTTCTACTGATTGCTCATTTTATAATCAAATGTATTTAAATATGTATTTTAATAAAACTATAATACTACAGGATATTGTGCCTTCTTTTTTTCTAAATTTGCAGAGTGTCCTGATAGGAGGTAGTCTTTGTGAATAGAATTTCAACCTTGAACTCTTAATGCTTATGGATCTTATTAATATATGTGCAGTTGGTTTTGATTTTATTTTGTGGGGTGGCAAGATAGTCAATTCCCTGAAAATCACGAATGACTACGGAAGCAGGTGGCTGTACTTATTATATCATGGATTTTCTATTCTTTCTATTCACTATTTTGGCATATGTGTTAGGCAAGGAGAGAATAAATATACTAGTTAATGTAGCCTGTTAGGGACCAGTGTATATGTGCCTGTACAGGAAGTAAAAGCGAAGCATTATGAAATAATTCAAATAACCATCCACTGAATAAATCAGAAAATTTTAATAGATGTGGGTTGTTGTTTTTTTAAAAAATATTAACCAAGGGATTTTGGCATGATCTCAGTCTTTATTCTACAGCAGTAAGAAAAATCTTAGATGGCTGAAACAAGAACTGTCTAATTCTAGGCAGAAAAGAAATAGGTTAGCAAGTATTTGATGTGGTGAAACCACATACCCACTCAATTGTAGTGGTTTTGATTAAATACATTGTATAAATGTATATTGATATTTTCTTCATCAGTACCTTAGTTCTGTGCATTTTAGAAATACTGTAGCATTTTAGAAATATTGTAGAATGTGATATTATGTAAAATTTATATTTTTTCCTCTAATATGTTTTTATTCCTTAGGGCTTCTGTATGCAATGTACTGTTGACTTGCTGCAAAGATAATGTGTGTCGTCTTTGGGTAGAGACATTTTTACCAAATGACTGTTTACTTTATGGAGGTGACAGCAATCATTGGACTGAACCACTTAATTTAACAAATAAGTTCGAGAGAAATGCTTCCAGTAAAGAACGAGTTCAAAACTCTTTAGATGTGAGTGTTTTTGTTAAATGTTATTTCCTACAAGTTTTAAAACTTTTTGTACATTGCCTTTTTTATAACATTTATCCTAATTAATACATATGTCTTAAGAATATCTCAAAAATTTTCAGTTTTATTTGGTTTAAAAGGATTTTGTCTGGAGCAAAAAAAATACTTATAATTATGAAGTTAATCTTAGGTTAACTGATGATAACAAAAGGATGCTTGCACTTGTCTTAGCTAAAATAACATAAAGTAAATTAAAATCTGAGAAAGCAAAGGTGGGATTGTAAGAATTTTTTATTTATTATTTCTTTAGAGCTTGGGGTGTTTTGTCCTGTCTTAATTACAGGAATGATTAGAGGAGTTTGTCAGATTCTGTTCTACAGTTGTTATCTTTAGAACCCCTCAGAACTTGGAGTATTTATTTTACTAAGTGGTGTAGAAAGTAAAAGTCAATTTTTGATGTTTGTACTAATTGAACACTGACTAGTAATACAGATTCTTTTTATTATTTTCTTAATATTGAAAACAGGAAGTGATCTAAAAATGATTTATCTTTGAATGCTTTGTATGATTATGGAACAAATATTTTTTCAAATTAGTATAGTATTCTAATGGCTCAGAATATTATGAAATATATATGCATGGAGACTCAACAACTAAAAATCCGGAGATTCTTGTCTACTTCTAGATCTTGGGTTCTATATAAACTATTTTATCATCTGAAAGATGAGAATAAAAATATTTTCAGTGTCTGCCTTATGGGTAAAATGAGATTATCTCTGAAAATGCTTTGTAAATCTTATATAATAAAAGGCTAATATGAAAATAGACTGAATAGCAGAACAACCAAACAACCAGTTGCTATGATGTGTGCTGACCACCAGGGGGCACACGCGGAACATGGCGGGCATTGGCTGCGGCAGGATGATGGAGCAGATGAGTGGGGGCACCAGACCAAGGTGGGGCACTGGTCGCTGTCATCGGGGCAAGCCTCTGGTGGTTATTGAAAATTCTTTGATCCCATGCACGGTGGTCTCGCCCGATGCTCACACCTGCTTCCAGTGCCGGCCCTGCTTTCACCTGCTGCTGGCACCCGGTGCCAGCACTGATCACCCAGCACTGGCACAGATCGCCCGGCACCAGCACCAATTGCTCGGTGTGATCAGCAGGTGTGAGTGGCAGCTGCCGGCCCTGATCACCCCTCAGGGCTTCTCCACCTACCCCTGGTCCTGAGGGGTGATCGGGGCCTGCAGCCACCTCTCACACCCACTGTCTGCACTGGAGCCGCTGCTCACACCTACTGCTGGTGCTGGCCCAAATCGCTCTGCATCATCAGCAGGTACAAGCAGGGCTGATGCTGTCAGTGTGTGGGAGTGGTGGCGGCGAGAGCAGAGCTGCTGGCAGACAAGAGGCTAAGGGCTAAGGTGGGAGGGGCCAGGCGGGGGCACAGAGGATGGGCTAAGACCTGCCCCTGTGCCCAGTGCAGCCTCACAGCCCATTGTTCCTTTCAAGGTGCACAAATTTGTGCACTGGGCCCTTAGATGTGAAATAAAACCCTAATTTATTATGGTGATATTATCCAACGCTTTCTGGTCATAGGGAGTAAGCTGTGGATACAAAGAAAACAGTGTACATAGAGACATCATTGTCCACAGACACTTTATTGTAAACTTTTAAGTTTGGGAAATTACTTATAAGAAAATAAACCAAATAAAAATTGCAATGTATATGTAATAATTAAGAGTCAGGCAGTTTAAGCTCCAAGCTTCTTTAGATTTCAAATTAGCTGTTCAAAACTACTGAAAAATATTTATGTACAAATGTACATATAAACTCATCTGAAATAGAATATCTGTAATGTCTAACAGTCATTATGTAACCTATACATATATCCTATGTCAATATAGGCATTAGTTTTGCTTTGTTTATTCACACAGGTAAATCTGAGACATTTTCGTAGAGGTCGAAGGAGATCTCTTGCACTTGTAGCACATACCGGATACCTGCCACATCAGCAGGATCCTCATCACGTCCACAGGAACACTCCACTGCATGCCAATGCACTTTGCCACTTTCATATTGCAGCCAGCATCAACCCAGCCACGGGTAATAAAGCACTGTTCAAAAATGTTTTTGGAATCGAGTAGATTGATTTTGATAACAAGTTATACTTTTAGTTATAATTAGGTAAAAAAATTGGAGGTGACTTTCTTAGTTAATTTTTCATTATAGCCAACTCACTGGTTATACAAGATGAGATTTTTATTTATTTATTTTTTCTCCTGAAGGCTATGATTTGGCTTGTCATTTAAGATCTTGATTAGCCATTGAGATTCTTTAGTAGTTTATTCAAATTTGAGATTTGAGCTAATTCTTAACACAGAGGTTAACATCACAAAGTGGTATTTTATAATTATTTATAGTTGTTAAAATAAATCAATGTGTTTAGTACTTGATCTTTGAAACCTTTTCAGAAATAGAGCAGAAATATGTAGAAGATATAAATGGAAGAATTAAGAAACTTATTTCTAATGTCAAATATGTACTATTGGATTGAAGATTAGAATATCTGGATCTGTCTATAAATTTGAAGAACTTAAGTGCTTATCATTTTAGTAAATATTTTGTGCAAGTTTAGAAACCAACTGATCACAGCTGAGTCATTTAAAGTAGAACCTTAGAATACTACTGGGAAAAAATTAAAAATAATATTTGCATATGATTAATACCATCTGTACAAAAAGTGAAAAGTAAAAGCCTTTTTTCACCTCTATCCAACCTAGTTTTTCTCCCTAGAAGATAACCACTATAGATAAGTTTTTATATATCTTGGGATATTCTTAAGCATAAATTTAGCAACATCTGTTTTCATGTAGCACACTGGATTTGCTGGATTGTATTCTTCAAAGAAACATAGCAATAAGTATGGTCCATTAGTTACTTGAATTTAAGTGAGAAGTACTCTGATAAGTTAACATGTAGAGCTACCAGCCCTAAAAGAATCCATGAACCAAGAAAGTGTAAAGGAGAGAGTATTGAATTATTTTTATTTAAAAATTATATAGGCTTGGAAAATATCATTACCTTTATCAAAAGATATACATTGACAGAGGCAATTCTAAGGTTTAGAATCATTTTGAGTATCTGCTGAGCAAAAGGCAGTATTTTGAAAATATACTGGTAGAAAGCTTAAATTCTCACATTAATGAAAAGGCTACGAAATTACAGAAAAGGAAAACCTTAGTTTCCACGTAGCAGCTCCTTGATGACTACCTTCCAATAAGGAAAGTTCTAAAACCTTTCTTAGATTGTACCAAAGGAAAACCCCTACATATAGAGCAAGTCAAAGCAAAATAATACTGGCAGGTAGAATAGACCTTATGGAAAATCCATTTCCTGAAATTGAATCTATTGGAATTACCTTTCTGGATGCTTTATTTCTTATTTAAAGCCCCACTTTCAGATTTGGCTTCACTTATTTGCCCATCAGTAGAAATAGAAACAGGAGAGGGGCTCCTAAGAGTATGTTCTCTTCATTCTAGTACTTATATCCTTTCCACGAAGATTTCTCATAAAAATGACTACTCAAATCCTTCAAGTAAGGTCAGGAGACAAAAAAAATGTGAGGTGGTTTTTTGTTTAGCCAGAATGCTTCTGCTAAAATCCAGTATTAGCCCCTCCTTGTGTACTTTAACAACCAGGCATGCAGTCTATTAGAGACATTGCTGGTCTCTTTTGATTTGATTGTAAGTCAAAAATTAGAAAATTCCACCCATTAGTATTCTTGAGGGCATTTTCTTAATTCCTGGCAGTAGTGTGTATCCACCTAGGAACAATAGAATTGGTAGTTCAGTCCCTCTAGGCTTTTATTGAGTGTTTAGTCTGTACCAGTATAGGAATTAAAGACAGTGGTAGGAACTGGAGTTACAAAACAGGTCTGATCCTTGCTCTCATGAAGCATAGAATCAGTTTACATTCCCTGAATCCATTTCATCCTTTACTGTTTATCAGCATGAGAAAGATTTAGATGTGATTTAATATGATAGACAAATTTTTCTTTCCTTTTTAAATTAGGGATCATGATTTGTCATAACTTATTTTGAATTTGTACTTCAGTATGCTTACTTTAGCAATTATATCAAAAATAATACCAAGGAACAATTATTGTTTTATCTGAATTTGTTTGTTTTTAAAGCCATTTTGAACATAAGGGAACCTCAATTTCACTTTTCCAACTTCAATCTTGATGCTAATAAATAAGTAGTGTCTATCTTAGAACTAGATGGATGGGCTATTACAAAAGTTAATATGTCTGTCTATTAAGAAAGAAAGTTGTTGCTGTTCAGATAACTTATTAGTTCCTTTGACATCATGATGATGGCGTGTGCATGGTAGATCAGGTTAAAATGTTTCTTACCAAAGTGTATGTATAAATGAAGACATTCTTATTAAGATGTCTATAAATGATAGACATTTCTTAATGATATTATTTTTAGAACTAAAGAAAATTATGCATATAAAAATAAAGTATGTTATATGACCTAGAATACATAATTTTACCTCCTTTATAATAGGTATATTAAATTTACCATTTGTTATCTTTAATAATAATTGTGGCAGACATTAGTTTGGGAGTCTTATTTATAGGTTAAATAAAATGTATTGCAGAGGTCTAAAAGTAAATGTAGCAGTCAATAAAAATAGGAGACCTGGAGGTTTGTATGCTAGAATAATAAGAAATTTTAATTTTGTTGCTTTTGTTGTTCTTTACAGATATTCCACTTCTTCCTTCTATTACATCTCTAAGTCTAAGTGAAAATGAACAGAAGAGTGGACCTTTTGTGGTACACTGGCTAAACAATAAAGAGTTACATTTTACTTTGTCCATGGAAGTCTTTTTACAACAACTTAGAAAAAGTTTTGAACAACCATCTTCTGAGGCCAGTGTGGAAGACTCTAATCAAGCAGATGTAAAATCTGATGAAGGTAAAGCTCTAAGAAGGATAAAATATGTAAATTTTTGTTCAAAATAGTAAAGATTCTTATATTAGGGAAACACTAGCTACTGTCAGAATTAAACTTTATTTATTTATTTTTTATTTTTTTATTGTTTTATTGCTTAAAGTATTACAAAGAGTATTACATATGTCTCCTTTTTTCCCCCGCCCTTGACAATCCCCTGGCCTCCCCTACCCCCCAGTGTCTTATGTCCATTGGTTATGCTTTTATGCATGCATACAAGTCCTTCAGTTGATCTCTTACCCACCCCCCTCCTGCCCTCCCACCCTCCCCGGCCTTCCTGCTGTGGTATGACAGTCTGTTCGAGGCAGCTCTGCCTCTGTATCTATTTTTGTTCATAAGTTTATAATGGTCTTTATTATCCATGAATGAGTGAGATCATGTGGTATTTTTCCTTCATTGACTGGCTTATTTCACTTAGCATAATGCTCTCCAGTTCCATCCATGCCGTTGCAAATGGTAAGAGTTCCTTCTTTTTTTATAGCAGCATACTGTTCCATCATGTAGATGTACCACAGTTTTCTAATCCATTCATCTACTGATGGGCACTTAGGCTGTTTCCAGATCTTAGCTATGGTGAATTGTGCTGCTATGAACATAGGGGTGCATATATCCTTTCTGACTGGTGTTTCTGGTTTCTTGGGATATATTCCTAGAAGTGGGATCACAGGGTCAAATGGGAGTTCCATTTTTAGTTTTTTGAGGAAACTCCATACTGTCTTCCATAGTGGCTGCACCAGTCTGCATTCCCACCAGCAGTGCACAAGTGTTCCTTTTTCTCCACATCCTCTCCAGCACTGGTCGTTTGTTGATTTGTTGATGATGGCCAGTCTGACAGGTGTGAGATGGTACCTCATTGTTGTTTTGATTTGCATCTCTCGGATGATTAGCGAATTGAGCATGTTTTCATATGTCTCTTGGCTTTCTGAATGTCCTCTTTTGAAAGGTGTCTATTTAGGTCCTTTGCCCATTTTTTGATTGGATTGTTTATCTTCCTTTTGTTAAGTTGTATGAGTTCCCTATAAATTTTGGAGATTAGGCCCTTATCAGATATAACATTGGGAAATATGTTTTCCCATGCAGTGGGCTTTCTTGTTGTTTTGTTGATGGTTTCTTCTGCTGTGCAGAAGCTTTTTATTTTGATATAGTCCCATTTGTTCATTTTCTCTTTAGTTTCAAGTGCCCTAGGAGCTGTATCAGTGAAGAAATTGCTTCGGCATATGTCTGAGATTTTGTTGCCTTTGGATTTTTCTAGTATTTTTATGGTTTCCTGTCATACATTTAAGTCCTTTATCCATTTTGAGTTTTATTTTTTGTGTATGGTGGTCTAGTTTCATTTTCTTGCATGTATCTGTCCAATTTTCCCAACACCATTTATTGAAGAGACTATCTTGACTCCATTGTATGTTCTTGCCTCCTTTGTCAAATATTAATTGAGCATATTGGTTCGGGCCAATTTCTGGGGTCTCTATTCTATTCCATTGATATATATGTCTATTCTTGTGCCAGTACCAGGCAGTTTTGAGAACAGTGGCTTTGTAATACAGCTTGATATCTGGTATTGAGATCCCACCTGCTTTGTTCTTTCTCAGGATCATTGCAGCTATTCGGGGTCATTTTTTATTCCAGATGAATTTTTGGAGAGTTCGTTCTAGGTCTGTGAAATATGCCATTGGTATTTTAATGGGAAGTGCATTGAATTTATAGATTGCTTTGGGCAGTATGGACATTTTAATGATGTTGATTCTACCAATCCAAGAACATGGTATGTTCTTCCATCTCTTTATGTCTTCCTCTATCTCTTTTTTCAATGTCCTATAGTTTTCTGAGTAGAAATCTTTTACTTCTTTAGTTAAGTTTATTCCTAGGTAGCTTAATTTTTTTGGTGTGATGGTAAATGGGATTTCTTTTTTAGTCTTTCTGAAAGTTCACTATTGGTGTATAGAAATGCCTCAGATTTCTTGGGGTTAATTTTGTATCCTGCTACATTGCCAAATTCATGTATTAATTCTAGTAGTTTTTTGATGGAGTCTTTAGGGTTTTATATGTATAATATCATGTCATCTGCAAATAAGGACAGTTTTACTTCTTCTTTTCCAATTTGGATGCCTTTTATTTCTTCTTCTTGTCTAATTGCAGTGGCTAATACTTCCAGTACTATGTTGTACAGGAGTGGTGAGAGTGGGCATCCCTATCTTGTTCCTGTTCTTAGGGGAAATGGTGTTAGTTTTTGTCCATTGAGTATGATGTTGGCTGTGGGTTTGTCATATATGGCTTTTATTATGTTGAGGTATGATCCTTCAATTCCCACCTTGCTGAGAGTTTTTATCGAAAATGGTGTTGGATTTTGTCAAATGCTTTTTCTGCACCAATTGATATGACCATGTGGTTTTTTTCTTTCAATTTGTTTATGTTGTGTATCACGTTTATTGATTTGCGGATATTGTACCATCCTTGCATCCCTGGAATTAATCCTACCTGGTCATGGTGTATGATATTTCTGATATACTGCTGGATCCGATTTGCTAGGATTTTGTTGAGGATTTTGGCATCTATGTTCATGAGGGATATTGGCCTGTAATTCTCTTTCATTGTGTTGTCTTTACCTGGTTTTGGTATTAGGGTGATGCTGGCTTCATAGAATGAGCTTGGAAGTGTTCCTTCCTCTTGAATTTTTTGTTGTAGTCTGAGGATAGGTTTTAGTTCTTCCTTGAATGTTTTGTAAAACTCCCCTGTGAAGATGTCTGGTCCTGGGCTTTTGTTTGCTGGAAGCTTTTTGATGACTGCTTCAATTTCTTCCATAGTTATTGGCCTATTGAGATTTTTAGATTCTTCCTGATTGAGTTTTGGAATGTTGTATTTTTCTAGGAATTTGTCCATTTCCTCCAGGTTGTCTAGTTTGTTGGAGTAGAGTTGTCCATAGTATTTTTTTACAATCATTTGTATTTCTGTGGCGTCTGTTGTTATTTCGCCTCTATCATTTCTGATTTTGTTTATTTGGGTCCTCTCTCTTTGCTTCTTGGTGAGCTTGGTTAGAGGTTCATCAATCTTGTTTATCCTTTCAAAGAACCAGTTCTTGGTTTCATTGATTTTATGTATTGTTTTTTTTGGTCTCTATGTCATTTACTTCTGCTCTAATCTTCATTATCTCCATCCTTCTGCTCACTCTGGGCTTTTCTTGTTGCTCTCTCTCTAGTTCTTTGAGATGTAGATTTAGATGATTTATTACCATTTTTTCTTATTTTTTGAGATAGGCCTATAGAGCTATAAACTTCCCTCTCAGGACTGCTTTCATTGTGTCCCATAGGTTTTGGATTGTCGTGTTTTCATTGTCATTAGTTTCCAGGATGTTTTTAATTTCTTCTTTGATGTCATTGGTGACCCAATCAATATTTAATAACATGCTATTTAGCTTCCAGGTGTTTGAGTATTTTGGGTTCTTTTTATTGTAGTTTATTTCTAATATTATGCCATCATGGTCTGAAAAGATGGTTGGTATGCTTCCAATCTTCTTGAATTTGGGGAGACTTTGTTTGTGACCCAATATGTGGTCTATTTTTGAATATGTCCCATGAGCACTTGAGAAGAATGTATATTCCGTGGCTTTGGGATGAAATGTTCTGAAGATGTCAGTTAAGTCCATCTGATCTAGTGAGTCATTTAGGATTGCTGTTTCTTTGCTGATTTTTTGTCTAGAGGATTTATCCAGTGATGTCAATGGTGTATTAAAGTCCCCTACTATGATTGTATTGTTGTCGATCTCTCTTTTGATATCTTCCAGGAATTTTTTTATGTATTTGGGTGCTCCTGCATTGGGTGCATATATGTTTATCAGGGTTATATCTTCTTGTTGTATTGATCCCTTTAGTATTATGAAGTGGCCTTCCTTTTCTCTTGTTATGTCCTTCACTTTGAGGTCTATTTTATCCAATATAAGTATTGCTACCCCAGCTTTTTTTTCATTTCCATTTGCCTGAAAGATATTTTTCCATCCCTTCACTTTCAGTCTGTGTGAGTCCCTTCTTCTGAGGTGGGCCTCTTGTAGACAGCAAATATATGGGTCATGTTTTTTTATCCATTCAGCCACTTGATGTCTTTTGGTTAGAGCATTTTGTCCATTTACGTTTAAAGTTATTATTAAAAGGTAGTTGTTTGTAGCCATTTCTGTTTTTTGTGCCTGCTTTCTTTCTTAGCTATTTTCTTTTTCTTCTTCTTTTTATACCAGTCCCTTTAACATTTCTTGCAATGCTGGCCTGGTGGTGGTAAACTCCCTTAGCCTTTTTTTGTCTGTGAAGCTTCTTATTTCCCCCTCAATTTTGAATGATAGCCTTGCTGGATAGAGTATTCTTGGATTCAGTCCTTTGCTTTGCATCACTTTGAAAATTTCCGTCCATTCTTTTCTGGCCTGATGTGTTTCTGTTGAGAAATCATTTGATAATCTAATGGGAGATCCCTTGTATGTAACTTTCCGTCTCTCTCTTGTAGCTTGTAAGATTCTCTCTTTGTCCTGAACATTTGCCATGGTGATTATGATGTGTCTTGGTGTGGGTCTTTTCGGGTTCACCTTGTTTGGGACTCTCTGGGCTTGTGTGACTTTTTTCTTCCCCACCTCAGGGACGTTTTCTGATATTATTTCTTCAAATAGGTTTTCTAATCCTTTTTCCTCTTTCTTTTGTTCTGGCACCCCTATTATTCGTATGTTGTTTCATTTCATGTTGTCCCATAGCTCCCTTAGGCTCTCTTCCTGTCTTTTAATTTTTTTCTCTAATTGTAGTTCAGTTTGGGTGTGTTTTGCTTTCTTGTCTTCTAATTCACTAATTCGGTCCTCTGCTTCTCCTAATCTACTGTTGAAACTTTCAGTGGTGTTTTTTATTGCAGCTATATCGCTCTTCATTTCTTCTTGGTTCTTACCTAAGTTATTTTTTCATCCATTTCTTTTTGATTCTTACATAAGTTGTTGATTTTTTTCATCTGTTTCTTCTTGCTTCTTGCATAAGTTGTTGATTTTTTCCTCCATCCAGTTTATGCACTCTAGGACCCTTAATCTGAATTCTTTTTCTGTCATGTTATATGCCTCTGTATCACTTAGCTGCTTTTCTGGCCAATCCTCCTTTCCTTTCCTTTGGAGATTTCTTTGTCTACCCATGTTTGATCTCACCAACATATCTAGATGTTGAGTCGTTCAGTGGCTGCCCCCTGGGTGGCAGTGGCTCCTTGGGCTGCGGTTGCTCCTTGGGCCGTTGTGGCAGCAGCTGCTCCTCAGTTGGCAGCAGCTCCTCTGGTGAGTACTGTTCACAGCTGTGGTGGCTTTTCTGGCTGGTGGGGAGAGGCTTCACACACAGCTGTTGTTCCTCAGACAGAGGGTGTGGTGATCAGGAGGCTGCTGTTGCTTGGATCTGCTTTCCGTGGGTAGAAGCAGGGTTCCTCTAAGTTCACGTAGTTGCGCTGCTTGGGTTCCGTTGTTCCTGGGTTAGTAGCCAATCTCTGGATGCTGTGGATGCTGGGCCTTTGGCTTATACGCTTCCAATAACAGCCACTCAAGATGGCACGTTCTCCGCGGCTGAGTCGGCGTTCTGGGAGAGATTTCAGCCGCAATCTCCAACCGTTCCCTTTCTCCGGGAGTTCTCTGTCTTTTCTGGCTGCAAACTGTCTCCCAGCTGAATATCTTCTGCTTATTAGGGCTGTATGTTACTATTTCAGCTGCTCACCCTTATCTGCTCCTGGACAAGGGACGGGACACGTCCGTCTATACCTCCACCATTTTCTTCTCCAGAAATAAACTTTAGAATTGCAATGACATAATATAAATTTGGACTAGCTCATTTAATAATTTAGTGTAGATATTCCTTTTCCATGTAGCTTTCTTCCACATGGTGATATAGGGACTCAAGATTTTCCATACTTAGGCATCAGTCAACCCTTAGGGCCTTGCAACTTAATCCCGGGACTATCTGTGGACTAGCAGCATGGACATTACCCAGGAGCTTGTTAGAAATGCACAATCTCAGATTCTACTAGAGCTACTAAACAAGAATCCATAGTTTTAATGAAATCCCCAGGTGATTTGTATATAAAAGTTTGGGAAGCATTACACTATGGCAATGTTGGTGAACCTTTTGAGCTCAGCATGTCAGCATTTTGAAAAACCCTAACTTAACTCTGTCACATAGAAATTTTTTGATATTTGCAGCCATAGTAAAACAAAGACATATTTTTGATATTTATTTTATATATTTAAATGCCATTTAACAAAGAAAAATCAACCAAAAAAATGAGTTCCTGTGTCACCTCTGACACGCGTGTCATAGGTTTGCCATCACTGCACTAAGGCCTTAAACTCTTTTGCATTTAGCCTAGTCAGGTGGGTAGAGAGGAAGAGAAGAAGGTAAAGCTGTTTCTCAACTTTGACTCAGAATTGGCACATATCACTTTCTCATTTCAGTGGAAAGCACTAGTCACGGGGTCCACGTAGTCCCTGACTGCATAGCCAGCCATCCTATGTTAAGGACTAGGAAACTGAATTTGTGGTGACCAGCTAGCTATCTGCTACAGTTTGTGGTTCATAAATGTTTTTGTTTTTAAAAAGTTTTGTTTTAATTATAATATTGTACATGCTCATTAGGGAAAAAAATAAAATGGGTTAGATAGGTATAAAGTTTACATATTGTTTAGTGAGTGTCCTTCTACCTTTATTCTTTTCTATCTTCCTACATATTTGCATAGGCAGTTTTTTAAAAAGTACTACGGAAGTTCATTTTTAAACAAAATTAGTGTTTTGCAACCTGCTTTTCAAATTCAGTATGGGAACTTTTCTATCTCACTTTTTAAAAATGTTTTCTGAGTATGCCATGTTAAGAGAAAACTTTAGCATTTCCTCTGTTGATGGACATTTAAATTGATTTGAGTAGTTTTTCACTATACTGGTAATGGTACAGTGACACATCTTTCCATCTTTGTGTGAATTTTTCTGTAACATACATTACTATATGTGGAATTGCTGAGTGTAAACATTTTAAATTTCAATAATGTCTGTCAATTTTTTTTAATTTAACTTTAAAAAAATTTTTTTGGGGGGGTGATTAGTTTCAGGTGTACAGCATAGCATCTTCTGCCAAATTGACCTCCAGAAATGTTTTACCAGTTTATGCTCCCTCTAAGTATGTCCGTATATCTTTTTTTCACATCCTTGCCATCACTGGATCTTTTCATTATATTACTTTTGCCAGTCAATATGGGGAAAATAGTATCTTGTTTTACTTGGCATTTTCTTGAAGCAAATTGAACAGAATTATTTTAGCTCTTCATGCCCTTTTCCTGATTTTCTATTGAATTACTTTTCTTTTTCTTAATGATTTATATGTCTTGACCAATTTTTAAAAACCAATAATCTAACATTTTTGAGAGTCTCTTAAGCAGAAATAGGGTCCAAGGTGTTTGAAATAGAGGTCAGAATATACATATTTACCTGGATTAAGTTGGTGTACCAGTTTATTTTTATTTATTTATTTATTTATTTATTTATTTATTTATTTATTTATTTATTTATATTTTTATTGATTTCAGAGAGGAAGGGAGAGGGAGAGAGAGATAGAAACATCAATAATGAGAGAGAATCATTGATCGGCTGCCTCCTGCACGCCTCCCCACTGGGGATGGAGCCTTTGACCGGAATCGAACCTGGAACCCTTCAGTCCTCAGGCCGTCACTCCATCCACTGAGCCAAACTGGCTAGGGCTGTATCAGTTTATTTTTAATTACCTGTATGTTGAAGAAAATCTGGAAATTGGGTACTATAACTGTATTCCTTTAAAATAGTTTCTTTAAAATGTCATGCCAGTTATAAGTGCTTGCTCCTAGAGCAGTGGTCACCAATCGGTGGTCCGCGGACCACTGATGGTCCGTGAGGTCTAAAAGGTTGGCGGCCGCTGACTTAAGGAAACCTTTGGAGCAGCGGTCGCCAACTGATGGTCCACGAACCACTGGTGGTCCATGAGGTCCAAAAGGTTGGCGTCTGCTGACCTAGAGGATAGCTAGTATAGCAGACTCAGGTTTTGATAAATATGGTATTATGAAATCGTGCAAATTCCATTCTAATACTATATTTTAAAAATTAAGCCCAGAATTATAGCCCCAGATCCAACTCCCTCATTTTACCATGAGCAAAACTAAGATCCAGAGAATTGGTGTGTCTCACTTCTGAGTAGTTAATTGTGGTATATTTGGGTTTAGAAACCAGTTTACCTATTTTCCAGTGCAATTATAGCCCTTCTACCAGTAATCCAGTGATTTTAAAGGGGAGCCCATTTCTTGTTTATGAAAACTATTATGTCTTTCATCTTGAATGCTTTTTTAAAGATATCTTTTAGCCCTAGTTGGTTTGGCTCAGTGTTTAGAGCTTCAGCCTGCGGACTGAAGGGTACCAGGTTCGATTCCGGCCAAGGGCACATGCCCGGGTTGCGGGCTCGATCCTCAGTAGGGGGCGTGCAGGAGGCAGCCAATCAATGATTCTCTCTCATCATTGATGTTTCTCTCTCTCTCTCCCTCTCCGTTGCTCTCTGAAATCAATAAAGAAATATATTTTAAAAAGATATCTTTTAATTTATAGTAATAACTTGATTGTATTTACTTGGTTCATGAATTCTTTTGCTTATAGAAATGGATGATGGTGTTGATGATCTGAAAATAAATCATGAAAAAAAGGAATTGAGTAGTGATAAAATGGTACCAAACTCAAGTTTTGTACCATTACCATCAGCTGCCATTGATCATCAGATTGAAGTACTTCTGTCTGAGTGGAGTAAAAATGCAGACATGCTATTCAGTATTCATCCCATGGATGGCTCTTTGCTGGTTTGGCATGTGGATTGGCTGGATGAATACCAGCCTGGTATGTTTCGCCAAGTACAGGTACTATTATTAAGATCTCTGGAAAGCTATTTGTTAAATGTGGGTACAGTTTTGTAATACCTCTTTATGTAATTCCATGCATTCTAATGATCACTTTCTTAATTCTAGGTGTCCTTTGTTTCCAGAATTCCTGTAGCTTTTCCCACAGGTGATGCGAACTCTCTCTGTAAAAGCATAGTGATGTATGCCTGTACCAAGAATGTTGACTTGGCTCTTCAGCAAGGGAAACAAAAGCCTTCTAGTCTTACACGTTCCACATCAATGCTTATTTCTTCTGGTCATAGTAAATCAACTAATAGCTTAAAATTAAGTATTTTTACCCCTAACGTTATGATGATTTCAAAGCATGCTGATGGCTCTTTGAATCAGTGGCTAGTCAGTTTTGCTGAGGAATCTGCTTTTTCTACAGTTATCAGTATTTCACACAAATCTAGATATTGTGGTCATCGCTTTCATCTTAATGATTTAGCTTGCCATTCAGTATTACCATTATTGTTGACAACATCACACCATAATGCATTAAGGACACCAGATGTTGATAACCAAAAACAACCTTATGATGCAATAAATACTGAAGATTTGGCACAACAGGATAAAAGCACCGGTGACATGGCATTTCAGGATCCCAATGCAGTTTATAGTGAGCTAATTCTTTGGAGGGTTGATCCAGTTGGGCCATTGTCTTTTTCTGGAGGTGTTTCTGAGCTTGCCCGGATTAATTCTCTTCATGTTTCTGCATTTTCCAATGTGGCATGGCTGCCCACTCTTATACCCAGTTACTGCCTAGGTAAGCATTCTGATTTTTATTTAATATATTTAGATTTTCTGACATAATTGATTAAGGATTAAATTTTAAATGTTTATAAATACTTTGTAGGTGCATACTGCAACTCTCCTAGTGCTTGCTTCGTAGCAAGTGATGGACAGTATCTGAGATTATATGAAGCAGTTGTTGATGCCAAGAAACTTCTCTGTGAACTTTCCAATCCTGAAATTTCTGTAAGTAAATGGCTTTTAAAACTAAACATTTTTTTAGATACGTAATTTATTCTTATTGGATATGTAAAGTCTAATGTTCTACAATATGTGTTTCTGCAATACTTTTTGCTAGAGATAAATGGGCACTAATAGAAGTTAGTTAGTATAATGTGCAAGTTATGTTAGTTCATATGCAGTTCTTTTCTAGGCAGGGTGAGCTGGAATAACAGGAGTGGGATTTTAATCTTAACCAACAAAGAAAAAAGCGTTCAGCTTGGTTGCAATACAGGATGGAGTCCTTTCAGCACCGTTGCAAAGCTTTTGCCTATGATAGGCGGCATTTCTTCCTGTGCTCAACTAGTAGCAACCCATCATCTGCATATTTCAGCACCTCCAGCAAGCCAGTATTTTCATGTTTTTGGTTTTGATATTTTAAAATATTCCCTGAGCCCTAGCTAGTTTGGCTCAGTAGATAGAGTTTTGGCCTATGGACTGAAAAGTCCCAGGTTTGATTCTGGTCAAGGGCACATGCCTGGGTTGTGGGCTTGATCACCAGTAGGGGGCATACAGGAGTCAGCCGATCCGTGATTTTCATCATAATGTTTCTATCTCTCCCTCTCCCTTCCTCTCTGAAATCAATAAAAATATATTAAAAAATATTCCCTGAGGTAATCTTCAGCTTTACTGAGCTTCCTATTTAGGAGATTCAAGCTGTCTCCTCAACTACCAATTAATGTTTTTGTTAATGCCCTGGTTACAGAATTGCATAGGTGTCAGTGGTCTCCTCCAATCCTGTTTTATTTCTAAGTTATTTTTAATGCATGGTTTTGCAGAATTGAGTTTTTTCAAGCCACATATATAGCATTATAGTAGAAACACATTTATTGAGGGCCTTATATTTTTCAGGAATTGTTTTATGTTTCCTTTTTATTAAATTTATAAATAATACAGGTTTCAGGTGCACAATTCTACAACACATCATCTGTACACTGCATTATGTATTCACCACTCCAGGTCAAATTTCTGTCTATCACCATTTATCTCCCCTATACCCTTCTCCTTCTCCCATTCCCTGCCCCTTGGCAGTCACCATGCTTTTGTCAGTGTCTGTGAGTTCTTTCTCCTTTCCTTTTCCTGTTTTGCTCAATCTCTCCACACCTCTTACACTCCACCCACAACTCCCCCTAGCCCCCAGACAGCTGTCAGCCTATTCTCAATCTAAGAGTTTGTCTCTGTTTTGCTTACTAGTTCATTTTGTTCTTTAGATCCCCCCATATAAGTGAAATCATAGGGTACTTGTCTTTCTCCAACTGGCTTATTTACATAGTATAATGCTCTCCAGGTCTATCCATTCTGTCACAAAGGGTAAAATTTCCTTCTTTTTTACTTTAAAGTAGTATTCTATTGTGTAGATGTATCACAGCTTTTTTTATCCACTCACGTTCTGAAGGACACTTGGGCTGCTTCCAAATCTTGGCTATTGAAAATAACACTGCAGTGAACATAAGGATGCATATATTCTTTTGAATTAGTGCTTTGGATTTCTTCGGATAAATTCCCAGGGTAGAAATCCTGAGTCATAAGGCAGTTCCATTTTTAAATTTTTGAGGTAACTCTATACATTCCACAGTGGTGCACCAATCTGCATACCCACCAACAGTGCACCAGGGTTCCCCTTTCTCCTCATTCTAGCCAGCACTTGTTTGTTGATCTATTGATGATAGCCATTCTGAGAGGTGTGAGGTGATACCTCATTGTGGTTTTAATTTGCATTTCTCTAATGATTAGTGACCTCCTTGACCATCTTTTCATATGCATGTCCTCTTTGGAGAGTGTCTGTTTAGGTTCTCTGCCTACTTTTAAAAAATATATATATTTTATTAATTTTTTACAGAGAGGAAGGGAGAGGGATAGAGAGTTAGAAACATCGATGAGAGAGAAACATCGATCAGCTGCCTCCTACACACCTCCTACTCGGCATGTGCCTGCAACCAAGGTACATGCCCTTGACTGGACTTGAACCTGGGACCCTTCAGTCTGCAGGCAGATGCTCTATCCACTGAGTCAAACAGGCCAAGGCTCCTCTGACTATTTTTTAATTGGATTATTTGTTTTTTGACATTGAGTTGTATAGATGGGGTCCCTAGGCCTGGCCAGCGATCAGGGCCGATCAACTTCCCCGCCTCATCCTTCTTCCCTCGCCACCCACGTCTGCCGCCACCTACTCCTGGTTCCCCGTCCCAGCCTGGGGCTGGTCCCGATCGCCTAATGGGGGGTGGGGGGGCTGGTCCCGGTCATCTGCTGGCCAGGGGGAGGGGCCAACTGCCACCGTGGTGGGTGGGCAGCAGGCCGATAAGGGCCTGCCAGCCCGGGGAGGATAGGGGGAGGGACCCAGGAGGTTGGCTGCCGGCCCCAAGGAGGGAGCCGGCCCTTGCCCCCCCCCCACCCCCCCCCCCGCGGGAAAGGGGCCGCATCTGCTGCCACCCATCCCCGTTTCCCTGTCCCAGCCCAGGGACCTGCTGGCCTGGGGGAAGGACGAGGAGGTTGACCTTCAGGCCCCGTCAGTGATTGGGGCCTGTGGGCTGGGAGAAGCTCCTGCATTGAGCATTTGCCCCCTGGTGGTCAGTGTGCATCATAGGGACTGGTCATTCTGGTCGTTCCATCATAAAGGTCGCTTATATAGATGGGTGGTGGATTTTATCAAATGCTTTTTCTGTATCTATTGATATGACAGTGTAGTTTTTATCCTTCATTTTGTTTATGTGGTGTATCATGTTTATTGATTTGAGGGTATTGTAGCAACCTTGCATCCCCAGAATAAATATCACTTGATCATGGTGTATGATGTTTTTAATGTATTACTGGATTTGGTTTGCTGATATTTCATTGGCATCTATGTTCATCAGGGATATTGGCCTATAATTTTCTTTTTTTCATAGTGTCTTTATCTGGTTTTGGAATTAGGATAATGCTGGCCTTGTAAAATGAGCTTGGGAATCTTTCCTCCTCTTGAATTTTTTTGAATAGTTTGAGAAGGATATGTGTTAGCTCTTCTTTGAATGTTTGGTAAAATTCATCTGTGAAGCCATCTAATCAGGACATTTGTTAATTGGGAGTTTTTTAAAATTACTGCTTCAGTTCCACTAGTTGTGTAATCTGTCTACTCAGATTCTCTGGTTCTTCCTGATACAGTTCTGGAAGATTATGTGTTTCTAGGAATTTTTTTTTTAAATATTTAATGAGAGCCTGTTGTCGGCCCATTTGTTGTTTTGTGTGTGTGTGTGTGTGTTGTTTTTTTTGTTTTTGCTTTTAATTTAAATTTAGTTTAAAGTATTACATATGTCTCCTTTTTCCCCATTGTGTTTCTAGGAATTTATCTATTTTGTCCATATTGCCCAATTAGTTGGCATATAGTTGTAGGAAATGTTTTAAGTGCTGGAATTTAGATGTGAGCAAAGGAGACAAAAATCGGAGCTTATATTCTAATGAAGGGATAAAGGGGGAAAGGTAAAACTATATTTAGAAATACCGTGGAGAGCAACATTCTAGTAAAGTAGTGGAGAGTGCCAAGTAAGGTGCTGGTCAGAGAAAGCCTCACAAAAAAAGGTATAATTTAGGTAAAGATCTAAAGGAGATGGCAGAGCTAGCTATGTGGATATTTAGAGTGAGTATTACAGGAAGAGTAACAGCCAAGGCAAAATCGTGAATCCAGAACACATTTGATACTTAAAGGAGAGACAAGGGTTTCACTGTGACTAGAGTAGACCAGAATAAATGAGGTGGCAGGAGAGTAGTCAGGGATGAGTCAGAAAGTTAGCCTGGCCATACCATATGAGACCTCATCGGTGATTGTGGCAAGTTTGGCTTTTACTCTGAATAACATAGAACCCATTGAAGAAAATGCCAGAGTGTGATATGATCTCAGGTTTTTTATTGTTTTAAATTCTCACCTGAGGATATTCCACCTCCTCTCTACCCTCCATTGCATTTTCGAGAGAATGGAAGGGAGGGAGGGTAGGGGGAGAGAAAGAAGCATCAGTGTGAGAGAGACACATCAATTGGTTGCCTCCCTAATGAGCCCTAACCAGGGCTGGAGCTGAACCTGCAACCCAGGTACATGCCCTTGACAAGGTATTGAACCCATGACTTTTTGGTGTGTGCTGGCCGACACTCTAACCACTAAGGACATGGGCCAGGGCTGATCTCCATTTTTTAAAGGATCATTGTGATTGCTATATAGATTAGACAAAGGACACAGAAGTGAAATCAGACCTATTCAAGAAGATATTATAGTAATTCAGGAGAGAGTCAAACGGCCTTTCAATGGTTGCAAGTGATAGTTATAAATATGGTAAGAATTGGTCCAATCTGGATGTGTTTTGAACATCAAATAGCTAGGGTTGGAATGGACATGGCTTTTGTGTGAGAAAAAGAGAATGACTCCCAATCTCTGTGGCTAAGCATTAGTAAAAATAGAATTGCCTCAAGTTGAGTTGTGAAGAATGTATAAGTAGCAGATTTTAATATATATATATATATATATATATATACACACATATATATATATATATATATATATATATATATTATTGATTTCAGAGAGGAAAAAAGAGGGAGAAACATCAATGATCAGAATCATTGATCAGGAGACTCCTGCATGCCCCCTACTGGGGATCAAGCCTGCAATAGCTTTGGACATGTTAATTTTGAGATGCCTGTTTGACATCTAAGAAATCCAGTAGGCTAGTCTCTGGAATTTAGATGAGAGGCTGGTCTGAAGATATAAAATAAGTAGTTGTTAGAATCCAAATTTAAAGTTGTGGAGCTGAATGAAGTCACTAAGGGAGAGAATAGAGTTGGAAATTAGAGTGATAGAAGGATTGAACCCTGGGGCAATCCATTGTTAAAAGTGGGATGGTATGAGTGCGGTGTATAATGGAAGGCAAGTGGAGAAAATTACTTCAAGGAGGAGGAAGTGATCACCAGGATCAAATGCTGTTGATAAATCAAGAATGATGAAGATTGAATTGAACAATATGACTTTGAGTATAGCAGTCAGGACATAAGTGGCTCAATAAACAATATATCAACTTGTTTCTTTAGCTGCATTCTTCTTACCTCAAAATTAGTGCTTAAAAAGCATTGATTCTTGAACAGTTCCAAGAAATTGATGTCAGTCTTTCACATTTATAGATATAAAATACTTTTTCCCCTTACAATTACCAAGCATTGCTTTTGTTTTTTCTAAGCATGGAGCTGTAATTCCTATTCATTCCTATGTAATTCCCTAGTAAGGTAAGAGTCCTAGGATGTTTATAATGAAAGCGACTTGAGAACTTATTTGTCCACACTTAAATGTATTTATTATTGATTATTATGCCTAAAATTTCATGTTTTTGCTATTAATTATTTTTAAGTGTTTAATAAAGGAGACACCTATTTTTGCTTATTTCCATTTTTTTGCAAAACAGAAATATGTTGGTGAAGTGTTTAACATCGTAAGTCAACAATCAACAGCCAGGCCAGGATGCATTATCGCATTAGATCCCATTACAAAACTTGTAAGTATGTTTTTTGTGGCCACTTAGCATTAGGTAAATAACATATATGTCAACTTACATTACTATTTATTTACATTCAGCAAGGCCGAAAAACCCAGCTGCTTCATGTTTTTCAAGAAGACTTCATTTTGAATAATCTTGAGAAGAAAAGTATGGGAAAAGATAGAATATTATCTGATGAAGGTAAAGACCAATTTTTTATGTAATGAGAAATGTTCTGTAGAGTATGTTAGGCAGGTAATAAAGATAAATTGATATAATATCTCATCATCTATTTGAAGTTAAAATTTTCTTGTGTAGGTTGTAGTATTATTTATCATAAATGTCAGTATCTTTACTTTTAATCAGGAAGTATAAGCAAATTGAAAGGGTTTGTCAATTATGTTTTCTAAAAAGCATAATGTAAATGTGTTTTGTCATTAATGCATGAGGGCTTTTTGGTAGATCTGCTCCTACCCTAACAATTTGGATAGTGTAGACACCTATAATTTTAAGCAGTAGCTTAACACTTCAAGTTATAATTTAAAGACCAAATGTCTTAATTAAGACTTTTTTAAATAGTTTTGAAAATTATTTAAACACCTCCACTCAATATTAACTGTTTATTCTGCATAAAGGAAAACAGAGCACAATAAAGTTAAAATCTTTTAGTCATCAGTTTTAATTTTCAGAGCCAAACCAAACACAACATTGACTTTTCTTATAAAGCAACCATGCAGTGTATACCTGTTGTTTTAAAAGTTAGTTATGAGCCTCAAGGAATATTGATGACTACATTTTTATTTGTTCCAGATTTTTTTTTTACTTCTATTGCACTTTTTTCTTTATTCTACCTTTTTTCCACTTTCCTTTCAGAAGTACTTCTTTGAGTTCTGTACTTTTATGTCTAACTAGAGGCCCGGTGCATGAATTCGTGCACCCGTGGGGTCTCTCGGCCTGGCCGGTGAACTGGGCTGATAGGGGCCATCTCTCCTAGTCCCGATCAGTGTGATAGGGGCCGGCCGGCCGGTAGGAACTGAGGGAGGGCTCCAGGGCATGTCTGGCCTGTCTTGCTGGGTCCCGATCGGCTGGACCCCAGCAGCAAGGTAACCTACCAGTCAGTGTCTGCTCCCTGGTGGTCAGTGCACATCATAGCAACTAGTGGAACGGTCGAATGAATGGTTGAACGGTCGGACACTTAACATATTATGCTTTTATATGTAGGATTTCTTATCACTGCTTTCATTTAGTCTTCTATCGTTTTGCCTGAGAATTCATGAACTGTGTAAAAGCACAGTGCTTTTGTAACCTCTAAATATAATGATGGTAGGATGCTAAAAAATGAGAAATAAAGATGTCAGTTACAGGATAAAGGGTTATTTATTATCAATAAAATGTTCTGTACTTTTCCTTTTTTATATTAAAGTATTAATAAGAATGCTAGTATTGTTAACAATTCCTCTCATTAAAACTTCCTTGTTAGTAAAATTTATCAGAAATAGATTTATTTCTGTTATTTTTTACTTTGTTATAATCCTGTATCCTTCCTTCCCTTTCTCTTAATTCTTGTAATTGAAATGCCTAACTCACCCAGAACACATTACCAAAGTTACCATTTCGTTTAATCTCTTAAGATACTATGATTATCTTTCTTTTCTGGTGTTCCTTTGGAACTTTTTTTCTATGAAAATTTAAAAGGACAAAATAGTTTTCTGATATTTTTATATGTTCTATGATTTATATTGTTTCTATAGTGTAATTTTCTAGACATAAAATAAGGAAAACTTGGGTTAAAATCTAGCATTTTTTAAGTTTGTTTTTTTCAGGCAACAATGAATTACTGATTTTATGATATATTTTAGATAGACGCATTTTTTTTTTTTAGTTTATTTTAAGCAACTTATGTGCTGCTTAAATTATAAGAAAAATTTTCCTGAATTTTATGTTGGATAATGAATACATATATATTGGTCCTTAGATAAACATCATTAACAGGTCATTTCATTATGGTCTTATTTCAAAATATATTTGACAACACAATTTTCATCATGATATGTTGACTTATTGTACCTATCACATAGTTCTTATCTGTTCAGAAATTCCCTACTTAATGTGGTCTAATCTGTATGAACATTGTATTGGTGATGACTGTATTATGTGATTTTTTTTAAGGCTGTCAGTTCAAAAATGAAATTTTAGTATAGCATACTTGTTAAAATTTTAAATTAATACAAATTCTTGTGGTAAAGTTGATTCTGTTCTATAATTCCATTTTGTATTTGGAGCTGTAGATAAGAGTTTTGATTAAAAAAAATCAGTTATTTTGCCTGGCAAGCGTAGCTCCATGGTTGAGCACCAACCTGTGAACCAGGAGATTCGATTCCCGGTTGATTCCCGGTCAGGGTACATGCCTGGGTTGTGGGCTCAATCCCCAGTGTGGGGTGTGTAGGAGGCAGCTGATCAGTGATTCTCTCTCATCATTGATGTTTCTATCTCTGTTTCCCTTTCCTTTCCTCTCTGAAATCAATAAAATATATATTTTTAAAAATCAATTATTTTAAGTTATCATATTTAATAAGTTATCTCACTTATCCATGTTGATAATGAAAAATATCTTTAATATCCATAGGCAGCTCACCTAATGGATTTTCTGAAAAATTCTACCTAATTGTAATAGAGTTCACTCAAGACAACCGCTCATTGTTACACATGTGGAATTTACATTTAAAGTCCATTCCTGTCTCATTGGGTGAGTCTTTTTGTTTTAACTTTAAGTAGGCTTAAATTAACAAAGTACATATGATTAGACAGTTCAGTGCATATTTTTAAAGCTGTTCTTATTGAATAGTGATAATATAGTTTATTCAGTTAATTAAAAATGCAAAATTATATTCTGATTTTCTTGTTATAAAGAATCATTAATATGTTTATTACTTTTAAAATCTTTTATAAGGCAGTTTTGGATTATGAAATTTAGCAATTTATAATGTTTATAGGGCTCCCCCACACCTCTGGTTTTTGCTTTTTTTCTTATGTTTTATAGATGAAAACATAGATACAAAAATATCTGAAGCAGTTTGGCAGCCAGAAGAACATTATTCATCTTCTCCAGAGAAAATCGTATCTCCTTTTTCACAGAAGTATCAGGCTTGCAGAGCAAATCTCCAGAGTACCAGCAAATTAACTCTGTCTTCAGAAATGGTTTATAGCCAAGAGTTGCATTTGCCACAAGGAGTTGAGATAATAAGTGTTAAGCCATCAGCAGGTTTGTAAATTTTGTGAAAAAAGACTATGCAAACTTTGTAATCCATGAGTGCTTATTAGGTAATGAAAAATATGTGCAACTACTACTTTTTAAATTCACATAGAAACATAAATGGAAAGAATATCTTTAAGTACCCTAAATTTGATAGGTTAAATTTCTCATTGTTTTCAGATTGCTTTGACATTTATCAGTCAGTTGTAGTCTTAAATATTGATTTCTAAAATAAATTCTCATTATCCTTTTGTGAAGACAAAGTGAAAGTTTCTAGGGTAGAGATAGTAATGCCCCTTATTCCCCAACGTTGATAATATTAGTAGTGCTGCCCTGGAGCCGTGTGCTGTGAAGGATTATGAGTGTGGGGTTCCTGATTCATATTTAGTATCTTTATCTTAGGGCAGTGGTTCTCAAAAGGCGGTCCCCAGTCTAGCAGCATCACCATTACCAGGGAACTTATTGGAAAAAAAAATTCTTAGGCTGTACCCTAGTATTTTGAATCAAAAACTCTTGGGGTCTGTTTCAACAAGCCTTTCAGATAATCCTAATGCACACAAAAAATAAAGAACTGCTGTTCTAGGGTATCAAGAAAACTAAGACAAAAATCTATCTTCTTGTCACTTAATTCTTTCATTTTCATAGTCATAGTGTGGGTTTTGGTCTTTTCTACTTCCCTCACTTTTTTTTTTTTTTTTTTTGACTGATTACTTGAATGCTTTTCAGTTGCAATGTTATCAGATACCTAATTTTTTTCAAATTTAAGTTGGCAGGTGTAGGTATTAACAGTGTTCTGATAACATCTGCATTCTACTTCTTTGTATATTTTAATAAAAGAGGAATTAGTACAAGGAAAGTGAACATTTGAAAAAGAATGACTCTTACATTGACACTTTTAAGAGCTATTATCTTTAGTCAGTATGATCTTCACTACTGAATTCCAATTAAAATAATATGGCAAATGTAAGAGAAACTGAGGATATTTCTGAAAACAATCCTCTTATTTAACTTTGGCCCCAGTTGAGTTTGGAGGAAAAAAAGAAGTTCTAGGGAGAAAGAAGAAATTTATTTTGTATGGAAAACCTAATGTATGGTACAATAATCCACCCTTATTCTGAAGAATGAAGTTCCAAATCTCCCAGTAGATGCCTGAAACTGAGGATAGTACCAAACCCAGATATACTATGTTTTTTCCTATATGTACATACTTTTTCACTGAAAGGAAGCACTTTACCACTTCTCTTTGGATTATTCAAATTGCCAGCATCACTACTCTTAGGCTTTTGGGACTATTATTTAGTAAAATAAGGATTACCTGAACACAAGCACTGCGATACCGCAACAGTTGCTCTGATTACTAAGTGACTATCAGCCCGGTAGCACAATTTAGATACACTAGACCAGGGGTGGGCAAACTTTTTGACTCGAGGGCCACAATGGGTTCTTAAACTGGACCGGAGGGCCGGAACAAAAGCATGGATGGAGTGTTTGTGTGAACTAATATAAATTCAAAGTAAACATCAACACTAATAAAAGAGAAAAATGGTAATTGGCGTACGAGCTACCCTTTTCATTGGCTAATCAGGGCTATATGCAAATTAACTGCCAACTAAGATTGGCAGTTAACTGCCAACAAGATGGCGGTTAATTTGCATATGTAGGCACAATGCAGGGAGGCGAAAGGGAAAGCAGGAAGAAGCCCCCTGCCACTGACAGTGATCAGAAACCCAGGGGGGAGCTAAGAGCTGGGGGGCAGGGCAAAGGCGGCTCTGGGCCCGCCTTTGCCCTGCCCCCCAGCCATGATCGGAGAATCAGGTGCCTTTTCCGCCCTGGCCAGTGATAGCAGGAGCCAGCGATGGGAGCTGGGCACGGTCAAAGCTGGCAGTCCCAGGAGCTAGGGGTCCCTTGCCTGGGCCTAAAGCGAAGCCCACGGTCGCGGGGCTGCTGCAGCTGCGGGTCCCCGCTGCCCGGGCCGGACGCCTCAGCCAGAGGCGTCAGGCCTGGGCAAGGGGCCGATCCTGTGATTGGAGGGTGATGGGGGTCAATGCCTGAGGGCTTCCAGTATGTGAGAGGGGGCAGGCTGGGCTGAGGGACACTCCCCCCCCGCCCCACACCCAGTGCACGAATTTCGTGCACCGGGCCCCTAGTCATTACATAAAAGAGTACGGTCTTTTTTTGGGCCAGATCTGGCCTGCGGGCCATAGTTTGCCCAAGGTGCACTAGACAATGGGATGACTCATATTCTACGCAGGACAAAACTGGGCAGTGCGAATTTTATCATGCTACTCAGATGGTGTTTAGTTTAAAACTTACAAATTGTTTATTTCTGTAATTTTCTATTTAATATTTTTAGATCTCATTTGCTCGTTGGTATTTGAAACCACGGAAGGTGAACTGTAAATGAGGGGAGACTACTGTAAAAGTTTTTTCCTAGTCTTAGAATTTTTTTTAGTCAAGACTATTAGAAAATGTGCTATATTCCTGAGGACTTAAAAAAATTACAATTATGTTGAAATGGGCTTTTAAAATACGATAAATGTTCTAATTATAAGAAATGTTATATAGGACAGGGGTTGGCAAACTATGGACCATCTACCTGTTTTGTAAATAAGTTTGAGTGGAACGTAGCCACATTTATTTGTATATGGCTATTTTTGTTCTATAGTGGCAGAGTTGAGTAGTTACATCAGAGACCTATGGCTAACAAAGCACAAAATGATTACTATCTGTCCCTTTAAGAAAAAATTTGCTAAATCCTGGTTTAGGAAATTAAGAGTATATGATTTCAGTAAGCCCAAGAAAATGTTATGTCCCACTTAGGAATCTTCTCAGCATTAGTTATATCAAATACTCTAATCATTGAGTGCCCATTCAGTATTTAGGTAAGCATGGCCCACTCACAAAATGGTATTGAAAAATATCAGAGATGTGACCCATGAATGTTGACAAGTTTTTAAAACTGTGCTGATATCTTTAAAATAAGATTTATAGCCCGGCCAGTGTGACTCAATGGTTGAGTGTTGACCTATGAACTAGGAGGTCATGGTTCAATTTCTGGTCAGGACCCATGCCTATGTAGTAAGCTCAATCCCCAGTAGGGGGCATGCAGGAGGCAGCCTATCGATGTTTCTTTCTCATCATTGATGTTTCTATCTCCCCTCTCCTTCCTTTCTGAAATTAATAAAAAACGTATTTAAAAAATTATAAAATGAGCCGAAACCGGTTTGGCTCAGTGGATAGAGCGTCGGCTTGCGGACTGAAGGGTCCCAGGTTCGATTCCGGTCAAGGGCATGTACCTGGGTTGCGGGCACATCCCCAGTGGGAGATGTGCAGGAGGCAGCTGATCGATGTTTCTCTCTCATCGATGTTTCTAACTCTCTATCTCTCTCCCTTCCTCTCTGTAAAAAATCAATAAAATATATTTTAAAAAAGTTATAAAATGAGATTTACAATAATATGTAAAACTAGTAAAGAGCTGTGAAAAGAATATTGGCGTGAGAACCAGGACATAAATTCAGGTTTTCTAATTCTGCCTTAATCTAGCTATTTGATTTAGGCATAAGATACTTAACATATTTGGTCAAGGGTCTTTACCTATAAAATGCAGGAATTGAACTAAATTGTCTCAGAGTTCTTTCAGATTTGGTAATATTATTCTTCTTGCATACTTTTTGTTGTCATTGAAGGCTTTTTACTGATCTTATTGACCCTTAAACTATTATTGACTGTTATGTTGTTAACAGTAGTTGATACAAAAGACTAAAACCTTTAGTACATGAAAATAGAAATATTTAACCAAATTTGACATTTTGTTAATGGATTATTTTTATTTTAGGTCATCTGAGTTCTTCTTCCATATATCCCATATGCAGTGCTCCCTATTTATTGGCAACTTCATGCTCAGATGAGAAAGTAAGATTCTGGAGATGCAAAGTAACATATGGAGAAGCTGCCACATCAAATAATGGAAAAATGGATCTTGTATACACTTGGGAGGAATGGCCATTGCTTATTGAAGATGGACTTCAGAGTAATAGTAGTATTACTGTACCTGGAAGGCCTGTAGAAGTTAGCTGTGCACACACAAATCGTTTAGCAGTAGCGTATAAGCAGCCTGCATCTAATAGTAGGCCTTCTCAGGACTTTGTGATGCATGTAAGCATTTTTGAATGTGAGTCTACAGGAGGTTCATGTTGGGTCCTTGAACAGACAATTCATTTAGATGAGTTAAATACGGTGTTGGATTCTGGCATTAGCATTGATAGCAATTTAGTGGCCTATGATAAGCAGGAGGTATATTTATCCAGTAAAGAGAGTATAACATCAAATATAAAGCATTTAGTTCACTTAGATTGGATATCTAGGGAAGATGGTTCTCATATCTTGACTGTAGGAATTGGATCAAAACTTTTGATGTATGGACTCCTGGATGGCAAGGTACAAGAACAGACTAGTAAGGAAAGCCTGGCATTTCCTCTCTGGGAGAATACTAAAGTTGTGCCTCTTTCTAAGTTTGTACTGTTACGAAGTGTGGATTTGGTTTCTTCTGTAGAAGGCTCTCCACCTTTTCCTGTTTCTTTATCATGGGTCCGGGATGGCATCCTGGTGGTAGGAATGGATTGTGAGATGCATGTATATTCCCAGTGGCAGCCATCTTCTAAGCAAGAACCTGTTATAACAGATTCATACAATGGGAGCACTCCATCTATAATAAGTTTAATAAAACAGAGTAACTCATCAAGTTCTGGATTACATCCTCCAAAGAAAACTCTGACTCGATCTATGACCAGTCTTGCACAGAAAATCTGTGGAAAGAAAACTGCATTTGATCCTTCTGTGGACATGGAAGATTCAGGTCTTTTTGAAGCAGCTCATGTTCTTTCCCCAACTTTACCTCAGTACCATCCCTTGCAGCTTTTGGAACTCATGGATCTTGGCAAAGTTCGAAGAGCAAAGGCCATCTTGTCACATCTTGTCAAGTGCATTGCTGGAGAAGTTGTGGCCCTGAATGAAACGGAATCTTGTCATGAGCGCCGCCTTAGGTCTCTCACCATCAGTGCCAGTGGAAGCACCACCAGAGACCCCCAGACATTCAACAAGAGTGAAAATACAGATTACACAGAAATAGATTCTGTTCCTCCACTTCCTTTATATGCCTTACTTGCGGCAGATGATGATAGCTACTACTCATCTTTGGAGAAATCTAGTAATCAGAGTAGCTTGAATAACTCAAACCAGTTATCAAAAGAAAATTATGATGAGCTTTTTCAGATTTCAACTCCAATGACTGATAGTAATGTGTTAGAGACAGATGAAGAAAATACAAAGCCCAGGGTTATTGACCTTTCACAATATAGTCCAACTTACTTTGGTCCTGAGCATGCTCAGGTTCTTTCTGGCCACTTACTTCATTCTAGTTTACCAGGACTCACCAGGATGGAGCAGATGTCTTTGATGGCCTTAGCAGATACAATTGCAACTACCAGCACTGATATTGGAGAAAGCAGAGACAGAAGCCAAGGTAAAACTAAAATGGGTACAGGATCAGAAGAAAAACTAGTGATATTTTTACCTAATTTCACAGAAAATCTAAAAAATATTTTATGAAAATGATGCTCACAATGGTTTTTAATCATCATTGCTGACTTCACAATAGTTTTTACTTGAAAATTTGCTATTTATCCCATGAATCGTGCTCTGAAATAGAATTTGAAATAGAAATTATAATACAAAAATTCATTTTGCCAGTTATTTTAAATTTTTACATAATAGTTTGCTTAATAATGTTAAAGATCCACCTGAATCCTTTGAGTTTAGGAAAAGTTAACATTCTTATTAAATAATTACTTTAGATAATGCAAATGTGATTTCCATTTTATTTTCATGTTGTGATAATTTGCTATTATTTGGCTTTTAATATATTGAGGTTTATTTAAAAAATTTGCATTACTGTATACTCCTACCTAGAATAACAAAAATAAGCTTAATAAAATTAGGTTTATTCCTCATCCAGAGATCTTTTTTTTTTTCTTTTTAATCTCCTGAGTTACAAATCAATTTGAATGTAGGATTTCCATCACATTTCAAAGATTGAAACAAGTGCAGCCAGGTGCACCAGATAGAGATCAGTAGGCTAGACCCCTTGAACTCTGCTTGAGGGGAAAATATGGGGTAAACTTAAGAAAATAATGATAATTAAAAATTAAAGAAAAAATATTGGCCATGAATCATGACACTTATACTTTAAGAAGTGTTGCTAGTAGATACTATTTTTGATATAAATATATTATAGGTATCTTATATTTTTAATTATTTAATGTAAAAAGCAGGCCTTCCTACTGTATAACTATTTCTTTCAGTGTTAGCAGAACATTATTGGGGTGAGTATATGACTTGAATCAATATGCGAAATATTGTAACATATACCACAGAGAAGGTTAAACTATTTTAAAATCAGTCAAATTTAAGTAAGATTCAGATCAGAGGAGGTCTGATTATAAAATATGTCACAGACCCTGAGTCAATTTATTCTCTTTATTATTCTTCACAATATTTAACTATCCTTCTTTCTGTAGTATATAATTGTATAGGAAAAAATAAATATTTAGACTGATAACTGTTTTCAGTTTCAGAATGTTTTATCTCTGTATTTGGTGCTGTGACATATGCTGCTCGTCAAAATTGTTAGCATTTACTTGTGTTTTGCTGATGAAATGTTGTGTTACAAATAAAAATGAGTAAATGCTTTTTTCCTTTTTTATAGGTGGAGAAACTCTTGACGAATGTGGGTTAAAATTTCTTTTGGCTGTTCGACTTCATACTTTTCTTACAACTTCCCTTCCAGCTTATCGAGCTCAACTCCTTCACCAAGGTGATTTTGGTAGTAATCTGTTAAAAGGAAGTAAGGCAAGAAGAAGAAAAGAAAGGCTTCAGAAGTTTGCATTTGCTCAGATATGATAATGCTGACAAATTTGACACATGCTAAATTTCCTTAATTTATTTTAAAAATGTTTATTTTCACGTAATTTTCTTTACTTAAGGTATCGGAAATTTTCTTTTTTTTTCTTCTTTCTTTTTTCTTTTTTGGTTCATCCTCATCAGAGGATATTTTTTTCCATGGATTTTTAGAGAGAGTGGAAGGGAGGGAGAGAGGGGCAAAGAGAAAAACATTGATGTGAGAAAGACACATAGATTAAGTGCCTTTCACATGCACCCAGCCCGGGGCCTAGGATCAAACCTATACATGCACTTGTCTAAGAATCTAACTGGCAACCCTGTTGTGTGTGGGCCAACACTTTAACCACTGAGGCAGTATTGGAATATTTTTGGTAGGTGGAAAGAGTTAAGAAATAGAAACATGTAGCAATTGGGCAATTGGATATTCTGTGTTATGTTTTAAGCACATCATACATTAAAGGCCAATTAGTATTTCATTCTCTTTAATTTCTTTTCTAGATTATCTTTTTCTCCCTTTTGAAATTTTAGAGAAAAAAATTGATTAACATTTTTGTTACAGAAAAAGATACATATTCAAATTTTAATTGTTTTACAAAAGAAGAGTACCCCTAAAACTATTGTTAACATTAATGTGTATTTTAGATATTAGTTTAAGAACATTTCAGATACTAATATATACTATTAGTCAGGACTTTCAGAGTAACAGAAATACTTTACTACCTTTAAGGTACCTTAAGCAAAACAGGATATTTATTGGTTCAGTGTCCAGGAAGTATAAGAGATAGAGCTGCCTTCCAGCATTATTGATTCTGCAGGTTCGCCTCTGTTAATTGGTCTCTGTCTCTTGCTCTCTCTTGTCCTTTCTGTCCTTGTTTCTCTTTTTGCTTTCTTCTCCATTTTTGGGGAAAGTAAAGCTTAAAATTCTAAGTCAAGTTCTTTAATTATTTATGAAAAATTATTGAACTTGGCTGAGAGATAATAGAAATCCTATATAATAAAAGGGTAATATGCAAATTGACACTAATGGCAGAATGACTGGAATGACTGGTCGCTATGACGTCCACTGATCACCAGGGGGCAGATGCTCAACACAGGAGCTGCCCCCTGGTGGTCAGTGCACTTCCACAGGGGGAGCGAGGCTCAGCCAGAAGCTGGCTCATGGCTGGCCAGCGCAGTGGCGGTGGCGGGAGCCTCTCCCACCTCCGCGGCAGCGCTAATGATGTCCGACTAATGGCTTAGGCCCGCTCCCCTGGGGGGCGCGGGCCTAAGCCGTTAGTCAGACATCTCCCAAGGGCTTGTGGGCTGTCAGAGGGATGTCTGGGGGGATCGGGCCTAAGCTGGCAGGTGGACATCCCCTGAGGGGTCCCAGACTGCAAGAGGGTGCAGGCTGGTCTGAGGGACGCCCCCCCCCCCACCACCAAGTGTGCAAATTTTCATGCAATGGGCCTCTAGTGTAAAAGTAATTTAGAATAATAGTCCGTTCACAGCATAAGTATTGTTTTTTTTAAATTTATATATACATTTTTTTCCATAGACTTGGGTATAATAAGAATTTTAAATTCTTTGGTGTTGGATATTAGGTTAAACATTTCAGCCCATATATTTCAAAGCCACATCGTGTAATTAATCATTTACTTCGCCCAGTAATACTAAAGAAAATGTACTGTGAAAAAGAAATTGAAGCTGAACAATAAACACCCCATGTGGTGCCAATAGGTTGAAAGAATTGCTAATGTAAATGGTGCTGTATAAACATAAAAGTACCTTCCTAAATACAGTGACATCTATAATAATAAAAGCATAATATGCTAATTAGACCAGACGTCCTTTTGGGTGACCTTCTGGACGAAGCTGGGGCTTCGAGGGAAGCCTGGGTTCCGGTGCCTGCCTGCGGCCGGAGGGAACCCCAGGTCCCGAGTGCCAGAGGGAAGCCGATGCCAGCAGCTGGGGGAAGGAAGGCCTACTCTTGCACGAATTTCGTGCATCGGGCCCCTAGTGGGATAATATGTGCCAGTTATTATGTGACAGGTATTATTCTAAATGCTTTAACAATATTAATTTAATCCTCACAACAATATATTATGGTAGGTCCCATGATTATTCACATTTTTTAAATGAGAAAATTGAGGAATCAGGAGACCAAGAAGCTTGCCCAAAGTTATATAGTTAATTAAGGATGGACTTGGAATTTAATGCATGCATTCTGATTCCAGAGTCTTCACAGTCTTTTTTTTTTTTTTAATCCTCACCCAAGGATATATTTTTATTGATTTGAGAGAGAGAGAGAGGAGAGAGAGAAAGAGAGAAACATCATTGTGAGAAAGAAACATCAATTCATTGCCTCCGATACGCGCCCTGACCAGGAATCAAACCAGAAACCTAAGTATGTACCCTGACTGGGAATCGAACCCGCAACCCTCTGGTGCACAGGACAGTGCTCCTACCAACTGAACCACCCAGCTAGGGCTTTTCTTTTAAATGTCAAATAAAGTTTATTATCTATAATGTATAAGGGGCTGATAAAAACATAAAAAATCAGTACCTTTTTTTGGACAGATAAATAGCCAAAATATATAAATAACAAAAAAAATACAAAGAATAAAGACATACTAGGGGAAATTCTCTATTTCACTAATAATGAAGGAAACTCAATTTAACACAATAATGAGGTAACAATTCACTCTACTATAAAAAGTAAAAGAAAAATTCAATGTAAGCACAATATGGGTAAACATGTACCTGAATATTGCTTTATAGTACTTTAAATTAAGAAAACCTCTTTGAAAAGCAATATGGGAATATATATGTTAATCCCACTTTGGGAAGAAAAAACAATTTTTTAAAGCTCTTTTTTTTTATATCTGTACTACCTATTGGTGAAAAACTACATATAAGTCAAATGCCCCAAATAGAATAAGTCATTATGAAAACATTACTATATTAATATAAAATATTGAATTGCTAATAAAAATAATAACTTTATGAACAATGTGTATTAATGGTAAAAACACATATAGTATGAAAATTTTTTGATACGAGTCTTTACTGTCTTAAATTCTGTTCACCAGGATATAATGTTTATTTGATGCTTTTTTTAATTCCATAGAATTAAATTCACAAAACAAATGTTGACCAAAGGAAAATGAGAATCAGCTTTGAAGAAGAATCATACCAGTATAGAAAAATACTTGTGTTTCTCATTTTCTAAGAAAAAGTAATGGGGAATAGCTAGAGAACAAAAATACTCGGCGCAGTGGCATTTGCCATAAGCATTTTTTCTTATCTTTTTAAAAATACATATTTTAATTGTAGAAAATATATGCTCATTATAGAAAATATTGAAATGATAGGATTGTTTAGAGAAGCAAGAAAAAAAATAACCCATATTTCCTCTAGCCCTAAACGCTTAATTGTAACTTTTTGAGTCTCATACAAAGTTTAGATATTTTTGCAAATATGAACACATTTCTGATAATCATTGTATAATTAATTGTGTTTATATTTCTTACCAACATTTTTTTGACATTTCTTTAGGCCTGTCTACTAGTCATTTTGCCTGGGCATTTCATTCAGTAGCAGAAGAAGAACTGCTGAACATGTTGCCAATAATGCAGAAAAACAATCCCACTTGGTCTGAACTGAGAGCTATGGGCGTGGGATGGTGGGTCCGGAATACTTGCATCTTACGCAAATGCATAGAAAAGGTAAGTATTTTATGTTGGTATGAAAATTATATTTTGGATGTTCCTTTAAATCACTCTTTTTTTTTTGAAGCAGTGAGATGATTTTACATAGTTTTATATTTGAAAATATGTGAATATAATATTTTAAAGTTTCTATTCTAATTCTTAAATTTCTAGTTGATACACTTGTTTAGTATATATGTCAGATTTTTACAGAATATACATACTTTTTAGAAAAAATAAAATAGTACAGAAAAGATTGTAATGAAAAGTATAGTCCTGTTCTCATCTCTCTGAATCCTTGGAGGCCATCACCATAAATTATTTTTGTAATTGTTGAATATATATGTGTGTGTGTTTACATACATATTTAAAAAATCCGTTGAACATTTAAACAGATTAATGTATATTAATGTATAATCTGTATATTAAATCTTGGATATGAGGGAAACTATTTCTTCACTTAAAAATGATTTCTGTGAAATATTGAACAATATATTCTACTTATAGGTAGCCAAAGCAGCCTTTTATAGAAAGAATGATCCTTTAGATGCTGCCATTTTCTACCTTGCAATGAAAAAGAAAGCTGTGATTTGGGGATTATATAGGTAGGTGAGAAAACTACTTTAAAATGAAAAACTGTTCATAAAGTAAATGTATGAAATAAAGATTTGTTGTTCTGGTTAGTGTGATTCATGTAGATTTTTAGTTATTTTTATATTTAAGGAGACATTTTATAGGGGAGAATCCCAGATGTTTTCTAGAGCACATCTTTTTTTACTTATTTAATGTATTTTTATTGATTTCAGAGAGGAATGGATGGGGAGAGAGAGCTAGAAACATCAATGATGAGAAAGAATCATTGAAAGGCTGTCTCCTGCACGCCCCACACTGGGTATTGAGCTGGCAACCGGGGCATGTGCCCTGACCAGGAATAGAACCGCCACCTCCTGGTTCATAAATTTATACTCAACCACTGAGCCACTCCGGTTGGGCAGAGCAGAAGAACTTGATAGGTAACTTTAGTTTGTTTTTAGGTTTTATCAGGCCAGAAAAATATTTTTTTGCTTAAGAACTTTTTATGATATTCCTATAGGACAAAGAAGTAAAGCTGGGAAGATAAATTGGTAGAATCTGGAACAAGCATCTACTCTGTGCTCTATAAGAGCCCATGGACCAGGCTGTCCCTCTAAACTGCCGCCCTCTTATCGGCCAGACTCCATAATTGAGTTTGGGTCACTTAGAATTTTTTTTCCTTTGTCCTCAGCAACACTTGGCGAACATGATCACCATTTGTTTTGGGTTCTGTTCAGCATAAACCATATGAATAGCAACCTCTGGGGGAAAATCATGGTACCAGTCAGTTTTGTAAGAGACTAGATCCTTTTAGTATTGTTTTGAATCAGGACAGAGTTTTTAGGTTTTGATCATCAAAGTAAAGGTGATTGATTGATGAGGTTTAAATGGTGAAGTAGCACAGAAGTTAATATAAATTATATATTTCACATAGATTTTAAAATAATTTCTCACAGTGCTGCTAATGTAGTTTTTCAATAGTTTGAAAGCATTTTTTTCAATAATCTGAGATATTTTTGAGAAACTAAATGTTTATCATTAATGTTCTTTGCTCAGAAAAGAAAATGTATAGTTACTTTTAAACTGTCAAATGTTTCTTTCCAGTCTTAACTTTTAAGTGGCTAACTTTATAAAATCAGTTCTGATGTAGAAACATTATATTCTAAAATTTTTATACTTTTTTTTCCCTTACAGATCCCAAAATGATACCAAGATGACACAGTTTTTTGGACACAATTTTGAAGATGAGAGATGGCGTAAAGCAGCTTTAAAGAATGCTTTTTCTTTGTTAGGCAAACAGAGATTTGAACATTCTGCAGCATTTTTTCTTTTAGCTGGTTGCCTCAGAGATGCAATTGAGGTAATGAATGAAGCCTTTTTAAAAATAGCATGGTCATCTATAAGCTCTTTATCTAGGGCTAAAATTTTAATTTTTTTATTTCAACTTAAGTCTAGTGGAAATAACACAAGGCTAAGTACCTAAAGTAATTGATAATATTTTATAGTGACTTTTAAAATTTTGTCATTGAGCTTGAACGATGTTTATACAGAATTAAGATTAGCCAGGTCGTGTTGGTTGGTAGAGATAGGTAGTTGATCTGACTCATAAGAATATTCATGAACAGGTTAAAAAAAAAGTGTCTCCTACAATTAAAACATATTTTAACCTATATATTTTTTGCTCTGTCTCAGTTGATGAACCTTCACAAATTTTTAACAGATTCTTTCTCAGTAAACCTTAAAAATTTATGAATACTTGAGATATAACATTTCTATCTTAAATTGCCCTTTTGCTCAGTTTCATACAAGCAAAAGTCTTTTTTTTTTTTTTAATTTCGAAAACATTATAGTCTGTTAACGTGGATGGGAACAGTAAGAGTTCAAGAGTAAAACAAAATACATCATTTGATTTGATGCTATTAAGAATTATTCAATATTTCCTTATTAGGCCAATTCTTTTTGCAAACATATTTAGTATTGGCAGATACTAAAATTTGTAAGCTATTAACGTAAATGCTGACAATAGACTTGCCAAAGCAAGCAGTATATGTTTTTTAATCATCCTTGTTCATTGATTTCAGATATTAATAAAGCCTTGTGTTCATGTAGTTAATAGTGATTGAGTTGAGTTTATCTTAAGTGAAAGATACTCCCGCTTATTTATAAACAATCTTTTTTTTTTTTTTTTACAAGGTATGTCTTGAGAAACTGAATGATATTCAGTTGGCTCTTGTAATAGCAAGACTATATGAGTCTGAATTTGATAAATCTGCAACATATAAGTCTATTTTGCGTAAAAAAATTTTGGGAATTCTTTCTCCTATGGATGAACTCAATTCATTGAACATCAATATGCATTATGATCCTTTTCTTCGGAGTATGGCATATTGGATTTTGGAAGATTATGGTAGTGCACTGGAAACATTAATAAAGCAACCTGTCAGAGAGGAAGATGGTAAGCTGCACTTTTACGTTGTTAAGATCTAAGAGTTTTATTAGTATTTGCTGGGTATAGAACACACTGTTAGGTATTAATGGTAATAACAAAGCAAGTTGAAGACATGGTCTAAGATTTTATGGTTCAGTTGGGGACACAGTTATGCATACTTTGGATTTTCTGTTTTTATGAAATCAGTGTGTTCAATATAAATGTATAAACAGTTGAATATAAATGTTTTGAAGAAAACACTGATATAAACTCAGTTTATCTGAGGTGGAAGTTAGCATATTAATCAGTTTTATAATTTATATAGAACTGTATTTATTGTAAAAAATAAAAAAATAAAAATAAAAAAAAGTTGAGCCCTAGTCGGTTTGACTCAGTGGATAGAGCATTGGCCAGTGGACTGAAGGGTCCCAGGTTCAATTCAGGCCAAGGGCACGTGCCCGGGTTGTGGGCTAAATCCCCAGTGGGGGGCATACAGGAAGCAGCCTATCAATGATTCTCTCTCATCCTTAATGTTTATATTTCTCTCTTCCTCTTCCTTTTTCTCTGAAATCAATAAAAACATATTATGAAAAAGAAAAAGAAAGTTGACATACGTGGTGTGATTAAAATTGCTAATTTTTTGACTGTCTTGTTCATAAGATGAGTGAGGTACATTTTTTTTTAATGTTCCTTTTTGAATCTACTTCTGCCTTTTGTTTTAGAAATCCTTTCTGCTAAAACTTTTCTAGAGGTTAGTATAATGTGGAATTATTTATATAGTTTTATATAAAAATGATGGTATATGCTCTTCAAATATTTTTCCATAGTTAGAATTGAATTGTATATGATAGCTGGTATAGTAGGTGTCATATCATTTGGAGTACTAATTGGAAAAGGTTCTAGTTCATAGCTTTTTGTATAGCATCATTTAATTATGAAGTGTTATGTGTCTTATTATGAAAAAGTCATACTACTCAATTGTTCTAGTATCTTAGCCATCTAAGCTATAGATTTCCAAACTGGCCTCTGTATAATGAAGGGGAGAAGCAAAAGGTCTTTTCCAGTCACTTATTTTATTTTTTTAAATATATTTTTATTGATTTCAGAGAGGAAGGAAGAGGGGAGAGAGAGAGATAGAAACATCAATGATGAGAGAGAATGATTGATCAGCTGCCTACTGCATGCCCCCTCCTGGGAATCGAGCCTGCAACCTGGGCATGTGCCCTTGACTGGAATTGAATCTGGGACCCTTCAGTCTGCAAGCTGAGGCTCTAGCCACTGAGCCAAACCAGCTAGGGCCAGTCACTTATTTTATACCTATACATATTCTTGTCAAAAATGTATTTTGATTTGGGATTAATACATGATCACATACTTTTAGAGCCAATTAAATCTTCATTCTAGGCACGGGGGACAGGGCTGGGATAGAAAGGGTCAATGGGGGAAAAGGGAGACATATCTAATATTTTCAACAGTAAAGGATTAAAAACACAAAAACCTGTATTTTAGAAGAAAAAAATTAAAGGATAATAATGGCTTGGACCAAAATGGTAGGAGTGGAGGCAGAGAGAAGTGGTTGGATTTGGAATATAATGTTAAGGTTGACTAGGTAGGACAGGATTCGCTAGATGTGAAGGGAATGAGAATCAAGGATAATTCCTAGGTTTTTAGCTTGAGCAATAGATAAACTCTATATGGAGAAGACTGGGAGCAAATTTTGGGGAGTGTTGCTTTAGCTAGAGAAGACTTCTCTAATAAGATCAACTTTGAGTAGAGACCTAATTGAAATGAGCGAGTAGATAGCTGGATAGAGTAGTTTAGGCCAAAGGCTCACTACATGTAGATACCTGGGTAGAGTAGTTTAGGCCAAAGCAAGCATGTCAAACTCAAAGGCTAACACTGTCAAATAAGCAAGGTTAAGTTTATGTGGGCCTCAAAAAAACAAAAGCTTCAATTTTCCTAGAAATGTAGGTTTATTTCAATAGAGACATGCTGGATACAAGGGGCTGAAATAAATGAGTAATCATTAACATAAAATAATAGAACATTTTAATAAAAATTAATATTTTTTCTTGAACATTAACTTACCAGACACTGAATAACTTGCACATATTAATAAGCGTAATGCAAATAAACCTATTTTTCCTGTTCTCCAAAAGTGAAATATTTCCTGTTGCGCACACCAAACAAGTCAGTACAAAACTAATGACTTGGCAATCGGCTGCTAAAATATTTGCTGCTAGTATTAGTGGAGAGAAATGGTGCACCTGCGCATAAGGCGCCTAAAGGAAATGAATGCAATACGATTATAGCAATCAGTCATTAGTGAACGTTGTAGTTCATTACTAATAATTATGTATAACAGGATATTGTAAAAATTAAGATACAAAATTTTTATTAAGACTTTTTTTACATACTGTTATATTCGCTGGACCACAAAAATATTCGTCGTGGGCTGCCTGTGGCCCACAGATTGCGAGTTTAACATGCTTGGGCCAAGGGCTCACTAAAGGCCCTGAGGCAAAAGTATGTACATGTAAATGGAAATGTAATGTAGGCCTTTGGATGTAGTAGTATGGATTTACAGGGAGAATTTGGGACAAGTGATAGAGATGTGCAAGTTATTAGCATTTAGATGGTATTTAAAGCCATGTGACTATGTGAGTTTACACAATGAGTGTAGATAGGAAAAGAGTCAAGCATCGAACTCTAGAATGCTCACAGGTAGAGAAAATGAGGAAGATCTAGCCAAGCAGACTGGAAAGGATTATCTGGGAAAGTAAGAGAAAAAGAACTAGGTGTAAGTGGATGTTTTAAATTACCTTAGATTGTTACCTGAAAGTATGTGAATTCAGCATAACCTTTGTTTTTCTACTATGTTAGAACAAATTTTATTATAAATGTGTTGTTTTTAAAAAGTATATAGTTTTATTGATTTCATAGAGGGAGAGAAAGAGTTAGAAACATCAGTGATGAGATAGAATCATTCATCAGCTGCCTCCTGCATGCCTCACACTGGGGATTGAGCCCACAACCCGGGCATGTGCCATGACCATATGTCAAGGCTTAACCATTGAGCCATGCTGGCTGGGATAAAAATGTGTTTTTGTCTGTTCAATACTATGTATTAGTATGGTGTGTTAATAAAATTTTGCCTAAAGAAAGACCAGGTAGATAAAGGGGCCATAGTAGAGAAAAATGCTACAATACAACTCTTGAAGAATTTTTCTTGGCTCATAAAATGAATTTACTTTCAGATCAAGTCACTATGTCAGCCTGTAATCCTGCAGTTTTTAACTTCTACAATTATCTAAGAACACATCCTCTTTTGCTGAGACGTCATTTTGGATCATCTGATGCATTTTCCACACATGTGAGTTTAACAGGAAAAAGTAGGCTCGCAGGAACAATTAATTTAAGTGAAAGAAGATTATTTTTTACTACTGCCTGTGCTCATTTAAAAGCTGGCTGCCCCATGTTGGCTTTGGAAGTATTATCAAAGATACCAAAAGTCATTAAGAAGACAAAACCTTTTTGTAGAACATCTAATTTTATGGATACTAGTAAAGACTGTTCTCCAACTTCTCCGTTGAAATTGGATGCAAGGGAAGATAAGTCTTCTGCTATTGATTGGTCACAGTCACTCATGAATGGTTTTGGATCTTCTTCAGAGGGTTCCTCAGAGAAGCAGTCAAACTCCACTCTTTCTTTTGATTGGAGCCAACCAAGTGTTGTATTTCAGGATGACTCTTTAGAATTAAAATGGGACAGTGATAATGATGAAGAAAATGAGGATCTCCCTATTTCAATGAAAGAACTAAAACCTTCAAAGGAAAAAATAGGGGAAAAAATAGATGAAGCGAGTTCTAATTATACAGAATCTCTCAGCATGTTAGATGAAAATGACATTTTAAGTCCGTCAGAAGATATAATTGCAGTTCAACTAAAATTTAGAGCATGTTTAAAGATTCTCACAGGAGAACTTCGTACTTTATCTACTGGCTATGAAATAGATGGTGGAAAATTGCGTTACCAACTATATCACTGGCTTGAAAAGGAGATGATAGCTCTCCAGAAGACTTGTGACTATTGTTCAGATGCTGAAGAATTACAGTCTGCATTTGGTGCAAATGGAGATGAACTGGGGATAAATGAAGATGATGAAGATTTGCTTCATGAAAAAAAAGTGAAACAACTGAGAGAAAATTTTCAAGAAAAAAGACAGTGGCTTTTGAAATATCAGTCACTGTTGAGAATGTTTCTTAGTTACTGCATACTTCATGGATCCCATGGTGGGGGCCTTGCTTCTGTGAGAATGGAATTGATTTTGCTTTTACAAGAATCTCAGCAGGTATGTAAGTTATATGATAGCCAGTCAAAATAGCATATGTATGAAAATGTTTTTGATCATTGCTTTTAAATATTAAAATTGTTGATTTTCTTTATTATGGTAGCTTTAAGGAATGCTCATTTTTGCATGGTACTTCATTGTGAATTTGTGGACTTATGCGTGTATTGCTGTTTAAAAACAATTTGATATTAGGCCCTATAATATGCTGAATTCAAATGCCACATTCTTACATGAATGCCCTTATGAGCTGATGAATTTCTTATGATAAGAGGGTATTGTTCCATCATTTTTCAGTATAATTAGTGGAATGATGACCTCCTCAGGTCCCTTCTAACTATAAAAAAGGTTGTGTTAAACTTTTTAAGTGTTTTGAAGTTTTCCAAAGAACCCCTGAATTACATAAATAATGGGTTATAACTATTAATGGTTGGTTAACCTTTTTTTTCTTTGTTTTTAAGGAAACATCAGAACCAGCATTTCCTAGCTCTCTGTCAGAGCAAACCTCAGTACCTCTCCTCTTTGCTTGTACGGCCAGTGCCAAAACAGTAGTTGCCAATCCATTATTGCACCTTAGTAATCTAACACATGATATTCTACATGCCATAATAAACTTTGATTCACCACCCCATCCAGATATCCAAAGCAATATAGTAAGTATGCTTGGTTTCAGTCTTTTAATTATACTACAATAAAACTAAAAAATAAGAGTTAGGGTTTTAAAAAATAATTTTAAACATCAGACTATACATGGTGATTATTACATTACCAAGTTTATCAAAGAAAACTTCTGGTTGTAGCCCAGGTTCATCTTACTTGTGTTACTTATACCCACTAGAGTATTTTAATTTTTAATCCAATGCTAGTTAATAAGTCTTATTTAGCCATTTTATTAAGATAAGAGTAATTGGTATATATGCAGATATGTGATTTCTTTAGCAGTACACTTAGTCAAAAAGCTGATTGTTTTTTAGATATAGAGACTTAATATTAAGTTACTAATATCTATGTAAAGGTTTTCTTTGTTAATATGAAAAAATTACATATTTTCAGGACAATGTGAAGTATTTTGTCCCAGTCAATCCTCTAGGGCAGTGGTTGGCAAACTCATTAGTCAACAGAGCCAAATATCAACAATATGACGATTGAAATTTCTTTTGAGAGCCAAATTTTTTCTTTTAATTATATTTTACTGATTTTTTACAGAGAGGAAGGGAGAGAGATAGAGAGTCAGAAACGTCGATGAGAGAGAAACATCGATCAGCCGCCTCCTGCACATCCCCCACCGGAGATGTGCCCGCAACCCAGATACATGTCCTTGACCGGAATCGAACTTGGGACCTTTCAGTCCGCAGGCCGACGCTCTATCCACTGAGCCAAACCGGTTTCGGCAAGAGAGCCAAATTTTTTAAACTTAAACTATATAGGTAGGTACATTGTTATTAACTTAATTAGGGTACTCCTAAGGCTTAGGAAGAGCCACACTCAAGGGGCCAAAGAGCTGCATGTGGCTCGCGAGTCACAGTTTGCCGACCACAGATCTAGGATGACTTCAGATTTCTGTTGGTAAGCAGAGTGTTTGCAGGGCTGACAGAGAATCTGGGTCATACATTTTTCATCTTCCAACAGGCAAGCATAGCACATTATTCTGGGTTCTCTAGAGAAATAGAACCAATAAGGGGTGTGTGTGCGTGTGTAAAGAGCTTTATTATAAGCAATTGGCTCACATGATTATGGAGGCTGAGAAGTCCAAAGATGTGCATTTGACAAGCTGGAGACCCAGGAGAGCTGATCATGTAGTTCCAGTCCTAGTCTGAAGTCCTCAGAACCAGGATAGCTGGTAATGTAAATTCCAGTTGAAAGCTACCAGGCTCCAGACCCAAGAAGAGCCAGTATTTCAGTTCTAATTCAAAGGCAGGGCCTGAGCCAGTTTGGCTCTGGATGGAGTGTTGGCCTGGGGACTGAAGGATCCGGGTTTCAGTTCTGGTCAAGGGCATGTACCTTGGTTGCAGAATCCTGTCAGCCCGGGCCCTGGTAGGGACACATACAGGAGGCAACCAATCGACGTGTTTCACATCGGTATTTCTCTTTGTCTTTCCCTTTCCCACTCTCTAAAAATCAATGGAAAAATATCCTAGGGTGAAGATTAAAAAAAAAAAAATCAATAAAGACTCAAGACTCACCTCAATGCAACAGGCAGAATTCCCTCATTCTCTTCTTTTTTAGTTCTATTCAGGCCTTCCAGTTGATTGGATGAGGACTTCCCCTATCTGCTTTGCTTAGTGTTCCAATTCAAGTGATAATCTCCCCAAATCACCCTAACAGATGCACCTAGAATAATGTTTGACCAAATGTCTGGGCACCTGAAGACCTGGTCATGTTCACATATAAAATTAATAATCACATCTAGGTTATTTCATATCATGATTACAGGAGGGTTTTTGTTGTTTTAAGTATTTTTTTATTGATTTCAGAGAGGAAGAGAGAGGGAGAGAGAGATAGAAACATCAATAATGAGAGAGGATCACTGATCTGCTGCTTCCTGTATGCCCCGAACTGGGGATCGAGCCTGCAACCTGGGCATGTGCCCTGACCAGGAATCTAACCATGACCTCCTGGTTAATAGGTCAGTGTTTAACCACTGAGCCATGATGGCTGGTCTGGTTGCAGGAGTTTTAAAAGCAGCAAGAATTTGCCAGCCTTTTGAGGACTAGGTTCAGAATTCACACATGACTTCTGCTGTATCCTCCTGGTCCAAGCAAGTTAGAAGGCCAGTCCAGATTCAATAAGTGGGGAAACGGGCTCCACATTTTGATTGGAGAAGCTGGAAAATATTCTAGCATTTTCACAATCTTCCACACATGGTCTTTGCTGTCTTAATTTTATATGATGATATTCATAATTTTAATTCATACTACATGTCTTGCTGATAATTGACGTAGAAATAGCAATGAGATTTTAATCTATCCATTTTTTATCAACTTAAAAGACTGTCATACCTTCTTAATTAGATCAAGAACTTAGTCTTTTAATAGTTGTCTAGTCTGCTTTCTTACCTAGGTTACACTTCTTCATCCTCAGATCTACTTCTATTATTTCTCATCATGCCATGTTTAGAACCTCTTGCCCAATACAAATGTTTCCCTTTAATTGCTGTGGTTCATACCTTCTTTCTCTTAAATTTCTCTTTCTTTAAATTGTTTGCTTTCTGTAGTCACTAGAATATGTGGTAGCATATTCTTCAATGACCTGTCAATAGGTGAACTGTCTTTTATCAGGCTCCGCTTTTTTATATTTTGGTTGAGGAAGAAGCAGGTTGAACCCTAAAGGGTTTGCTTTTGATACGTGGTTCATGCACTCCTGAATAGCTGGCATCTGTTCCCATTTGCTCTTAGAATAGAATATAGGTAGCAGGTATGTGTTTTATAATTTCTACCGAAGGCCTCAGTGTTTTTCTTCTTTATCTGTAGTGAGGCCTCAGAAGGTAGAGATTAGTGTTTAGGAGAAAAAATAGTTTATAAGGGCAAAATCATTTTTTCATCTTTTAAAAATGCTCATTATGTTAGGTCTTGAAAAAAGTTACATTGCATACTTAAAGTAATTTTGGTGTTTTTTTTTTTTTTTTTCCAGGTATACGTAATGCATACTCTAGCAGCCTCACTTTCTGCTTGTATATATCAGTGCCTTTGTGGTAGTCATAACTACAGGTAAATATCCTTGTGAAATTTTAAAATGTGTGCAGCAAACTGATGAGTTTTCAGAATATATATGCTCTTGCTTTGAAAAAACTATACAGCACTATACTTCAAATAATGCAAAAAGCATATGGTTGAAGTGTTGAGTCCTTTTTTTTTCATCTTCGAAATTTTAACTTGTGCCTTTATGGCAAATGAATCTCAAGTAAACCCTTGTCAACATAACTTACTTTATAGCCTTTTATTGATCAGTGCCTAATGCCAGACATCATGATAAGCACTGAGGTAAGTTCTCCTTCCTTAAGGTTACTGTAGTTTGTTACTAATAAATGTGAATGAATGAATGATATATAGTATGGCATAGCACTTAAATGATAAGTACTATAATATGAGGGATAGTACAGAGGAAGGAGTGACTGACTTGGAATCAGGAAAATTTTTACAGAAGAATTGATGCTTATTTTGTTGATGATTTTTCCTCTTTAAGTCCTAAGTTTTCACTGTAATTCATCTAGGCTTTAAAAAAATATTGTTTAACACTCAGGGGTCTTTCTGTGTCTTTCTTTAGTTCTTTTCCTTTCCTGTTAGACAGATATTAGAACTTATGGGTTCCTCTTATTTTTCTTTTAGCTTTCACTTGTTTCTTTTTTTTAATTTTAATTTTATTTTTTATTATTTTCTCTACTTTTCCTTTGTTTTCCTGTTTTTGTTTGTTGCTTTATTTTCTATTTCTTTTCACATTATTTTTCCATCACTCTATTTTAGTTTATTTTTATTTGCTATTTTATACCATTTTTGAAGTCAAATTTTTTGTAAATTTATTTTTTTTTTCTTGTTCTCTTTCCTCTTATCCACCCATCCCCTTTCTACTTCCTCTATACTGAACTGAGATCCTCCCCATATTCATCCAACTTTTAACCTTATCTTCTATATATAAGCTCAGCATCTACAGATTCTGCCCCCACCCTCTTTGCTGGGGGTTTGTATTTTTTTTTAAATTTTTTAATTATAATTATTTCTGTTTGTTTGTTTATGTATTGGTTCTGTGGTGTTTTCCCCATATATATATATAATATCCTTTTCTTCCTTCTTCTTTTCTCTCCTATCTTTTTCACTCTCTTCGATATCATTTATGCTCTCTTTACTCGCCCCTAATTTTGTTTTCCCAGTTGATCACTTATAGTAGGGTTATTATTGTCGTGAGTACATTCGTGCTTTGGTCCCTTTGTGTTGTGTCTTGTCGAGGTGAATTTTATCCTGTCTGGCAGCTTTTACTTGTTTCTTACCTTTATTTCTTTTTTCTGCTTTTCAGGAGAAATCCTAGCTTCTTTTTCTAGACACTAATTCATTCTTCAGCAACATCTTATCTTTTATTAAGTCTAAGTGTTTCATTTTTTAAGACCTCTGTTGATTTTAATAGCAATATTTATTATAACTTATTGCCTTTATTTATTGATTTTTGTTTAACCTGTCTGAAGATAAAGCATTTTTCTTAATGTTCTGATAAGTCTGCTTCCTCAGGTACAGGTCTTTCACTGAGTTTTTTGTCTCTTACATGATGTCAGCCTTCCTTGGTACTGATTTTTTTTAGTCTGTTTATGTTATAAATTATGTGAATTTTCCCATGGGTAATCTTAGCTTACTACTCTGGTTATGTATTTCTAGGTTTGCTTTAACTTGATTTTTTTTTTTTTTACTCTGATCCTGCAAGAGTTCATTTTCTCGTTATTAAGTATAACTTTACTTTCACCAACATATTTTTATCTTTCTTATATCCATTTGCTGTAATGGGATTTTTTTGTTGTTACTCTGCCATCTTGTACTTGGAAACTAAAGCAAGAGAAACTATTTACAAATGCATCAAAATGCTATCATTAATAAGACTTACTAATCAGAACAGGTCTAAACAATTAAATGTTCTTTATAAATATCATATTCCCTTACTTAATGCACAATACAGAAATTTGACAGGTTAGCAAAATGTTATGTATTTTAAAAAATCTTAAATTTTCTGTTATATTTCATAGTCTGTGTCAAGCTGCAAGTTATTTTGTTCATTCATCTGTTTAAAGTGCCATTTACTTGGGGAAGCTTACCCTGAATTCCCAAATTATGTGAAATTCTGTCTTTTGCTTTCATGGCACTGTATTGTATAGATTTTGTCCTTAAAAACATTGTGGTAAAATTATTTGTGTCTGATTTCCCTATCAGGCTGTAAATTTCATGGGAGACACACACTATGTTTTTTATTATATGCCTGGAACTTGGTGCATATACTTGAAGTAATCTAACCTGATGTAGGATAGACTAGCCATTAAATATTAAATTAAACCTAAATTGACTTCGTTTTCAGCCAAATAACCTTGTTTTAAAGTGTAATGTATAAGCTTGCTATTTGTGGTCAATAGTAATTCAGTTTTCTCATTTGTACATATTCTATATCTTCACTAAATAAACTTAAAACCTATCACATGTTTTAATTTAAAAAATTTGTATATTTATAATTAAAGGATACTTTATTTTAATATAGCACTTGACTATAGAATATAGTGTAGATGTAATAGTAGTATAACTGATAACAAAAATTTATACTTAAGGTACCCTAGAAGTTAGATCTAAAACATGGAATATTATGTGAAGATCATTTTAGATCTGTATATTATTGTTGTTATTGTGGGCCATTGTAGATTACTATTACTTAAATGTTTTCTTCTCTTAGCTCATTTCAAACAAATCAGTTTACTGGAATGGTGTATCAAACAGTACTGCTTCCCCATCGGCATTCTTTGAAAACAGGAAGCTTAGATGAAGCAATAACTCCTAATACATCACCAGCTCAGTGGCCAGGTATAAATAATTTATATGTGTATGAGTTTTTCTTAGCTTGAATTTAATCAGATGAGGAAAAATTAGGTTTGCTTGGGTTTTGCTATATGATAACCATTATTAAATATTTTTTAGAATTGATACCAGTTCAGCATTCTCCACTCATTACAAATTATGCAGTTACTTAATTTTAGTATTTACTTCATCATTATATTAAAGTAACTCAAATGTTTTGTTATATTACTTTTTATAATTTTGCAGAAAAATATTTATCATAGCAATTATATTTTATCTATCATATTTGTTTTTTTTATTTTCTAATATATTTTCACTAATTTCAGAGAGGAAGGGAGAGAGAGAGATAAAAGCATCAATGATGAGAGAGAATCATTGATCAGCTGCCTCCTGCATGCCTCCTACTGGGGATGGAGCCTGTATCCTTGGCATGTGCCCTGACTGGAAATCGAACCATGACCTCCTGGTTCATAGGTCGATGCTTAACCACTAACCCACACCAGCTGGGCTGGTTTTTTTTGAATTTTTTTTCAATCCTCACTCAAGGAGTGGGGATATTTTTTCACTGACTTTTTTTAGAGAGGTGGAAGGAAAGGAGGAAGGGGAGAAAAAGAGGAGAGAGAACAACATTAATGCGAGACACATCGATTGGTTGCCTCCTGCATGCACCCTTGGGTGGGTGGTGGGTGGGTGGGGGGAGCGTGGGATTGAACCTGAAACCCAGTGTATGTCCTTGACCTGAGAATTGAACCTGGAAATCTAACCTGTGACCCTCCAGTGAGCAGGCCTACACTCTAACCACAGAGCTATGCCAGCCAGTGCTTATCTATCATATTTGAATCAGATTACAGATTTTTAGTGTTTCTCTAAATTGAATGAAAGCTCAGAATTATGCATTAACCAATAGTGACCTCTACTCATCTATGAATTTAGAGAAGAAAATGTTTTAATCCTAATGTAATAAAGTTTTTTTTAAAAATTAGAAAATGTAGTTAATTTTTTATTTTTAAAATTTATCATCAGTGGTATGTGTTTGTTGTTTTTCTAGGAATAACTTCTCTAATTCGACTTTTGAATTCTTCTGGTGAGGAAGCCCAGTCAGGGCTTACAATTTTGCTCTGTGAGATTCTCACAGCAGTGTATCTTAGTCTCTTCATCCATGGTTTGGCAACACATTCTAGTAATGAACTATTTCGGATTGTGGCACATCCTCTAAATGAAAAAATGTGGTCTGCTGTATTTGGTGGAGGTGCATGTCTTTCCAGCAAAGAACAGACACACTCAAAAGCATTACCCGGTTAGTTTTTTATTTGTTTTATCTGTTGTTGTTCATTAAAGACTGAGGCTTCATTTATTTATCAGAATGGTAACTTCGTCAAATGTAAATACATTTCAATTTACTTATAGAAAGATCTTGATACAGACCATATTCTTAAATTCTGAACCAATATTTTTATAGTGAAAATGCATTATAAAGTTACTGGTGCAATTTCAAACTTTAAGATACTCATGTACCAGTGATTAGGACTATCTAATGTAATTTTCTTTGATCTTTTACTATTGAAATTTTCATTTGTTGAAATAATGCATAACATTGGTTTTTGTTCTATCCCAAATACAGATTCTCTCTTCTTTCTTTGGCAGGAAGGCACTTTGCTATGCCTAGCCCCCACCAGGTAGTGGTATTCTCCATGGAATGTGTGGGCTTTTCCAAAGCTTTTTCAGCCATCAGTTCTCATAGCCCTCCCAGTCTTGCAGGCAAGATATTAGCTTTAGAAATAGGCTTCTACAGTCCAGCTTGCTTTGTGTTGTTTTGGAGGGGTTTGGGGTACAGTGGGCCAGTTTTGTTTTGTTTGGCACTTACTATAGAAAATTGAAAATTTATTTTAAGCAAGCCATATTTTTGATTTAAAACATGATTAGCATATTTGAAAATCATTTCTGCATTTTCTTTTTAAAATTCTTTATTTTGATGTTTTCTATCCCTTACACTTTAACATATTTTTAAATGTGTAGAGATAAAGAAATGTCACTGCTAATCATGCCAAATCGAACTATGGCTTGAAATAATAGGAAAAATTTTCAGATGACGCTGCTTCGTGTTTTGCATATTATGATTCTGGACATTAGGGGTTTTGGATTTCTAAGTGTTCCTTAATACTATGAAAAGTAAATATTTTAAACAATTGTATCCTCTTTTCTGAACTTTCTAACATTGAAACTATATGTGTTTATTTAAAGATAGAAACACCACACTTTCTTGACTTGAAAAGAATCTTCATAATGCTTCTGCCTTTTTAAAAAGTTTTCTTTTTGTAATTTATTAGCCCATTTAAAAGCCCATTGCTTTTAAATTTAAAAAAATATTCTAATTTTCATAACTTTTATAATTTTTAAAGAAATTACCCTGCTTTATTTTTTGATATGGATAAAAAAAAAAGACTAATAGGGAGTAATATTTATACCTCTATTGAGATTAGTATTAAATAAATAATTGGCAGATTAATTTTTGCACTGTTTTTAGTGTGTTGTAAGAGAAAAGCATTTGTTAAGACTGATCTTATTAATGTGAAATGTTAAAAAGGGATAAGTTTTTACTATGGAATATCCATATACCTGTAAAAATTAAAAATGCATTCTTACTGGCTAGGTATTAGGTCTCAGTTCCAACCATTTTTGCTGAACACAGATATATAAAAAACCTTCCTAAAAGCCCAGGTTGTTCTTTGTTTAGCCATTCAGATTTAATTGTTTCTAGACAGAAATATCATTACATAAATTATCTTTCAAGTACACCCTACCATAAATACTGTCATAAATTATATCCTACCACTGGCAGGCAAATAATATAGAATACTTAAAACATGGTTCACTTAGTGGTAGGGCTGGTTGTAGCCACATCTAGGTTATGTGATGCTCATCTGTTTTTGAGAACCCACAAACTATTCTGAATACAACAGCAACTAAAGCAGCATTTATAGAAGACATGAATTACATGATTCACCAGTTTGCTAACCAAAAAATAGGGGTACTCACTGAATGGTGAAGCCAAAGGCCTAATGGCCCCAAAGCTGATCTAGCTTGAGAAGGAGTGGGTAGAAAAAGAAAGAAAGACGTAGAAAAACAGAGATAAAGGGGGAAGAGGTAAAAACAGTAGAGAGTAATTAGAAGCAGCAGTCCAGTGAAGCAGAATCAACTGACAGTTGGAGAGAGAAAATCTGAGAACAGAAAGTCAACCAAAACTAGAAACAAGTAGGAGTGCCTTTCAACATAAGGCAGAGTTCTGAAATCTCCATTTTTGAAAGCAATATTATGTTCTGAAAACTCACCAACTGAAGCAGCACAGCAGCCTGATACATTTTAGGTTGTAAGTAAGCAGTCATGCAGGTTTGAATTACTGTTAAACATAATTATAATATCCCAAGAGTCTAATTGTCCATACATTCAGTATACATTGTTGACCAAGGGTATAAAATAATGTGCTTTAGAAAAATTGCCCTGAGTGCAGCCAAAATTAATATATATGGAGTATATTTTTAAATTTTTACTATACAAGTTTGGCTGAAGGAAAACTGACAAGTCTATAGAGCAGTGGTTCTCAACCTTGGCTGCACATTAGAATTACCTGGGACAGAAATCAGGATTTTAAGAAGATTCTCAGGTGATTCTAATGTTCAGCCAGGGTTGAGAACCACTGCTATAGAGTATTTCATTTTCCTGACAGCTTAATCAGTGTTAAAGTATGGTATATTCAAAACGAAATAAATGCTTGGAACCCCTAAAAATCTGTGTTTTAATAAACTTGGTACTATGAGAGTAATTTAAAAGTCACTATTTTCTTGTTCTGGTATAAATCTTCATTTTAATTTTCTTTGAAATAATGGTCTCATAAACTAAATTATATTTCTAGAGAATGTTTATTACAGTCAGTGTACTAATTCTTTTAGTGACTTAAAATTTAATTATGACATACACTTTGTAATATAAGACAATGGTAGATGATTTTAATTAGATGTTAGCTTGGCAGACAAAATTCTTAACCAACATGTTAATGTATATATATCAGTAGTCTATTTTTAAAATAAGTTTAATTTGCTTTGTGGACTTCAGTTATATGTTAATGAAGGGTTTATTATTTTCTAATTAATTAAAATTATAGTGCAGGTATATGTTCATGGAGTTTAAAGTAGACTATCAACTGAGCAATAGAAATTTTCAAAAAATTACCTTTTTTCTGCTAACAGTTAGAAATCCATACTTTTGCTTTTCATTGCGTATTTTATAGCAAATAAAAATATTTAAAGATTTTTTTGTTTTGTTATAATATTTGAAATTAACAAGAATTGTGAATTGTTTATCTTGATAAATTTATAGTAATGATTTTTAATGTCTCCAAATTGAGAATGAAATGTAAAATGAGTATTTGTGGTAAGCATGTTATTTTTTTTCATTTTTACCATGAAACTGCTAATGATGTTCTAGATATTTTAAAGTATATTTTTGGTATTTGGTTATTTATACTAAATACAGATCAGAAAATACAGATGTTTTGCTTTTTCCCATTTTATTTGTATAAAATAAAAGTTGTGTATTTAGTATTTAATGATTGTGTATCCTATCTAATAAAAGAGTAATATGTAAATTAGCCACCACTCCATGACAAAAGATGGCGGTGCCCATAGTGGCCGGTGTGGGACTCTGGCGGCGTCGCCTAGCCGCATGGAGGGAGAGGAGGGGCTTCGGGCCGGAGGCCAGGACGAGGGACGCTGGTGTCGTTGCAGGCTGGGCTGAGGGGACCCCCTCTTACCATGCACAAATTTTGTGCACCAGGCTTCTAGTTTACAATATAAAATAAAATCAACTATTGAAAATATAGTTGAATATGCCAAACACTTGTAATTATCTGATGCACTGCAAAATAACTAGTTTTACTAGGAAAGGGAATATATTTTTTGGTTAGAATCCTTGGACAGACTTTTCTATGAGGGCCATATGGTATAAATTTTAAAGTTTAAAAAGCATTAGATTCATTTCATAACTACAGGGGAAGGCACATACTTAGATAATAAAGGTAGAGGAAGCATAGAAGGTTAAAAAAACACTAAGACATGCACATGTGTAAAATTTTACAGATAAATTTTTTTTATGAAACATCTCAGCTCTTACCTAGACTCCCTCATTCTTACTGAAATTGAGCATGTGATCTCTATGTCCAATCCCATTTTCTAATATATTCTGGCAGTCCTAAGTACTGCAGCAAAATAGCTTTAATGTATTTTCTGTATTATAAATTTTTAATGTGGTCAAAAACATAAAATATACTATCTAAACTATTTGTGTACAGTTCAGTAGTAATAAGTACTTTCACATTGCTGTGAAACAACTCTCCAGAACTTTTTCATTTTACAAATTTGAAACTTTATACCTATTAAACAACTTCCCCTTTTCCCTTTCACCATCCTCTGCTAACCACCATTCTACTTTCTGTTTCCATGAATTTGACTACTTTTGTTACTTCATATAGGGGAGTCTTACAATATTTGTATTTTTGTGATTGTCTTTTTTCACTTAGCATAATGTCCTCAAGGTTCATCTGTGTTTTAACATGTGGCAGGATTTCCTTCCTTTGTACACCTGAATAATATTTCGTTGTATAGACAGGTTGTGCAAAAGCAGGTTTACATTTGTGAGTACATGAAACACAGTTTATTGTTATTTATAATTATTATATTATTTTTCATACAAACAACTATAAACCTACTTTACCCCACACTGTATATACTCCATTCAAATTTTTAATAAGTCTGTTGAGTTTTAGCTGAAATGCTATAGACAGAACCATATTGTAGCCAGCAGGGTGATTGAAAAGTAGCACTCGAGGGCAGTTATCTCCAGATTTTTTTAATTGCATAACCCTATCCTTGAAACATGCTTGAGCAAAACCCCAAGATATGTACATTATTTATCTATAAATAACATGTACTGTTGTTGATCCAGATAGTAAACAGCGACAATTTTTATTTTCTTGTTCCCTTCTCTTTTTCTTCTGCCTGCCCTTTTCCTTCTTCCTTCCCCTTGTACCTTCTTTCCCTCAACCCCCTTCTCTTTTTTCTCCACCACTCCTCTCTTCTTTTCTCTTTTCCCTTCTTACCCCTTTCCTCCTCTTTGCTTTCTCCTTCCCCACTTGTACTTATTAAAAAAATAAATCTGAATATTTTCCTTCCATATTTCAATGAACCATTTTGACACCAACTGCTTTGGAGACTACCTTGCTCTGTGGTTTGGAGACACAGATCACTGCTTTCTGTTAAGAAACTCATCAGTTCATTTTTATGGACATTTATGAAGCAGGTTCACTGTGTGAAGTATTGATCCTAGTAAGATCTTAAGAGTCAATAGTCTTGGTAAAATCTGATAATATCGCCTGCCAGACTTTATTTTATCATTAATTTTATTCTTTGAAGATTAAGAAGTACCTTAAATTCACTGCTTATTTAATCTCCTGATTTTGTCTTTTCCTTTTATGAGCATTTGAAGTTTACTTGTAAAATCATGTTTTACATAGAATTTTGAGAATTTGTTTTATACTTAATTTATGTTCATATACATTTGTAGTACACCCTTAATAATAAAGGAGAATGAATATATTTCTCTTAGGAGACCTTTTAGACTGAATTACCTTGCTGAAGGGAAGAAATCTATTTTATTTTAAACTTATATGACTTTTATCTTCTCCATATCTGTTGCTTTCAACATAAAATGTTTTAAATCATCAATTAAGTTATTTAACACCACCTCCCCCCCAAAAAAATATTAATTTGGAGCTAAATTTGAAGGTCCAGGATATATGCCTCCTGAAGCTTTATGCACACTCTGGGACACTCATGAATAGCCCTATGGATAAAGGTGCCTTAGATTGAGGAGTGGAGAATGAGATGGTTCTGCTGGTTACTCTGAGGTCAGTTTTTGAAAGAAATAACATTTTAATCTAGGTTCAGAATATTAATTTTGTTGTTTCTGATTTTATTTAATTATTATTATTATTATTATTTAATCCTCACCTGAGGGTATTTTTCTATTGATTTTTAGAGAGAGTGGGAGAGAGAGGGAATGGCAGAGAGAAATATCGATGTGAGAGAAACACATCAATTGGTTCCCTCTGCATGCACCCACCAAGGGCCTGGGCTGGGGATGCGCCTGCAACTGAAGTATATGCTCTTTTTTTTTTTTTTTTTTTTTACTTTATTGATTAAGGTATCACATGTGTCTCCTTATCCCTCCATTGCTCCCCAAACCCCCCCACTCATGTCCTCACCCCCCTGGTGTCTGTGTCTATTGGTTAGGCTTATATGCATGTATACAAGGGGGAGAGATCAACCGAAGTATGTTTTCTTGACCGGAATCAAACCCAGGGCCCTTCAGCCCGCAGGCCGGTACTCTATCCACTAAGCCACACCGGCTAGAGCGGATTTTATTTATAATAATAACCTGGAAAAAAGTGTTAACTTATTAGCCTTCCTTGTGTTTTAATTTTAACGAAAGCAGTATAAATGTGTGGTAAAATTCAGCAGTACAGAAGAACTTAATGATAAAAAACATTGTCTTTCTTACTTCTTTGTATCTCCCACGTCCGTTCCTTATATGTAGCCTCAACCGTTCTCCATTTCTGTTTCAAGTTCTTTGGCGTGTTATTTCCATAATTCTAAGGAAACCACTGCAGAATGTGTTAAGGATGAGGATAGGGCTTCTTGTATGCTCAGTCCACAATCTTGTCATGGAAGCCCACTTTTCAGAAGTACATTCTGTGAATCCAAAGCAACTGAGAAATTTATTTTTTGAATTCATAAGTTCTGTATCTCAAGTTCCTTTTTTATTTTTATTTTTATTTTATTTTATTTTATTGCTTACAGTCTTACAAAGGGTATTACATATGTGTCCCTTTTTTCCCCCCGCCCTTGACAATCCCCTGGCCTCCCCTCAAGTTCCGTTTTACTTCTTCCTGATACTAATTTTTTTCTTCTATTACTAGTAAAGTAGCCATTTACCCCATTAATAATGGAACAGTAGCATCAGTTTTTACCCAAGGAATGGCAGAAGTTTTTGATACTTAATTATTAGCATTTTCAAAAACAAGCAGTGAGTACTCAATAGCCAAATAGTTTCTATTGCTGCCCTTAAGTTTCATGACCACTCTAACCCAATGTGATTTAAGTATAAAATTATTTTAGGTCTGCTGCAATTTGAGGGTGAAGAAGGAGCATCTACCCTAATAACAAGTTACAGACCATTTGTTTGCTAGGAGGCATCATTCAGATTATTTATTTTTTTTGTAGCATTTCAGGTAATACAATATTCAGTAATGTGAACTTGTTTGTCATGCCCCCCCCCCCATTGTCCTTGTTTATTAATAGTGTGGTTTTTTTAAATATATTATATTGATTTTTTACAGAGAGGAAGGGAGAGAGATAGAGAGTTAGAAACATCGATGAGAGAGAAACATTGATCAGCTGCCTCCTGCACATCTCCTACTGGGTATATGCCCGCAACCCAGGTACATGCCCTTGACCGGAATCGAACCTGGGACCTTTCAGTCCGCAGGCTGAAGCTCTATCCACTGAGCCAAACCAGTTTCGGCTATTAATAGTGTTTTGATAAATAGTTTTATACCTCTGGGATTTGAGTCTGTAATTTTAAATATTTTCCCTGAGTGTGGTTAATCTCTTATTTTCATGTCATCTGTCTGGCTTCACAGACTATATCTTAAAATGTTTTCTCATTTTAAAAACCCTCTTATGTTTTGCTTTAAAAAAAAATCTACATTTTTATCACGTTTATTAATTTAGCATTGTTTGAAAATTTTATTTTCCAGGTGATCCCCTAAGCTTTTATGAAGCTGTCTAATTTAAAAACAAAGGCAAAATAGTAATGTTAAAGTTAAATGATAGATTTATCTTAAACCATAGCAAATATTTGAAAAGTAAAGAAAAACAACAACCTTTATATCCTGAATATTTTAACTAGTGAGAATTTGGAAAAATCACTGTTTAAGTTTTAGAATATATGTAAATGTATGCAACAGGTATATTAGAAAGGTGATTATTAATTATCAATTACTAAAAATAAGAACAGAAAAATTATACATTTAATTTAATAGTTCCTTTTAAGCCTTTTGAAAGATTATGTAATAATCATACCACTTTTTAGCCATGCCTTAGAATACTATTTTTATTTAACTTAATTTCCTTTTTCTGAAATAACTAAATTATTCTGTTAAACTGAGCTTGGCTGTAGCTTGATATAATGCATGAGCATGCTGTTTATGCAAGCCAAGTAGCTTCAGACAATAAAACGAAGTTTATTACAGCACAATTATTGCATTCATTTGGGAGGTAAATTCATGCTCACTGGAACCATTGAAGGAGAATATTGATGTGCTTTAATGTGGCGTTGTTTGTCTATCAGATCATGCCTATGTTTAGGAGATCCTTGATTCTTCACTGGTGATTTGTATACTGGGACTTAGTGTTCATTAAAGATTTTCATAACTTGCTTTTCTATGCTAATTCCCTTAATATTCTAAGGTAAAATGCAAAAAGAATACTGTTAAGTGTTTTGAAGTTAAAACAATAGAGATTACATTTTCTACCTCTTTGTTAATCCATTGACTAGAAAATTCCATCTTCAAACCATTCCTAAAAGTCTGAGTCAGTTTAATTAAATAGTTATGTGTTTGAATTTTTAAATTTTCATTGAAAATATAGTTTTATATGTAGATAAAAGGCCAGTGATTACTGAAGAATCTCCTGAGTTGTTGTCTTTAATTAACATTGACATCCATGATATTCTTTTTTGTTACCATGATGTTCTTAAAAAAACAAAACAGAACAATGTAGATAATTTCCTATCATGTGGGGGCTCATTTACAAGCAGATATTACATCCTACTGCCTACATATACAATGCATAAGTCAACAGAGAGTGAGATAAATTCAAGGTAGTTTTTGTCTCACTTCCTCTATCAATTTCCTTACCTTACTATCATAATAAGCTCAGTTTTGTGTGTGTACTTACGTATAGTTAGCCATAGGTCTTACACAATGACAATAGTACTTACTTAGTAATACTTTACTGTGTTCTTATTAGTGTCCTCACTAGTGGAAGAAGGAGAGAAGCAGAGCACGCGTCTTAGGCCATCAAAAGCATCTGGCAGAGAATCTACCCCACTGACGACCTCCTCACCGCCAGTGAGCCAGGAATCATTGACAGTGAAAGAGAAGTTCATCCCACCTGAGCTCAGCATCTGGGACTATTTCATAGCCAAGGTAATGAAAGTGCTGTCCAGATCAATATTTACGCAGTTAAGTGGAAATGAAAGTGTTTAAAATTAGTGTAATTGTTGGTGCTTCAAAATATTTTCCCATTGTGCTTTAGAAAATTTTCATTTTATCAGACTACATTCCCCCCCAAAAACAAATATTTGCCTATATTTCCAACCAGTTTTTAAGGCAGTTCCTTGCTAAGTTATAATTTTTGCATTTTATGTAAAGTTCATTTATTAAGATGAAAAGATAAATTAGTTAACACCTTAATACCAATGTACTTGGTAGTAATTAAGGAATCAAATCCATCAGAAGTTAAACTGCCATCCATATTCTCATTTTTTTTTCTATATTACAGGCAGTCCTGCATTGGTTGATATACACAAATTTCATCTTTTTAATTATATAACATTAGCTCCTCAACAATATGATTCAGGTTTAAGTTACCACAGTATATTAAGTGTGAGTAATAACATCAAGTACAAAGTTCCCTGCTAGCTTTTCAATCCACAAATTACAATGAAAATAACAGATGTACCTCATGATCAGTGACTAATCACAGCAGTTCTTTCAAAGTCTGCTGGTGATTGGTCATTTAGTAACTGTTGTTCAGTTCATACATAGACAGGAAAAGGGGTTGTGTCCTGCCTCCTTGTCTCCCATTATAAACCCAAGTGACATTTTGTAAAATTGGATAATTAGAAGAGGGAATTGACTAACATTGATGAAAAGGCAACAAAAAATATGAAAAGTGATAGTACTAGAAGTGAAATTCAAATCAAATGTAAAGTTATAGAAAAATTAGCTAACTTTGGAATTATTGACTTTACTGTTATTTAAGAGACTCTAGATCTGCAGCTAGAGAAATCTAGTTAAGGCCAACTTATCAACATAAATGAGGAAAATGTGACAAAAGGATGAAGATGTTCCAGAGATAGCGAAATGAGCAAAAAACAAACAAACAAACACCTTCCTGTTAAAGGAACTCTGGGTAATATTTCACAACATTGAAAGCACAAAGCATAAAATGTTGGAAGCTAATACAGACTTAGATACGTTTATGACAGTTTGCCAAGATTAGAAAAGATGCTTTGTACTGTTAGAAGGCAAGTACTCAGTAAATTTTTTCCCCAAAAATATAAAGTACTTTAATTCTCAATGTTTCTAACATTTTACAGTGTATAAAATAAAAATTATTTTTACTATTTTTTATTTTCCTAGCTGACCGTAAGAGTTTCTAGTGTTTTGAAAATATTTTTAATAGTCACAAAATCTTGTAATTTTCCACTGATTAAGATTGCTTTGCATGGCTCCAGCTTGCTTAGACATTTTTATATTCCTGCACTACATGCCAAGCAAGAACTACCTGTATATGTCTTCTCCTGTGATCAGACAAATTTCTTATATAAGCAGCGGTTTTTATTTTCCTCTTGTCTTTTATGCTTCATTATAAAGAAAGACATTTGCACAGTCATTTATTCATTGAACAAATGTTTACTAAGCACTTATTTATATGGAAATGTCTTTGTTTCATCTTCATTTTTGAAGCATAGATTGCTGGATATAGGGTTCTTGATTAACATGTTCTTCTTATACCTGGATCTTCTTGTTAAATTTCTGATTGGTCTGTTCTTGCCCCAGTCTGTATCACAGCCTCAGGATAGATGAGATGTTAGCTTTCCCTAAATGTTTACTGCTGAGATATCTGTAGTTTTTTACAGTGTCACTGGGTATGGAATTTTTGTTAAAGTTAGCCTCCCTTGGTCATGAAGCAGAGTTCTTAGTCCTCACAGACTGCCCTTCTGGCCCTGATAGAACAATTGTACCACCGAGTGGCAGGGGTGGGGATGAGGGTAGCCCCTGTCTAAAATGCCAGATTCTGACTGTTTTACAGAGATCCAGTAGATATTTCTTATATATTTTTAATGTGTTATATGCATTTGGTCACTTTCCAATACCTTTAAATGATTGTTTTTGACAATTTTATGCAGTTTTATTTTCGCTTTTTGGGGAGAAGATTTACCAAACCTCTTTTACTCAGCTATTCCAGAAGTTCTGTCCTCCCTGCTATGTTTCTTTATTTGGCTTGTATAACTTTTCAAACTTCCCACATCTCTTTCATTCTCATTGTTAATTGATGACCTCATATCTTAAGTCATTAAAAAATAGAATTAGACAAAATTCTTTTATCATCCTGTCATGAAGCTCTAACTGTGTTTCCTTTCAGCATCTTCTTTCCTCCTGTTATTATGAAGAGTCCTTCCTATCAAAGACTCCATTTCTCTTCTGAATCCCATGTTTGCTTTTCTTCTATACTCTTTGCTTTGCGTTCAGTTCTCTCCTCTCCATTGGCTCCTTCCATTAGGGCAGAAATGTGCTCTCCTGTTTCCCATTCCAAATCCTGCTTTAATCCCCCAAATTTTTCAGCTATTCCATTTCTCTGCTTTCTATTTTTTTTTAATATGCTTTTATTGATTTCAGAGAGGAAGGGACAGGCAGAGATAGAAACATCAATGGTGAGAGAGAATTATTGATCGGCTGGGGATTGAGCCTGCAACCTGGGCATGTGCCCTGACCTGGAATAAAACTGTGACCTCCTGGTTCATAGGTTGATGCTCAACCACTGATCCATACTGGCCAGACTCTGCTTTCTATTCTTATTCAACTTTTCAAAACTATATGCAGTAGTTGTCCTTATCTGTGCGGAATATGTCCCAAGACCCCAGTGGAAGGCTGAATCCAGAGGAGGTACCAGCCCCTCACCACACACACACACACACACACACACACAGTTGAAATTTTCACATACAACTGTAGTCAGCCAGCTGCATACAAACCACGGATCAAAAATACAGTTGACCCTTGAACAACACAGGCTTGAACTATGTGGATCTAGTAAAAATCCATGTGTAAGTAAATCCACACAAGTCAAACCCATGTTGTTCAAGGGGCAATTGTATATATTTTGTTTTTTCCTATACATACATACCTGGGATAAAGATTAATTTATAAATTAGGCATTGTAAGAGATTAACAACAATAACTAATAATAAAATAGAACAATTATAATGACAATAAACTCTATTAGGGAGGTAACTGGTATCTCTCTCAAAATACCTAATTGTACTATACTCACCCTTCTTGTGATGATGTGAGATGATACAATGCTTACTTGATGAGATAATGTGAGATGAATTGTAGGTATTGTGACGTAGTATTAGACTACTATAAGATTACTTGAACATAAGCACTGCCATACCACACTGTCTATCTGATAACCAAAATGGCTACTTAGTGATAATGGGCAGGTAACATTTATAGCATGGACACACTGAACAAAGGGTTGATACACGTCTTGGGTGGTACAGAGCAAGGCAATGCAAGATTTTATCATGCTACTCAGAACAGCACGCATTTTAAAACTTAGGAATTCTTTATTTTTTAAATTTTCTATTTCATATTTCAAACTGAAGTTGATCACAGGTAATTGAAACCATAGGAAGTGAAACCACTTGAAAGGAGGAGGCTACATTTTTTTATTACCTTAGATCCCTTTCATAGTTACCTATTGTATGGCATCTCACACAACTACCCTGCTGAAACTGCTGTTCTTGAGATTCAGGTGGCACACATGTCAAATATAACTGAAACTTCTTGATCATCATCTTATTTTACCTCTTAGCAATATTCAGCACATCTGACCATTTCCTTTTTTTTGAAATACTTAAACTCTTGTTCTCTGATGCTGCTTTCTTCTATTTTTCGCACTAACCTTACTATTAATTCCTTCATAGTATCTTTTCTTATCTTTCTTTTTCTACTTGACCTGTGAATCTTGATCTTCAAGATTTGGGTTTTGGTATTTATTTTCTCCAATACCTCCTCTCTTAACAATCAAAGTCCTCTTGTTTTAGTAAATGGCATCTTTATCCTTATAGTTGCTCAAGCCAGAAAACCAGAAATCATATTTTTCCTCTGTTTCTCTTGCTCTCCAGATTTATTAGCAAATCTGTCAATGCTTTCCCCCAAATACACTATAAATCTGTTATTTCTCTTCATCTCCATTACTAACACTTGTGTGTAGACTGCCAGTTCTTGCCTTAGTTATTGATGTGTCCATTTCTACTCTTGCCATTTGACTTTTCTTTCATAAGTGAGTGGTGTTAGTAATATTATTGACATAAATCTTATTACCTGTCCTCTACTTAAAACTCATTTGTGACACTCCATTACACTCTATGAATGCATCTACTTAGCTTTCTACTATTTACCTATTTTCCCCCCATTAAATTATAAGCTCTGTGACGGCAATGACTGTGTATATATCTTAAACATTTTTATATCAAGTGCTAGCGGCCTGGTGCATGACATTTGTGCACTGGGGGGTGGGAGGGTCCCTCAGCCCGGTCTGTGCCATCTCACAGTCCGGGACCCCTCAAGGGATGTCCTCTAAGGGGCCCTTAGTGCTGCAGCGGAGGCAGGAGAGGCTCTCGCCACTGCCACTGTGCTCGCCAGCCCGGCTTCTGGCTGAGCGGTGCTCCCCCTGTGGGAGCGCATTGACCACCAGGGGGCAGCTCCTACATTGAGCGTCTGCCCCCTGGTGGTCAGTGCCGGCATTGCGACTAGTACTTCCGCTGTTCGGTCGATTTGCATATTAGCCTTTTATTATATAGGATGCTTTTTTAAACACAGTAGATACCTGATAAAATTTTGTTGAATGGATAACTAAGTAAGGAAATTGTGTAAAGTGATGTCAAAGGCATAGAATGTCAAGAAAAAAGAAGCTGCGCTGCCCAGTTTTCCTCAGTGGTTAGAGCATTGGCCCATGGACCAAAGGGTCAAGGGTTTGATTCCCAGTCAAGGGCAAGTATTTCAGTTGCAGATTCCCTAGCCCTGGTAGAGGCACATGCAGGAGGCAACCAATCAGTGTATCTCTCTCACATTGATTTCTCTCTCCCTCTCTCTCTCTCTTTTTCCTTCCCTTTCTCTTCTCCCTTCTCCCTCCCTTCCACTCTCTAGAAATCAGTGGAAAAAAATCAAATGCTGGTTTTACTTCTTATAACAAAATATCTGAAAATGGGATAAATTGCTAATATTAGAATATGTAATTCAATGTATTAAATCAGATAGTTCATGGTAAATTCTGTAACTTTTTTATTTTAGCCTTTTTTACCCCCTTCCCTAAGTAGAGAATATGATTCAGAGGAGAGTGTGGACAGTGATGATGATGATGATGATGATGATGTTTCAGATTTCCATCTCCAAGAGCATTCTAATTCAAATTCATACAGGTATGGAATACTTAATGTTAAGCTTTTAAAAAAAATGATGTCATATATAATATTTTTGAAAATAGTACATGTGAAACTAGTGGCTTAGGACTTATAACACATTTAACTTAGATTTCTTTAATTGAAATTGGTAAATTCCTTTTCTTAATAATTCCACAGATGACCTATACTTTTTATTAGTCCTCAAAAATGTTACTATCAGATTATTCTTTGGCCTTTGCTCCCTAATGTAAATAAATCCCACTGTTTTATCCTAGAAAATCTAATGTCTTTTCAGTGAACATTAGTATGCTAACATGTCAGTGATCACTGTTTTAAAAATTATTTCATATATGATAAGAATCATAAATGTTCAAAACATTCACCCTCAATGAGTATTATTCTTACATGTAGGAGTGCTGGTATATTTGTTACCTTGCTTTTATTAATGTGTTGATGATTTCTTGTTGATCCAATTTTGTTTTGTTTTTTTAATATATGAAATATTAACATGGCTCAAAAATCAAATTGTGTAACTCAACAACAAAAGCTCAACCCTATTAAAAATCAGCAAATGATTAGGATAGACATTTTCCCAAAAAAGTTATAAAAATGACCAATGAAGTACTCCTTTATTGAAAGGCACATGAAAAAAATGCTCACTATAGCTGGTCAGTAGGGAAGTGCAAGTCAAAATCACTATGAAGGATGATCTCAGACCCATTGAGATGGCTACTATAGAAAAAAAACACATCCAGAAAATAAAAGTGTTGGCAAGGGTGTGGAGAAACTGGAACCCTATGCTATGTTAGTGGGAAAGTAAAATGGTACAACCATCATGGAAAACAGTATGACAGTTTCTCAAAAATTAAAAATGGAATTATCATGTGATCCATCAATTTGACTCCTGGGTATATACCCAAAAGAATACAAAGCAGGTTATTAAACAGGTGTTTGTACACCCATGTTCATAACAACATTATTCATAATAGCCAGTGGGGTAGAAGCAACTTGAGTATCTATCAACAGGTAAATGCATAAGCACAATGTGATATAAATGTACAATGGAATATTATTCAACCTTTAAAAGTAAGAAATTCTGATACATGCTACTATGATATGGATGTATCTTGACAGCATTATGCTAAGCAAATTAAACCACAAAAAGAAAGATACTGTATAATTCCACTTATATGAGATACCTAGAGTAATCAAATTCATAGAAAATAGAATGGTGGTTGCCAGGGGCTAGGAGAAGGTGGAAATGGAGAATTGTTGCTTAATGGGTATAGAGTTTCAGTTTTGCAAGATGAAAAGGATTCTGGAAATAGATGGTTGTACAGCAATATAAATATATTTAATGCGACTGAACTGTATGCTTGATAATAGTTAAGATGATAAATTTAATGATTTGTTTACCACAGCTTAAAGAAATAAAAAGCCATTACTCTAAGAAATAAATGTGTCATTTGAAATAAAAGAGAAGCTGAAATATTTTTAATTAAGAACATAAAACTGTATAAAAATGTGAAATAAGAAGTCTCACCATTTCTCTCTTCCAGCTAATGTCTCTTCTACACCCTCTACAGTTTCTGGCTTATTTTTCTGTTTGCAAAATTAAGCATGTGTGTGTATGTGTGAAATTTTGTATTTCCCCTGTAGGTAGCATACTATATGTAGTGTTCTATAACTTTTTATTTGTCAATACATACTGGAGTCCACACCATATTAACACTTAGAGATCCTTTTTCATTCTTTAAAAATGGCTACCCTAATATTCCATGGTTCAAAACTGTAGATATTTAACCAGTACTCTCTTGATAGATAATTTGATTGTTTTTAGTATTTTGCTATTGTAGATAATTCAGACTTGAGTACTACATGCATTTGGGTTTTTTTTTGTTTGTTTTTGTGGAAGTACATAATCTGGATAAATTACTGGTAGTGGAATTGTTGGGTCAGAGAGTGGTGTACTCTTAAATCCCTGAGTAAAATTTAACAGATCTACTGTTGCTTTATTTTTAGTTGGTCATTGATGCGCTTGGCAATGGTGCAATTGGTACTCAACAACTTGAAGACTTTCTATCCCTTTGCAGGTCACGATCTTGCAGGTAAAAAACATTTTATTTTATTTATTTGTTTTTTAAAATATTTTTTGTGTGTTTTTTTTGAGAGAGAGAGAGAAAGAGAAACATCGATGAGAGATCAATGATTGGCTGCCTCCTGCATGCCCCCTTCTGGGGATTAAGCCTGCAGTCTGGGCATGTGCCCTGACTGGAAATCAAACCAGTAACCTCTTGGTGCATGGTCTGATGCTCAACCACTGAACCACACCAGCCGGGCTAAAAAATAATTTTTGAAATTTTTTTTTAATATTCTTTATTAGTTAAGGTATTTCAAATGTGTCCTCATCCCCCCTAAATAAATATTTTAACATGAATTAATATTGCCATTGCTTTTGATTTACTGTTTTGTATTTTTTCAAATATTGGAGAAAAAGTTTAATAACTTCCTATTGTAGAAGATAGGTTTCTGTTAACCAACCCAACCGTCTATAGATATGTCTATCACCTTGTTAGTGCTCTTAGGAGGACAAGAAAGCAGGGAATTTGAACCTGATGTGATTGACTTTATTGAGACTGTAATTATAGCCATAGCTGAGATATTGGGAGATTTAATAGTGGCAGACACATAGAAAACTAAGTAAATGCGAAAAGTTAGAGATTAACTCCAAGGGAGGAAACGTAGTATAGGAAAGAAAGAGTCATGTTAGGATACCAAGTGATTCAGCTGTGATCTGTATTTAATATCCTATCTAATAATAGAGAAACATGGTAATTAACCGTAACTTCGCTACCCTTCCCATTGGCTAATCAGGGTGCTATGCAAATTAACTGCCAACCAAGATGGCGGCCGGCAGTCAGGCAGCTGAAGCAAACAGGAGGCTTGCTTGCTCCAGTGAAGGAGGAAGCCAAGGTTCCCCGCCTGCCACTGCCGGCCTCTGAGCTTGCACTCTAATAAACAATGTTGCAATTATAGAAGCTAAACCATCCCCAGAAACCTGCTTTCAGCCAGCCGGGATCTCAGAGCTGGAGTTGCAACAGTGTTACAATTATAGAACCCAAACAAAGCCAGATCAGCAGCCAAGGTCTCAGAGCTGGAGCCGAGCCTCAGAGCTAAAGCCGGCTCTCAGTTCCAGTGACAGCCATAGAAGGTAACTAAATCCCAGAATAAAAAGAAAAAAAAACAAAAAAAGGAGAGGGCTCCCCAACCCCCTGATCGGCCCTGCTCTATGTGTGACAGGGTACGGAGCCCCAACCACCCTGATGGGCCCTGCTCTGTGCCTGACGGGGCAGCGTCCCAACCCCCTGATTGGCCCTGCTCTGTGCGTGACGGGGTGGCGCTGCAACCTCCCCATCGACCCTGCCTTGAGTGTGACGGGGTGGTGCCCCAATCCCCCAATCGGCCCTACCCTGAGCGTGACTGGGGGTGGCATCGTAACCTCCCTATCTGCCCTGCTCTGTGTGTGATGGGGGCAGCTCTGCAACCTCCTGATCGCCCTGCGGCTCTGTGTGTGACTGGGGGGAGCTCCCCAACCCCCTGATCGGCCCTGCTCTATGTGTGACAGGGTACAGAGCCCCAACCCCCCTGATGGGCCCTGCTCTGTGCATGACAGGGGGCAGCGCCCCAACCCCCTTATTGGCCCTGCTCTGTGCATGACAGGGGGTGGCGCCGCAACCTCCCCATCGACCCTGCCTTGAGTGTGACAGGGGGCGGTACCCCAACCCCCCAATCAGCCCTATCCTGAGCGTGACTGGGGGTGGCATCGCAGCCTCCCGATCTGCCCTGTTCTGTGCGTGACGGGGCGGCACCCCAACTCCCCAGTCGGGCCGAGCCCGACTAGGGGCTGCACCTAGGGATTGGGCCTGCCCTCTGCCATCCGGGAGCGGGCCTAAGTCAGCATGTCATTATCTCCTGAGCGGTCCCAGACTGTGAGAGGGCACAAGTGGGGCTGAGGGATACCCCCTCCCCCGCCAGTGCACAAATTTTTGTCCACCGGGCCTCTATTATATATATAAAGGTGAAAACTAAAATGCAATTTAATAAAAAATTATTATGTAATTATATTGGAATGATGGAGAGTTTATTCTCATGTTCTATAGTAGTATATCAGAAGATCATTTCTAAAATTGAAAGATTAAGAATTCACAGTATGAACATGTTTAGATTTTTGTAGGTAAAGAGTTAAAAGTTGAAAGTGGGATTAGGATTCAAGAGTATAGAAGTGGAGAATTGCAAAGTGCTACATTTCATATTATTACATAACTTTTTTTTTTACTTTTGTGAATTATTTAATTTTCTAAGCAAATTGTAGTTATATGTTATACAGAAATTGGGCTGATACAAAGGTTAAAGCAATTAATTTTCTCCCAGACATAGTTTTATAATATTCCGGTAAATTTTTTTTATGTGAAATTAAAGTCAAAAGCAGTAATTGACATAGCTGTTATTTAAATCATGGCATAAATATTATTCCAAGTACTAGTTGTAAAGCTATGATATAATTTTGACTTAGATTGCCCATTTTTTGTTGATGTCCTTGGCCACCTAATTATGTTGAAATGTTACACAAATTTATGATATCCTTTTTAAAAATACATTTATTTTATTCCTTTCAGAGAGGAAGGGAGAAGGGGAGGGAGATAGAAACATCAATGATGAAAATCACTGATCAGTTGCCTCCTGCATGCTCCCTAATAGGGATCAAGCCTGTAACCTGGGCATGTGCCCTGACCAGGAATCGAACCCTGACCTTCAGGTTCAGAGGTTGATGCTCAACCACTTAGCCACACCAGCCGGGTGCTATCCTTTTTTTTATACTCTAGAATTCTATGCCCTCCTCCTTCACATCACCTCTGACAAAATGTGTGTTAATATCTCAGTCATTCTTACAGTTGAGATTAGCATTTTACTACAGAAGATAAATGCGGGTCAATTTTATTTTCTCATTTTAGAGCTTCCTGTTAGTTCACCACTTTGTCATGCAGTTCTAAAAACTCTTCAGTGTTGGGAGCAAGTTCTTCTACGACGACTTGAAGTCCATGGTGGGCCCCCTCAAAACTATATCGCAAGTTATACTTCTGAAGAGAGTTTGTCAGCAGGTCCAGCAATTCTCCGCCACAAAGCTTTGCTGGAACCTACAAACACTCCTTTCAAGTAGGTTTTCCTATGGATTTTGTTTTTAAGTATGAGTTTTACTAAATCAAGAGTGGTTTTAGGTAGTATTTGAAGAAAAAATATTTAAGTTCTTTTATGTATAATATGCTCTTCCAGGCTCATCTCTGTGACTCTGTGTGATGCATATTATAGTCCAGAGGTTAGCAAACATTTCCTGCAAAGTTCCAAATAAGTAAACATTTTAGACTTTGGGGACCTTACAATTCTTGTGGCAACTATTAAGCCTTGCCATTGTATAGTGAAAGCAACTATGAACTGTAAGTAGTAAATGAATGGGCATGGCTGTTGCATAATAAACCTTATTTTTGAAAATGGAAGGCAGGCTTGTAGTTTACTGGCACCCACTCTCAAGCAGTGCTATTCAAAATAGCCAGAAAACTGGTTTGCTGTTTGTGAGGTGTAAAAGGTAAATCAGTGCAGTGCTTGCCTCATTAAAGTCTTACTATAGTGACTTAATGATAGTTCATTTACATTTTTTTTTCATAAGCTCTTACCTCATTGCACATCAGTAACAGACTTCATGGACTGGTATGTGTTTACAGACAACACAGTAGCTCTGCTTGTAGATCTCTTCTAGGAAGCATTACTATTATGTTTTTAGGTGAGGGGTCAGCAAACTGCAGCCTATGGGCCAAAATCCTTCCTCCTATGATAAAGTTTTATTGGATCACAGCCACACCCTTTCATTTTAATATCATCTCTGCTCCTTTCCCACTTCATTGGCAGAGCTGAGTAATAGTATGAGAGACCATCTGGCCTACAAAGCCTAAAATATTTACCATCCAGTCCTTTAAGAAAAAGTCTACTAGTACTGATTGCAACCCAAGATGATTTGGTCTAATTCTACTTAAATATTATTATAAATATTTATATAACGCTCAGTAGATATAGTCAAGTTAATCAGAATTTTAAGTGTATAATTAAATATATTGTCCCTCTGCAGATCCAAACACCACCTGGCACTGTCTGTGAAAAGACTTTGGCAGTACTTGGTGAAGCAAGAAGAAATTCAGGAAACCTTTATCAGAAATATATTTACAAAGAAAAGGTGCCTAAATGAGGTTCGTATAAGTTAAAACCTGCTTACTTTTTTATTATTGAAGTCTTTTGTATTATGTAACCATAAAGAATAAGTTGCCTTTTATAGACTGTTTAACTCATTTTAACCTTGGCTGGTTAGCTCAGTTGGTTGGAGCATCATCCCAACGCACCAAAGTTAGGGGTTCCATCCCTGGTCAGGGCACACACAAGAATCAACCAATAAATGCATAAATAAGTGGAACAACAAGTTTCTCTCTTTCTCTCCTTCTTCTATCTCAAATCAATAAATAAAAAATAAAAAAATAAAAATAACTTTGTCATAGCCAGTTTGGCTCAGTGGATAGAGCGTTGGTCCCAGGTTTGATTCTGGTCAAGAGCACATGCCCGGGTTGTGGGCTCAGTCCCCAGTAGGAGGCATGCAGGAGGCAGCGGATCAATCATTCTCTCTCATCATTGATGTTTCTATCTCCCTTTCCCTTCCTCTCTGAAATCAATAAAAATATATTAAAAACTAAAACTAATTTTTATATCATAAAGATATCCTATGCAGTTAATGTATAGAAAAGTAATTGAATAGGAAAGAGAAAGAGTCAGTATTTTCTTAAATCTGTTTTATTTAAAGTAACTAATTCAGATGTATTTGGGACTTTTCTCCCCAAAAGATATTGGTTAAGATTCTGTATCTTTGTTTCCTGTTTTGAACTCTCATGATCACCATTTAAGAGACAAAGTAGAAAGTTCCCATGATTTTCATGTGACAGGTAAAAGAAGTTTATCTTAGAAGTTTAATTGAAACTAGGTTTATATACTGAAAGCATTTCGAATATGTACGTTCAAATTTCTTTTTACTCTGTTGATTATGCTTCTTAATGAAACTTTGCAAACTAATTTTAATAATATAGTAACAGGTTGATTATACCTCGATGTTACCATTATAATGATTATTCTTCTCAGGTCAGTGCTACTGAAAACTTTCAATTTGTTGTTATGGGAAACTTGTACCTGAATGTAAATTAACATTTTGTTTCCTTCATTGAGACAATTTTGCTACTAAAAAAATATAGGGTAAACTAAACAGTGGATTTAGTTAATTCCTTATCTTCTCATGGACTAGTAACAAAGTGTTCAAGACTGGCAACTGTTCTCTGGTTCACTGAACTTGTCTGAAAGCAAGTTTTTGAAGTGGAAGGAGAAAAGGATGACATTTCAGTTGGATAAATTAGGAAATAGAATGGTTTCTTAATAGACAAGTTAGCAAAAAGCAAGATGACATCTAACCTCATTAAAAAAAGAAAATTACTTATAATTCATTGTCTCTCAGTCTAAGCACTAATTTATTAGAGGCACTTGTACATGCTGTTAATTAGTATTTGCCTGTTTATGTAAATATATCTGAATTAGCCAGGCCAAGAAACAATATTTAGTGTTTTTGCTAATTTAGAAGACTTTTGACATATGTACCTTAGTATAATATTGAAATCTGAGCAAATAATAAATCCAATAGATACAATACAAATGAAAGTATTTCTATATAACCTTAAGTAAGCTATATCTTAAATATTTAGCATATGAACTGGTAAAACAGTTTAAGCAAGTTTTTTGATGAATAAAATTAAAAGTGAATTTACTAGATAAGAGTGTCAGACTAATTAGCATATGTTTACATATGAGATAATGTTTCTTATTTTAAATATATGTTCGCCTAAAATAATTTATTTCAACTTAAAGTATTCTGATAATAGTGTATAAAGCACTGTTGATTGCTCTGAATAAAAAGCATGTTTACTGTGCTTGTTACTTCTTTGGTTTCTCTGATGTACCTTGTTACATGAATATGCAAATTTGGCATAATAACTTCAAGTACAAAATCATTTTTTAAAAAACATTGTCATGTTTGATTACTATAACTGTAAAAATTAAAAAAAAATTCTACCTCTGATATATTTAGTGTATTTGTGAAATGAAATAGTTCTCAAAACAAACAAAACAAAAGACTGTACCACTAGATTGTCCAGTAGAATCAAGGGATAGAATCGTTAAGGGAATAGAGTAATATAAGGAAACCAGAGTGAGTAAGGAAAGATAGCAGATAAATAAGTAAAGTTATTTTTGTATTATAATCATTTTAATCAAAAGCAGTAATATGAATGCTGGAATAAAAGCTCTATCTCTATCAGTAAGCTAAATGTTTTCTATGTATTTTAATGTGTGGGTTTTTTTTAATCTGCAAAATGAGTATAATACCTTTCACTTTGCTGTGTATTAACTAGTACATTTAACTTATTTAAAAACTTCATGATTAATGGTTGTTATTAGGTGGCAGATAATGGAGAATATTTTGGAAGTGCTACTGTTCTTTATTCCTTTATGTCTTTGAAAATGAAATGTTCTTTACTTGATGTTAAAATTCTATTGTATCCTCAGATCTTTCTTTTCCTATATAATGCAGTTTTTAGTGCTACATGCATTTTTAAACTAGAAGGTCTTCCCTATTTGTATTTATTTGGAAATTAAGTGCAGATGACTACAAATAGCCTACATCTGAATCATTCCTGACCAAATAAAAAAAAAATTCTTGGCACCCTGATTCCTTTTTCTGTTTTCATTCATTTTCTGAGAAAAACTAAAGGTCTTGAACCAGCTCTTTCTTTAACTAGTGTTAATATCCCCTTTTAAGAAGTATGTGTGCCTAAAACCTATATGATTTTATTAACCAGTGTCACTCCAATAAATTCAATTAAAAAAGAGAGAAAAAGAGACTCTACACCTTTAAATAACAACCTTATTATGATAGTATTAATATGTTGTTGGATACACATATACTAAATTAATAAAAAAATAAGTATACTTTTATTATTTCACACAAAAAAGAATCATGTATTCCTCCAAGCAGTTAGTTGAGTATTTCTGCCTCAATCAAGACAAAGCGAGAATTAGAGACCTAGAAATAAAATTTTTTTAATCATGATGTTTTCATGAAGAGTGAGGGGACAAGAAATAATACTGTATAAGAGAACAATTTGACTTTAATTTTCAGTTGATAGTACTCTTGCACCATTAGCTCTGAAATTTATAAAGTACTTGGGCTATAATCTTGCTTTAATATCAACATTTCAAAGTTAAGTGAGTAAAAATTTCTCAGGAGGTTGAATAAAATTTATAGTGGTTGTTAATGAATTTTGAGGGATTAAGTTTTCCCTAACCCTTAACTCTGCACCACACACATGCTTCTTTTAAGATATTTGAAATTTTAAAAATAATAACTTAGTCCAATGTTACTAAGTTTGGCGAAAAATATAATTTAAAAAATATCCCTAGTATTTTGCATGTTACATCGTATCTTACTCTTTGTCGTGTGATTATTCTTTCTTGATGAAGTCATTAGAGGACAACTGTGAAACCATCAAAAATTCTATGATGGAGGAGCCAAACATCAATAAGGTACAAAGCATCATTCAACTGAAATTAGAAATTGCATTCTTTAGCAAGAAAAACAAAGTGTTTCCATTTAACTTTGGACTGGACTTTGTTTCCAAGCAGTTAAATTACTGTTCCCTCAATTTATTCTTTTATTTTAACAGCTTAAATATCGCAAACTTAACATTGTTTCTGTTTTATTAATAAGAGAATGCAATTTTAAAGGGAGTTGAATGTATCCTGTTTTGGCTACAGATTTTTTCATAGTAAATACAATTAAAGTTCTTAATAAATTGTAGTTAAAATAGCCATTATAGTAGTATAGTAGTATTGTTCTGTTTTTGCAAGTATCACTTTTTAAGTTAAAATTCTTTCCTCTTATATTAATTTCTTAAAATATATCAAATACTATTATATATCATTTATTTTACTGGTAAGAATAGGATACAGCATATTATCTTATGTACAATAAGAACTCAATAATACTTGAGAACACGGCACAAATGATGAGAATTTGTATAACCATAAAATAACTACCCAATGTTCTGTGGTCACACATTCAAATAGGACGTATTAGGTTGATATATGATTCATGTGTTTCACATTTTTATTTTAAGACCATGTCATCAGAGTAATTTTTAGGGAAAACAGTTTTCAAAAGATTTTTTTAAGGCTGTGAAGTCTTTCTCAAAGGAATCTTTTTGTAAAATAGAAATAATTCTGTACAGTTAATAAGAAAGACTGATTTGATGTGAAGTGTATATTGTAACTAAAACCTTGGCAAAATAAATATATGCAGTACACACTGAACTTTGGGACTTTCTAATGGCCTTTTGGAGTTTTGAGAGAATATTACTCAAACTTTTAATCAGTTAACAATATTCCTTGCCTTGCAGTAATCATTAATTACTACAGTCTATACATTTTCATGAATCTTTTTTTTTTTTTTTAATCCTCACCCGAGGATATTTTTCGATTGATTTTTAGAAAGAGTGGAAGGGAGAGGGAAAGACAGAAATACCGATGTGAGAGAAACACATCGAATGGTTGCCTTCTACACGTGTCTCTACCAGGGCCTGGGCTGGGGAGGAGCCTGCAATTGCGATATGTACCCTTAACCGGAATCGAACCCGGGACCCTTCTCTCCTCAGGCTGACATTCTGTCTACTGAGCCAAACAGGCTAGGGCATGAATCCTTATCCAAAGATTTTTTTGACACTGTTTATAAAATGTTAATCAGAATGTTATATTACTACTAGAGGCCCGGTGCACAAAAATTTGTGCACTCGGGGGGGGAGGGGGGGTCCCTCAGCCTGGCCTGTGCCCTCTAGCAGTCTGGGACCCCTCGGGAGATAACGCCCTGCTGGCTTAGGCCTGCTCCCGGGTGGCAGAGGGCAGGCCCAATCCCTAGGTGCAGCCCCTGGTCGGGCTCAGAGCAGGGCTGATTGGGGAGTTGGGGCGCCGCCCCCTGTCACACTCAAGGCAGGGTCGATGGGGAGGTTGTGGAGCAACCCCCTGTCACACACAGAGCAGGGCCCATCAGGGGGGTTGGGGCGCTGCCCCCTGTCACACACAGAGCAGGGCCCATCAGGGGGGTTGGGGCTCTGTACCCTGTCACGCACAGAGCAGGACCCATCAGGGGGTTGGGGTGCTGCCCTCTATCACCCACAAAGCAGGGCGGATCAGGGGGTTGGGGCGCCACCACTCTCACACTCAGGGCAGGGCTGATGGGGAGGTTATGGCTCTACCCCGTCACACACAGAGCAGGGCCCGTGGGAGGGGGGAGCTCCCCCGTATCAGGCACAGAGCAGGGTGGATAGGGAGGTTGTGGCCCCGCCCCCTGTCACACACAGAGCCGCAGGGCAATCAGGGGGTTTGGGTGCTGCCCCCTGTCATGCTGATTCCAGTGCTGGGAGGCCTCACGGCTCCGCTGATCCCGGTTCTGGGAGGCATATTACCCTTTTACTATATAGGGTAGAGGCCTGGTGCACGGGTGGGGCCGGCTGGTTTGCCCTGAAGGGTGTCCTGGATCAGGGTGGGGTCCCCACTGGGGTGCCTGGCCAGTCTGGGTGAGGGGCTGAGGGCTGTTTTCAGGCTGGGGGTGACTGAACTCCCAAACGCTCCTTTTTTTCTTTTTTTTATTCTGGGCCAGGTTTACCTTGAGGCTTGGCTCCAGCTCTTAGGCCTCTGGCTGAAAGTAGGTTTCTGGCCTTTGCTTACAATGTTGCGATTCTGCTGGCTGAAGTTGGGCGTATTTGTTACAGAGTTTCTTAAACTGCCAGCTCAGAGGCAGCGGCAGGCGGGGAACGTTGGTTTCCTCCGTCACTGAGGCAACCAAGCCTCATGTTAGTTTCAAGCTGCCTGGCTGCCGGCCGCCATCTTGGCTGACAGTTAATTTGCATAACTCGCTGATTAGCCAATGAAAAGGGTATCGGTCGTACGCCAATTACCATGTTTCTCTTTTATTAGATAGGATAGTCGTTACACTACATCAGAAGTCAGTCATTTTGTTTGTTTACATCATAATGTTTTTGGCCAGTTTTTCAAGCCACATGGGACAGTTTTAACAGCTTTATTAGCTATACCTGACTTACAATAAGTGCACATATTTATTAGAATGTGATGAAATTTTACATATGTTTACATGGGTGAAGCCATCAGCATAATCAAGATAATAAATATATCCATTACCCCCAAAACTACCCCCCCCCCTTACCTTTCCCTCCCCTCTCTCCCTTTTTCCTCCCCAGGTAACTACTAATTTTCTTCCTGATATTATAGATCAGTTTGCATTTTCTGGAATTTTTGTAAATGAGATTATACAATGTCTTTTTTTTCTATGTGCTTTCTCAGCATATTTATTTTGAGATTTCTTCATATTGTGTATTTCAGTATTTCTTTTTATTGCTGGTGCATTCATTGTATGTCTATACCAAAATTTGTTTATCCAATGACTTGTTGATGAACACTTAAGCCTTTTCCATTTTGGAGCTATTTCAAATAAGACTGCTTAGAATATTCAAACACAAGTCTCTTTGGTTGGACATATTCTTTCATTTCTCTTGTGTAAATGCCTAGGAGTGGGATGGCTAGACTATATTGTAGGTGTGTGGTTAACTTTTTGAGAAAACTGCTAAAGTATTTTCCAAGGTGGTAGAAACATTTTATGTTTCCAGCAGCAGTGCATGAAATCCCAGTTGCTTTACATCCTTATCAACACTTGGTATTGTCAGCCTTTATTTTAGCCATTGTAGTAGGTGTGTAGTGGTAGTTCATTATAGTTTTAACTAGAGGCCTGGTGCATGGATTCGTGCACTGGTGGGGTCCCTTGGCATGGCCTGTGGAGATCAGACCAAACCTGGCAGTCCAACATCCCCCAAGGGATGTAGAAGTGCGCGAAGTGGCAGGCAGCCCAGGGAGGAGCCTGAGCCCGGGCCAGGTGCTGTGCCACTCCTGCTCATCCCAGCCCTGCTGCACCTGCTGCACCTGCTGCCACCGCTGCTCGGTAGGCTCCCATGGGCTCACGCCATCAGTCCCTTTGCTAGTCCCGATCCTGGTCCCAATGGGAGAGAGGCCTGCAAGGGGAGTGTCTGCAGGAGAGGCTCGTGCTGCTGCAGCTGTGCTCACCAGTTGTGAGCCCGGTGTCTGGCACCTGTTCAGCCGAGTGGCGCACCCATTGTGGGAGCACACTGACCACCAGGGGGCAACTCCTGCCCCCTGGTGGTCAGTGCGCATCATGCGAACAGTCGCTTAGGCTTTTATGTATATAGATTTGCATTGAGAATCTAATCATGTGCTTAATTGCCACTTGTATAACTTTTTGGTTGACCATGTTAAAGATGGGGTGAGTCAGTTATGGGAGGTTACTAGGAAAAACACAGTAAAATAAGGATGAGGATGTTATACAGATTTAAGTTTTTTAAAAATATATGTATTTTATTGATTTTTTACAGAGAGGAAGGGAGAGGGATAGAGAGTCAGAAACATCGATGAGAGAGAAACATCGATCAGCTACCTCTTGCACACTCCGTACTGGGAATATGCCCGCAACCAAGGTACATGCCCTTGACCGGAATCAAACCTGGGACCCTTCAGTCCGCAGGCCGATGCTCTATCCAGTGAGCCAAGCCGGTCAGGGCCAGATTTAAGATTTTGTCTTCTGCATTAATAAGAGTTTCTAGAGACAAGGTCATCATCCTCTTTCTGGAACAGCTAGGGAGAAAGCCTTGCTAATGCAGATTTCCCTTAAAAATATAAATGTCTTTTATAAAGGATAATTTCTACTTGTTTTCAGAGCTTCTCCGAAGTCTGCTGTTTCTTAATCAGCCTAAAATAATTTTTATGCCATATTTTGGGGTGGCAAGTTCTATTCCCCTATAGTTTCTAGACAACCAACCTGTGTAGCACATTACTATACTGAAGACTGTAGACAATTGTTATGTATTGGCAGTGTTACAAGGGCTACAAAGACATTAGGTGATAAGAATTTTTCAGCTCCATTATAATCATATCGGATCACAGTTGTATATGCCGTCTGTCCTTTACCAAACATTGTTATGTGGTGCATAATTGTGTTGAGATAATAAAATTCTTTTCTTTTTTTAGTCTGTTAATATGGCTAAATAGATTGATGGATTTATTTGATCTTAAACCAACCTTGCATTCCTAGCATAAGCCCCTTTTATGGTCATTAGGTGTTCTTTTTTACATATTGTTTGATTTGTTAAAAATTTTGTCCAGAATTTTTGCATCTATGTTCATGAGGGATATTGCTTTGTAGTTTTCTTACAATGTGTTTTTTTTTTTTTGCGGGGGGAGGGTCTTTGGTTTTGTTTTGTTGGCTGGTTTTAAACTAATGCTATCTTCATAGAGTTGGGAAGTCTCTCCTCTTTAATTTTTTGGAAGGATTTGTGTAGAGTTAGTGTTATTTGTTCCTTATATGTTTGTTAGAATTCACCAGAGAAATCATCTGGGCCTGGAGTTTTTTAGCTTCAAATTCAATTTCTTTAACATATAGGGCAGTTCAGATTATTTATTTTTTTAGTGTACTTTGGTAGTATATGTCTTTTAAGAAATTTGTCACATCAGTTGTAAAATATATTGGTATAAAGTTATTAATAATATTTTATTATCCTTTCAGTATACAGTAGAATATATGGTAAAGTCACTTCTTATTCCTCTGCTACTTCCCACACCTGAATTGTCCTATTTTTCCTCCCATCCTTGAAGTGTTGGGCACCCCAGAACTTATTTTTTTAACCTTCTCTGTCCCCCATCTTTACTTTCTCTTTGAGTTATCTAATGGCTTAAATATCATCCATAGTTTTGATGTCTTAAATCTCAGTAGCCCCATTTATTTCCTAAACTCCAGACTAGCATACATAATCTAATAGCTACCTCTCCCTGAATGTCAAAACAGAATTTCATGTCTGCCCCTAATCCCAACCCAAACCTACTCTGTCCTTCACTTTTGTCTCAGTAAATGGCACCTTCACTCACCCTGTTATCCAGTCTGAAAACAAGGAGTCATCCTTGCTTCATCTTTTTCACTCATACTGCACTCTCAATACATTAACATTTGTCTCATTTCTAACCACTTATCACCATTCCTATTACCCTAATCAGATCCACCATTACCTCTTTTTTTTTTAAAATTTAAATTCTTTATTGTTTAAAGTATTACGTAAGTCTCCTTTTTCCCCCATTGACTTCTCCCTGGCCACTCTCAGCCCCCAGCACATGCCCTCACCCCCCTACTGTCTGTGTCCATTGGTCCACCATTACTTCTTATTTAGTTACTGTAGCAGGCTCATAAGTGGTTTCCTGGGAGCTGTTCACACAACTTTATGTTTTGTCTCACAACACCCAGAACTATGGCTTTCTAGTCTTAAAATAAAATCGGAATCTTATTATGGATTCTGAGGCCCTGTCCAAACTGAACCCTGCCTACTTCTCCAATCTCATCTCCTGACATTTATGTGTTCTCAAAATTAAATATGCATAAGCTCCTGAGATGCTAAACATCATTCTTACACTGCCCTTCACCCCCTACCAGTTGATTCTCATTCAGGTCATCTTGGGTCCAGACTATTAAGAAACAGTGTTTTAGTAAATCTAAATAATAAGAGGACAGTAATGTATTCCTACATTGAAGAAGCTTTTTTGAATTTCACGCCTGCAAGATCTTTCATCCCCATATGTATAAAATTTGAAGAAGCTCTGCAGGTGAAACTGTTATGTCCACCCCAACTACCCAACCATTATTAGCAAATAGTATATCCCTCTATTTAATGGAAATAGAATTTTCTCTACTTTTAATTTCTTCAAAACCCAGTAGTGGATACTTAAGTGTGTTTTAGATATCAGGCGAGGTGGCTATGTTGGCATTTTATCATAAAACAAACAAAAAAATCTTATTTTTGACATTCTTATTGGTTACTGGGCTTCTTATAGCAAACCTAAGTGTTTCTTAGAAAAGAAGTTTGCCTTTAAAGAAACCAAAATGTTTAGCAAACACTGAAATTTTTTTTATGTTTGTAATCAAATTGCATTTTAGATTAGAATATATTTCACATCTTTACGTTCAGTGATATGAGTTGTTTGTGCAGGGCTATTTTGGTTTGGTTATTTATAATTCTCTTTCAACTTTGTAATTATATGGTCACCTCAGTAGCCATTTAAAAGAATACTGCTAACTACTCAGTTCTATGGACAAGCAATGGATGGGGTATTGGAGATGTTTTATCTAAATTTTGCAGGAAGTAAATTTGTTTCATTATAACTTCAAATTAATAACTTCTATGCTTCCCAGTAAGTCGTGTAACATTTTATAGTAATTCATTTTAAAGATTGAAGGTTAGGGAGATTAAAATAAAATGAAATTATCCTACATTATGCAACATTCCCAGTTCTTATTTTAGTAAATGTTGATTTTATTTTAGTGACTAAAAATTTTTGTTTTTCATTTAAATCATTTAAAATTTTCAATTAACAGTTGCCATACAGTATTATATTAGTTTCATGTGTATACCCGAGTGATGAGACATTATATAGCTAAGTGATCATCCTGATAAATCTAGTCACTACCCATCTAGCATCATAGTTATTACAATATTATTGACTATATTCCCTATGCTGTACTTTAGATCCCCGTGACTGTTCCATAACAGCCAATTTGTACTTCTTTTTTTAAAAAATGTATTTCTTTATTGATTTCAGAGAGGAAGGGAGAGGGAGAGAGAAATAGAGAATCATTGATTGGCTGCCTCCTGCATGCCCCCTACTGGGGATCGAGCCCGCAACCCCGGCATGTGCCCTTGGCCTGAATAGAACCTGGGACCCTTCAGTCCGTAGGTCAACGCTCTATCCACTGAGCCAAACCAATTTGTACTTCTTAATCCCTTCACCTTTTTTCCTCCTAAACCCTCTCCCATCTGTCAACCATCAGATAGATATGTATTTATTGCCATTTTATTGCTCATTTTTAAATTTTATTTTCTTCTTAAAGAAGACCCTTTAACGTTTCATATAATACTGGTTTGGTGATGAACTTCAGATTTCCTTTGTCTGGGAAGCTCTTTATGTCCTTCCATTCTAAGTCATAGCTCTGCTGGGTAGAGTAATCTTGGTTGTAGGTCTTTGCTTTTCATCACTTTGAATATTTGTTGCCACTTCCTTCTGGCCTGCAAAGTTTCTGCTGAGAAATCAGCTGACAGTGTTATAGGAGCTCCCTTGTAGGTAACAAACTGCTTTTCTCTTGCTGCTTTTAAGATTCTCTGTTTGTCTTTAACCTTTTAATTATGATGTGTCTTTGGTGTGGGCCTCTTTGGGTTCATCTTGGTTGGGATTCTCCTCGCTTACTGGTCTTATATGTCTATTTCCTTCCCCAAGTTAGGGAAGTTTTCTGTCATTACTTTTCAAATAAGTTTTCAATTTCTTGCTTTCTCCTCCTTCTGGCACCCCTATGATGCAAATGTTGGTTTGCTTGACGTTGTCCCACTATCCTCATTTTTTAAAATTCTTTTTTCTTTTTGCAGTTCTGATAGTGTTTTTTACTTCCTTATATTACAAATTGCTGATTTTATTCTTGGCCTTACCTATCTACTGTTGATTTCCTGTAAATTATTCTTGATTTCAGTTAGTGAATCCTGCATTTCTAGCTAGTGCTTTTTTATGATGTTGAGGTCCTTACTAAAGTTCCGTGAGCCTCCTTATACATAGTGTTTTGAACTCTGCATCTGACAGGTTGCTTATCTCTATTTCAGTTATTAGTTCTTTTCCTGGAGTTTTGTTCTGCTCTTTAATTTCGGACGTGTTTTTGTCTTCTCATTTTGGCAGCCTCCTTGTGTTTGTTTCTTTGTATTAGGTAGAGCTGCTATGTCTCCCGGGCTTGGTAGAGTGGCCTATTGTAGTACGTGTCCTGTAGGATCCAGTGGCACAGCCTCCCTGATCACCCAAGCTGTGCACTCCAGTTGTGCAACCCCACCTTCTAAGGGCTGTGTAGACCCTTCTGTTGTAATTGAGCCTTGATTGCGGTTAGCATTTCAATGGGAGGGATTTACCCCTTAGGCCAATCTGCTGCAAGGACTAGCTGCCGTCACTGACCACTGTGGATGATCGACTGTGCAGGGGCTCTCCACACAGAGCAGGACTTTTTCAGCAAGGCCGTGGTACCCATGTAGTCTGCACGTTGAGTGTGTTGCTGTGGAGGTGGTTGCGTGATGTTTTGATGTGGTCTGAAGCTGTCTACCGGGTGCATTGCCTCTGGGGCCTCCTGGGAGATACAGGCCTGCACTTAGAAGTCCGGCCAGAAGTTAGGCCACTGCACCCCCACAGCCATTGAAGACAAACTTTATATGGCCGAGGTTGGTCTGGGATCGGCTCTGGCCCCCGCAGATGAGGTGGGACCAGAATCCCAACCCACTACAAATTAGCCCCAGCTGCATCCACCCAACTCCACAGGACTGTAAATGTTGATTTTATACAGTACTCTATTCCAGGTTCAAAGGTGTTGTACATACTTCTGAGGTAAGCATAAGGTCAAATATGTGTCTCTCATCTAAAGTACATTGAATTACGGTTTACTCAGCTACTAAAATGGTTATTGACTTGGGCAAATTACTGTGCCTTTTAGGGTTTCAGGTTTTTCTTCTATAAATTAAATGTTATTTTAGACCAGCAGTCAGTAAACTATATTCAGCAGGCCATATCCAACTGGATCTTCTAAGAATGGCCTTTATATTGTTATAAAGATTGTTTAGAAAAGAATATGCATGCCCTGATCAGGGTGGCTCAGTTGATTGGAGAGTTGTCCCATGCACTGAAGGGTTGCTGGTTCCATTCCCAAGTCAGGCACGTGCCCAGATTTTGGATTTCCTGCTTGATCCCCTGTAGGGGTTGTGCAAGAGGTAGCCAATCAGTGTTTCACTCTCACTCTCTCCCTTTGCCTTCCTCTCTCACTAAAAAAATAAAAATAAAAAATCAATAAGAATGTTGAAAAAAAAAGAATATGCAGCAGTGACACTCTGTGGTCCACAAAATCAAAACTATTTACCATCTGACTTTTTAATATTTAAAATATTATCAAAGGATTATAATACTAAGAAATGTGGTAAATAAATCTGCTTTAATAATTAAAATGTCTTGATCCTTTAAAGTTAATTCATTATAGCTTGGGAATATAAGTAATTAACGAAGTTGTATGTTATATCAACTCTCTTATTATATGTGAAAAAGCAAATTTGAAATAATTTAAATTCCCCTTGTCAGATAAATTTTGTTTTAGAGATAATGAGCATGGAAAATAGTACCTTTGTATTTGAAATACCTAAAAAGTTTCTGAAAATAATTTATGTAAATATTAAATGTGTATTTGAAATACCTAAAAAGTTTCTGAAAATAATTTATGCAAATATTAAATGACATATTGGTATATATTCTTTCTATTACTAAAATCACTGTATTTTTATATTTTCTTTTTCTCCATTTAGATTGAAGCAGATTTGGGATATCCTGGAGGTAAAGCAAGAATTATTCATAAGGAATCCGATATCATTACTGCCTTTGCTGTTAATAAAGTAAGTACACAGATATTTTTCTTCAGGTACTAGTTACTCATAGTTGGAGAATGTTTCCTGTTCTGATCATTTATTCAGTATCAGTATTTATTTTTCCCCAAAGTTACTTCCCACTCCTAAAATTGCATTCTCAATAAATTTTTCATATTATAAAATGATTATATTGTTTGATAATTTAATTTTTTGATTATGAGTATATAGCAGATAAAATACTGTTTTATTACTATTCAGAGGGAAGTATCAGGTATTTATATATGTGATAACCTTTAGAACTTATACACACATAATAAGGGTTAATCCAAATCAAAGGTCCTTATATGAATATGTTGAACGTGGGTCTTAATATTTTATCAAATTTAAGCTTATGTAACTCATAGAAATTCTCCCTCTTTGACTTACAGCTGTAATAGCTGCCCAACTGGAGTGTTTTCTTTGTATTCCTCTGCCTTCTAATCAACATCTTCTTTTATGTACAGTGGTTCAAAGTTCAAATTTGTCTTAATCATTTTCCCCTTCTGTCTTCCCTAATTGCTTTACTGCAGAGTTAATGGTGACTTCTAGATACTTTTGTTTACTTTTATTTTCATTAATTTAAAGGATATATTTTTTTTCATGTGTTTCTAATTTAAAAACAAATTTTAAATATTATTCAAATGTATATCCTATGGCATCCATTCAGTAATCATTTCGCCAAAAAGTTGTCCATCTTCCTTTGCTATTTCTCTCTCTTCTTTGATTTCTCCTGGATAGTTCTTGTGTCATTCTGTCCTCATCTCTTCCTGTCCCCTTTGTCTCATTTCCCTCATAGATATCTTCCCCTGAATAATGACTAGTTCTGTCAAGATAGGCAGGTTTGGAAGCAGCCCTTAACCAGGCAGTTCTCATGATTATTGTCTATACCGAATAATTACTAGTACCTTCCTTACCCTGAAGAAAATATGACTTTAAATGTTCTGTGCTATAAAACCAATTAGCATTTTTGCTTTTTGGGGAAGGGATTTATATAAGCAACTAGTAATGAACAATCATCCATGTATATAAAGTTTTCCATTTACTGGGTAAGAGTGTACCTGTTTAACATTTATTTCTCCAGGTTTGTTAAATTAGTAACTGAGAAATAATACCTTTTGCTTTACATTGCATTATTTAAAAATGCCAATGAGCCCTGGCTGGTATGGCTCAGTTGGTTGGAGTTTTATCCCATACAACAAAAAGTGGCAGGTTGGATTCCTGGTCAGGGCACATACTCAGGTTGCGGGTTCAATCTCCAGTCAGGCATGTACAGATGCAAGTGATTGATATTTCTCTCACACATCAATATCTCTCTCTCTCTCTCTCTCTCTCTCTCTCTCTCTCTCTCTAAAAATTAATAAAAAATAAAATTAAAATGCTGATGAGGTTGAACTTTCCCCATTTGTTTAGTTGTGAATTATCTGTGTCAGAAACTGAAAGATGAGATATTCTCCTGCATTTAAGCTAAAAGTTAGTTTTCACAGTTTAATGGATTCTGTTAGAAGACATGACTCCTGGACCAGAGACAAAGGACAGTTTATTTCTAGTACAGCCGTGGGCAAACTATGGCCCGCGGGCCTGATCTGGCCCGTTTGAAATGAATAAAACTAAAAAAAAAAAAGACCGTACCCTTTTATGTAATGATGTTTACTTTGAATTTATATTAGTTCACACAAACACTCCATCCATGCTTTTGTTCCAGCCCTCCGGTCCAGTTTAAGAACCCATTGTGGCCCTCGAGTCAAAAAGTTTGCCCACCCCTGTTCTAGTAGCAAAAGCAGTAGCCAGAGTACCACTATTTTTATCTTGGTTCCTGAGCTATAATTCCAAAGCAATAGAGTGAGGGCCAGATGATACCTGCACACAAAGTGGCTTGCATTACAGGAGAGGAACAATGAGTTTAAGGAACCCCAAATCTTTTCTAATATTAGTAAGTATACCTGCCCTTTGAACTGGCAGGGGAGATTATAGCTATATAGACATCCTAGAGACAATACGATAGAACAAAGGGCAGTGACTCACTCACAAAATATGCAGAAGAGACTCAAGAAGAATGGTCTCCCAGCCATCTAGTTATAACCTTTTTCCTTTTATCTCTGGGGTCTCAGCTTTTTCCTAGTTGGTTTGTATTCACATTTTACATAATGATGGAAATATTAATCCTTTCATTTTATCTTTCCATTTTCTGCTTTGGAGGTGTACATTTTTAAATCATAGATGTTTAAAATTTTATATCATTTAATCTGACCAACTTTTCTTTATTATCTTTTTGTGTCATACTTCCCCCAGCCTTTCTCTACCCTTACACTTTTTCTTTATGGTCCTTTTCTAAATTCTATTTCCGCCCCCCTAAGATTGAAAGGCTTTAGGTAAAAGTGGTATTATCTTATTTGAATAATTCACCACTCTTTCTTTACTTTGGTGTTCCTTATCCCACTCATCCTTCTCTACCTTTCAGGGCTCCTACCTTCTTCATCATCTCCCTCCCAGTTTCTAAACTATGTAAACCTTAGGGAAATTGTAACATTGTAATAAACTGGCAAGACAGTGCTAGAAGAAGAAATAAAGTAGAAAACATCCATTACCACTTATAGCTGGCTTTCTCTTGGATGCTCTTGAATTCTTAGAACATAAACATATCTCACAGCTCAAGCTGATGATTATTACACTCAAAATTTAATTATCAAAATTAATTTAAAATAGTCATTTGTGAGAATGCAGTATATTCTGTATCTTAAAGTTATCATTTCTTGAGGTTATTTTGTAGTTTTCATGTTCAAAAGTAGCCCATATACACGTTGTACTTTATTATTGAAAAATTACCATATGATTTATTTTTCAGGCAAATAGAAACTGCGTAGCAATTGCTTCAAGCCATGATGTTCAAGAACTGGATGTTTCTGGAATTCTGGCTACACAGATCTATACTTGGGTAGATGACGATATAGAAATGGAAACCAAAGGGTACCCTTATACTTTGTTTTTATTCAGTAACATTGCAATGTGAATGTTGATTCCACAGAACTATAACTTTCAAAAGATTTTTTAAAGAAATATTCCTAGATTATAAATGGAAGCTGCTAAAGAATAAAGACCATGTGTTAGGAGCTTTAAAGAAGGTAATTGAGGGTTAAAAGAGAATAAGTGACGGGATTTGAAATTACATATGAAGTTATTGTCTATGAGTAAGGAGTTAAGAGTTTAAACAATTTATTTTAAAGGGAAACAAAGTTGTCTGTTAGAGCTTTCAGGTATAATAGAATTAAAAAATGGGTTGTTTTCATCCTGGTTGACATTTCTTTGTAGGTCAGAAGATTTCTTGGTTATACATGCTCATGATGATTTAACAACTGTGCAAGGTACAACCCCATACACACATAGCAATCCTGGCACTCCAATCAACATGCCATGGCTTGGTAGTACACAGACTGGCAGAGGAGCATCCGTGGTACGTACAGTTAAAAATATTTGTATATGAATACCTATTTTTTTCTCTAGTTTAATAGATACAAGATCATTTAACCAATATGATCTAAAAATGCTTAACTTTTTAGTAAGTTATATTTGCTGCAAATTGTAAATTTTGGTTATGAAGAATATGTTTTCATGGGTTCTCTATTCTATTCCATTGGTCTATATGTCTGTTCTTGTGTCAGTACCAGGCAGTTTTGAGAACAGTGGCTTTGTAACTCAGCTTGATAACTGGTATTGAGATCCCTCCTACTTTGTTCTTTCTCAGGATTGCTGCAGCTATTCTGGGTCTTGTTTTATTCCAGATGAATTTTTGGAAGAGTTCTTTCTAGGTCTGTGAAATATGCCATTGATATTTTAATGGGGAGTACATTGAATCTATAGATTGCTTTGGGTAGTATGGACATTTTAATGATGTTGATTCCACCAGTCCATGAACACAGTATGTTCTTCCTTCTATTTATGTCTTCCTCTATCTCTTTTTTCATTGTCCTGTAGTTTTCTGAGTACTTGTCTTTTACCTCCTTAGTTAAGTTTATTCCTAGGTATCTTAATTTTTAAGGTGCGATGGTAAATGGGATTGTTTTTTTTTTTTTAATCTTTCTGTAAGTTCACTATTGGTGTATAAAAATGCCATTGATTTCTTGGCGTTAATTTTGTATCCTGCTACATTGCTGAATTCATTTATTAAGTCTAACAACTTTTTGGAGTCTTTAGGGTTTTCTGTGTACAGTATCATGTCATCTGCGAATAATGGCAATTTTACTTCTTCTTTTCCAATTTGGATGCCTTTGATTTCTTCTTGTCTGATTGCTGTGGCTACCACTTCTAATACTATGTCGAACAGAAGTGGTGAAAGCGGGCATCCCTGCCTTGTTCCTGTTCTTAGGGGAAATGGTTTTAGTTTTTGCCCATTGAGTATGATGTTGGCTGTAGGTTTGTCATATAAGGCTTTTATTATTTGAACCCTCATGCACTGCTGGTGGGAATGCAGACTGGTGCAGCCACTGTGGAGCACAGTATGAAGTTTCATCAGAAAAAGTGAAAATGGAACTCCGATTTGACCCAGTAATCCCATTTATAGGAATATATCCCAAGAAAGTAGACACACCAATCAGAAAGGATATATGCACCCCTATGTTCATAGCAGCGCAATTTACAAAGCTAAGTTTTGGAAACAACCTAAGTGCCCATCAGCAGATGAGTGGATTAAAAAACTTTGGTATATTTACACTATGGAATACTATGCTGCTGTAAAAAGGAAGGAACTCCTACCATTTGCAACAGCATGGATGGAGCTGGAGAGCATTATACTAAGCGAAATAAGTCAGTCAGAGAAAGATAAATATTACATGATCTCACTCACTTGTGGATTATAATGAACAACATAATCTGATGAACAAAAACAGATCCAGAGACAGAGAAGCATTGATCAGATGCTCAAACCTCAGAGGGAAGGTAGAGGAGGGTGGGGGTAAGGAGGAGAGATCAACCAAAGGACTTGTATGAATGTATATAAGCCTAACCAATGGACACAGACACCAGGGGAGTGAGGGCATGAACGGGGCGGGGGTGGGGGTGGGGGCAATGGAGGGATAAGGACACATATGTCATACCTTAATCAAAAAATTAAGTTGAAGAATTTGAAAAGCATTATACTAATTATTCAAATGAATAACTTGGTCAGTAATAGTTATTTTTTCCCAATTGACAGCTATATTAAAATTCATTTATTAAACCTGATATTATCATCTTTTATAAGAGACCACAAAGATAATATACAAAATATATGAAAAGAAGTAGCCCTAACTGGTTTGGCTCAGTGGATAGAGCGTCAGCCTACGGACTGAAGGGTCCCAGGTTTGATTCTTGCAGGCTTGATCCCCAGTAGGGGACGTGCAGGAGGCAGCCAATCAGTGATTCTCTCTCATCATTGATGTTTCTATCTCTCTTTCCCCTCTCTTTCTCTCTGAAATCAACAAAGATACATTGTTTAAAAAAAGAAGTAATAGGCACTTTTTTCCAACTCCAGTTTCAGAGAATATGCAATACAGTTCTTCCTGTAACAGCTTTCTGTGCTGATCCCTTTACTTCCACATTGCTCCCTCTATTCTGTACATAGCAACCAGAGTTGCTGTTTTCTAAAGCATCATTCAGGTTGTCACTTCCCTGCTTGATACTTTCAGATTTTCCAGTACAACTTGAAAAAAAAAACCAAAAACATGTCCTTATTATCATGGTCTCTAAGGCCCTATGTGATTTAACCCCTCCTGGCCTCTAGCAGCCTTATTGCCCTTCATTATACACCTGATTATCTTTGCTCTAGTTATTATCTTTCTGTCACTGTGCCTTGCATTCTGCTTGAAATGCCCTTTCAGATCTTAACCCAAATTCCCATAGATTTCCCTTGCTTACCTCGTAAAGGCATCTGCCCCTCCCTACTTTACCCCCAGTCGCTCTATGTCATATTATTTCATTTTATCATCCTTGTAACTTTTATCAGTTTTGAACTTATCTGTTATTTGGATGTCTTTTTTATACCCTCTAAGCTCTTTGAGAGGTTACTTTATGCCTGCCTTATACACAGATGACCTCTAACTAAAATGGCATTTAATATATAATAGGTGCTCAGAAAATATTTTATACTCCAAAGCATTGTCATTCTTATAGGACTTAATTTTCTTCCTGTCTAAAGGATATATTTTTAGTTGGGGTCATTATGATTTGTAAACATAAATACGGATTGTCCCACTCCATCCTCCAGAAAAAGACACCATATCTATATAATGTTATCTTTTTATATGGATCTTCTAAAATAATTAATGACTTTTTCCCCTTATAATGTTTTACATGTGCATTCAGAAACTTAAATCTGTGTTTGTATATTTTTTTATACTTATCGTTTTCCTTTGATATTTTAGTCAGAAAATATCATTTAGTTAGAAAAAAAGATAAATGAAGAACAGAAATCTTTAGACATTTCTTTAATTAAGGGTAACATGAGAGTTAAGCATAAAGTTTTCTAAACAAAAGTTTAACATTTATTGGGTTTTCATTCTTTTGTGGGAAATTGGTAAAATATTTTCTTAAGCCCATTATTTTATTGAATTATGAACACTAATGGACAAGAACATTTGTTGTAACCAACTTCTGCTTTATTGAAATATTATCTATCTATATATACCTGTTGGTGTTTCTATCCCTCACCAGTTCTTCTGGATAATCTCTTCCCTCCCTATCAGATCCCTGTTTCCCTCCCTACTTTAGGCTAATTGAACAATTTAAAATTCAGAACAACAAAAAGGCTACATGATAGTGATGTACAAATTTAGGGTAATATGTAACTGTAGTTATGGTGCTGTGTAAATAGGAAATGTTCTATAAATTAAAATAATCTCTTTAATTTTACATATATATATTACTTTTATTTGACAGGCTTTGTAAATCATTCAAAACATGATTTACAAATGGGTTAATAAACAGTTCCAAATTATCAATTAAAAATTTATATGATTTTCTGTTTACCTTTTTTTTTCTTCACATGCTTCTGCCTATCTTTTTAACCTTATAACTATTCAGGATTATTCCAATAAATTTAATGGGATCAGAAAAGAATTGTCAAGACAGGAGGTAAGACTAAATACTCAAGGTGACTTTGTTCCTAGAGCCTAGATGCAGAAAATGTATGTACACTGAAATGTAAGATGGCTGAGCTATTAAACTCAATTTGTTACCATATTTAGTGTTTTTACCACTAATCATGGCAATTATGGAATCACATATTAATTAATTAATTAATTAATTAATTTTATTTGAATGTCCTGTCACAAGTAAAATTTTTAATGCTATTGTAACTAAAAGAAAATTTTTTCTTTATTAACAGATGATTAAGAAAGCCATTAATAATGTCAGAAGAATGACTTCTCACCCTACTCTTCCTTACTGTAAGTTAATAATTAGCGATTATTCTAAGGAATTAAAGTTTAAGTCAAAAGATAGTTAACATTTATTTTACTTTTTTTGTAGAGAATGTTTGCTAGCAAATAACATCTTCATTTCAAAATAGGATAAAAACAGAAAAAAAATTTTTTTGAATTAATAGGGAAGCCTAAATTAATGTAGTAAATTCTTAGCATTTTGACTACATATTTTTAAGTTAGCACATTTTATTTTTTAATATTTTTGGACTCTTTACACAATGTTAAGTTGTAGTTGATAATTATTTTTTAAACACTAGGATTACTTCCATCTTTTCTTACATAAACCAGAAGCATATCTTTGTCATTTATTGCTCATCATAATCAGTTTGTATTTTATTACTATTTTGTCAGTTTGTCTTTTATTGGACACACTAACAGTAAGTATAGAAATGGTTATTATAATATTCTTCTAAGGCAAAGTATGTTTATTTTGAGTGAACCCTCAAATATTAGAAGTATTGAGGCAGAGAAAAATAAGAGAGACAATTTTAAAATTAACTAGTGGATTGGATTCAATATTTATATTGGCATGTGAGTATTCCAAATTTTTTAAATATAATTTTAAGTTGTCCTACCACACAGTAACAAAAATAGAGCATGTTATTAAGAGGTATTCATATCCCTCCAATTTAATAACCTATAAAAATTCTACCTTCTTTTTTGAGATTTATTTTGATAAAATACAATTGATAAAACCAGTGTTCTTTTCAACTTAGTTATCGTAAGCATCTCTTATCAAAATTGTACATCAGAGTCCAATAAAAGGATTCAAGAGAACCATATATTTAAAATGAAGAGAGTAGTTTCTGTTACTTATGCTAGAGGAATATAATAATACTAGGGGCCCGGTGCACGAAATTCGTGCACTGCGTGTAGGGGGGGGGAGGGAGTGTCCCTCAGCCCAGCCTGCCCCCTCTCACATACTGGGAGCCCTCAGGCGTTGACCCCCATCACCCTCCAATCGCAGGATCGGCCCCTTGCCCAGGCCTGACGCCTCTGACAGAGGCGTCAGGCCTGGGCAGGGGACCCTCATTAACCCCCATCACTGGTTCTGCCCCCAGCCCAGGCCTGATGCCTCTGGCCCAGGTGTCAGGCCTGGGCAGGGGACCCCCAGACCCCTCCGATTGCTGGCTCTGCCCCTTGCCCAGGCCTGATGCCTCGGCCAGAGGCGTAGACTCCCATCACCCTACGATCGCCTGATCGGTGCCTTGCCCAGGCCTGACACCTCCGCCAGAGGTGTCAGTCTTGGACAGGGGACCCCCATCTCCACCCATCACTGGCTCTGACCCCCGCCCAGGCCTGAGGCCTCTGGCCCAGGAATCATGCCTGGGCAGGGGACCCCCATCTCCCTCTGATCGCTTGCTCCACCCCCCACCCAAGCCTGACGCCTCTGACCCAGGCTTCAGGCCTGGGCAAGGGGACCATCATATCCCCCCAATCCCCGGCTCCGCCCCCCACCCAGGCCTGATGCCTCGGCCAGAGGAGTTGATCCTCATCACCCTCCGATCACCAATCACCGGATCGGCCCTTTGACCAGGCCTGAGGCCTCTGGCAGAGGTGTCAGACCTGGGCAGGGGACCCCCAGCTCCCCGCGGTTGCAGGCTCCGCCCCTGCCCAGGCTTAACGCCTCTGGCCAAGACATTAGGCCTGGGCAGGGGACCCCCAGCTCCCCGTGGTTGCAGGCTCTGCCCCTGCCCAGGCCTAATGCCTCTGGCCTAGGCGTCCGGCCCGGGCAGCGGGGACCCGCAGCTGCAGCGGCCCTGCGATCGCAGGCTCCGCTTTAGGCCCAGGCAAGGGACCCCTAGCTCCCGGGACTGCCAGCTTCGACCGTGCCCAGCTCCCATCGCTGGCTCCACCCCTACTTCCTGCTATCACTGGCCAGGGCGGCAAAGGCACCTGATTCTCCGATCATGGCTGGGGGGCAGGGCAAAGGCGGCCCCAGGGCCGCCTTTGCCCTGCCCCCCAGCTCTTAGCTCCCCCCTGGGTTTCCGATCACTGTCAGTGGCAGGGGGCTTCTTCCTGCTTTCCCTTTCGCCTCCCTGCATTGTGCCTACATATGCAAATTAACCGCCATCTTGTTGGCAGTTAACTGCCAATCTTAGTTGGCAGTTAATTTGCATATAGCCCTGATTAGCCAATGAAAAGGGTAGCGTCGTACGCCAATTACCATTTTTCTCTTTTATTAGTGTAGATTAAAAATTAGTCTGTTTTTACTATCTTGAATTTATTCAACACTAAAAGTATATTTTCTATCCACAAGTCTAATGTGAAGTGAAAACTAAGAATCGGTAATGAAGCATAGAGAGCAACTAGTCAAATGTGTTTTATAAACAAAGCCTAAATAATATTACTCCCACAGCAAGAAACATTTGGCATTTCTTAAAATTCTATCTTGATTCTATACAGTAGGGTTTGGAAGTATCTTGAAATATTGAAAGGACTTCATTTCTTCTCATCTCCATAGTCATCTCTGTCCCAACAGATGACTAGTTTATAGGAAATATTCTTTACCTCAATCCCATAAATTTAAACAAAGAGATCCCTAGTTTCAAAGGCAGTTAATGGACTTATTTTCAAAGTCATTAGGTAACATCAGATCACTTCTGTTTTGGAATAAGAACTTACTTTCTTCAGGGAAGTATCATAACTGGCAGATAAAAGACTTGAAAATTTTAAAGCTCATTAAATTAATCACTGGATTTTTTTCAGTATATCTTTTCATGTCATGATCAAGTGTACAGGTAGTAATTTAGCTCAGCAATAAACACTTTTTATGTAGTGAGAATGTTATGAGACAGGATTTTTGAAAATTTTACTCCAAATTTCAGATACCTCATAATAGCTTCTTCTCTTGGAGTAGATTTTGAAAAAAATCTTAGTCACTAGAAACCAATATTTTTTTACTTCTACCCTAGAGATATTTTTTAGAAGTTAGGCTAACAGGTTGGAATAAAATAGAAATGAAAGTCTTAAGAGGACTTCCTTTTTAAAATTATGAACTTATTGAGGTTTTTACCATTGTAGTTATTAACCCATTTCTTACCTCTTTGATATAATACTATTCAATTGCTAATGAGGGATATTTACTCATACAACTTGGTTATAGGAACCTTTATCTTGCCCGTTAAAATTTTAGGCTACAAAGGCTTTTAGAGACTATTTAATTTAATATGTCAGATACTAATAATGAAGGATTTTTCTCAAATAAATAAAACCAGAAATAATAATATAAAATGTTGAGCGGTTTTTAAACTCAAGTAGCCCAATTTATTTTTCTGAATAAGCTAAGCAAGACTGTTGGGGTAGAGAGAAAATAACTTTTATCCCAGTCTCAAGAATTCTCCCCACGCTTCCACCCCAGCCCAGTGTTAAAACATTTCAAAACAATTGAAGTCCATTTAATTTAAATACTTGGTAAGGAATAAGGAATCTTGACTAATATATGACTAGCAATGTGGTAGGTCTTTATTTACATTAATAAATTTCTCATGACTTCTAAATCTCATTAATACTGATAATTATACTTAACATAAATTGACACCTATATGTATCATTATTCTCCTTTTATGGGAAGGAAATAGGATCAGGGAGATTAAAATAAATTTCTTAGTCTCACAAAATTAGTAAATGGTGAAGTGAAGAATTAGAAATTATTTAACTTATTCATATTTCTCAATGAAACATTTTGAGATATCAAGTAATTGGAATAACTACTAGAAATGTTTTTTATCATGACATTCAAGGCCTTCTACAATCTTTTTTTTCCAAGAGGGAAGTGTATAAACTTTTTAAAATACATATCTTTTTATTGATTTCAGAGAAGAAGGGAGTGGGAGCAAGAGATAGAAACATCAATGATGAGAGAGAATCATTGATCGGCTGCCTCCTACACGCCCCCTACTGCGGGTCGAGCCCACAACCTGGGCATGTGCCCTTGACCCGAATTGAACCTGGGACCTTTCAGTCCATGGGCCCATGCTCTAACCACTGAGCCAAACCAGCTAAGGCAAAAATGTATAAATGTAAACATTAATAGTATTACTGTTAAGAATTGGCTCTTTAGTAATCCCAAGAATTTAAGTGGTTATCATAAAAGCTACTTATTAAAAGCTATTAAAACATTATTGAGATCATTTCAAAAGGAAATAATATTTATAGAGTTCTGCTTTAATTGCTTCTGTTGTTTTGTATGAGCATATGTTCTCAGTCAAATAAAAGTACATCATATTACTATCTGTTTTTAAGATGAAATATTCAAGTGAAATTTCATACAAAGGTAAATTCATATAAATTGGCTATGCTTCATTTCTTAGGTGTTTCTTCCATAAATATTTTCACATTGGATTAAAAAATAAATTTTCCAATGATTCCTGAAGTAAATTTGCAATTTGTGCCCTCTTGTAATGCAGATCTGACAGGAGCTCAGGATGGAAGTGTCAGAATGTTTGAATGGGGCCATTCTCAACAGATAACCTGCTTTCGATCTGGCGGCAATTCAAGAGTTACAAGAATGAGATTTAACTACCAGGGAAATAAGGTAGTATATAAAAATACAAATGGGAAAATGGTTTGATTATGTTGGAGGTTTATAAATATTACTACTTTGGGTTTCTGAAGAGTATAGCTCAGTGAGCTAATAGTAAAGCATTAATCTATATGAATTAAAAACAAAAAACCTCTCCAAGAACCCTTATATTTGTTTGGTTCTTCTTGAAAAGACATTATATATATATATATTAAAATTCATTTAAATGATGCTCAAGGACCGAATGATGATAGGACCACCTTCTGTTACACATTTTTGATTAAACATTTGATATATATTTTTGTTTATCCTCTGGAACTTACTCAAAGTATGGTCAGGTACCAGGTAGCAAGTAACATCTGGGAACATCTTAGAGTGCAAATTATTGACTCTACTTCAGACCTACTGAATCACCATCTGCATTTTAACCACATACTCTGATGATATGTACACACATTGAAGTTTTGAGAAGCACTGCTCTAGAACAGGATATTGACAAACTATAGCCATCTGTTTTGTAAATAAAGTTTTATTGGAACACAGATACTCCATTCATTATTTCTTTTCTTTTCTTTTTTTCTTTTCTTTTTTTTTTATTGCTTAAAGTATTACAAAGAGTATTACATATGTCTCCTTTTTTCCCCCCGCCCTTGACAATCCCCTGGCCTCCCCTACCCCCCAGTGTCTTATGTCCATTGGTTATTTTTATATGCATGCATACGAGTCCTTTGGTTGATCTCTTACCCGCCCTCCTCCTGCCCTCCCACCCTCCCCGGCCTTCCTGCTGTAGTTTGACAGTCTGTTCGAGGCAGCTCTGCCTCTGTATCTGTTTTTGTTCATAAGTTTATAATGGTCTTAATTATCTGGAAATGAGTGACATCATGTGGTATTTTTCCTTCATTGACTGGCTTATTTCACTTAGCATAATGCTCTCCAGTTCCATCCATGCTGTTGCAAATGGTAAGAGTTCCTTCTTTTTTATAGCAGCATAGTATTCCATCGTGTAGATGTACCACAGTTTTCTAATCCATTCATCTACAGATGGGCACTTAGGCTGTTTCCAGTTCTTAGCTATGGTGAATTGTGCTGCTATGAACATAGGGGTGCATATATCCTTTCTGATTGGTGTTTCTGGTTTCCTGGGATATATTCCTAGAAGTGTGATCACAGGGTCAAATGGGAGTTCCATTTGTAGTTTTTTGAGGAAACTCCATACTGTCTTCCATAGTGGCTGCACCAGTCTGCATTCCCACCAGCAGTGCACAAGTGTTCCTTTTTCTCCACATCCTCTCCAGCACTGGTCGTTTGTTGATTTGTTGATGATAGCCATTCTGACAGGTGTGAGATGGTACCTCATTGTTGTTTTGATTTGCATCTCTTGGGTGATTAGTGACTTTGAGCATGTTTTCATATGTCTTTTGGCTTTCTGAATGTCCTCTTTTGAAAGGTGTCTATTTAGTTCCTTTGCCCATTTTTTGATTGGATTGTTTATCTTCCTTTTGTTAAGTTGTATGAGTTCCCTATAAATTTTGGAGATTATGCCTTTATCAGATATGACATTAGCAAATATGTTTTCCCACACACTGGGTTTTCTTGTTGTTTTGTTGATGGTTTCTTTTGCTGTGCAGAAGCTTTTTGTTTTGATGTAGTCCCATTTGTTTATTTTCTCTTTATTTTCCAATGCCCTAGGAGCTGTATTGGTGAAGAAATTGCTTCAGCATATATCTGAGATTTTGTTGCCTTTGGATTTTTCTAGTATTTGTATGGTTTCCCGTCGTATATTTAAGTCCTTTATCCATTTTGAGTTTATTTTTGTGTATGGTGTAAGTTGGTGGTCTAGTTTCATTTTCTTGCATGTATCTGTCCAATTTTCCCAACACCATTTATTGAAGAGACTATCTTGACTCCATTGTATGTTCTTGCGTCCTTTGTCAAATATTAATTGAGCGTATTGGTTGGGGCTGATTTCTGGGCTCTCTATTCTATTCCATTGATCTATATGTCTGTTCTTGTGCCAGTACCAGGCAGTTTTGAGAACAGTGGCTTTGTAATACAGCTTGATATCTGGTATTGAGATCCCACCTACTTTGTTCTTTCTCAGGATCGCTGCAGCTATTCGGGGTCGTTTTTTATTCCAGATAAATTTTTGGAGAGGATGTTCTAGGTCTGTGAAATATGCCATTGGTATTTTAATGGGAAGTGCGTTGAATTTATAGATTGCTTTGGGCAGTATGGACATTTTAATGATGTTGATTCTACCAATCCAAGAACATGATATGTTCTTCCATCTCTTTATGTCTTCCTCTATCTCTTTTTTCAACGTCCTGTAGTTTTCTGAGAAGAGGTCTTTTACCTCTTTAGTTAAGTTTATTCATAGGCAGCTTAATTTTTTTGGTGCAATGGTAAATGGGATTGCTTTTTTAGTCTCTCTTTCTGCACATTCACTATTGGTGTATAGAAATGCCATAGATTTCTTGGCATTAATTTTGTATCCTGCTACATTGCCGAATTCTTTTATTAAGTCTAATAGTTTATTGATGGAGTCTTTAGGGTTTTTTAAGTATAATATCATGTCATCTGCAAATAAGGACAGTTTTACTTCTTCTTTTCCAATTTGGATGCCTTTTATTTCTTCTTCTTGCCGAATTGCAATGGCTAATACTTCCGGTACTATGTTGAACAGGAGTGGTGAGAGTGGGCATCCCTGTCTTGTTCCTGTTCTTAGGAGAAATGGTGTTAGTTTTTGTCCATTGAGTATGATGTTGGCTGTGGGTTTGTCATATATGGCTTTTATTATGTTGAGGTATGATCCTTCTACTCCCACCTTGCTGAGAGTTTTTATCAAAAATGGGTGTTGAATTTTGTCAAATGCTTTTTCTGCATCAATTGATATGACCATGTGGTTTTTTTCTTTCAATTTGTTTATGTGGGGTATCACGTTTATTGATTTGCGGATATTGTACCATCCTTGCATCCCTGGGATAAATCCTACTTGGTCATGGTGTATGATCTTTCTGATGTACTGCTGGATCCGATTTGCTAAGATTTTGTTGAGGATTTTGGCATCTATGTTCATGAGGGATATTGGCCTGTAATTCTCTTTCATTGTGTTGTCTTTACCTGGTTTTGGTATTAGGGTGATGCTGGCTTCATAGAATGAGCTTGGAAGTGTTCCTTCCTCTTGTATTTCTTGTAGTAGTCTGAGAAGGATAGGTTTTAGTTCTTCCTTGAATGTTTTGTAAAACTCCCCTGTGAAGCCGTCTGGTGCTGGGCTTTTGTTTGCTGGAAGCTTTTTGATGACTGCTTCTATTTCTTCCATAGTTATTGGCCTATTGAGATTTTTAGATTCTTCCTGATTGAGTTTTGGAATGTTGTATTTTTCTAGGAATATGTCCATTTCCTCCATGTTGTCTAGTTTGTTGGAGTAGAGCTGTCCATAGTATTTTTTAACAATCATTTGTATTTCTGTGGGATCTGTTGTTATTTCGCCTCTATCATTTCTGATTTTGTTGATTTGGGTCCTTTCTCTTTGCTTCTTGGTGAGCCTGGCTAGAGGTTTGTCAATCTTGTTTACCCCTTCAAAGAACCAGCTCTTTGTTTCATTGATTTTATGTATTGTTTTTTTGGTCTCTGTCATTTATTTCTGCTCAAATCTTTATTATCTCCTTCCTTCTGCTCACTCTGGGCTTTTCTTGTTGCTCTCTTTCTAATTCTTTGAGCTGTAGATTTAGATGATTTACTACCATTTTTTCTTGTTTGTTGAGATAGGCCTGTAGAGCTATAAACTTCCCCCTCAAGACTGCTTTCATTGCGTCCCAAAGGTTTTGGATTGTTGTGTTTTCATTGTCATTAGTTTCCAGGATGTTTTTAATTTCTTCTTTGATCTCATTGTTAACCCAATTAATATTTAATAACGTGCTATTCAGCTTCCAAGTGTTTGAGTATTTTGAGTTGTTTTTATTGTAGTTTATTTCTAATATTAAGGCCTTGTGGTCTGAGAAGATGCTTGGTATGATTTCAATCTTCTTGAATTTGGGGAGAGTTTGTTTGTGACCCAATATGTGGTCTATTTTTGAATATGTCCCATGAGCACTTGAGAAGAACGTATATTTTGTGGCTTTGGGGTGAAGTTTTCTGAAGATGTCAATTAAGTCCATCTGATCTAGTGAGTCATTTAGGATTGCTGTTTCTTTGCTGAGTTTTTGTCTAGCTGATTTATCCAGTGATGTCAGTGGTGTATTAAAGTCTCCTACTATGATTGTATTGTTGTCGATCTCTCCCCTGATATCTTCCAGGAGTTTTCTTATGTATGTGGGTGCTCCTGCATTGGGTGCATATATATTTATCAGGGTTATATCCTCTTGTTGTATTGATCCCTTTAGTATTATGAAGTGGCCTTTCTTATCTCTTGTTATGGCCTTCACTTTGAGGTCTATTTTGTCTGATATAAGTATTGCTACCCCAGCTTTTTTTTTCATTTCCATTTGCCTGAAAGATATTTTTCCATCCCTTCACTTTCAGTCTGTGTGAGTCCCTTCTTCTGAGGTGGGTCTCTTGTAGACAGCAAATATATGGGTCATGTTTTTTTATCCACTCAGCCACTTGATGTCTTTTGATTGGACCATTTAGTCCATTTACATTTAAAGTTATTATTGAAAGGTACTTGTTTGTAGCCATTTCTATTTTTTTTTTTTTTTGTGGCTGCTTTCTTTCTGGGCTTTTTAGTTCTTCTTTTTACACCAGTCCCTTTAGCATTTCTTCAATTGCTGGCTTGGTGGTGATAAACTCCCTTAGCCTTTTTTTGTCTGTGAAGCTTCTTATTTCCCCTTCAATTTTGAATGATAGCCTTGCTGGATAGAGTATTCTTGGATTCAGCCCTTTGCTTTGCATCACTTTGTAAATTTCTGTCCATTCTTTTCTGGCCTGATGTGTTTCTGTTGAGAAATCATTTGATAATCTGATGGGGGATCCTTTGTAGGTAACTCTCTGTTTCTTTCTTGCAGCCTTTAAGATTCTGTCTTTGTCTTGTACATTTGCCATCATTATTATGACGTGTCTTGGTGTGGGTCTTTTGGGGTTTATCTTGCCTGGGACTCTCTGTACTTGTGTAACTTTTTTCTTCCCCCATCTGGGAAGTTTTCTGACATTATTTCTTCAAATAGATTTTCTAATCCTTGCTGCTCTTCTTGTCCTTCTTGCAGCCCTATTATGCGTATGTTACTTCGTTTCATGTTGTCCCGAAGCTCCCTTAGGCTCTCCTCCTGCTTTTTAATTATTTTCTCCAGTTGCTGTTCAGATTGAGCTTGTTTCTCTGCCTTATCTTCTAATTCACTAATTCGGTCCTCTGCTTCTTCTAGTCTGCTGTTGAAACTTTCCATGGTGTTTTTGATTGTAGCTATATCACTTTTCATTTCTTCCTGATTCTTGCATAGGTTGTTGATTTTCTCATCCATCCGGTGAATGAATTGTACAACCATTATTCTGAATTCTTTTTCTGTCATGTTGCATGCTTCAACTTCATTAATGTCCTTTCTTGGTGACTCCTCATTGCCTTTCCTCTGAGTGTTGTTTTGTCTCTTCATTCTGATTATCTCCCGATGGTTCAAACGTCGAGTTGCGTGGGCCTGGGCCGTGTGCAGTGGGAGCCTCCCACCACCCTAGTGTCACTGAAGAGCTCTGACACTAAGATGTGTGGTTGTTGTGGGTTGGTGGGAACCAGGCTCGCTCAGAGTCAGTGTTGTCAGCGCTCAATGTGGCCTCGTAGGCGCCCTTAGAATCAGGGACCCTGCCTGCACCGTGCTGAAACAGAGACCCCCCTGAGGCGTGTTGAAAACCAGAGCCCCCTAGCGTGTGCCAGGAGTCAGAGTTCCCCAGAATCCATTATCAGAGTCTCTGTTGCTTCGCGTGACCTTGCCTTGAGAATCAGGGTCCCTGTGTGCCTTTGCACCAGGAATTGGAGTTACTGGCTCTTAGTATGAATGCACAGGAATCAGGATCTCAGGCGCAAGTGAAAAGAAACACAGTCAAGTCACTGGTGCTTGGTGCTGCCTCCTGCCCAGAGAATTGGGGTCCCTGGGCCTGTGATAGGCGGGACAAATTCCTGGTGTTCCCGCGATTGCTCCCAGCCCAGGGCTCAGAAGCTGGCAGTGCGCCTAGGCTCAGTTCCTGGGGTTCTCGCGTTTGCTCCCAGCCCAGGGCTCAGAAGCCGGCAGTGCGAGTAGGATCAGTTCCAAGGTGCTCACGCACTTCCAGGCTAAAGTTCCTGGAGCGCTGAGGCCCCGGCAAGGGGTGGGTCTATCAGTTAGTTACTCTGGCGCTGCCTGCAAGCCTGCGGGAAGGGGGGATGGGCTCTGTTACTCACGGATCTGCCTCGGGGATTTCTGAACTTTTGGTGTCCGCAGGTCTGTAGCTGTGGTCGCAGGTCTCTGTCCCCAGTGGCTGCAGGGTCCTGGTATGCGTCTGAGATCAGACTGGGTGGTGCTGAGGCCAGGATCCTAGTCTCAAGCAGCTCTGTTTCCCAAGATGGCGTAGTCGCTGTGCCTGTACTGGCTGCCCTGGAGTGTCCGCGCAGGGAGCGGGACTCCGCTGCCTAAGACTGCCCGGTTTAGCAGCCCCTTAGAAGACCTGCAGAATCTAACTGTCCCTAGCTCATACACACACACCACACACGTCCACACACTCCTCTATCACTTCCTTGCGCTCTCACACTCTCTCCCTCCCTACCTTCCTGCTGGTCGCCATTTTGGAAGTCCCCTCATTATTTGTTTTCTATGGTTACTTTTCCACTATAACAGCAGAGTTCAAGAGAACAAAGACTTTATAGCTGGCAAGCCTAAAATAATTACTGTAGGGTCTTTAAGGAAAAGTGTTGCCCAGCCAGTGTTGCCCAGTGGTTGAGAGCCAACCCATGAACCAGGAGGTCATGGTTCGATTCCCAGTCAGGGTACATACCCGGGTTGTGGGCTCAGTCCCCAGTAGAAGGTGTGCAGGAGGCAGCCGATCAATGTCTCCCATTGATGTTTTTATCTCTCTGTCCCTTTCCCTTACTCTCTAAAGATCATGAACCAGGAGTAAAGAAGGGCCTACCAAGTACTAGAAATATTGAGAAACAACACGTGCTAAACATATCCTGATTATTTAATTTTTGTTTTATTTTTAATTCAAGGATAAAGAGAGCTTCTAGGAAGGAAAAGAGGTAACAATGGTTACTTAGAGCCTCTCCACTACCCTCTCCAAAAATTAATGGCATTGCCTTCAAAATAGAGGCTACAAATAGACAGTAGAACAGCGATAGCGAACCATTTGAGCTCGGCGTGTCAGCATTTTGAAAAACCCTAACTTAACTCTGATGCCGTGTCACATATAGAAATTTTTTGATATTTGCAACCATAATAAAACAAAGATTTATATTTTTGATATTTATTTTATATATTTAAATGCCATTTAACAAAGAAAAATCAACCAAAAAAATGAGTTCGCGTGTCACCTCTGACATGCCTGTCATAGGTTCGCCATCACTGCAGTAGAACAATACTCACAGAATTCTGATGTACAGTGAGAACTATGAGTTTGATGTCTATCCAAACTATTATTCAGATTTGACAGCAAAATAAACACATTTTTTAAGTATGCAGAGACTTGGTACTTTCTATATACTCTTTCTGAAAAACATACCTAAATCTACTCCAAAAAACTTAAGAAAAATAACAAAAAGGATAGCCCCTGGAAAAATATCTATAACAAATATAGTAAGAGTTGGTTTATATCTAATATTAGCCCTATCAATCAGATTTTTAGAAGACAACTTAATAGAGAGGTAGGCAAAGGATATGTACAATCAACATTAAATTATGCATGGCCAATAACCTTTATTAAGAATTGAAGTAATGCAGTGTTTACTAATGTGTAAGAAAAGTGGGAGAGTAAGTTGGTATTACCTCTTAGGATTTAATTTTGTCTTTAATTACCAATTTTAGATAATGTCCTTTGACAAAGCTTTCCCATTTCTAGATATCTATCCTACATAAATACTCAAAGGTATATGTACAAGAATGTTCAAAGTAACACTTTTTATGTGGGGAAAATTGGAAACTGTCTATAGGGAAAAGTTTTAAAAACTTATAACTATATAGTGTAATGCTACACAACACAAGAATGAAGGTGATTTATATGTACCAATGTGGAAAGATGGCTATAAGTTAAAAACATAATTGTAGAATTGTGTATTTATTATGATTCTAACTTTTAAAAAATTATGTATGTGTGAATTGTTGAATATTTGTAGAACAAATCTCGAAGGGAACCCATAAAATTGTTGTTAATTGTTAGGCCTGGAAATGGGAGAAGGCAATAGTCCAAAGTAGACATTTGCTTTATTTTATATACTTTTTATAAATATGCATTATTTTTATAATCTAAAGGAAAAAATTGCCAGCAGCCTTACTCATCCTTCAAGATCTGTATCATATAATCCCTTTCTGGATTTTTTGACATCTTCCCAATCAAATTGCCCTGAGTTCCCATAGTGGAATTCTTTTTACTGTGATAATCTTTGTTTCATTGTATTCTCTAATGTTATTTACATGTTTTCCTTGTTGTATATTTCTGGAAGTATCATTTTGTCTTTTTCAAAATGAACAGTTTTCTATCTTATACATGCTAAAACTTTATCACTTAGCTTAATGTATAAATCCAGCATCCTATTTTTGGAGTACTTACAGAGAATATATAGATTATGCTGTTGGTTAGCATTAATAAAATGGGTCTCTGATGTTTATTTTTTTAATGTCTAACCTTAAAATTTTTAAAACAGTACCTAAATGATTTTCTGGATGCATAGGTGAAGTGAAATGTTAAACAATTTTTAATCAAATGTTTAGGAGTCAACATATGGGATTCAAAGTAAGGGTAAGGGTAAATGTGTGCTTCTGTATTTGTATTAAACACTTAAATATTTTTTCTCTAAGTTTGGAATAGTTGATGCTGATGGATATTTAAGTTTGTATCAAACAAACTGGAAATGTTGTCCAGTCACTGGAAGCATGCCTAAGCCATACCTGGTAAGCCCAAAATTCCTAACTTCAAAATTTTATGAATTTTTATTTTAAAGACACTAAGAATATGTATTTGAGGCAAGAAATATTAAAGCCAAAAAAATAAAATCTGCCTAGTCCTATGTATTCAACAGTTTACTATAAGCTCCTGTCCTTGTATTATGCGAAAATTACTCTGTAAGGCATAAAAATCTCTGGTAACTTGTAAAATTAACCTGTTTATAACCAACATGGCACCTCCAGAGACCAATGCAAACTGTGAGTTACTCAAACCCTTTTCTAGCCTCACTAAGCTGCAGTGGGTATTACACCTAAAAAGAATGATCAAAAGCCCAGTGCATCTGGTTGCCCTTCTGCGTTATTCCTCATGAACAAACAAAGTAGAAAGTGTATTCTATAGCTGGTACTATTATTTTCTTGCTCATCTCTTTTAAAAAAAATTGATACATTTCAATTCAGGATCACACAGGCTTAATGAATTTTCTACATCTTCACAAGCACTGAATTTATATATAACATATTCTTTAGTGAAGCCCTTTATAGGACTAAGCAATATCTATCAAGAAAATATTAAGAATATGGGTTAAGATTCTGATAATTCACCTAAGGTTAAATGCTTGAATATAGTACTAATCTAATGAAAGCAAACAAGGGAAAGTTGATGAGATAACTTTATTTTTCCCTATATTTTTATTAAGCCAACAGATTCAAATATACACATTTATGTTCCCTAAGGGACTGTTTTTGTATGATTTTTTAATTTCTAAAGAGATAAATTGGATTAAAATGTTCATTATTGACTTTGGGGGAGTAAAGTAGATTTGTTTGTTTTAAGGACATATCCTCTAGCCCAGCTCCAATAGTGGTCAGGGAGGAGTGGGGAAGTGACTCAGAGGAAAAAATCTTCATTTGATGATTTTGACATACTTTAAAAATTCATTTATTAGCCCCGCCTGCATGGCTGAGTGACTGAATGTCAACCTATGAACCAGGAGGTCACGGTTTGATTCCTGGTCAGGGCACATGCCTGGGTTGTGGGCTTTATTCCCAGTGTGGGGCATGCAGTAGGCAGCCGATCATGATTCTCTCTCATCATTGATGTTTCTATTTCTCTCTCTCCCTTTCCCTTCCTCTCTGAAATCAATACAAATATTTTTTAAAGTCATATTTATTGAAGAGAAACATCTGAACAAACATAACTTGGAAGTCTTTATAATTAATTAAACCTCTCATAATATTTTTAAGTTATTATTTGAAGGAATATTGAAAGACACTGTAAATTTTTAAATTTTGTTAATATTAGTAAAACATTTTAATTCATATACTAGAGGCCCGGTGCACAAAATTCGTGCACGGGGGCTGGGTCCCCTCAGCTCAGCCTGCACCCTCTCCAATCCGGGACCCCTTGGGGGATGTCCTACTGCCGGTTTAGGCCCGATCCTGGGACAGCCCTCTCATAATCCTGGACTGCTGGCTACTAATCACTCACCTGCCTGCTTGCCTGGTCTCCCCTAACTGCCCCTCTATCCCTGCCTGATCACCCCTCACTCCCTCTGCATGCCAGCCTGGTCACCCCTAATTGCCCCCCTGCCATCCTGGTTGCCCCTAACTGCCCCCCCCCCCCCGCTGGCCTGGTCACCCCCAACTGCCCCCCCACCAGCCTCGTTGCCCCTCACAGCTCCCCTGCTGGCCTGGTCGCCCCACATAGCCTGCTTGTTCAGTCATTTGGTCGTCCCTCACTAACCCCCCTGCTGGCCTGGTCACCCCATGCAGCCTGCTTATTCAGTTGTTTGGTCACCCCTCACTAACCCCCCTGCCAGCCTGGTGAGGCAGCCATCTTGTTCTTGTAAGGATGAGAGGGTTAATTTGCATATTACCTCTTTATTATATAGGATATGAAAAATTATTTAAAACTTTAAATATTTCTGAAAATAAATAATTTTGCCTGAGAATCTAGTATCCTAGTTTCTGTCTTCTAAGACAAAAATTTTTACAGATATTCCAAGGGAAATATTTAGAGTTTAACCTTTTGTTTCCCTTTGAACTTTTGGTTGAAGAAAAGCAAAGGGCCTCATAAAGGGTCATGACATATGCAGCTTATTTAAATGGTTCAGGAATAGGTGTGTGTATGTGTGCATGGGTGTAAGTATATGCAAGAAGGTGAAGCAAAGCAAATGTGGCAAATGTTAAAAATTGGTGAATCTGGGTAAAGGGTGTATGAGTATTTTCTGTTTTACCCCTGAAATTTTTCTAAAGTTCAGGGGGTGAGGCGGGAGGGGAGGAAATGCAAAGGCTTTAAGTAAGCCACAAATTACATGACCATTTTTTAATTAATGCATCTACCTGGTTATGAAACTGTTAGTAACATTAACATTTGCTGTTTATAACTATTACAGACTTGGCAGTGTCATAACAAAACAGCAAATGATTTTGTCTTCATTAGTTCCTCCTCTCTAATAGCTACAGCTGGTCTTTCAACTGACAATAGGTAAGAGATTATAACTGAAATTTAAGTGCATATGAAATAGCTGAGGTTTATTTCTAATTGCTTTATGTCTTTACATCTCAAGAATGTTTTTATAATCATGCCTTTAAATATATTTATTATAAAAATTCTTTCTTTGGGCATTTTAGTATTCTAATTGTAAATTTAACGGTATTCTGGTGCCATTAAAAACAAATCCAGGTAGCGTAGGGGGAGTCGAATACATGGTGATGAAAGGAGACTTTATTTTGGGTGGTGAACACACAAATCATAGAATTGTACACTTGAAACCTATATAATTTTAATAAGCAATGTCGCTTCAATAAATTAAATAAAATTCAAAATTTTTTTGAAAAAAATCCATTCCTTTTGTATTGTTAATATTCTAATGTTAAGATTTGAGTGTAAGGAAGAAGGTTTGGTTGTTGTTGGAATTAATTTTTCCCCATATGATTTCCTGTGTTAAGAAAGCTTGAGGGAAAAAAAACCCAAAAACTCAATTAGTTATTGGCCATGCTATTTAGTTAATGCTCACTATGGCTCTATTAGCTAGACCAGCGATTTTCAACCTTTTTCATCTCATGGCATACATTAACTATTAAAATTCTGCAGCACACCTAAAATATATTAATTTTTGCCCATCTGACAAAAAAAAGGTATAATTTTGATTGACATAAAAATTATTATCTACCATATTTGCTCCAAAATGACTTTTTAAAAAAAAAATCAGGTGTCTACACTTGTATGTAAGGATTTCTGGTACCAAGAATTAATCAATCACATGCTACCTTTTTATGTAACATGACCAATGAGATTTGACTCTATTATATGATCTATATATTTATGGTTCAAGACAGGGCATTCACACCGGATGGCTATTGTTGTGTTGGCTGTTGTCATTTTTTTAATTTGACAATCTAAGGGAAGAGAGGTCAGTATCCCTGAATACATAGTCGGGTATTTCATGTTTTCAAAATTCTTGCAACCAACTAGTTGAAATCACTGACTGTTTCACAAAAAGAAACTAAGATTGTTAATTGTACATTAGCTAATAAGTGATAGCCTGTCTCCATCCCCTCAAAAGTCTTTAAATATGTCTTCCCCTGCCTCCATCTCCACATCCCCACTTTTGACTTCCTTCATACAGCTGAGTTATGAGGTCAAGGCCAACTGAGGCTGGTGAGCTTTTATATTTAGGGGTATAGCCTCATTTTGCCCTAGAAATGGGACTGTAGGAATATGGAGTTTTTAACCCATCTTCCATAGAAATTCTTGGTGCCTCCTTTGCAACTCATGGAAAGGCATAAAAGCTGCTCCCATTCATAGTAGAAATAAGTTTTCTTTGCACTCCAGAAAATTCAGTGTATCCTATTTGTGTATGGGAGTCTGTTAGAGAATCAGTGAATATAAAAAGTAGCTTCCCTATTCAGGCTTCATATAGTAGTATTTGTAAATACATGTTAATATGAATTATTCAATTTTATGCGTTATTAGTTTTTAAACTTTGTTTAAAATTAATCATACATAAATATATTGGTTACTTGTATTTGGTGTGTTTATAAATTTAAGAACTTTCTGAGAGAGCAAGGTTTAAATGTTACGTTACAATATGAGACATACTTTTTATTCTGTTAACTTTGTGTCACTCAAGAATAATCTTTTTTTTTTTTTTTTCCAGAAACATATGTTTGTGGGATACTCTTGTAGCATCTGCCAATAGTTTAGTTCATGGTAAGTTTTGAAAGCATTTTATAAATATTGAAATTCAAGAAATTCATAAACTAAATATTATTTTTAAATGAATATGGTTTTTTAAATGGCATATTTATTAGCCCATGAGGTTTATTTTGTGCTTGGTGGCACAGTTTAAAAGCAGAAATAATGCAGTATGCATAATTAACCCTTCACTATACCTTAATGAGGGACAGTAGAACAGATAATATAAAAATCATTTGTCTTTACTTTGGATCTGATGGTTATAAGTCATCATTGTGAACATCAATTATTGCATAACATTTTGTTCCCACTCACCATTCCTATTTAACTAACATTGTACTGGAAGACCTAACTAATGCAATAAGACAAATGGAAATAAAAGGTATACAGATTGGAAGAGTAGAAAAAGAATGTTTTTATTCACAAGTGAAACAAATATGTCTGTAGAAAATCCCTTAGAATCTACAAAAACCACTTCCAAGAATGAATGAATGAGTATAGCAGAGTACAGAATACATGATCAATACTAAAGTCAGTTGCTTTCCTATAGACCAACAATTGGCATTTGAAATTTAAAAAATACTACCATTTATAATATCCAAAATAATGAAATATTGAGGCATAAATCTAACAAAATATGTATAGCATCTGTTGGAGAAAAAATATAAAAGATAAAAGAAATCAAAGATCTAAATAAATAGATATTCCATATCCACAGATTGAAATACTCCATATTATTAAGTTGTCAGTTCCAACATCATAGATTCAATCCTATCTAATTAAAGTCCCAGCAAGCCATTTTACACGTATAAACAAACTGGTTCTAAAGTTTGTAGAGAGAGGCAACAGATCTAGAATACTAAGAACTTTAGAAAAACAAACTTGGAGAACTCACATTACCTGATTTTAGATCTTACTATAAAGCTGTAATAATTAAGATATTGTGATATTGGCTTAAGAATAGACACATATCATAGAACAGGATACAGACATACCTCAATGATGTTACTAGTTCAGTTTTGGACCACCACAATAAAGTGAATATTGCAATATAGGCATACATCATTTTATCGCACTTCCCTTTTTTGAGCTTCACAGATGTTGCATTTTTTACAAATTGAAGGCAAGATCTTCCACTAGCACAAAGATTCCTACTTGCTTTATTGCTGTATTCTTTTATTGCAGTGGTCTGGAACTCAATGGCAGTATCTCTGAGGTATGCCTGTAAAGCGAGTCACACAAGATTTTTGGTTTCCCATTGCCTATAAGTTATGATTACACTATACATACTGTAGTCTTTTTAGTAACTATTGCTCTGTGGTATGTGATGCTGTTTGATAGCATTTTATCCACAGTTGAACCTGCTTCTGCTTATTCAACTAAGTTTATGTAATATTCTAAATCCTTTGTTGTCATTTCAACAATCTTCACAGCATTTTCACCAGGAGTAGATTCCATCTGAAGACATCTTTCTTTGCTCATCCATAAGAACCAACTCAGCATTTACCAAGTTTTAGCAATTCGGTCACATCTCCAAGCTCCACTTCTAATTCTGGTTCTCTTGTTATTTCCATCACTTCTGCAGTTACTTTCTCCACTGAACTCTTCAACCCCTCAAAGTCATCCAGAAGAGTTGGAATCAACATCTTCTAAACTCCTGTTAATATTGATATTTTGACCTCTTCCCATAGATCACAAATGTTCTTAATGGCATCTAGAATGGGGAATCCCTTCCAGAAGGTTTTCAATTTACTTTGCCCAGATCCATCAGAGTAATCACTACTTATGGCATCTATAGACTTAGGAAATGTATTTCTTTTTTTAAAATATGTTTTTGTGAGGAAAGAAGAGGTATAGGGAGATGGAACATCATCAATTGACTGCCTCTTATGCGCCCCTTAATGGGGATCAACACCACAAACTGGACATGTGCCCTGTCCAGGAATCAAACCCATGATTACTTGGTTTCTGGGTTGATGCTCAACTGCTGAGCCACACTAGCCAGACAAAATGTATTTCTTAAATAATAAGAATTGAAAATTGAAATTACTGATCCATGGGCTACAGAATGGATGTTGTGTTAGCAGGCATGAAAATATGAATCTTGTACATCTCCATCAGAGCTCTTGGGTGAGCACATGCATTGTCAATGAGCAGTAATAATTTAAAAATAATTTTTTTTCTGTGCAATAGGTCTCAACAGTGGGCTTAAAATAGTCAGTAAAGCCCTACCAGTTTGGCTCAGTGAATACAGTGAATAGAGCTTTGGCCTACGGACTGAGGGCTCCCAGGTTCAATTTTGACCAAGGGCACATGCCTGGGTTGCGGGCTTGATCCTCAGTAGGGGCCATGCAGGAGGCAGCCAATCAATGATTCTCTCTCATCATTGATGTTTCTCTGTCTCTCTCTTTCTCTCTCTCTCTCTCCCTTCCTTTCTTAAAATCAATAAAGAAATATATTTTAAAAAATAGTCGTTGCTGAAGCACATTATAAACAGATATGCAGTCATTCAGGCTTTGTTGGTTCTTTTTTGATGTTAATCCTCACCTGAGGATATTTTTACATTGATTTTTAGAGAGTGGAAGGGGGGCGGGGGAGAGACAGACAGACAAACAGACAGACAGACAGACACATCAATTGGTTGCCTCCTGCATGCTCCCCAACCAGGGCCAGGGATTGAGCCAAGGTACATGCCCTTGACTGGAATCGAACTTGGGAACACTCTATCCATTAAGCCAAACCAGCTAGGGCATGTTGTGGTTTTTTTTATAGAGCACAGGCAGAGTTGATTTAGCATAATACTTACGGGCTAAATAACATAGGATTTTTGGAGTGTAAGTGAACATTAGCTTCGACTTAAAAGTTCCCAGCTGCATTAGCCCCAAGAAAGAAAGTCAGCCCATCCTTTAAAGCTTTGAAACCAAGCTTGACTTCTTTCTAGCTATGAAAGTCCTAGATCAGTGATGGCGAACCTTTGAGCTCGGCGTGTCAGCATTTTGAAAAACCCTAACTTAACTCTGGTGCCGTGTCACATATAGAAATTTTTTGATATTTGCAACCATAGTAAAACAAAGATTTATATTTTTGATATTTTATATATTTAAATGCCATTTAACAAAGAAAAATCAACCAAAAAAATGAGTTTACGTGTCACCTCTGACACGCGTGGCATAGGTTCGCCATCACTGTCCTAGATGGTATCTTCTTCCAATATAAGGCTGTTTCATCTACACTGAAACTCTGTCATTTCATTATCTTAGCGGGATCTGGATAACTTGCTGTAGCTTCTCCATCAGCACTTGCTGTTTCACCTTGCACATTTTAAGTTTTGAAGACAGATTCTTTCTTTAAACCTCACGAACCAAACTCTGCTAACTTCCAACTTGCTTTCTGTAGTTTCCTCACCTCTCTCTGTCTTTATAGAATTGAAGAGAGGTAGAGCCTTGCTCTGGCTTAGTTTTGACCTAAGGAAATATTGTGGCTGGTTTGACCTATCTGGACCACTGAAACTTTCTCCAAATCAGTAATAAAGCTGTTTTGCTTTCTTATCATTTGTGTGTTCGCTGGAGTAGCACTTTTAATTTTCTTCAAGAACTTTTCCTTTGCATTCACAACTTGGCTCACTAGTGCAAGAAGTCTAGCTTTCTGCCTATCTTGGCTTTTGACATGCCTTTCTCACTAAGTTTAATCATTTCTAGCTGTTGATGTAAAGTGAGAGATGTGAGACTCTTCCTTTTACTTGAACACTTAGAGGCCATTGTAGGGTTATTGATTGATCTTATTTCAATATTGCTGTGTCTCAGGGAATAGGGAGGCCTGAGGAGAGGGAAACAGATGGGGGAACAGCCAGTCAGAACATACTCAACATTTATTAAGTGTGTCATCATATAGGCATGGTTCATAGCACCCCAAAACAATTATAATAGTAACATCAAAAATCACTGACCACAGATCATCATAACGAACATAATAATAATGAAAAGGTTTGAAATATTGAGAGAATTATCAAAATGTGACAGAGCCGCAAAGTGAGCAAATGCTGTTAGAAAAATGGCGCTAACAGACTTGCCCTATACAGGGTTGCCACAAGCAATACAGTGTCTGTGAAGTACAAAAAAGTGAAACAAAGCAAGGTATGCTTGTAGGTAGCCCAGTAATAAAGTCACACATGAATAGTGGATTGATTGTTAATAAAGATACAAAGACAATTCAGTGGAGACAGTTTTTCAACAAATAATTGGATGCTGATATGCAGAAAAATAATAGGATGCTGATATGCAGAAAAATTAACCTCTCCCTTTTCATGAAAATTAACTAAAAATGGATCATAGAGTTAAATACAAACTACAAAATTCCTAGAACAAAATGTAGGAGAAAATCTAGGTGTTCTTGGGTTTGGTGATGACTTTTTAGATACAAAACCAAAAGCATAACCCATGAAAGAAATAATATATTTTAAGATTTTTAAAATTATTCACTTATCAACATTTGAATAGCAAATAAGCATATGAAATGATGTTCAGCATCAATAGTTATCAGGGAAATGCAAGTTAAATTCACCATAAGATACTACTCTAGCCGAAACCGGTTTGGCTCAGTGGATAGAGCGTCGGCCTGCGGACTGAAAGGTCCCAGGTTCGATTCCTGTCAAGGGCATGTACCTGGGTTGCGGGCACATCCCCAGTGGGAGATGTGCAGGAGGCAGCTGATCGAAGTTTCTCTCTCATCGATGTTTCTAACTTTCTATCTCTCTCCCTTCCTCTCTGTGAAAAATCAATAAAATATATTTAAAAAAAAAAAAGAAAAATTACAAATTAAAAAAAAAAAAAAGATACTACTCTATACACTGAAATGGCCAAAATTAAAGATTCTAGTATAACAAGTGTTGGTGAGGATATGGAAAAACCGGAACACTCATGATTTATTGATAGAGGTATGAGGTTGCATAACCACTTTGGAAAACTGTTTGTTAGTTTCTAATAAAGTTAAACACACACTTAATATGACCCAGCAGTATATATTCATTCATATATATATATCCATATATCCAAGAGAAATGAAAACACATGTCCACAAAAACACATGTTCTAACATTTCACCTTGGCCAAAAGCCAGAAGTCTGTTTCTTATACTATTAAATTATTTTTACTTTTTTTTTTCCTTTCAGCTTTTATTTGCCATGATAGTGGAGCCACTGTTTTAGCATATGCTCCAAAACATCAGCTACTAATATCATGTGGCAGAAAAGGTTTTACATGTGTCTTTGACCTTCAGCAACGACAACAAAGGCAGCTTTTCCAGAGCCATGATTCTCCTGTTAAAGCTGTTGCTATTGATCCAACTGAAGAGTACTTTGTTACAGGATCTGCTGAAGGCAGCATAAAGGTAAACAGTAATGCCACAATATCTACAAAAAGAAATCTTCAGAAACCTTAGGTCTTTAATCATAATTGATGATGTTAGTCTCTTTAAATAATATATATATATATTAACAACTCCTTTGTAGTCAACCACATTAATTGTTATTTAATAAATCTTTTAACAAATGAAGTAATGATTAATTTGAAAATTATCTTTTTCAGATATGCTTAATTAATGCATATAAAAGAACTAGATTTTTCCATGGATATAAATACATTTCAGATGTTAAAATTAGTCTTGACTGCATGTTAAGCATTACTGAATTCTATTTCAGGTACCATGAAATATACTGACATATTTCCTTATGCCATTTTTATTTATTTATTTATAGTTTAGCATGCAACTACTCAGTGCCTGATTCAGTAATTCTGAATGTACCTGGATAAGTCCTGCCTATAACAGTCCTTCTTAAACCCCACTGTGTTTAAAACCCAGGGGTTTTTTAAATGTTAAGCAGCTTATTAAAAATGTACCCCACTCCAAAAGTTCTATTGTTAGGTCCCACCCCAAAAAATACTTAGTAAGTCCAAGGTTCAGGAATGTGTATTTTTATAACACAAACCTAGTGGTTTTGATGGAGAGTCCTCTGGCCACACTTGGAAACACCTGCAGAAATAAGTTAGTTTAGACTAGTCCCTAAATTATTCTAATGGTCAGCAATCTACTGGGGGTGTTTGATTTCTTAGAATCCATTAATTTAAATGCTAGAGAGTCTATTTAGTGCAAATAAATTGGACTACTTTGTTAGAACTGGCATATTATTTTCAAAATTCTTAGCAAGAAAAAATTATATTTGAACTGCCCTCAGTTTAGGCAGTTTATACTGTGTTTTAGAATAGTTCTTTATTTTGTACTGAGTTTTATCTAATTGAGTAAAAAAAAAGATTTGAAAGTAAACAATGTAGTATATTCTGAAGTCACAGTTTAACAAGTATGTCTAGAATGGTAGAAATTAATTTATTTCTTAAAGAAAAGTAAGATTTTTGTTCATGAGATCTAAAAATAAATAAATAAATAAATTGGTTTCCCTAAATTTAAAACAATGTCCTGAAAGCATTTAGGTTCCACATAAGTGAAGATTCTTATAAATTACTTTAGGGACAGACATATTTATTTAGAAAGGGATGAAAATAGAAAGTTTCTATTTAGTAAATTAATTATTCTGAAGTTATAATAATTAACCTTATCTTGTAGTTGGAACATAGATTTGCCTTATCTGAGGCCTCTAGGTATCTAGTGCTTTTCAGCGGTTCTGATCCCATGGGGGTATTTTACGTTATAGAGACAAGATTACTTCACTATAGAACTACACATCAAAAGGTTTGCTGAGAGATAGGAAATTTTTATGGTAGTCCCTATAATATTACAAATTTTTGTAGCATTGTACACTTAACATCCTTGTGCCTAAATTTCCTCATCTCCAATGCAGGGTTAAAAATACCTCTCTTACTGGATGGGTTTTGAAGAATGTAATAATATCTAAGTGAGTTACATCCTATTCAGAACTCAGTCAGGCCTACACAGGCTTTTCTCCATCTTTGTTTTAGAAATTCCTTTTCTGCACAGGAAGACAGGCCTAAATATTATATTTGTACTTTTTAGGTAATCATCAACCCCAAGTTTTATTTTGTTCTTAATATCTTGCAGATTTGGAATCTCTCTACCTTTAGTCTTCTTCACACTTTTATCAGTGAACATGCTCGGCAATCCATTTTCAGAAATATCGGAACTGGAGTGATGCAAATTGAGACAGGGCCAGCAAATCACATTTTTTCATGTGGAGCTGATGGAACCATGAAAATGAGGATACTGCCGGATCAGTTTAGCCCATTAAATGAAGTATTGAAACATGATGTGAAATTTATGTTGTAACATTTTGACAATAAGATCTATAATTTAGTACCTATTCCATAGAAGTGGCCAACACATATAATGTACATTGGTTACTCTCAATGCCACAAATAAGCTAATGCTTTCTTGTTTCCATATTTATTTTATGGAGCTTTGCCCTTGATGCACTGATGCCTTAAAAATTAACAAGGTCATTCAGAATTAGACTCTGTTGCCCAAACTAGAATGTATAAGTAATGCTGTAACATTACATATTTATAGTGTGTTATAGTGAGGATGTCACAGTGTCAAATGAGTTTTGTTTTCTTATGGTTGATAAAAGTCTTCTGCAGATACCTCTGCATGAGTTTCTTCCACAGTAAAAATACCTTTTATGTAAAAGCAGTTGCATATCCATCATCACTTAATTCACTATGCTCTCAGTTCCTTTTTCAAACTTATACATCTCAAAGTCTTCTCTTAACTAATGATAGATTGATATTTGAGTAAGAATCAAAAAAATAATGTACATCTCCATTAAAACTATTATTGGGACTTCAGTGATAAATGAGCCAAGTGGCTCATTATATAAGTTTTCAAGTTTCCCTACTGGAGCCCAAGTGTGTGTATGTGTGTGTGTGTATATATATGTGTGTGTGTATGTATGTATGTGTATATATATACATATATGTATGTATGTATATATGTGTGTGTGGTTGTGTGTATATATGTAATATACCTTGCACATCTTATTTGAACATACTTTGTGTATATATGAGAAAACTACAAGTCTTTTCATGTGTTTTTGCGCCATTACTACTACCACCAGAATAACAACTTTTTTTGCAGCTATTTGTTTTCATGTTCTTAAAAAATTTTTTTTGAATTCCCATCGAATTTTCACATGAATTTCAGGAAGACTTCCAGGATTATTATTTTAAAGATTACATTGAGTCAAACATGTCTTAGCAGGCAATAACAATTCTGTGTTGGTATATATGAGACACTTAAAAGTAAGTTTATAAATTAATGAAAGGATTTTTTGATCATCAAACAAACATTTTACTTAAATTTTATTTTTTAGGTGCTTTTAGTCTCAAAAGTTGTGAAAACCTTATAGCAGTGTTTTTAAAAACAAATGTGAAAACAGTCAAATTAAATAGGTAGTATTTACAAGTGTAAAATACCTGCCAGATTTACCATTAATAGAAAATAAACTGAACCTTATATTTTATTATTTTTGCCAAAATATATTATTTTATTATAAAATATGACCAAAATATTAAAAATGCAGTGCTTTTAACTTAGATGTGCTAACCCTATTTCTCTCTGTTTTGCTATACCTTTTCTGATTCAGAATTATAGAAAACTTGATAAATACTTGATTTTAACCAAGGAGACAGGTGATTGGAACTAAGTGTTTGAGGGACAATTATATGCTATTGAGCTTAAATATATTTTGTTAATAGGGACTATAAGGACATTTTTATGTAACAAAGTATAAACAGCTATTATCTTGGAAATTAAAGAGTGAAATAAAACAAAGAAAAGAAGGGCTGGTAAAATGAATTTTATAATATCCTCAGGATACTTTTATCTTAAAAGTATATTGTTAAATATTTTGTAAATTGTATCCATAATTTTAAATGTGTTGAGCAAGTTGCAGTGAAAATACTGTCATTATGTAGAGAGTTTATGTGCACATAATAACCTGTACCATAAATTGTGCAGTAACAGCACGTGACTGTTGCCATGGAGGAATCTGTGACAGCATTGCAAACAATACCATTGTTTGATGTAGTTAAGCTTAAATTATTTTTCAGTAATTTCTTCACAAATCAAGATTCAAAAGGCTTTAAACATTTTTAATAAGAAAATTTATTATGCTTGGAAAAAAGGCATTGTGGGTGAACTATTATGCATTTTAATTGAGGGTTTATATGAATAATAAATTATGTAAGCCCATATGTAATTACATCCAGAGTCATAATATTTTAAATAAACAATCATGCAGTGACTTTTTTTTAGCATGCTATTGTTTTAAGTAATATTTATGAGACTTCAGTTGACTTAAAGTATATGTCACATTTTAAAATGGAGAATTTCTATATTTGAATTTGGTTAATGTAAGAAGGATTGAATACTTTTCCCAGTATTCCTGTTCTTCCTTTTCTACATCCTTTTAACTTAATAGGTAAGCATTATTCAAAAAAGATGAGAATAAAAATAGTAGGAATGCATATCTAAGTATAAAATGATGTACATGTATGCAAAATTTCATTTACATTAATGAGATGAATACATCAAAATACATTTTTTTTAGTTGTGCATTTTCTGAGAATGTGGCTTTATAATGATGGGACAATTCACAACATTTCAAGCCTCATTTTCTGAAATGTAGGTATTTGCATATGTAGAATCATGCGACAGTCAACGCTATCCTCCTTTCTTGCTCTCTGTCTTGCCGAAATTAATTTCTTTTTTTAATTACTTAAAAAAATAACATTACGGAAATTTCTCACATTAGTCTCAACAATCAGAACACAATACAAAGATACCCACTTAAAATCCTTATACAACCTTAGAGGTGTGATCTTACTAAACAAAATTTAAATCTCATATGGCAGGGAGCCACAGCCAAAGTTAAAAGAACCGGTGACTAGAAGAAATATGTGTATAGTAACTGAAAAAATATTAATGTCTCTGTGTATAAAGAGAACTTTAAAATGATAGGCAGATTATTGGAGAAATGGGCAAATAACTCACAGAATAGGACATTGAAAAAGCAAGCATGAAGTATGGTTAAAGAAATGTTTCTATCAGATCGGTTTAAAGTTAAAACAGTGACATCAATATTGGTGAAGATGTAAGGAGATGGGCACACTAAAACATTGCTGGCAGAACTAAACTGCTACAGTTACCTAAACATACTGAGTAATCCTACTTTTGAGAAATTATCCTATAAAGATAAGAGCACCCTTACACAAAAATATATGTACACAGTGTGTATTGAAATATCTAAATGCTAATTAGGAAAAAAATTGAAATCTAAATGTTAATTAGTAAGTGCTTGAACAAATTGTGGCACATTCATACAATGGTGCCACTAAAAGAATGTTAGATTTGTATCTGCTAATCTGAAAAGAGGTTGGTGAGAAAGATTGCAAAGTCAAAGGTAATATCCCATATTTGTGACAGTTTAGTCCTGTATAGGTTTAGAGACAGAACTATGTATGAAAGAATACGCACAAAACAAAACTTTTAACATAGGAGTAGGAAAGAAGGAGGTAATATTTTTCCAAACTCCTTTAAACCCCACTCAGTAACATGATACCAAAGATAATTGTGTTGGTGGGGAAAAAACAACTGTAATTTTAATAGGACTAAACTGGGAGCTGCTCTGTTGAGTAAGGTCAGGAATCCTTTATGTGAATTGCTGGGATATTTTTTTTTTTAAATATATTTTATTGATTTTTTACAGAGAGAAAGGGAGAGAGATAGAGAGTCAGAAACATCGATGAGAGAGAAACATCGATCAGGTGCCTCCTGCACACCTCCCACTGGGGATGTGCCCGCAACCCAGGTACATGCCCTTGACTGGAATCGAACCTGGGACCTTTCAGTCCGCAGGCCGACGCTCTATCCACTGAGCCAAACCGGTTTCGGCGCTGGGATATTTTTGATGCTTGATGTTACCTATGTAAGAAAGGATACCATTTGGAGTACTTGGAAAAAGTTTAACATAGTTTACTTAAATGTACCTTTCAGTCTTTTAGAAGTGTATGTAGTTTTGCTACAGTAACTTTCAAAGTTAAATCTGTTTTTGAGTTTTTCCTGATTTTTCTTCCCTTTTGCTTGCTTAGTATTTTTCTGTATGTATATGGCCTGACATTCAGGGAGGTAATGCAGTTAGAGTGTCACATTGTTTCACAAGGCTTCTTGTAAGAAAAATTTCTTTTGTTCTTCCACTGCAAATACAGATGGGTGGTACAAACAATTGATGTGACAACCTATTTCTTTCCACAGTGGAAATGCTTTACTCATATACAGCTGATTGTCTACTCAGAGTTAGTACAGGTATGACCTTTGTAACAGAATTTAAGCAGGAGAGTGCATCGACCTGGGATATCCTATATAATAAAAGCCTAATATGCAAATCAACCGAACGGCAGAACGACTGGTCAGTGCGCTCCCACTGGGGGAGCGCCGCTCAGCCAGAAGCCAGGCTCACGGCTGGCGAGCACAGCAGCAGTGGCAGGCTGTAAGGAGAGAAGGGTCCCGGACTGCGAGAGCCCCCGACTGTGAGGGATGTCTGACTGACGACTGGCTTAGGCCGGATCCCTCGGGCCCTGGGGATCGGGCCTAAGCCAACAGGCAGACATCCCCTGAGGGGTCCCGAACTGCAAGAGGGTGCAGGCTGGCTGAGGGGACCCCCCTCCCCATGCATGAATCTCATGCACCAGGCCTCTAGTATGTTAAATAAGCTTTTAAAACTATATTCCCTCCACATGCAAAACACTCCCCAAAACTTCAGTATTTTCATCCTAAGTCCATCAGGGTCAGACTTGAGCCCCAGGTTTCCCTCATCTAAGTCAGGTTCAGGTGTGTATGTGGTGCCTTGAATGAGATTCCTTAAGTATAGTCTAAAGACCTCTGAACTAGTGGGAAGTTACGTGCCTTCCACACACCAAGCATACAGTGATGAGGCAGAGGTAAGGTAGCTCCCATTCCTAAAGAGGGAAAATAAGAGTCACATAGTAGTCTCTGGTCTACAGAGATTCTGACATTTAGCTGGGCACATGTCAGCAGTTCCTTGAGTAATCCATTTCCCTGGAAGTAATTCTCTGCAAGTGTTAGCTCTATCCACTGGGTTGTTTTTTCCTACCTCTGAGTCATCCTTCCTTTTCCATGTATTTAACTGAGCACTGTTCTCAGCCCATTTCCTCACAAGAGAAGTTTGAGGATTCAAAGGCCTCTACGTTTGTGCTATCCCTACCCCTTATGGTTCAATCTAGAAAAATTGCTTTTAAAAACTGGGGGTTTCATATACATTAAACTTTAATCCACTCATTAGACAAAGCCTACACCCATATTTTTTTTTCTAAGACAGGCTCTTCTCTACCTTGAGGTTGCTGTGGTGTACAGATTTTTAGAAATTTTACTTTCTCACAAAAGGGGTATACAGGTTACATCCTTAAATCTGAGATCTTAACAAAAGGATTTATAACCACAATCTTGCCAGTGTCGACTCTGAGACCATTGTTGATCCACAGTATTGAATAAATTTTTAAAAAATCCATGAGACCGTTGTTAGGTAGAGGGAGGAACAGATCTATGTGTGCACACAGAAAACTACATAGAAGTAAGTAGCACACCAGCTCTTTACTGTGAGATTGGTAATTAGAGGGAAAGAAGTGAGGCTGTTGAAGGAGAACATTGGACTCAGAACCCAGTAGGGGAGAGTGATATGCTCCCAGTGTTTCACGACTAAGGTGGGAGCCTCGTTAAAAATCAAGTAAAGCGCCTGGCCTGTGTGGCTCAGTGGTTGAGTGTCAACCTATGTATGGATCAGGAAGTTAAGGTTGGATTGGTTGTGGGCTCAATACCCACTGTGGGGTGTGCAGGAGACAGTCAATGAGTCTCATTATTGATGTTTCTCCCTCTTCCTCTCTGAAATAAAATTTATATATATGAAATCAAGTAAAGCGTTGCCAACTTGGGCTAGTGTCTCATGGGTGTAAATACACAAGAGACATCTATCAATAGAACTAGGAATGTAGGCCATATATAATTTATAGAAAAAGACTTTCACAGTAGAATTGTGCAGCCAAAGACAGAACAAAACTAGTCTTTGTAGTATTTGGGATAAAGCTCAAGTGAGATTTGAGACATTTAAAAAAAAAGTTCAGGTAAGGAAGAACCCACATAGACAAAGACTCCAGTGGCACAATCACAAAAATAACATAAAAGCATTCTCAATTTCTGTTAAGAATGGCTGAAGGGGTGAACATCTAGAAACATGCAGAGAATTGGTTTCTTGGGGAGGGTGGCTGATGGAAGTGGCTAAGATTGTGCAAAAAGTCACCTTTTGCTAGAGCATCCTATTTCCAGGAAGGTGCAGGACCCTTGCCCTTGAGAGTAGTTACCCTGGGTCAGCGCTCCTCAGCAGGAGGAAGGTGTACATGCTGCCCCATCCAGGTGGGGAGCTAGTCACAATGAAGTCCACAGGGGTAGCGAGGCCAGACTGGCTTCCCATAAGCCCATGAGCCTTTAAGAGAGGAAGCCATGCAGCCTCCACGAGTGGAATCACAAGCGCATCAGACATCACCGGATAGACTTGAGGCCAAACAAACAAAACAAAAAAACCCACGTGGGATTTGGGGATTCATAGGGATGATAATAATAATGACAACAGATGCTCACATTCACACTTGCTTTTACGTGCCAGGCACGGTGCAAAAAATACATTTAAACATCTCGACACACTAGGAGGTTGGCATTTCATTTTTACAACTGAAGAAACTGATTGATGCCCAGCTGGCATGACTCAGTGGTTGAACATCAGAGTATGAACCAGGAGATCACGGTTTCATTCCTGGTCAGGGCACATGCTTGAGTTGCAGGCTCAAGCCCCAGTGTGGGTTGTGCAGGAGGCAGCCAATCAATGATTCTTTTCTTTCTCTCTCTCTCTCTCTCTCTCCCATTTTCTCTGAAATCAATTTTAAAAAATATATTTTTTTAAAGAAAGAAACAGAAGCCAGTGCCTCCTACCCCTTCCTCCCAACCTCCTACCAGTGATGGCGAACCTTTTGAGCTCGGCCTGTCAGCATTTTGAAAAACCCTAACTTAACTCTGGTGCCGTGTCACATATAGAAATTTTTTGATATTTGCAACCATAGGAAAATAAAGACTTATATTTTTTCTATTTTATATATTTAAATGCCATTTAACAAAGAAAAATCAACCAAAAAAATGAGTTCGCGTGTCATAGGTTCGCCATCACTGTGACCTAGCCAGTGGTTCTCAACCTTCTGGCCCTTTAAATACAGTTCCTCATGTGACCCAACCATAAAATTATTTTCGTTGCTACTTCATAACTGTAATGTTGCTACTGTTATGAACCATAATGTAAATATCTAATATGCAGGATGGTCTTAGGCGACCCCTGTGAAAGGGTCATTCGACCCCCAAGGGGGTCGCGACCCACAGGTTGAGAACCACTGTAAGCCCCTCCTCCCCTCCTACCGGCCTCCTAGCCCCTCCTCCCGCCCGCCTCCCCCGGCTGGCCCGCTCCCCCCTCCCCACTCCCACCCCACCCCCCCACCGCCGCTCCATCCCGGCCCCTGACTTCTTTTCACCCGCCTGCTCTGGCGCGCTGGGTTGATCAGTCTGCGGAAGCCCGCGAGCGTTGGAGCGACTAGGAACCCCGTCCACGCCGTCAGCTCGCCTGCGCCGCCGCGCCCCCTCTTCCGAGTAAGTGGCTCCCAGGCGCGCGGGTCCCGCACGCACCCTCGTGGGGCTTTCCCGGACTCTGGGCTGCGGGCTGCTACTGGGAGCGCGCTTTCCGCCCCCCCAAAGTTTCGGGAGTGAGTGTGAGTGGGTGTGAGCGGGTACGGGTGAGCGAGTGTGTGTAGCTGTATGTGCAGGCGCGCACAGCCTGGAAACCACCCGGACGGAGTTTTACCCAGGTCCTGCGTCGCAGCGACAATCCGAGAGATTCGGGTAGGAGCCCCTCCAGACTCGGGCCGACCCTGAACTTCCACCCCCTGTCCCAAGCCCCACTCGCAATTCCTTCCTTCCTTCTGTAGACGCAGCCCCCGCTAGGTGTCACGCCCTCCTGGTAGCAACTCTTGCTGTGGAAAGGGACTGCCCGGGTTATCAGGGTGCCCCAGATTGCAGACCGAGATGCTGGCCTCAGTCTGTAATCCAACCCCGCATTGTAAAACTGGCGGGGACTCGACTCCCGCCGTGAAATCCAACGGTGGAGCCTTCCATTGAAGAAGTTGAGTGCGCGCCCACGTGCGGCGCTCCAGCGCTCAGCACCTGAAGCAGGAACACCTGATGAGCGCCCTGGGACTCTGGCGGTTGGCAGGCACTTAAAAGACCAGGCTGACCAGCCAGATTTGGGCACCTAAAGGGTGTTTATTGACTCAGTGACACCGTATCTCTAAAGCCATCTGATTTGCTGAAACACAGGACTGTGTAAAAAGCTGCCCTTCCTCTGAGGGAATCATGGGAGCCTAGGAGACAGTGGTTGAGTGCCCAGTGTTGAAACAACAAAGTCCTTGGGTTACTTAAGACTGATAATTCCATCCCTCCATACATTATTTTTATGGGGGGGTCAAGATTAACTCAATTATAGGGCATATTTCTGCATTTTAAAACAGTTAATAGCTTTAATTGAGAGCAATGCTGTTTTTGAATCCGTCTATGAGATGATTCCTTGGTTGCTGAGGTCCCATCCAATTCTAGTAGTCTCTGAATTCTTCTAGCTCTCAGTTTATTGTTACTATGTTCCTTCTGTGAAAGTGGAGATACCCAGAAAATCTCCGCACTTCCTTGATAAAACCCCCCCACTTCCTTGATAAGAATTCCTTGAAATGACCTGTTGAGTAGAAATTATTCATTGTGGTGTGAGGATAACAAAAACTCTGTGGCTAAAGAAAATAACCAGAACAGAACAGCCTTTAGTTGCCATTGTGCGTTGGCAGATGGAAGTTAGAGTTGTTAGAGCACTTCAAGTGCTGCTTATCGCACCAGATATTTTTACCCTGGTTTGAATCCTGTGTTACCCAAAAGTGTTTCCACAGAGTTTAAGTAAGGAAACATTATGCTTTGAAATGTAAACATATGACTCCATCTCTTTAAGGAAAGAAATAATTATCACACTTAATTAAACACCTGGAAACATTTATTGCCACCTTCTAATTAGATCTGTCATGGGAAGTTAAGTCAGCAACAGCAAGCTGTTGTTAATACTGTAGCTGGTAACACAGTTACCTTTTTTATAGATTTTCTGGATGCCTGTTCCTGTCCACACCTGGTAATTGCCTCCCCCACCTGTAATTCAAATAAGTAAAATTTAGGCAAGTGGATTACCACTTATCTCCCTGTACAATAAGAATATCTTAGATATTGGAAGTTTTGTATTAAGCTTTGCATTATAAGCCATTATGTTCATCTAGGTTATGTGATAATTTAAGAATCATTAATAAATTGTTAATGTAAGAAGATTTCCCCCTAAAAGTAGTGATCCTCCACAAATGGGCTTTTACATTTTTTTTCTTTAAGGGAGACTTCTCTTGTGCTAATTGATGTTCCAGTGTTTAAATTAGAAAAGGGATGGTGCGAGCTGGAAAATCTTCTCATCTTTGTTGTCTCTTCATTTTTTGTTTCTGCCTGTCTTGCTAGATCTACTCTTCATTTGTGTAGTGAGGTGTGGTGAGGACAGGCTGTGCTGGGACCCAACAGAGTGGCAGAAACTGGGAGTGAACACCCACACTGCCGGGGCCAGGAACAGAGTATTTTACGAGGCCTGTTCTCTGTAATTCTTCATTCTTTTGAAATTGGAGGAAAGGGTTCGTGGAGGAAAATGACTGCATCCAAACAGTCCTCTTTGGGAAATGCCATGTGGGGGGAGGAGCAGATTTCTAGGTCGTTTATGCCTTGGGGAACTTCAAGTCGCTGATCCTTGAAGCTGAGTCTGCCACAGCGCTGGGCACCACAGAGGCCTCCCAGTTCATGAATCCCCTTTACCCTGTTCTGCTTGGGACAGCCCCTTGGAGTGACTTGTTTCCTTCTGGCCATGCCATGTGTACTCCATCAGAACTGAGCTTTGCCTCCACACGCGGCAGGATGGGTCATTTCCCCGCTCCCTCCATTCTTGTCAGGTACAGATCGAAGGGATTGAGCCCGGGTAACCCCAGGAGGCTGGGGAAGGTCAGTGATAACAATAAGGGGCCCCTGTTTCTCTCAGAGGGAAAAGGAACCTTAATGCAACCCTAGTGCCAGGGGGTTATGCACAGGGGCCAACCTGGATAAAAGTAGACAGTTCGCCCCGTTTTGGCATTTACAGAGAATCAGCTCTGACAGAAGTGAAGGGAAGGCACTGTGTGGTGCCAGATTAACTTTTATCGCCTCACCCTCCTCACACTGCCCACATCCTGCATTCAATACCAAATGAGCACTAAGAACTCAACAAGCACTGAAAAGGAGAGGTTTACACCCCAACCTTTATGTCCCCTTCTCTGTTTTTTATGACTTTGGCCCTAGGGTCTGAGCTAACCACAGGTTCTAGACCTTTGTCAGTGGTGCCTCTCAGTAGCTGAACATGAATGATTCATTCAGAGTTTAAAAAAAAAAAAAATCAGCGAACCTTGTTGCAAAATGTAAATGAGGTCAAACAGTATCCAATGGAGGCTAGTTTGCAGTTTACATCTTGGTGGTAAGAAGAGGAAATGAGCTACAAGTAGAGGGCAGATAATTCTGGAGTGTGAGAGACGAGAGGCACTTTAGAAACCACCTGGCCTGTGAGTCTCAGACCATAACGTTTGCCATTTACAAGTTGGGAGGTGTGCCCCCTCGGTCTAGTTTGCAGGAGGTGAGCACCATTCATTCATGCAGCAGGTATTTATTGGACTACATGTGTGTGGTACTGCACAACCCGCTCATGGTCACAGGAAGGCATGGGATCCCAGAGGACTGGTGACTTGCAGAAAGATGTTTGTTTGTAAGAACGGGTCCCTGCAAGTAAACTGATAATGGCAAAAATGGGTTCAGAATTCTTCTGTGTTTCACGGCAGAAAGTAAAGGTGCTTGCTTCCTTAGGACAGTAGAAGAACCAATTTTAAAAGATTTTATTTCACAATCATAAGAGACTGAAGTGAGCACATTTCTTCTTTCTAACGTGTTTTTATTGATTGGTTATAAAGAGGGAGAGGGAGAGGGAGAGGGAGAGGGAGAGAGAGAGAGAGAGAGAGAGAGAGAGAGAGAGAGAGAGAGAGAGAAGAGAGAGAAACATTGATTTGTTGTTCCATTTAGTTATGCATTCATTGGCTGATTCTTGTTGTGCCCTGATCAGGAATCGAACCCACAACCTTGGCTTATCTGGACGATGTTTTAACCAACTGAGCTACCCAGCCAGGGCCAGCATGTTTCTTCTGATGTCTGTTTCAAATAACCAGTGTCTAACAGCAATGCACCGAATTCCATAGGATTTTGTTTTCTTGGCTTTTTATGTGAAGCATAAAAGTTACCTGAGAAACGTGTGTGAAAATGTCACGGGCTCCACAACAATCAGATAACACCCACCCATCCTTTTGGAGAGCGGTTGCTTTTTCTTTAAAAGCAAGTATTTGTGGTTCAGAACCAGCTGCAAAGCTAGATGGGTGCTATCAAGTTTGTTTGCTAGGGTTGTGCTTTTCAATGTACAACAGAGGGATCACAGACCGACGTGACTCTCTCTCCAGGTGCCTGAGGGCTAGGCATACAGCACTCTGCCCCACGAAGAAGAAAAAAGGGTGAGAGGTCACAGGAATGGGCCTCCACGGGAGCGCCCCATGCTGAGGGTTTAGTTGCTTACAGACAATGGAATTAAGTCCAAAATTCCACTTGTAGTGGTTTCCTTGAACATTGGGAATGAAGATGACTTTTAGGTTAGTCAAGTAGTGGTTGGTTCACATGAGTCTGCTGCAATCAGCTGTTCATGGCTCAGCCACCACTGGCTGTGCGACTTCAGACAATCTACTGAGTTTTCTGAGCATGCTTCCCCTGGTAACCCGGAGAGTATTTACATCAGAGGATGGTTGTGAGGGTTAAACCAGCATGTTCCTCTCCTGCTGTCCAGTGTGCAGAAGGCGCCCAGCCAAGGGTAGGCTTTGTCGGATTGGCCAAATCGGTCTCATTTCAAGAGGATGGTATTTGTAAGCAGCCCTAGTGGCGCAGAGAGGTGGAGAGGGAGAGTGGTATCTTGCATTTTATGTGCTCTTAGCACGAACTTCCTTTTTTCCATCTAAGGATGCCAGAGGAGCCCAAAGAATGTAGCACAGGCAGTGGTGGCTGAGCCATGAACAGCTGGGTGAATGTAGCACATTCAGTGATTCCCAGCTGCACTCAAGTGATTATAGAGGGAAATCTTGCTGCTGCTGCTGCTGAGAAATGAGCCAGAGCAGGGCACCTGGGCTGTAGGTGTCTGGGCCTGAAGGAGAGCTTGGCATCCAGTAAGCCTCCCTGTGGCTGAGAAAGCTTGTAAAAGACCCATTACAGTTCCGTTGTGAGCAGCGGGTTGGCCTTTCACCACTGGAGGTCCTTGTTTAAAACAGGTAATGGGTGAAACCAGGTTATCCAAGACAGGAAGACTTGTCTCAGCCACCCTGGGTGTCGCAAAGGTGGCGCTTGGGCCAGCACATCTTTGAGGGGAGGGGGAGGGGGATTGTGAGAGTTTTGGGAGGCAGAGGGCAGGGAGGCACCTATGGTTACCCATTGGGGCAAGTTTTTCTGGGGACACGCCACTCCGAAGGGCACATGGTTACACATGAATGTTTGCAAGGAGCCAAAAAGTAAGAAATAACCCACTCGGCCAATACCTTCTCTATGCCTAGCTCTTATTCCTTCAAACCAGATTTATTTATTGCAGGCCTTCTCCACTCCCGGCTATTATTTTATTTATTTAAAAAAACAAGTTTCTTATATGACTGTCAACCAAAGTGGCAGAGGTGGAGTTTGTGGCGTGTGCTTGTGGAAACCTAACTATCCCCGAATTCCGCAAAGTGCCACGGTGGTCTTCCGAGAACTGCGGGCACAGCGTGGGCAACAGATGGCAAAGTTCGAAACAAACTTGGATGACGCAGACCTTTAAGAAGTGAGTCCAGTACCTGATCACACAGCTCTGATCAGGAAGCAACTCTTATTTTTCCTTCTTCCCCTTTAAAAAGAGGTTGTTTTCTGGGAAAGGGCTGGTGTTTGCTTAATACTCTCACTGCCCTAGAATGGCAAAGCGGTCTTGACTTCGCAGTGGACTTGCTCCTGCCTCAGTGTAGACACGGTCCCCAGGCCCCTGGAGTGAACTGGGAGAGGTGAGTGAGCTCAGACCTCCCGCAGCATGCAGTGCTGGCCTCTGGGCTGCACACACTGAGCCATTTCGTGCCTTTGCTTTTATGGCCTGGAATGGCAGTGCCTGAGGGAACGGCTACTATGACTTGCCAGGGCGAGAGACCACGTGTCAATGGGGCGCCTCCCAAGGAAGCAGCGAGTCCCTGCCCCGTGTGCCCCTGAGGGGCGGTTTGAGGAGGTTTTTATCTGGACAGCCAAGAGGTGATATGACAAATGAAACTTTGAACTTGTCCAATATGCTGCTGTATCTTAGGGCTCCTCTGGGGCCATAGCTCCCAACTTGACTGCATGACAGAATCAACAGGGAAGCTTGTTCCCGGGTCCTGCCTCCTGCAGCATCCCAAAAAATGGGCCTGGGGATCGGTATTTCTACAAGGTCCCCAGGTGACTGATGCGCAGGGAATTGAAACCCCCAGCCTGGGAGACTAGTGTCACTCTCTTGTACAGAGAAGATTATTCAGGAGCAGATACCTATAGGGTTCTTCCCCCCCGCCCCCCAACCCCAGGTGGAAAGAACAAATCTCTTGAAAATACAAACTATAGCTTTCAAGTTGAAAGCAGATTGAAACGAACACCTGTGTACCCATCCTGAGAAATATTAAAGTGGTTTGAATAGTAAAGGCATTAAATTACCTTCCATGAAGGTTAGTCGGGGTTGGTCTGATCCAAAGTTGAATCGATGACTCAGACACTGTCATCAGGGACCAGGTCTTTTTGTCCTCCTCTTCTCCCATCCTTAGCATGTCAGCTTTTTCCTACAGACTAGCCACCTCGTGGGCAGAAAATGGTTTCCTCAGCAATGGATATCTTACACTCCCCAACCTCATGCGAACGCAGGAAGTGTGTGTGGACGTGTGTTTGTGTGTGTGTGTGTGGGGGGGTGCATGTGTGTGTGTGTGTGTATGTATATGTAGGGCGGGGGGGGGGGGGTGGCGGGTGGCGCACAGAGAAGGCAGCAATAAATCTGTTCATCGGGATAGAATCTTTCCTGAAGCTCCCTCAGGCCTCGTTGGCAGGAGCTGAGGCACAGCTGCCAGGGAAGCTGTGCAAGTGCACAGGGGCGTTGAGGGGGCCTCCACAGGAGGGGGGTGCCAATAGGAAGAAGGGAGAGGGGCATGGTTATTGGGCAGACCAATACCATCTACACTAGACCCAGCTCCTGTGCCCTGGAAGCTGTCTATCGAAGACCATTATTATTACTGATATAATAACCCCAGGCTTTATTGGAGTGAAAACTGCCTACCCATGATGAGTAGTTGATAGAAAAACAGAACAAAGATGTGAAAGGTGTTGAATAGTACATATACTTAATTACAATGAGCAGTGACTTTCTAATGTCCAGGATCTGGGTTTATAAAAATAGCACAACTTCCTGTGGATGTCTTCATCCTGCCTTCATACCCGGAAGATGTCCATCAAATAGAGTGCTCTTTATGTTTCTGGAAATATTCACAACCCCGATGACAGTCATCATGACAAACATTTATTGAGTACTTAAAATGGGCAAGTGCTTTATACACATTGTCTCATTTCATCTCAAGGGATCTTTGCGGAAGGTATTATTGTTAATCCGAGTTTGCAGATGAGGGATTGTGGTTTGGGGAGGTTAATAACCTGCCGCAGGTGCCTGGCCGAGCTGGGGTGCACACCCGGCAGCTCAGGTGTCTCACTTCCCAGACCTGTGCTCTGAACTGCTGCGGAGTTTGACCCTCAATAAAATGCTACAAACTCCCTCATTTTCTGCGAACTCCCAAAGGCTGTTACCTCTCCAGCAGTCAGGGTCTTCTTCGTAGTTCGTGTCCCAGTTTTATTTTTCACATTTTGTTATTGTCAGTCGTAGGAAGGTGAACCATGGGAGGGTGCACTCACCTGGTGACCTTCAACAAGTCACCAGTCACATGGCGCTCAGGATGCATGAGGGCTGAATTTTCCTGTGTATGGACACAGCAGCCTCTTTATTTCTATAGGAAACTATATGTGCTGCTCATCAGTTCTCATATTAGTGTCTTGAGACATTTTGATGGAAACTTTCTTTTTTTCTTATTGTCTAAAGTTTTACTATGTCTTCTTTTTCCCTGACTACCTCCCCCCAGTCATTTCCACCCCCGAGGGCAAGCCCCCACCACCCCAGTGTCTGTGTCCATTGGTTATGTTAATATGCATGCATACAACAAGTCCTTTGGTTGGTCTCTAATACCCCTCCCCCCCCAACTCCCCTGCCATTTGTCTCTGGATCTATTTTTGTTCATCAGTTTATGTTGATCATTATATCCCACATATGAGTGAGATCATGTGATATTTATCTTTCTCTGACTGGCTTATTTCACTTAGCATAATGCTCTCTAGTTCCATCCATGCTGTTGCAAATGGTAAAAGTTCCTTCTTTTTTATAGCAGCGTAGTATTCCATTGTGTAGATGTACCACAGGATTTTAATCCACTCAACTGCTGATGGGTATTTAGGCTGTTTCCAAATCTTAGCTATGGTAAATTGTGCTGCTATGAACATAGGGGTGGGTATGTCCTTTTTTATTGGTGTTTCTAGTTTCTTGGGATATATTCCTAGAAGTGGGATCACTGGGTCAATGGGAGTTCCATTTTTAACTTTTTAAGGAAACTCCATATTGTCTTCCACAGTGGCTGCACCAGTCTGCCTTACCACCAGCAGCGCACGAGGGTTCCTTTTTCTCCGCATCCTCGCCAGCATTTGTCCTTTGTTGATTTGTTGATGATAGCCATTCTGACAGGTGTGAGATGGTGCCTCATTGTTGTTTTGATTTGCATCTCTTGGGTGATTAGTGACTTTGAGCATGTTTTCATATGTCTCTAGGTTGGTTGAAGCTCTTTCTGCAGATTTCTAGGTGGGGCTCATGGGAACAATATTCCCCCATTTTTTTGATAACACTTGGTGAGCCGTTATTAGAGGTGAATTTTGTTAGATATAACATCCTTGGCACACATTTTCTTTCCTTGAGAGTCTTAAATATGTTACTCTATTTTCTTCTGACACAGTATTGTCAAAAAATCTGATTATGGTAATCTGATTTTCTTTCCCTCTGTATGACCTACTCTTCTAAGCATTTTGAGATCCTAATTATATGTCTGTTTCCTTCCATCTGCTATCTATCTAGCAGTCCATACAGTGATTCATGAGCTATTATGTTACCAAATCCAAGGTTATGGCTTGGCCAACCACAGTGCCAAATAAGCTCTTGGTCCTGTGAACTCAGAATAAGACATTGACTCTCAGTACCTATAGCTTTTCATCTCTGTTGCCTCAGCTGTACCTTGTACAATGTACAGCATTAGCACTAAAAATATGCTTGTTTATGAAATAAATGATGTGAAAGGATGTGGGTTTTGTCCTTCCCCTTTTAGCCTGTCGGGAACCGTCCAGCCCCATTGACTCTTTCCCCCCAATCAGGTGACTTTGCCTCTGACACAGCTGTGCCCACTGAGGCAGTCTCTCCCCTGAGCCGAAGGGGTGTGGCGCTGCACCCATTGTCTCCGGTTGTTCCTGTGTTCACAGTGTCAGACTCAGACCATGTTCTCACGTTACTGGGTTTCCAGGACCAGCACATGGGAACCCCTGGCTCACAGAGTGTCTGGCTCTACACTGAATGCCACCGTGACCTCCATACCCGCTGCCCTCCCTGTGGTGGGTTTTAGGTAGGGCTTGTGGGAACAATGACCGCTCATTGTGGGTTTTAAGGCCCAGGCCTCTCTGGGGGAGGCGGAGGGGGGCTGGGGCACCACCCGCTCTCTCCTTTCTTGGCTGACCTTTTCACCTCTCACTTCATGTCTGCCAGAACCCATGCCGGACATCAGGGTGGGAGCCCTAGGCCCAGATGTGATCCCTGATGCATTTTGTTTAACATACACACTGTGCTTCATTTTTAACTTTTAAACGCCGTCTAGCGGTGCCTATCTGCCGGTTTGGCCCAAGCCTCTGCTGCTCGCCGTTGCATTATCTCAGTCATTTATCTGCCTGCTTCCTATAGGCAGTGGGTTTGTAACAATGTCTGACACAAACTCACATTTCTCAGCACATCCGTTACATGGGCAAGACCTTGGGCTGCCCGGCCTTATGCCTGGCCCGCGCTAGTCCAACGGTGTCCTGCCCTCGTTCTCCTTGTTCAGTCCTGGTCTGTGGGCCATGTAGACACTCTGTTCCCGTCCTCTTGACTATCTCAGTGCCATGCAATTAGCAGAAAAATAGAAAAGAAAAAACAAAAACAACGTCATGAGACATAATTTTAAAACACATTCACCGTACAAAAGCAGTGGTGAGAATAATCCAGAGGTAACAGGATAGTGGCTCTTCCTCAACAGATTGAATGCTGAGGTGATCCCTTATTTCAGGTGTGAAGAAGTAGCCTTGACCACACAAGGAAATCTCACAGGTAACAGAGTTGGTGATAGGGAAAAGCCACCCTGACATGATGCTGACCCACTGGTCTGTTCTTGTCACGCCCCTGAGGTGAGGCAGTGGAGTCAGGCTCTCCGCCCCTGTGGCTGGGCCCAGGGGAGGCCATTCATCAGCCTGACCCACCCTGGTGCATTTTCCCCAGATCGAGCATTTCACATTTCAATTAAAACAGACTCTTTGTTCCTAGGAATCTCCACAGAAAGTATGGACTTGTGTAAAAATATAACCATTTTCTTTTTTTTTTTTATAATATTTTTATATATATATATTTTATTGATTTTTTTTTACAGAGAAGAAGGAAGAGGGATAGAGAGTTAGAAACATCGAGAGAGAAACATCGATCAGCTGCCTCCTACACACCCCCTACTGGGGATGTGCCCGCAACCAAGGTACATGCCCTTGACAGGAATCGAACCTGGGATCCTTCAGTCCGCAGGCCGACGCTCTATCCACTGAGCCAAACCAGTTCGGCAGCCATTTTCTATTCTGCTTTTATTAACTCAACAGAGATCATGCTAAAGATTTTGCCTTCTTTTCCTTATTCTAGCTGCCTTTTGCCTTTTGCTTCTCATTGGCCCCTCTGTGAGCCAGGGTGAGGCTCAACATTTATTGAGCACTTACTATATGCCAAGTATTGTACTAAGGTGTTTATATACATTTCCAAGCCCTAGGTTCAATCATTATTATCCCCATTTCAAAGACGAAGAAACAGACCATGAGAGTTTAAGTCCTTACTCAAGGTCAACAGCATAGCTGATAGTCACATCCATTGATTCTTGACCATATTGCTATATACTTACTTCCTCATGCAGAAATGCAGACTTCACCAAGCCAGCTTGCAGGAGTTTTTCTACATCAATAACTGAGCAAGGCTCCAGGGTGGAGCTGGCTACTCTATGATGTTTAGATCTTAAACAGACTTCTCTCAGGGCCTATTCAAGATCCCTGATTTGGACTCTATAGCATGAGTGGGAGCGGGAGGAGGGTCATGCAAATGTGGCTCAAAGAGACAGTTCCAGGATTGGAAATCCCCCTGTCAGGGCTGCAGACAACTGGACAGCTGCAAGTCTTGCTGATAATAGGTCAGCAGTAGTAGCTAACACCTCAACAAGAACGTAAGAGGGGAGGTGAACTTATATGTGTCAGTTTAGAAATTTGTTAGACACTCTAGTAGTGAATTTCATGGAGAAAGAAGTTAAAAATATTTAAAATAAGGTTTTTGAATTTCTTACTGTCTATGCTGTCTGTCTCTACATATGTCCTCAGATGGTCTTTTTATTTTTTTTTAAGCATCATTATTTCTACTCAGTGGAATATTAGAGACAAATTTTGCTTCCACGGTCTCTTTGAAGTAATTAAGCAAAGGATGCTGATGTTATTTGGTTAAATGGAACGGGAAAAGCTCTGGCAGGCCTGGGAACGGTGGACTGCGGTGGCTGGCTGTGTGATCTCCCTGAGATATTCAACCCTCTAGGTCAGAATTTCCAAATCTAAGAAATGTAAGGTGTAGGCTAGATCTCTCATCTCTCCCACCTCTGAAATTCTGCCTTGCTGACTGTTATCACCTGCACGTTACATTGTCATTTTGAGCATGGAAACTAGGGGAGGCCAAGTCACTGACAGCAAGCGCAGGAATGCCTGCGGCCCTCGGAAGGCATGCTGTCTGCTGCGGTGGGACGGGGAATTCTGCACCAGCAGCTCAGGGTGGGAAGCCAGAACTCAGGCCCTGAGTCTTTCCAGAAGGCCCCGGGGCTATAACAGGAGATAAAAACTCCATAAGTAAATTTATTTTTAGATTATCTTTGTGTTCCCCTTCATTGCTAAGATAAGTGTTGTTAACTATAGGAACATGAGGAAATTTGCTCTCTTATTACACAAGAGAGCCCATCTGTGACTCTCTAAGTCTTAGAGTCTAAGGGGTGGATACAAATGACCACAAGTAAATTCAGTTTGGGATAAAAGGAGTTCATTACAGTGCTGTTCTTAAGAATGAACAAAACAAAAACTCTAAGACAACTTAAATAGGCATGGGCACCTTAAAGACATTATGGTACTTCCTGGAGGTGAAACATTATGCAGCTTTAGAACAAGGTGGCTCTCTGTGCACTGATATGGAAAGATCTCCGAGAGAGATTAAATAAAAAAGCAAAATAATGATCTCATTATGTTTAAAAATAGGCATATTATATACTTATGAGTGCATAAGCATTTTTTAGAAGTATGAACATTGTATTATTAATAATGGAATTATTAGTTGGAAGAGGGGGAAAGAAGTTTAACTTTTCATTTTATACCTCCTATAGTGGTTAAATTTCAAAATCAAAGTACATTTGGTAAAGGAGAGAATTTAAATTTCAGTTGAGATTTTGAGGCATTCTAATACTTCCTTAGAAAAATCTGTATGAACAAAGCATGCTAAGCAAAGCAAGATGTTGTCTATAAACATTAGGTAACTCCCCCATTCCATCTCCCAGCCTTTACTATACTTCTTTTAAAAAATTTTTATTGATTGATTTGAGAGAGAGAGAGAGAGAGAGGCGGGGAAGGGAGGGAAAGAAACACCAATTTGTTGTTCCACTTATTTATGCATTCATTGGTTGATTCTTGTATGTGCCCTGACCGGGGATCAAACCTGCAACCTTGGTATTGGGGTGATGCTCTAACCTAGTGGTCAGCAAACTGCGGCTCGCGAGCCACATGCGGCTCTTTGGCCCCTCGAGTGTGGCTCTTCCACAAAATACCGACTTCTGCGCATGGGCCACGAAGTTTCAATCGCACTGTACATGCGCGCCCGCATGTGGTATTTTGTGGAAGAGCCATACTCAGGGGGCCAAAGAGCCGCATGTGGCTCGCGAGCTGCAGTTTGCCGACCACTGCTCTAACCAACTGAGCTACCCGGCCAGGGCTACTGTACTCTTCTTAACCCAAAGCTGCTCAGTTGTCAATGGCTCCCAATATCTATCAAAAACAAGTCCAACAAAGCAATATGGTGGGGCAGCAGAGCATGGCCTGCTGGTTTGTCACCCATGCATTCAGACAATTCTTTGCAAACCTGTTGAGCACCAGGCACAGTACTACCTTGGGGATGTGTAGGTGAGTGGCATGCTTTTAAGAGACTCTGACTTCTCACTTGTAAAACAAGTTTTCAGGACTAAATACAACAGCAAATGCAAGGCTCCTTGCCCAGGCCCCAAAGAATATTTGCTCACTTGCCCCACCCTTTTCTGTGAGGTCAAGGCAAGGCCTGATCCCATTACTCTTCCGCATATTTCCTCTGGTTCTCATTCCTACACTGTGCATTGTTCTAGAACACAACCCACTCATCTCTGATTTTTTCCTTGCTGGGTAAAGGCCCCTCCCCTGCCCATCATTTCTCTTTCCTTCGGGATCCAGTTCAGATGTGTCTCTGCCATGCAACCTTTCTTGACACTCTCCTTTACCAGGAACAAAATGACCAGAAGTAATCTCTTCCTCTTAAGAATTTGAATAGCTCCTCTGGTCTCCCTGTTTTTATGTTGATTTGATCACTTATGGCATTTTACCTTAGTTTGCAGCTCTCTGTGCCCTTGGCCCGACTAGAGTATCTTCCCGAGGGCAGTACCTATGTTTTGTTCATCTCCAGAACTCATTTCTTTACCCATGTTCTCAGAAATATGTATGAATGAATACTCCATTTTAATGATTTGCCGAAATATCCTTTTTAAAAATATATATTTTATTGATTTTTTACAGAGAGGGAGGGAGAGGGATAGAGAGTTAGAAACATCGAGAGAGAAACATCGATCAGCTGCCTCCTACACACCCCCTACTGGGGATGTGCCTGCAACCAAGGTACATGCCCTTGACTGGAATCAAACCTGGGACCCTTCAGTCCAACAGGCCGATGCTCTATCCACTGAGCCAAACCGGTTAGGGCTGCCCAAATATCCTTTTAACTTTCATTATTAGGATTATTTTAGTTTGAAGCAAATTTTTTTTTAAAATGAAGATTTTTTTAAAAATCCACTATCATTGGCAGGTTAAGCAGAGTTTCTTCCAGGGGAAAGAAACTTGGAAATTGTGGAATTGCTATCCTTAAGGAATTTTTAGGAAGAGACATACAGGCATCTATCTAGAGTGGTCACCGCCCTTTACATGAGTAACTGGCTCCTAAGTTTTTGTCTGATGAAGGGAGATCTTATCCTAACAATTTAAAATAGCCTTGGCCGGTTTGGCTCAGTGGTTGGAGTGCTGGCCTTATGGAGGGTCCTGGGTTTGATTCCCCATCAAGGGCCTGCCTTTGTTCCCTGGCAAGTTCCCTGGCCCCAGTAAGGGGGGGAGTGGAGCGCACCTGTGGGAGGCAACCAATCAATGTGTCTCTCTCATGTGATGTTTCTTTCTCACTGTCCTCTGTCCCTCCCGTCACTCTCTCTAGAAAGCAATAGGAAAAATGCCCTTGGGCGAAGATAAAAAAAGAAAGCAAACAAACTACACTAGAAGTAAGTAAATTAAGGTAACCACAGGAGAAGTAAATGAAATTTAGAAAGACTAAACATAAAGTTATAGATGTGTGTGAGAAAACAACTTCATTTTTCATATTCCTTTCCATCCTTATCCATAGTTATATATTACTAGTGGCCCGGTGCATGAATTCGTGCACATTGAATGGAAATTAATTAGAAGAAATATTTTAATATCGCTATTCACCCTTTCTCTATAATAGAAGTGTCAACCAAACTCACGATCAACAATGACAGTTAGAAACACATGTGTGATTGGCGCCAGCGAGAGCTTTATATATATATATATAGATATAGATAAACTTGCTTAATTAGACCTGCTTTCTGATTTAGCTAAACTTTTCCCAGGCCAGTGAAGCACCCCAACTTCTCTTTCAGGTCATTGTCAGCAACACAGCAGTAAACATCAACATGAAACAGATTATTATTGTAGATCACGCAGGGAGAACAAAGGGAAAAATATTTAACTGCAGCAGTGTTTGACTATATTCTGTGCAGTGACAAAACCTGAAGTCATTTTCAAGGTCCACCATTTCTTACCTCTTTTCAGCCGGGTCAAGTTTCTAAGTTTTCTAAATCTCCATTTTTCGGCTAATGAAGAGAAAATAGGATTCCATCAAGTCTCCTATCTACCTACTCCAGGACTTCTGTGAGGATCAAATGAGATGAGGACGTGAAAATGCTTCACAGACATTTGGTTAAAGTATAAAATGTTTTCACCTGGCTATAAAGCAAGTCATGTTTCTGGGCTGAAGAAACTCCAAAGGAGGCTAGTCGCTAGGGAGAGGAAGCCGGTCGATGCTTCGTGGCGTCATTATCCGGGGCCCACAGCGACCGTTTCCCAGCTGGGCTGAGCTCTGGGCCACATTTTGCACTATGGGGTCTCGGCAGCGTTGGCTGCAATTTGGTGAGGTGTGGCTCTGGGGTGGCAGGGCCTGTGTCCCACTTGGGGGAAGCTGAGTGTTGCTTTTTGGGTACCAGGTCTGCGGTGCCATTTCTCTGTAAATGACCAGTGCACATCATGGCAGCTCCTGCGTTGAGTGTCTGCCCCCTGGTGGTCAGTGCGCATCATAGAAACCAGTCGGATGGTCGGACACTTAGCATATTAGCCTTTTATATATATAGATAATATATTGTAGCTGTGACCATAATATATATACACAGTTTAGTGTTCTGCTTTTTTCTTAACATTATTTTCTACACAGTTCCACATGTTTAATGAGCATTTGATTCTGTTTCTCACTGAATTGTTTGGGGTTCAGTTGAATGTTGCCTTTCTTGAGCAAGAAATGAAGATAACCAAGCAAAGATGTAGCCTGAGGGAGTGTCAGCCTTGTATGCTTTTAAAAGATATGATCTTATTTGGATGTTGCTGAGATGTACTGGAGCAAAATATTAACCTGATTGAATTTTGCAGCACAATAAATGAGATTAAGATCATGAGCCACTTTAAAATGTTTTCTTGAATGAAATATGCGTCTTTAAGAGGCTGGACAGTGTTTGCCCAGGCAATGGCTCTTTATTTACAGAGGCTTGCAGGGAACAGCTGGAAGGCAGCTTTCCCTATCAGCAGGCTTGTGTAACTAGCCCCACGTTGTTTGCTAATGACTTCAGGTCTCCAGCACTAATGGGATGGAATAATTTTACATAGAAGAATCAATCTCTAGTCTCCTTTTTCAGAAGAAACTAATCTGACCAGTGCCTATAGCAATGAGGTGTGTTTAACATGTGGAAATCATTAGGCTCAAAACCAGAATCTCTTTGGATATAGTCTACAAAGGGGGGGGGGGGTGGGGGGCTTTAAAACTAAACTTCACAGAATTCTAACAAGCACTATATGCCCATTCTTGGAACTCTGTCTTCTTGCTTTGGCCCTAGGCTAAAGTGACTAGATTTGTACTTCCTTTATTGATTTAAAGCCACATTCACTCCTTTTTACAATGAGAACCAACTGTCTACTAACATGTTTTGTAGCTTTCCTATATAGAGATTCTTGATTATTTTACTACTCCTATCATCACTCAGAGTCATTAATACAAATGTTGAGTCAAGGTAAATTTACCTTCTGGGCCAGGTTACCTGTTAGGAATTAGTATATTTTGTAATTATCTTGCTCTGCTCTGCTTACTGTGTATAATCTCCTATAATTCAACATAGGGATGATGATCAGATTTCTCTGAGTTTCCCAAAGTGGTGGCTGCATCTTTGTATGGTATCTATGGTTTGGCCTATGAAAAGACCCTTGAAAGATAGGTCTTGTTTTGTTCTGTTTTTATCTGTGGGCTAAAGAGAGGTATTCAGTTTTATTGTTTACCCAGCCCTGCTACAGTGAGTTCCAAGAAGACCTATGAGAAGGATTCTGTCAAGACCATGTCTACATAAGAAGCATCCAAACCTGTACAAAATTTTAATGAAACATCCAAATTGATGACATGCCAGAGAGCAAGATCTCAAATGCTGCCGAGAAGAGCAGTTTTGCAGGTTCTTTTACTGATGCATTTGAAATCAAAGGAACAGAAAGAAGATTACATGGAGGTAGGAGAAAGCATGTGCTCTCTTGAGGGTGGTTTTGGCTTATTTCAAAGGCATGTTCCCCTAGACCAGCGGTTCTCAACCTGTGGGTCGCGACCCCTTTGGGGGTCGAACGACCCTTTCACAGGGGTCGCCTAAGACCATCGGAAAACACACATACAGTTACATATTGTTTTTGTGATTAATCACTATGCTTTAATTATGTTCAATTTGTAACAATGAAAATACAGCCTGCATATCAGATATTTACATTACGATTCATAACAGTAGCAAAATTACAGTTATGAAGTAGCAACGAAAATAATTTTATGGTTGGGGGGTCACCACAACATGAGGAACTTTATTAAAGGGTCATGGCATTAGGAAGGTTGAAAACCACTGCCCTAGATGCACAGAAGCAATGCACAGGGCTTGCTCAAGGCAAAAATAAACGTTTTACTAAAAGGATATATGCCTGGGGAGTGACTACCCACCATGACCTGCCCAGCTAGGAATTTATGATCAGATCACTCTGTGAGGTTATTTTCCATAGAATCCTCATCTTTTGTTTATAACCATAACATTCCTGAATTCAAGAGGGAACTGCATTGGGCTTCAATTTTCTTTAAAATATTGGAGGATTCAGAAGAAAGGTTGATTAGAAACCTATGAAATGCCTTCAGTTCCTGCGACTGGGGCCAGAGCGCCTAGAGTAGGGATCCTGCCAGTGTAGGCTGCTTAGACGTCATTGATGGACAGCAAGCCCTAGCTGTTTCTTACTGCCAGTGTCTTCCCTCATTACCATCCCGACTCCTGCCCTGTCCCACTGCCTGTTTACCACCTGTGACACTGCTGAGTGCCTTGGGCAAGTTAGGAACGTCAGGGTGGAGGCAAGTCCTGAGGCAGAGGTGAGGCAAGTCCTGAGGCAGAGGTGAGGCAGGTCTCTCTGTATTCCTTGCAGCATTTCCTAAAAGCCGGGGATGGGATCACGTCCAAACTACCAGTTGCTCCTCTTATTACTACACCACCCAGTCCTTGAAGTCAAAAGTCAAAAAGTAAAAAAAAAAAAATTAAATGACAGAATCATCCAAAACATATAAGAACTCTGCCCAAGGCACAACTTCACCAATAGTTTCATTTAGTTTTTCTTTTCTTTTATCATTCAGTCATTCAACCAATGATTACTAAGTGTCTTACTACAGCATGCAGAGAATTGAAAAATGGCAAAGAAGGTCCCTGTCCCCTGGGAAATGTAGATCTAGTTCTAAGAAAAAAAGTTAAGATGCATCCTGGCTGGTGTTGCTCAGTGGTTGAGCATTGGACCATGAACCAGGAGGTCACTGGTTCGATTCCCAGTCAGGGAACATGCACTGGTTGTGGGCTCGTTCCCCAGTAGGGGGTGTGCAGGAGGCACCAATTGATGATTCTCTCATCTTTGATGTTTCTATCTCACTCTTACTCTCCCTTCCTTTCTCTGAAATCAATAAAAACTTATTTTTTAAAAAGTTAGGATGCAAATTATCAGTTGGGTATTTGTTTCTATTGCTGTATAACCAAATGCCCTAAAACTTAGTAGCTAGAAACAAGAATGAGCATCTATTACACACAATTTCTGTGGGTCAGGAATTTGGGAGCAGTTTCGCTAGGTGAGTCTAACTTGGGTTCTCTCGTGAGGTTAGAGTCAGGGAGTTGGCCAGCTCCACAAACATCTGAAGGTTTTGCTGGGCCTTTTTCTGTTTCTTTCCTGAGGATCCAATTCCAAGCTGGTTCACTGACAGAGTTGGCAAGTCTGTGCTGGTTCTGAGCAGGAAGCCTCAGTTTCTCACCATGTAGATTTCTCCAGAGGTTTACTGGAGTGTCCTCCTGACATGGTGGGTGGCTTTCCATAGAGTGGCTGATCCATCACTTCCACAGTATCCCATTGGTGACACAGGCTGTCCCTATTCAGTGTGGGAGGAGACTACACAAGGGAGTGAATGCCAGGAAGTGAGAATCATTGGAGAGCATCTTGAAGACTGGGTGTCTCAAGAGGCAAAGATCTTGTGCAGTAATGGAAAAGGAAAAACAGTGTTGGGGTGCTTCCAAGAAGGATGTTGTGGAAAAGGGTGTTGAGAAGGATAGGGCATCAGGAGCAATTAGGGTTGACGGTGACAAGGTATGTCTGGGTGGAGCAAAACCTGGCAAGGTGATTGGGGCAAGGGCTGTGAGGTCTTGGAGGCCAAGTTAGGGAGTTTGGACTTCCTCCGATTTTTCATGATGGGGCATTGAAGATATTTGAGCGGGCCAGTTACATAATCCTTGGCCTATTGTAGCTTTGGTCTGTGTGTGAGCTTTAGGGTTTCTATGGCCTTAAACCCTTCCTGCCTTTTTTTTTTTTTCTCAGTATTATCCGGGTTGTCAACTCTTAATTTCTAAAATTTTATAATACTTCCGCCCATGCCCCTTGACCACATACTACTTTCTGTTTAACTTTTCATGTTTTTGTCTTATCACAAGTAGATTACAAGGGCCATAAAGGCCATATCTTTATCCATTTCTATTTCCCCTGCTGTACCTGGCTCACAGGGTGTTCAATAAATATTTGCTGATTGGATAATAGCAGCCAATTATTATATCTGTGTTTAGCCACTGTTTCCGGACTACAGTGCATAATTTACAGTTGAACATTTTTCAAAAGAGAGAGCAATTACAGTAGATGTGATTTATGTGTGTATGGGGGGGGGAATTGTTCAGAATCAGTTTTGTGTGCTTGGCATTTGCCAAAATATTTAAAGGAAACTTGGAAGAATGATTTTATTTTTTAAAAACTCATGCATTATTTTCAGTTTCAAAGAGAGTTCTTATTTTGTCTAAATTAAGCAAGTGGAATAATAATCAAATGAAGTGAAGTAAGGGCTGCTTGTCTCTCTGAATAGTGAGAGGCAGCCTCTTCCATGCACATATAAGACATGTATGGAATAAAACTCGTGTTTAGGATTTGGGGCAGGGTTTTGTCTTCCTCTCCCTTTCTTAGTTTGAAATGATCGTTGTCCATGTATTTTCATCAGCCAAGTATTTCATCGTAATCTTATGAAAGTTGGAGACTTCTGGTTTCAAGCTAACAAAAGGTAGTTTCTGAAAATCCCCCTCAAACAACTGAAAAAAAAAAAAAGCAAAAACCAGGAATGCAGACTATATCCTCAGCCCCAGTTGGGGCTCCTGTGGGAGGCAACCAATTGATGTGTCTCTTTCACATTGATGTTTCTCTCTCTCTGTCTCTCTCCCTCCCTTCCACTCTCTCTAAAAAATGATGGAGAAAACATCCTTGGGTGAAGATTAACAAAGAAAGAAAGGAAGAGAGAAAGAGAGAAAGAGGGAGAGGGAGGGAGGAAAGGAGGGAGGGAGGGAGCGAGGAAATGGGAACTGACCTGGAAGTATTAAGGCATATATTCATAATGTACCAGAAATATAGTCTAATGTCTTATGGTCACAAAAGCTCATCTAATTGTTTTGTGTTGGGGACGGTATAGGGAAACAAGAGTCCAGGAACTGGGAAGGGCTGAGGTAGCTGTTCCTAGGAATTTTCCAGTTGATCTTTAGGAAAGAAGACACCACTTAGATTACATAATTTTTAAGGTCCCATCCAGCTCTGAAATGCTTTTGGTGTTTCAGTCCCCTTTTTTTAGCAAGTGAGAGAAAAGAAGGATTGGTTATTCACTTACTAGATATAGGACCAAAATCACAGGACCTATTGGGGTCACACTGGCCAGTGCATTGAACTGGAGCTTTGATCCATCTATTGTGTATGATCAGGTCCTTTAGTTCTAATGTATAGCTTTTCTGTAAATGCTTACCGGTATTTTATGGACTAGAAGATCCTTGTACTCGGAGACAAACTCAAAAGGCTTGCATTCCAAGGGAGATATTCCAGAAATATTGTCATTCTTTTATTAGAGAAAATAATTTCTAGAGCACACCGAATAGTTATTTCCTCTTCTACTTCTAATATGTTTCCTGTTAGTCACTGGGTGAATGCTAAAAATAAAAAAATAAAAACTCACCTTCCTCTGGGAAGGATGGGCTGAAAAGACTTCTGTTTCTGTGGAGAACTGGTTCTGCAGAACTGTCGCGTTCTTCACCTGTAGCAAGTGGGACAGCTGCTGCTTTTCCATAGCCTCCCCTCCTTCCCTCTAGCCTTTTAATGGACATTTTATGAGCTCATCTCGGGGGGGGGGGGGGTTGCGTTGTGCAGCTGACCATCTTCACATCAGGGTTAGCTGAATCAGTGCACTGATTCCCATTCTTACTTAACACTGAAAGCATATGATCTAAGAGCGTTCACCCACAGAAACAAAAACTCAAAGCAGCAGAACAAAGCAACTCTCCTGTCAAATGCAGAGGAGAAAAGGGGGTGAGGAGTGAAAATACTCCTTGATTTCCTTCCTGCCCTAATTTTGCCTCAGCGTTGAAGGAGGGATCCCTCCTAATGGGATTTCCCACTTCTGGGTGGAGCTTTGATATTGTAAATGGTTATACTGTGAGCCATTACAACTATAATTTCTGCCTTCATTCACTTACTTTTATCATGTTTTAGAACTTTACCTGGAAAGACTCACCTGTCACGTCTGCTCTTCTCTCCTCTGCTTCTCTCTTCTGAGAAAGACCAACTATTCCTGGGCCCTAGAGCCCACACAGCAGAAACCACAAACTAGGAAACTGGGGAGTTGGGGCCTGGTTTCCTAGCGGATTCCTTCAGGGGAACAGCTCTGCAGCCAGAATAAACATTCCAATTCGGTTAGAGATAACTGCTTGGTTTTCCATTACCCTCACCAGTGAGATCATTAAGAATATACTCACTTTAATGAGTATTGTGTTTTGTTTAAATTTATTTATTTCAGAAAGGAAGGGAGAGGGAGAGAGAAATAGAAACACCAATGATGAGAGAGAATCATTGATTGGCTGCCTCCTGCATGTCCCCTACTGGGGATCGAGCCCGCAACCCAGGCATGTGCCCTTGACCGGAATCAAACCCTGATCTACTGGTTCATAGGTTGACACTCAACCACTAAGCCATGCTGGCTGGGCTGTTTAAAGTGTATGATGTCTGGTAGAAAATGCTCAGAGTTTGGAAGCTAGAGGATTGCTTGGGTCCCAGTTAGTGTTTTGCTGCTGACAGTGTGTTAGGCAGAAAACACTTTGCCTCCTTCCTCCTCCCTCTGCTCTCTCCTGCCATACTGAGGGCGCTGCTGTGTGCTCCCAGCTGGGCTAACTTGCGCCTCTTGTGGGTCACCACAACTAGGCTTCTTGACTTGAGTCTCAGAGCCCTCAAACATTGGAGACAGGCTTTCCCCTTCTGCCATCACAAGGTGCCATAGGGTGAAGTAACATTAAAGTGTTATGCCAGGCCAGTGTGGCTCAACACTGATTTAGTGTTGACCCAGGAACCAAGAGGTCACCGTTCGATTCCTGGTCAGGGCACATGCCCTGGTTGTAGGCTCGATCCCCAGCATGGGGTGTGCGGGAGGCAGCCTATCCATGATGTTCCTCTCTCATCAGTGTTTTCATCCTTCTATCCTTCTCCCTCCCCCGCCCTCTCTCTCAATCAATAAAAACATAGAAACAAATTTAAAGTGTTGTGTGATGGCATAGAAGCCAGAAGGATGAAAGGCTTATATCAGACAAATAAAACAGAAAGGGGAGACAAGTTGAGCTCCTGTACAAGTTCCATGCAGTGTGTGCTGAGGAATAAGAGTAATCATGGCAGCAACAGAAACCGATGGGGAAGACGGAGGGTGAGCCTGTGGCACGCACGTTCATGAGATGGCCACCCTTTGCGCAAGTTCTCGCCCATCCCATTAAGTGAACCCTGTAGTGAGAGTAAATACAAAACAACCTTACTTAGCTTCTGGCACCTTGTGCAGTCGTTTCCCACCATTGTTAGGGATGTACTATTTCCCCTAAGTAAATTCTCCAGGCAAGTGGTCTCCAAAGGTCAACATTTCAACCAGTTTGAATGGAAGTGTTCCTACCCCCTTTCTTTCTATCTTCTGAGTATAAATGGCAAGACTGCCTTCTCTGGGTCTTCCTCCCAAGTGATCCTTCCAAAAGACAGAGATCACCTTGTCATCCCCCAGCTTGAAATTCTCAAAGGGCTCCCCCTGCTTTCAGGATCAAGTTCGCTCTATCTCCTTCACCCAACATATTAAAGGCCTCCTTATCTGGTTCCAGTCCAACATTCCAGCCTGATTTCCTTCCCCCCTTCCAAGGGCCTCTGGGCTTCAGCTGTTTTGAACTATTTCTTGTAGTTAGTTGAATCTAAACTTTTACCCATATTGCTCCTTCTGCTTGGAGCGACTCATGCTTTGAGATGCTCCCCAGGGTGCCCTCATCCCCTGTAGCCCCTGGTGCCCCCATGCAGATTAGATGCTAGCGTTTGTTGAGCACGTACTAAATACTAGTCCCTTTACTCAGGGTGTTATTTATATTAACTCATTTAATCCTCACAGCCACACTTTAAAATAGATGGTATTATTAGCTCCATTTTAGGGATGAGCAAACTGAGTCATGGGACATTGTACAACTTACTGAGGGTTTTGCTGCTACTAATTGGTAGAAGTAGGATTTGATCCCAGCCGTGTTGGCTCCACAACCTGAATCATTCGTTACTGTCGGCAGGGACTGGACCCCGTGAGGGCACACAGTGGGCATGCTGGGCTTAAGGGGACACGTGAATGAGTGAATACAGGGAGGCACCATGAGCTTACTGAGGCCAGCTGGTCTGAAACAAGGGATATACCAGATTGGCATTTAAACGACTACTTCCTCCTCAGCGGTTCTCAACCTGTGGGTCGCGACCCCTTTGGCGGTCGACCGACCCTTTCACAGGGGTCGCCTAAGACCATCCTGCATATCAGATATTTACATTATGGTTCATAACAGTAGCAACATTACAGTTATGAAGTAGCAACGAAAATAATTTTATGGTTGGGTCACAACATGAGGAACTGTATTTAAAGGGCCAGAAGGTTGAGAACCACTGTGGTTGTCAGTTTTTTATGTGATCCCTATTAATCTTACCTTGATCAGTAAGAAAAGTCCTGAGTGTCTTCTTGTTTAAACACAGAGTGAATTGCTAAGGGAAAAGATCTTGTGGGGGTGGGGGCAGAGTGTTTACTACAGAAGGCAGTGATGACCTTCTGGAAACTTCCGGTCCTCAATGACCCACAGGGAAACCTGACCTCTTTCCCTGCCGTGGTTCATGGTGCAACCCTAGGCAAAGTCCTTAAAGCCTGCACTTCAGTTACATTCTGCATCATATTGCAAATCTTGTTACTGTCTTGTTAGGAATGTGAAATCCAAGAGCGTGATTACATGAACTCGCTTCTATCAGATGAAAGTACCATAACTATCCCTGTTCCCCTGCCACACACCTCCTCAGAGCATAATTTGCTTTTAATAAACTGATACTGTCCTCTCAGAAATTATTTTAAATTATCTGTGTAAACCTTGTACACAAGTTTCCCTTTTGGATGCATCAGGAAGCAAATGGAAACATCTGTTTAATACAAATTGATTTAAGTGGTACATTTTGCTAAATTCTAACCCTGTGTTTAAAACTGCATTGCATCAGAATAGAAAAGTCTTTCAGGAATGGTGAGGTGAAAATTATCTTTAGAGGGCATATAATTAAGTCATGTGTAAGTAAGTCAGTATAATATGTCCCAATCATGATGTAAAGAGAAAAATAATATCACAGCGCTTAGAGAGAGGAGTGAAATTAGCTTAAATCTTTAAACTCCAAACAACAGAAGAGCAAGTTTTAGTGCTGTGAGCTCCCAGGTGCGGCCTCACCCAATGAGCAGAATTCAAATAAATAAGCTGATGTGCAAAAGGAAATCCAGGCCTGAGAAAATGTAGGTTATTTAAAACCCATTTTTGATAGTCATTTTAGAGGTTCCTCCCCTAAGAAATGAACTGACTTTTCTTCATTCAGAACTGTCAAGTTTATTAGGCTCATCTACTATGAAAGAGAACAGACCATTACAAAATTGTCAAAGTTGCTTCTCTAAATAGAGCAAAGTGAACAATAAAATAAAAGTTTTTGTTAGATATATTAGCTACTCAGTGAACAGATTTGTAAAAGTGACCATTTTCTTAAATCTGTGGGAGAGAGGGATACTTACTAGTTGTCAAGAAGGAGATGAAATTTCTAAGTTTTTGTTTTGGTTTATAAAGACTATTAGAATATAAAGGTTTTAATCTCAGAAGACCTAGGTCCTTCCTGTTTGAATGGTAGTATGAATTCTAATTTAAAAAGTCATTTGGAACAAAATGCATTAAACTTTTAAATCTACTTTTTACATATTACAAAGGTTTCCCACTTTATGTGACAAGTACAAATATCCAAATCACCATAGCTCAGGTTTGGACTGTTTGTGGAACGACTTTGCCTCAGACCTAGGTGGGCAGAGAAATCTGCATTTTACCAAGCCCCCTGTTGGCTCTGATGGTGGAGGACCACAAAGTGAGAACCACTGCCCTGAATCTCCACCTTCTGAGGGATCCTCAGGGCCCCAGCTGACCTGCCCTGGGGACCTGGCTTGTCCTTCTGGCCGCTATCCAGTTCTGGGCGGGTGGGCCTTGGCCTCCCGCTGTCTCCTTCCTCCCCCTTGGTCCCTCAGAGAAGGAGGGCACTGGCTGTGCTTTGTGGCTCCATCCTTCCGGAGGATGGCACTTCTGCCGAATTCCCCACTCTTCCTCCCAGCACGGAGAGGCCGTGGCTCTTGGCCAGACTGGCCTGAATGATCAGGAAACACGTGGGAAGCAAAACTCTGCTAGGTGCTTGGGACCTCTTAGTGAACCTACCCTTTCTTTGGTCCTGGCCTTTCATTTTTTATAAAATAAAAAGTACCTCGGGGGTGGGTTCCTCAAAACAGGTAGCCTGTCCCAAGAGTTGTCCAAGCCACTACCTTTATGAACCTGGAATTACTTACACGGTGTGTTGTTGTTTTTTAATGGAAGTAAAATGTGTTCAATGAAATACCTCAAACCTTAAGAAAGTATATGGGCTTAAGTAAAGTAAAACAATTAAAACACTTTTCTTCCCCTACTTTACAGTTAGAAGTAGTTTTCCAGAAATTTTCCATGCCTATTGAATTTGATATATATATACACAAACATATACATATATATCTATAATAATAAAAGCATAATATGCTAATTAGACCGGATGTCCTTCTGGATGTAGTTCCGGACGACCTTCCAGATGAAGCCAGGTCTGCAAGGGAAGCCTGGGTCCTGGGTGCCGAGGGAAGCCGGCGCAGGCAGCCGGAGGAAGGCCTACTCTTGTACAAATTTTGTGCATCAAGCCATATATATATGGCATGTATACACACAAATAGGATCATATTACTGTACTTCTTGGACTCTAAAATTGATACACCAATTTTACATGTGAAGTTATGAAATGTGAATTCATAGTTGATAAAATATAAAATGTTACTCTTTTAGAGCTCACTTTTTCTCCCCACACATTCATTATTTTGAACATCAGTCCATATTGTCAGAGAGAGAGATCTACTTTATTCTTTCACTTCATTGTATTCCATATTCTAAATCTGTTTTCAAATACATGTTCATATTCCAAATTCATGAATGTATCATGGTTTGTTTAAGAATTCCCTTAATTGTTGAACATTCGTGATGTTTACAGATTTTTACATTTCAAATAATGCTGCAGTAAACATTCTTTTTTGCATGTCACTGTATATAAGCAATTATATGTATATAAAGCAGGTTTCTAGAATTGGAATTGCTGGGTCACAAATTGTTCACACAGTACTTTTTTGTTGTTGTTAATCCTCATCTGAGGATATTTTTTTCCATTGATTTTCAAAGAGAGTGGAAGGGAGGGGGGAGAGAGAGAGACACATCGATGTGAGAGACCCACATCCATTGGTTGCCTCCTGCACCCCACCCCCAGTGGAGCAGAGCATCAAACCTGCACCCCAGTACCTGCCTTTGACTGGGAATCGAACCAACCAGAGACTCTTCAGTGCTTGGGCCGACGCTCTAACCACTGAACACACCAGCCAAGGCACACAGTACATTTTTGAGTGCACGTTTTATAAGCCTCTTACTAGCTTCTGTGTTTTGAGTGTTAGGAAGGAACCAAGCAGACAGATGAATGGCTTCTTCCAGGATCCCTAGCAGGGGAAGTTTCTGGAAAGGTAGACAGATACATCTAGTTAAGCATCTATACTTACCCATTCATACCACAGTCTTTCAATTCTAAGATGCATAGTTTTCATTTTTTAAAGAATTCTCACTTGGGGGTGTATTCAGATAATGTCATAGCCCTCCCCCGAAACCCCTGCTATAAAATTGTGTATCTTACGATCGATGGCATTTTGGAATTGAGGAAATACAAAGTACAGTGTATTTTAGTAAGTGTGTGTATAAGGCTTATCTGGAAAGTAACCTTATCTAATTTAATGATGAAAATATAGTTCTAGTTATTTTCCCATCAAAGCAGTTTTGGAAACCAGCCAAGGTTTTGCAGACAGAGTTTATCAGCAGCTACTACTCTGCGTTAGTGTCTGCACGTGTCATTTGAAAGCAAACCTCCATTTACTCAAGAGCCCCGTTTCTTGGAAAAACCAAGTCCCAGACAGCACCTTGAGAAATACTGAAGCCGTGTCCCTTAGGGTGGCAGAATTTAGAAGCTGGTTCCAACCCCTTCACTTACAGAGAAGGAAACTTCTTATGACCCAACACATGGGATTTTGTGCTACTTGCCTAACTGAGAATTGGTGTAAAAGGACATTAGGAAGTGACTATGGCAGAGCTGGAGGCACACGGGGCTCAGGAAGGGACAGCCTTGCTGCCGATGGCGCATCCCCGTCCCACTGACGTCCCCAGCCTAACACCTGTGACGGCGCTGAGGGCCATCTGCGTCATTTCCCAGGGGCCTGGGGTTGGCAGGTCTGGGCCCTCACATCTGTTTCTCCTGTTTAATTAGTCTGGAAATTAAACCACCGCGCTCCCCCCACTTTTCTTTTTCAGTGTCCCAGCTGGTGTGCAGTACTTCACGCAGGCTGTGCGCTCCTGCCTCTTGGCACCGAAGGGCTTCCATTACATCAGGGCCGGCCTTGGGAGTGGGTCTGAAACAGTCGGCACTTAATAAATATTCTTGGCCGTCGTAGCTTTTTTGGTCTTTCCTCAGACGGTTCTAATAGCGCGCTGGCAGGGTGTCTGGGCCAGGGTGCCCTCCGTGCCCCAGGGACGCCGACCCCTTTTCTCTTCAGCTATCATCTGTCATGTCCCAATCCGGTGTGTGGAGAAGCAAAAGCAGCGTGCCCGCGTGTGATAAAATTGTCCAACTGTTCTTGTTAACTGTCAACTGGTATCGACGCAGACAGTTATTTTACATTTTCAGTTGCTTTTTGTGAAATACAAAGATCAAAGTCCTTTTCTGCACTTTCCTCCCCTGCTCAAACCACAACTTCCTTCCGCTGCAGTAAAAGCCTCTGCAACATGCATTAGTATTCGACTTCCTCACCCTGGGTGGCAAGTAGTCATCTCATTGGACCAAGATGAAATGCACCCACTTCATGTGTGGGTGCCTCTGAGTCTCTGCATGGACACACGCCGTGCAAGACACTCAGAGGGCTGTATTTAGAAGCATATTTTGCTTTTATTTCTTAAATGAAAAAAACACTTTGTGGAAGAGTCCTCAGTAGTTCTCAACTTCTTTGGGTTTTGGACTGTTCTGAGAATCTGATGAAAGCTCAGGGACAGGGACGGGGGTGGTGTGGGCGGCGGGGTGGGGGGGGGCGGGGGGGAGGGGGGGAGACTTGGTAACCAAGGACAGCTGTGGTTCACTCCAACGTGGGCTCAGAAAACGGTTCCTTTCAGCAGTTGTTTAAATGATAAGTTAACAAGATGGTTCTAAGACTAATGGAAAGGCAGGGGATGGTTGGGGGAAGGGGGAGAGATCAGCCAAAGGACTTGTATGCATGCATATAAGCCTAACCAATGGACACAGACACCAGGGGTGAGGGCATGAGCGGGGAGGTGGGGGGGCAATGGGGGGATAAGGACACATATGTAATACCTTAATCAATAAAGAAAATAAATAAGACTAATGAAAAGATAACAGCACAGGAAATAGGTAAGAGCTGGTTCCACAGGAGAATGCAGCATCAGTGTCAGACTGGGAGACGCACAGTGGGAGGACAGGGGGCACCACACCCAGTCTCAGCACACGCTGACAGCCGAAGCCCACCCGGGGCTGCTGGGGGGAGGGGGAGGGCTTCACTGAGGAAAGTTCTGTTCTCAGCATGACAGGAGCTGTGTGCGGGCCCAAGGAGCCCAGGGCACAGGTTGCCTGGATTTCAGCTCTAATGCTTCCCAGTGTGAGGCCTCGGCCAGTCAAGTGACTTCATTTCTTTTAAGACGAAGTGATTTCTAAGTTTTCCCAGGGGTAGTGGGAAGAAATAGAAGCAGGCACACAGGACTGTGGGAGGCCTGCATGGGATATCCTGAAGGAAACACCTGGCGCATAGTGGGATTTCAGCTAGCGGCTGTTCTTTTCTCTTCCTCTGTGAGCCTGTGATTTCTTCTGTGGGAGAGCTTTTCTTTCCTAAGAAGATGGAGTTTAGAGCAACAGAAATCACTAACTGCACTGAGGGAGATTGTATCTCTCAGAACTCAGATGCCTTTGCAGAGGTAGGAAATAGGTGTTACTTCCAGTGCCACCCACACATAAGACTCCGCTGGGGGGCGGTGGGACTGGCACTGTCTCTGGTGGGCACTTACGGACACGGGGAGGTCTGTGGAGCCATCCTGGAAGGGCCCAGAGGTGAGGAACCTCCCCCAGGACAGTCCCTCCGGCAGGGACACTGCCCAGGGCTGTAGGCCAAGTAGCTGGTCCCCCTTGGAGGATTATCTGAGGACTGCTCTCTGCAGTGGAGGGAGGGAAGGTCTCCGAAAGCTTGGAGAGAGGAGAGCCAAACCTGGTCAGGGCCAATGCCTAGTCTTTAAGGAGGATGAAAATACTTTGAAAATGGGGGTATCCCCTTCCCTTCCTTCTCCTTTTTCTCCCCTTCTCTGTTCTCCAAAATCCATATAGAGAAGGGAACTTCTTATGGCTCAACACATGGGATTTTGTGCTACTTGCCCAGATACAAGGTTTGCAAAAATTTTCTCTCATTTCGTAGATTGCTTTTTCAGTTTTTTTTGTTGTTAATCCTCACTGGAGGATATTTTTTCCATTGAATTTTTTTTTAGAGAGTATAAGGGAGGAGAAGGAAAGAGGAGAGAAACATTGGTGTGAGAGAGCCACATCAATGGGTTGCCTCTCATACACACCCAAAAATGGGGCAGGGAACCTGCAATCCCGGCACATGCCCTTGACCGGAACTGAACCCACAACCCTTCGGTTCGAGGGCCAGCACTCTAACCATTGAACAACACCAACCAGGGCATGTAAAAGTTTTTTTAAAAAAAACAAACATAATATTCCAAAAGCTTAAATATTCCTAGCTTTATTTGGTGTTCATTTTAAAGGGAACAAAAGGGGGAAATGGCAACATGAATTTTGAAAGGAAAAATGAAAATAAGGAACCTAATGAATGAACCCTTTTATACTAATGGTATGGGGAAATAAGCTGATTAGAAAGTGGATTAAAATTACTGTGAGGTGCGGGTGAAGAGCCCTGAGGGTGTTCGCTCAGGAAGGAGGAGCAGAGCTCCGGGGTGTGGGCTGGGGTGTTAGCAGAGGAACAGGCTCTCCACAGGCCGCTGTGGTCCTCCTCAGGTTCAGCCGGCTGTTACTTCGGTTGTTTCTCCAGGTTATTGCAAACTCCGGAACTGGCTTTTTCAAGGCAAAGTGTGTCTTCATCGGTTTCCACTGTACCCCTCAAGAGCCACCCCTCCCCTCTTTGAATTCTCTTTCTTCTGCATCCTTTCTATTTCACCTTTTTTTCTGGGTTTTTGGTGTTGTGCAAAATAGATTTAGTGTCATGATATGGACTATTGAAAATAGCTCTAGCTAAAAACCTTGTAATTATAAGTCAGAATCAGCATACATGGAATACTTATGTAGAACATTTTCGGTGGGAACCCAGGCATTACGTTTAGTAGAGGGAAAATGTTAGGTAACTACAGAGCTGTACCAGGTCTGTGTGCTATGAGGGGATATCATTTTTCATACCTATTATCTGATAGGCAGGGTTTGATAAGGCCCAGGGTTGGAGGGAAATGGGCAAACAGAGGCATTCTCAGTCTCAAATACTACTGATAAGATTGTAAACTGGCAACTTATGTACCAAAATATAAAACCTGTATATCTTTTGACCCAGACATTCCACTTCCAGGAATGTATTCTTAGGTAATAATTGGACACATGCAAGAATGTAGATGCTCAGATGTATTCTTAGGATAAGCATTGCAATATTATGTGATAGAAAAGAACTGGAAACAGCCTAAATGATCATCAAACTTAAGCAAACCTAATTTAATTCAAGATAACTTAGTTGGGGTACTGCCCCACAATGGGCTAGTGTTGAACCATGACAGGAAGAATAAAGAACTATATACTGACTTCGAAATATGTTAACAATGTATTATTAAACTCCAAAGTAACATGTATAATATGATCTTGTTTAAGTAAGAGAGGACAGTGGGGAAGGGGTAAACATGCTTACTTGGGGTTCGGGGAAGCAGGGGTGAGGTGATATCTCCTGCAGTTGTGATTTGCATTTCCCTAGTGATTAGTGATGTTGAGCACCTTTTCCTAAATCTTTTGGCCATTTAAATATCCTCTTTAGAAAACATGCCTATTCCATTTCTTTGCCACTATTGAGTTGTGTGAGTTCCTACATAGTTTGAATACCAATCCCTGGTCAGATACAGAGTTTGCAAAAATTTTCTCTCATTTCGTAGATTGCTTTTTCAGTTTGTTGGTCGTTTCTTTTGCTGTGCAGACCATTATAGTTTGATGTCATTTGCTTTTAAAATTTTTGTTTCTAGTGTCATATCCATAAAATCATTGCCAAGACCAATGTTGAGGAACTTGTTCAGCCCCATGTTTTCTTCCAGGAATTTTATGGTTTCAAATCTTACATTTAAGTACTTAATTCATTCGAGTTAATTTATGTGATTGGTGTAAAATAGGGGTCTGTTTTCTTTCTTTTGCATGTGGATATTCAGTTTTTCCAGCACCACTTACTGAAGAAAGTATCTTTTCCCTATTAAGTATTCATGGCTCCCTTGTCAAATGTTAGTTGACTATATATGCATGGGTTTATTAATGGGCCCTCACTTCTGTCCCATTGGCTTATGTGTCTGTTTTTATGGCAATATCATATGTTTCGATTACTATAGCTTTTTCATATAGGTTGAAGTCAGGAAGTATGCTGCTCCAGCTTTGTTTTCTTAGAAGTGCTTAGTAGTTCCATATGAAGTTTAGGATTTTGTTTTTCTATTTCTGTAAAAAATGGCATTGGAAACTTGATAGGGATTGCATGGAATTATAGGTGGCTTTGGGAAGTATGGACATTTTAACAATGTTAATTCTCTCGATCCACTGAACACCCAATATTCTTCCATTTATTTGTGTCATCTTCCATTTCTTTCATAAATGTCTTCTAGTTTTCGGAATACAGGTCATTCACCTTCTTGGTTCAATTTATTCCTAAATATTTTATCATTTTTGATACAATTTAAATGGGATTTTTAAAAAATTTCTTTTTCAGATAATTCCTTGTTAGTACCACAACTGCTTTTTGTGTGTTGATTTTGTATCCTGCAAATTTACCAGATTTGTTTATTAGTTCCAACAGTCTTTTGGTGGAATCTAGGATTTTCTGTTTATAAGTTCACGTCATCTGCAGAGACATGGATGCTTCTTTTAAATTCTGAGATTGTGTCTTATGAAGTGGCCTTAAGATGGGTGGTTCTAGTTGGCACGTTATTATAACCATAAAAAGATCCTTTTACTTAAGAAGGGCACGTACTCTGTCTGGAGAGACAAGGCTCAAGCCATGAAACATTTTCTTGCATCTAGCTCAGCTTATAAACCAAGTGCAAAATTGTATGGCATTGACTGATTTATTTATTCAACAAATATTTGAGTGCTTACTATGTGCTAAGCATTTATGTGTGACATCTGGGATTAAATCCGAGAACAAAATTAAGCTCGTTTTTCTCACTGTGGACAGTAATTTCTTCACATGTAGTTAACATACAATATACTGGTATAGAGACAATGTAGCATAGCGTTAAGAACCCTGTGTCTGTTTTGTTCACCATGAATCTCCAACCAGTGGGACAGGGTCTGTCTGACAGAACCGTTTAGCAATAGCTGTGGACTGAATAAATGCTTATAGAAATAGCCATGTGCTCTGGGAACTTTCAAACCACTGGTAAAATCAACTTTTCCCATCATGTATAGGATGTTTCTGTGTATCCCTCATAAATACAAACAAGTTTCTTTGACAAATGCTAGGTTGTCAAGTACAGTGGCACTGTGTACTGTAGGACTTCTCATTTTGATTCAAGAGGGGTGCTGGGTATGGCATGTAGCACTTACTAAGCTCATTTGAAATGAATATGTATGAGTCTAGCATCTTTGGGAAAGGTTGATTTGGCCACAAAAAGTCAGGAGAAGGAAGACTCCAGGAGTACAGGAAATTTTATCTCTTGTACTTACTGGTTTTGACACTGTTTAATAAAATTTTTGGGAGGAAGGAGAGCACCTCAGATCCAATTATCAGAGTGTCCCAGTAGTCTATATATATTAGTGGCCTGGGGCACGGATTCGTGCACATTGAAAGGAAATTAATTTGAAGAAAGATTCGTGCAGTAATTACATTACTGCAAAAAATTACATGTCAAAATAGTATATATAATATCTATAATAATAAAAGCATAATATACTAATTAGACCAGACATCCTTCCAGATGACCAGGGCTGCAAGGGAAGCCTGGGTCCCAGGTGCCAAGGGAAGCCAGTGCCAGCAGCTGGGAGAAGGAAGGCCTATTCTTGCATGAATTTCATGCATCGGGCCTCTAGTAGTAGTATAAAATTAAAATACAAAATATTTTAATATCACTATTCACCCTTTCTCTATAATAGAAGTGCGCAAGTCAACTTTTATTTGTAAATTGCCAGTGCGCATCATATGTACCAGCCGGTTGGTCAGTTGGAGGTTGGAAGGACATACAGTCGGTCACTTAGCCTTTTATATATATAGATTGAATGCTGCAATAAAGGATTCAAAGTGAGGTGGGTCTTGGTTCAGACATGGAGAATGGGAGTCTCAGAGCCAGGTCACAGAGGTTGGTGTGAGCAGTGTTTGTGGAAGACAGTGGAAATTGGTAAGACTAGAATTTTGAGGTTTTATAGTGGAAAATAGTAAGGAGAGCACTACATGGTTAGTATAGGATCTGAGTAAAAGGAGTCTTCAGAATTGTGCAGAAGATTTTGGGCCATCAGATATAGGGAACTTGCACATTGTTTAGCAGAGGAGGGACAACTTGAAAATGGCATTGCAAGGTTTGACATCTGTGTGCAAGATGGGTTACAATTAAGCGAGCTGGACTGAGCCCGCTCAGAGGCATTTGGAAATCCAAGAGTGAGGAATGAGAGTTCAAGCAAGGAAAACAGAGCATGAGGGGGAGACTTGAAAGAAGAGTCAGTAAATCATAGTGAGTATGAGGAGTCAAATCTGAACTCTAGGATTAAAATAAGTCAGGTTCTGAGTGCTCTGTGGTCTTCATGGTGTCGTCTGGACAAAATCTGCATATCATACATTCTCTCTGTGTCTGGGAAATTTCCTCCCAACCTAGCATTCCAAACTCAAATCAGTGAGAATTTGAAACATTCACAGTTGGTAGAGTTCAAGTCACTGATCTGGATTCTTGCAGAACCAGGGAGGCCACATTGCATGATGGTTAAGAGCATGGACTTTGGTGCCAGAAAGAAATGGGTTCAAGTTCTGGTTTTGTGTTGGATAGGATTCTTAAAGTGCCTAAGCCTCAATAACCTTGTCTTTCCAATGGGGACAGTAATGCATCTCCTTCACTTGCTGTCAGGAGCCAGCGAAAGAATGCATGTATAGCGCTTAACAAAGCACTGCATGATACAACTTGGTACAAGTTGCTGATTGTAATTGTTCTTGAACTAGGAGAAGCACTTCCTGTGTGAATGCATGTGTGTCTACTTGCTTTTATCCTAATTAAAGAAACAGCCGTCCATCTGTTAGCATAACCAGTAGGCTGGCATGTGGTTGATGGGGAAGCCATAGCCAGTGACTAGCACTCAGGGGAACAGTGCCCTTGGGACAGTGTCAGGTCCTTCTCTGCAAAAGTTGGAAGTAGGCAGGCCCTGTGTTGCTGAACAGACTGAGGAAGCTGGAAGGGGACACTGAGATGTAAAGGGCTGGAAGGAAGAGTATCAGCTGCTCATGGCCATGAGCTTGTGTACAGGTATCAAGCTTTGCTGTCAACTCCAGGTAAGTCTCTGGTAATGTCATCTACAGCGAGGATGCACTCCTAAGAAGGGCTTGATTTCCGTTCCCACGTGGGTCTCTGGGTGCCCTCCCTGCCCACAGATTGTTTGTTTGTTTGTTGTCTGTAATGAGCTCAGCATTTGTCCAAAGCCAGTTCCGTGGCACTCAGTAGAAACAGCAGCTCCAAGGTTGTCTTCACTGTAGAGCTGGTATTTTCGCCCTGTGAGGGAAGAGTGCTGTGTTTCCTCTCTGGGAAGCTTGGTTTCTAAATATCCCAAACCACACAGCGGTAAGGTTCAAGTAAGTCTTGATGCTCTGGTTCCTGTGCAGCCAAAAGTGGGGGTGGGGGTGGGGGGGCGGGAAAGTTTGCAGGTCAGAGCCACAGTTCACCTTTATCTGCGGCCTCTGCTTTTTTCCTGTTCACTGTAATCGTATAGATTCCAGAGCCAAGATAAGGAATATTCTACTTTGGGGGAATGCAGCATGTTTGTGTTGTGTCTTCTTGATTTAATGACTTATTTGATATCATCGATATACTCTAGGGGAGAGGGTCTCACACTTGCTGCACATTAGAATCTTCTGGCTTAAAAAACCTAGCCCAAAAGAATTAAATCAAAATCTCTGGGGGTGAGACTTGGAATCAATATTTTAAAAAACTCCTCGGAGGAACCAGCGTTCTTAAACAGTAGCTTTCAACCTGTGGCAATCTGGTCCCAGGGGACATTGGGCAATATCTGGAGACATTTTTGGTCGTCACAACTAGGTGTGTGGTGTGCTACTGGCATCTAGTGGGTAGAAGCCAGAGATGTTGAACAACTGTCTGTGCACAGGCCAGCTTCACCATAACATACATAATTATGGGGCTCAAAAGGTCAACAGTTTTAGGTTGAGAAACAATGCTCCAGTGGTCAGCAAACTCATTAGCCAACAGAGACAAATATCAACAGTACAATGATTGAAATTTCTTTTGAGAGCCAAATTTTTTAAACTTAAACTATATAGGTAGGTACATTGTTATTAACTTAATTAGGGTACTCCTAAGGCTTAGGAAGAGCCACACTCAAGGGGCCAAAGAGCCGCATGTGGCTCGCGAGCCGCAGTTTGCCGACCACGGCTCTAGAATAATCAGGCTTAAGAAATGAGGTGTGCCAGAGCAGAAAGGTATGCCCACTCTGAGGAAAGCATGGCATGCAGAAGTTTACATTTTTGGCCTCCCAGCAAGATGAGAGGGAAGTGGCTCAGCAAATGCCGCTATCCTTTGAGCCTTCTCTCTCCTGCCCGCACGGTGGTCTGCTCTGTCCTGTAGCTGGTGCACCTCCTGGCTCTGATTTTTTGGGGGCAGGATCTCTTCCTGTGGGGCCATAAGTTACCGCACTTGAATGGCTTGGAAGACGACTAAAGTTCGGAAAATTAAACCCATAGAAAATAGCCAAGTTAAATAATTTAAAATCAAGCTTTTGAGTTGCTTATTTTCTTATATAAAGTTTCCTAAAATTAGGGAGTGCATTTAAAAGTGTTTTAAAACATGTGCTATAAGAAATCTGATTTTGTGTGCTGTAGAGAGTTCTTTCTCTTCTTTCCTTTTGACTGGATAAGAGGAGGTGAGGAAAGGCATTTTTAATCTTTGCGTGGTACAGTTTTCTTTAATTTTGAGACATTCAGAAATACTTTTATAGCAGGTAAACTGGAATCTATATTTGTTATATTGTATGATTTATGTTATGAACTTTATCGCTCCCCATCCAGTTTTCTAGTGTGACCCACATAAAAGATCTCTGCCATAAATAACTTGTCTTTCTCCCAAGTACACTGTCAAATTTAAGGTGTTTAATCGAGGCGGCAAATTGTAATATTAAATATAAATATAGTGTAACTTATTAGATATACTGAAAATGTTTTTGTTTTAAAAAACTGATGAAAGTGGGTAGTTATAGCTTTTGAATTTGCTCTGAATCATTAATCTTATGGAGATGGTTGATTGCCAATTGTGTTTTTAAAAAATTTATCTCTCTTTTTTAATATACATTTTATTGATTTTTTACAGAGAGGAAGAGAGAGGGATAGAGAGTTAGAAACATCGATGAGAGAGAAACATCGATCAGCTGCCTCCTGCACACCCCCTACTGGGGATGTGCCAGCAACCAAGGTACATGCCTTTGACTGGAATCAAACCCAGGACCCTTCAGTCCATAGGCCGACGCTCTATCCACTGAGGCAAACTGGTCAGGGCAAAAAATTTATCTCTTTAAAGGGATTGAAATAGATTTCAAGTGGTACTTTTAATGCTCTACATCAAGCTTTTGTACTAGAATTAAATTCATGTATATGAATGTGGGGTTATGCCTATAATAGTTTTTTCAGTTTTTTCCTTCCCTTCCCCCCCCCCCCGCCCCTATTGCATGAGTTCTTTGACTCCAATGTAATGGAGTTTATTTATTCAGTATACATTTCAGGGCCTACTATGTGCATTTTGCATTAATTGCTATAATACTTTTAAAAACTATTTTAGCCTGTTTTAGTGTGGTTTAAGGCACTCAGCCAATACTCTTGCATGCTGGGTGCCTTTTACACCTAGTGGTTGGAATGTTTTAAATTAAGACTAGACGAGTAACAGCTCATGTAATATTTGGCATGAATACTCCAAACTTCTGTGTTGGAATAACATATCTTGTTTCTTCATTGAATTTTAGTAATGACTCCATAATCCAAGGGGTAATTTAATTTTCATCTAAGCCTGGGTTTTGTAGCTGTGCTTTTAATTTAATTTATTATTACATTTAAAATAGTTTTCTTCCAATAGGTAAAAATTAAGGTTTTGCTTCCGACTTTGGAGTTTTGTTGCATGAAGTTTGCAGAAAAGTAATCTAAGTTTATGGTGTAGAAGCCTTTCCTAAAAATGTGATTGTCATGAGAACCATTACAAAGTGTGCTTAATAATAAATGGTCAAATATTCCTTGCAGTCTGAGTGTGAACATATGGTGTGGATGTGTGTGTGTGTGTATGTGTGTTGGGGAGGGGTTGTTCTCTGTTGGGACTGGGGGACAGGATGAAGAGAAAATAATTAAATTAGTGCTTAAGGTTTGAATGGATCAAGCCTGAACTTTGAAGTAGAAATAACCAAATAACCAGGAACCATTCTGGTTTCCTAGAAGGGCAGCGTTTGGGGAGTTCACCAATATATATATATGTTGGTGTAACTTTATTCCAGAATGTTTGTCTACACCTTCTTTATACTAAAGAACAGCTAGGTGAATTGGCTGCCCCTGTGTAGATATTTCCTAGGATCGGGACCGGTTTGTCCATACATGTAAAAAGAACCTGTTTGGCTTGGGGAGTACTGGAATAACAGGGTGGGGCACGAGTTAATTGTTTTCCAAATGTTTGAAAGACATGAAAGAGGGATTAGATGCATTCTGTGTATCCTGTAGGCACAGAACCAGTGAAATACAGGAAAACAGGTTCTGGTTCAGTTCAAGAAATGTTTCTTTGAACTGAGGCACTTCTTGAACTAAGGGGGGAAAGATGGAGGGAGTGAAGAGGTGTAGGAATTCCCTTCCATCGTAGGTTGTCAGTAAGGCCACAAACGGGATTGGACATGGGATTCCCACACTGGACTGGAAGTAGACATTGGATTAGATTAGTGATTTTCAACTGGTGTGACTCGAGAATTTTTAAAACATGCAATATCTGACTATTTAGTCAGGGGCACTGACCTCTTTTCCCTTAGATTGTCAAATTAAATAATAACAGCAACACAATGGCTGTCTGGTGTGAATGAATCAAAACTATACCTATTTTTTTTGTCAGATGGCAAAATATATAATACTAGGGGCCCAGTGCACGAATTCATGCATCTTGAAAGGAACTGTGGACTGCGAGGCCGTGATGGGCAGAGGGGCGGGTCTCGGCCCATTCTCTGCACCCCCGCCCGGCCCCTCCCAACATGGCCCCTGATCCCCTGTCTGCCAGCAGCCCTGCTCCCACTGCCACCACTCCCACGTGCTGATGGCGCCGGCCCCGCTCACATCTGCTGACGGCGTGGAGCGATTGGGGCTGGCACCAGCAGCAGATGCGAGCGGGGCCAGTGCTGTCAGCAGATGCAAGTGGTAGCTGTTGTCCTGATCACCTCTCAGGAACAGGGGGAGGTGGAGAAATCCTCAGGGGCAATTGGGGCTGGCAGTAGCCACTCGCACCCGCTGATGGCGCTGATGTGATTGGGGCCGGTGCTGGGTGCCAGCAGCAGGTGCGAGTGCTGGGCAGGACTGCAGCTCATGGGAGCAAAGAATTTTCGGTAACCACCAGAGGCTCACCCTGATGACAGCAACCAGCACCCCACCTTGGTCTGGCACCCCTGCTCACCTGCTCCACCATCCCGCTGTGGCCGACGCCCACCACATTCTGCACTCTGCCGACTGCTGCTGACGCTCACCATGTTTCGCGCACGCTCCCTGGTGGTCAGCACACGTCATAGCGACGGGTTGTTTGGTTGTTCTGCCATTCGGTCTATTTGCATATTAACCTTTTATTATATAGGATTTTTTTTTTGGTGTGCTGCAGAATTTTAGTAATTAAGTTATGTATGCCATGAGATATAAAAAGGTTGAAAATGCTAGATTATATGGACATTAGACATTGAACTAGACATCGGACTAAGTTGCATGCCAGTCTAGCCATTCTGTGATTTTTAGGACATATTACATCCCCTGAAAAATGAAGATACCTGACATTTGAAGGGGAATTTCAGATTCATCAGTTCAATATCCCTAATGGCTGTTTCTTTCCAGTTTCCGTGAGTGCTGCTGCAATTATATGCCCTCTATTACAACATTAGTATCTTTCTCCAGATAGGAACATCCTCTTCAGCATCAAAACATGCCTTTTTATTACTCATCTTAAAAAGCAACTGGAAAACAAAATTCTACAATCCAAAGAAGGCATCCAGCTCTGGCCCTGCTTCTCTCCTCAAAAGGATTGTCCCTGCCTGTGGTCTCCCCCGCTTGCTGCCCTTGCTCATCCCTCCACTCCTCCAAAATTGTTTCTGTTAAAGCCATAGAGACCTTCAGTTTAACAAATATGTGGACTCTTCCATCCTCATCTTACTCAGGCTCAGCAGTATTCCTCAGGTTCCATCCTGCCCTCCTCCTCACACACTTTCCTGATTTGGCTTCCAGGCATCACACCCACTTTCCCCCACATCCATAACTCCCTTGTCTCTACTACTGAGGTGCCCAGGGCCCAGTCCTGGCCTTTCTTCTCCACCCTCTGAGCGGTGGATCTTCACCTGCCTTGGGCTCTTAAAAGAAGGGCTAAGTTTTAATTCGAGTGTAATCAATTCAGAATCGCTGTAGCTTCATGGGCATCAGTTTTTAAAATGTTTGGGTTGTTTTCTGTTATCTGGGTATACTACTAATGTGCAGCCAGGACTGACAATCCAGGTGAATTCATCTAGGCCCGTGGAATAAATACCAAATACTAGCGAATGACTCCCAAATAAAAGTATGTAAAACATATTTTCCAAGCTCCTGACTTGACTGTTCTATTATCTATTTTACATTTCCTATAGGAACAGGCATCTCAGTTTCCACCTGGCCCTCCCAGCCTACTCCTCCCTGGGGCCTGCTTTTCTCATCCCACCCTTTATACATACAGCTCTCAGCTGAAAGTCTAGGCGGCATCTTGAGTTCTATTCCCTGGGCACTTCACAGCTAATCCAACTGCAAGTCTTCTGTCTTGTCCTTCCAAATCTGTGCACCTCACACCTCAGCACTCCTACTGCCACCATTTCTCTTCTCAACAACCGTCGACTTCCCCAGTGCTCCTGCCTCTCCCCCTCATCACCTCTCCTGTAGTCAGAGTGCTCCTGTAAAATCCCCAGACCCTGTCATTCCATTGCTTCAAACCCTCCCGTGCCTTCCCATCACAATGAATTAAGTCTGCCTTTCTTACCACGAGCTAAGGACCCCTTGCCCAGCTCTCCAACTTCATCTCTTACACCTCTAGCTTTCCCCGCTCCTATTAAACCACATCGACTAGCTGTTCCTGAAACTTCCCAACCTTGTTCTTACCCTAGAGCCTTGGCACCCACCCTTTCCTCTGCCTGGAAGGCCCTTGCCCTAGCATGCTCTTTGGCTGTCTCCCTCACTCTTTTCAGCTTTCTGCTCAGATGTCACCCCAGGAGAAGGCCCCTCCAAAACGCTCCTTTTTCTTCTGGTTGATTCCCTCGCACTCTCCCATGGCCTTTATCTCTGTTGGACATCCTGTTTTCCTGGCTGCTTTGCTAGAACTTTGTCCCCGCTCTGTCCCCTGCACTGTAAACAAGCCATCCATCATAGATGACCAATAAATACTTTTGACTGAGTGACAGAGGGCCTGATCCCAGAACCTGCATTGTGTCACTGCTGTGGCCGCTGGTCCCTTTTTCAGCCCCTGAGCAGATCATGCTGCCAGAGCCAAGATCTGCTGCTAAGCTGATCTCAGAACCTACTCTCTTACTCAGCCGCCCCCTCCTGGCCCCTGCCTGTGCACAGATGACTATAGAGGATGGGGAAGAAGTAGGGCAGCATCCAGCATTTTAGTGACCTCTGGGTGGACACCTGTCAGTCCTCTCTGGCCTGCTCAGTGCCAGTCCACACTGCTCCTATTTCTATATACAGATGCTTCCTTGATAGTCTGCTCTCCTGATTTTCTTCTTCCTCTTCTCTCTGTTCCTTCTCAATCACTTTCCTCTTCTTTGTCCCTCTCTTAAATGTTGGTATTTCTTAGGACTCTGGGCTCTCCACTCTTCTCTCTCCCTTGGTGATCCTATCCATTCCTAGGGCTTCACATTGTCACATGGCTTTGAGCTCCAAATGTACATTTCCAGTCTGACCTCGTGTCTAAGTTCCAGACCTGGATGTCCAGCTGTAAAGTGTTCATCGGTACCTGGATATCTCACAGGCAACTCGAATTCAATATGCAGGAAGCTGAGCTCACCTTCTCTTCCTGTCTTCCCCTCAGTAAATGAAACCTGGGAGGCTTCTTCCTCTACTCACCCCTGTGCCCTATCAATTGCCAATATGATCAGTTTGCCCGGGAAATGGCTGTAGAACCTGTGTTCCGCTTGTCACAGTTTACTGCCAGCGACTAAAACCTGGACACCGCCGTCATCTCTGACCTGGATTACTCCCCGGACAGTTCACATGCCACGTGCCCCCATTCCTACCCCACAGCAGCCTGACCCTGTGCTGCCGCTGGTCTTTCTATCTACCTGGTAGTCGCCCCCTGGTTAAGATGCCTTGTTGGAGTTCTGGTAAGGTCCAACATTTCAACAGGGCTTATGATGTTTTTAATAACCTGTTCTCAAACTGACTCTGCTTGTTGGAGTTTCTTGGAACTCTCTGCCTCCCTCCTTTCATACTCCACCCCTGCTGTCCTAATACATCACATATCTCCTCCCGCCCCCTGGTTTACAAGTCCTAGGTGCTACCCTTGGGCATAGTAAGGCCTTGGCAGATACGTGTTGAACGAGTGTGGGAAAGCGGTGGCCCTGGATGGTCATTGCCAGTTTCCTCAAATTCTGACTTCAATGGCCTTAAAAATTGAAAGGCTTCCACAGTCAAAATTTTCCGTTTTGTTGTGTAGTCCTGTGTGTATGTTTTTCTGAGCTCTGTCGTTTCCAGGGGATTGTTAAAAACAGAACTAAAAGAAGTGTGGGGGGTTCTGCTAGCAAATCGCTTTCAATCTGTGTTCTTTGAAGGGCCTTTGAGTTCTGAGCTTAGGAGACTGCCAAACAGGGCTTGGAACCAAACCACCTTGGTGACCCAGTGGAGCAGGGCGGCGAATCGGAGGGATGGGCCTCTGCGGTGAGCCTTTTCCACGTGGGCATGTGTAAGCCAGGGTCCAAACGTCTGAGACCTGCTGTGACTCGTCTGAACGGTTTACGAAAGTCCCAAACCTGTTTGGGAAGAACGCTTGAACACAAAAGCGTGCTTGGGTCTTGAGCAGCAAATCTCATTTAAAAGAAATAGACAAGAACTTAAGTAAGTTCACAGAAGTGGGACTGTTGGTCTCCCTTGTAAAGAGTCTAAAGAAGAATCGGGAAAGGTTTTTTCCCCTAGAAGATCCGAGTCAGAATTTCAAACCTCCCCCCGCTCCGTTTGGGTTGGGAGATTCTGGGTGAGTCTCCCTCCTCCCAGAGCTCCTATCTCTAACTCCCTCAGAACAGGGATCAGAGGGGCTTAATAGTCAGCGCTGAGTCAGAAGGATAAGCAAGCAAGGAATGACACACTTCCTGCCCCGAGTTCCAGGGAGTTTTTATGGCTTGTTTTTCTGTTTTGCTTTGAACATCCCCTAAAAAGACAGGAGATTGCCCTGCCATCTCCTGATTGGAGCCTCGATTTATTTTTGTGACCTCATGGGCTATACACGCTGCCATACATTCTTGTGACTCACAGAGTTTCTAAACCTTTTTTCTTGTTACAGAAGTATATGTAGTATATTTGTGAACTATACTTTGACAAAAAAAAAAAAAAAAGAAAAGAAAAGAAAAATGGGGGGACAAGGTATTCCTTAATTTCACCATGCAGAGAAAAACAAACATTGTGACTATGTCACAGCAGGCTTTTAACTGCATGCCTGTAGTTTTTTCCTCTATAAAAATTATATACTACTTAGTATAATTCCTTTGCTTTTATATATTGCTTTGTGGCCTTTGTGAAGCATTCTCATGTTATTAATTACTCCACAAGATCATTTTAAAAGGCTTTTTTACGTGCCACTAGATAGATGTACCATAGTTCACTTAGCCAATCCCCCATCCAGATAGTTGGGCTGTCTTGTTTCCACTGTTGGCATAACAACACACAGCTCCCTTGAACTAGAGCCGTCCACACTTGCCTCTGTTTCATTGGCTGTATTCCTGGAAATGGTTCAAAGAGCATGTGGAGTTGGAAGGTTTTGATCTTTATTGCCACTTTTACCTATTTTACATTCCCACCATATCATATAAGGTTCTGACCATGTCCTGGATGGCCCTTACCTGTTCTGGTCTTTGCCTAACTCCCAACTCCTTCTCACACCCTTCTTCCCTGTGCTTCCAGCCCTGCAGCCACACGGCCCTTCTTCCACTCCTTTCCCCGGAGCGTGTCAAGCGTGTGCTGTCTGGGGCTGGACACCTCCGGCTCTGGCGCTCACCTCCATGCACCTCCGCCCATGTGCTCTCCGTCACAGCCCCCTGTTCCTTCCCATCCTGGCAGCTCTCACGATCTGTCCGGGATTTATTTGTGTTGGCTTATCTGCCATCTTTTTCTCCCCCAATGTCAGTTTTGTGAGACAGGTGTTTTATTTCGCACCGTGTCCTGAGTTGGTGCCTCACATGCAGTGGGTACTGGGTAAATGCAGGCTGGTTTGGTCAAGCGAGGGAAGAACTCGCCCATCACCTACGACTGTGCAGTATAATAGGGATCGCAAGATGTGTATAGTGATCGCTGTCCCTGGAGCAGAACATGCTAGATGCTGTAAGAAGGCTTCCAAGTGACAGAGGGAGCCCGTGAGTGGGAGCTGGCGTCTGGCCACAGGGTCCTGGAAGGCCTCGGGTGGGAGACTGGCGGTGTTTTGTAGCTGATGGTGGTGGGAAGGACCCAGGAGGTCAAGGCAAGCGGGTGAGCAGAGGCCCGGAGGTGGGCGGGCAGGTTGATTCTGACCTTGAGCAGCCGTGCAGACTCTGACCATGAGTAGTCGGGAAGGGTTGCACGTTCCTCATCAGGGTGGCACGGTGAGGGAGGGCCGGAAAACACTTGTTAACCTCAGTTCTAGGCGCAGGTGGTGATGTGCTTTGGGAAGATGTGCCATGAGGCCACCTAAATGGAAGGAGCAAGAAGGACAGGCCAGAGGAGGGGCTGGACAAGGGGAAGGCAGACAGGGAAGGGAAAGGTGGGGAAACATGAGAACTCAGTGGCTGGGGGTGCGGTGGCGGGAGGAGATAGTGGAAAGAGTGAAGTTCATGATGACACTGAGGTTCAGATCTGAGACTGACGGAAGGTGAGATATGGAGCCCAGAAGAGGGGCTGTTTGGGGGTAAGGAGGGTATGTATTTAGTTTCAGCCTGCCCTTTGCTGCATTGGTGAGCATTTTCTAGATTAAACTAGCACACCTGCCCTCCTTTGTCCTGAAGGCCTTGGGTGACGAGTAGATAGAGGGAGACAGAAACACACCCCAAGACAGGAGACTCTGGGCTCCCGTGGCCCCTCCTCTGTAGGAGCAGGACTGCTTAGTGGGAGGGAATAGCGGGCCCTGGACGCCTCTCCAGGGCACCAGAGGCGAGAGGCTGTTCGCTGGCAGCGCCTGCTCCCTGTCATATGTGGAAGGAGCTTGTTTGATGTCAGCTTGTCTTGGGGTGAATTTGTTCCGTTGTCAGGCGGAGGAGGGTGGGGTGGAGGACCGGTGCTGATTGTTAGGTACGGGAGCGAGGGGGCTCTGGGTACAAAGGGGATAAGACGCAGACGGGGTGGCACATTGTCCTTCCCCTGCAAATGGTCAGAACTGCTGTGTGTTTTTCCTGGGGAGCTGTGTGTGTGGGGGGGGGGGAGGCAAAGAGAAACTTACATCAAGACAAGGTGTCATTTTTTTTATCGCTCTTGAAATTTAAAAGTTTCTGGAAGTTTCTAAAATTCAAGTTTGGAAATGACCTTGTGGGTCAAACGACACAATGGCAAAGCTCTCTGCCCGCTGCAGAGGGGACGGAGCTCAGACCTGCTTGTGGGGGTTCTCTGGAAAGTCGCCTTTCACAAAACCACCTTCTGCTACCTGCAAAGCGAGGGCGAGACAGACTCCAGTGGACATGAGAACAGGAGATGCACAGATAAGAAGACAGCAGAGCTGGGGAATGAGTGGCCATCCAGACCAAGAGGAGGATTCGTGATGACAGGATGACAGGTGGGGATGGGATCCAGAGAGGTCAACACAGAAGAAGGAGCAGGCTTGGCGATGCAGGGCCGGAGAGGAATTCGGTCTGGGAAATATCAAATGCTGCGTATTAACTAGAAAGTCTAGAAATTTATAGAGACCTTTACTCTGAATCAGAGAGTTTTTCTTGGCAAATTGAGGGTTTAATTAATTGAATATTTTATTACTCGGGATCATGTTCACTTTCACACGAAGGTTTGCAGTGGAAGAATGCTATAAAGTGTCAAGACGCTGTTTTTACTCAGGTCAGGAGAAAATAAACCCCAGTCCAGTGCCAGCATAGTTATTGCAGCAGAGGGCCCGTGATTCTCTGCTCCGTATGCTGATGGGGGGGTAAGTGTGAAGAGAGACGTGAGCCTGCATCACAGGAGACAGACGTGAGTGCTCATTCTGGAGCCCTAACACCAGCTCCCCCCGCAGCTGCACGGCCACGCAGCCAGCGGTGTGATTCCTGCGCCCGCTGTGGGCCTCCCCGGGCGGCCTCATTCTCTCGCTTGTGAAATGAGGTTGGATATCAGAAGCCTGGCCAATACTGCAGTTAGGCGATTCTAAGAGAGAAAAGAGAAGGACAGTTCTTTTGTGTTTGTTTCTGAGTAACATTGCATAAAATGTATACTTAAAACACAGAAGCACATTCCGTGTGGTAGCACGGTCTGCCGTCCCACACGTGTTTTCTGTGCAGCCCATTCGGGGGCGGCCGTGGTGACAGCGGAAACGATGACAGGCTTGAGAAGTCTCACCCCAGCCCTGCCTTTGCTGCCAGCGCTGGCCCCCTGCAGCTCTGTTCACAGTGTAATTCGCTGCCTGGCTCCGAAAGGTGGGTTGCCAGGTGTCCTTTTCATTTTCCAGGCAGTTCCATATTTGTGCTTTCTGTCCGGTTAAACCAAGGACACTTTCATGATATGAGATGAAGAGAAAAAAGCCAACAGGTTTGGAGTAAGACACGCCTGGCATTGGGCTGAAGCGGTGTATTACATTGATGGCGCTTAGTTTCCTCACCTGTAGCCAGAGGGTAATGGAGCCCACCTCCCAGGGTTCTGACGAGGACTGAGTGACCCCGGGGGGAGCGTCATGCACGCTGCCCAGCACCCAGCAGGCGCCCAGCCAGTGGGACTGCCCACCGTGGTGGAGGCATGAGCCATGCACTTTTCTGCCCGTGCGAGGCCTCCTTGGGTGAGAGAGGGTAAGTCTGGCTCTCGGCCATCTCTGTGAGAATATCTGTAAGACGCTCCTGGAGCACCTTGCCACTCTCAGGCGGCCCCGCCTTCTTTCCTGCTTCACCGATGACAGCTTGTTCCTTGAAGAAGCGGAGAGGGACAAAGAGAAACTGAATCTAGGAGACTCTGGTGGGGCCACCGTTCCAGGGAGGCCCATAAGAGTGAAGGTGACTGAGAGGGCAGAAGAGGAGGGTCCAGAGAGAATGATGGGGAATGGGGGAGGGGTTGCAGCTCAAACATAAAGAAAACGCCCCTACTCTTGGCAGCCCCTTATCGTACCTTGCACTAGGGACTAGGGAGAGTCTTGGGAATGCCAAAGCAGGAAGGTCAAGGTGTTTCGTAGACATTTCCAGTTCTGTCTCTGAGGCTATAGAGTCCGATGAAATAAACAAACTAAGATATCTTTTTCATGCAGGCACATTTCATTATTCTTGTGGTGATTTTGCTGACTGTGTGGCCGATAAGGATGTAGGTGGCTATAAAGGAAGTATTTTTCTTGAGGTTTATAATAAGCAGTCCATGAAACTGGGCCAGAGAGAGAGAGTGTGTGCTATGGAGGTTGCTCTGGGAAGGGAGGGCCTAGCTCTCACGGCTTCTCCTCCCAGCCCTGCCTCATCCTGCAGAGCCCTGTGGAATATGCTGTTTGAGCTCTCTCCCTCTCTCTCTCTGCTAGTCTCTGGAAATTGGGATTGCCACCAATTTTCACTGGGTGTGAGGACAGCAAAATGATTCAAGCAATAGTGCCCTGCTCGGAGGAGATGCCTAGCTGATGTGCTGATAACGAATGCCCACGGAAGAGGAGGATCTGGTTTTCTCATAGCCGCCGTCAGTCCCGCGGTTGCAGATAGGTGGAAAAGATATCAGATAAAGTGGACCCAGACTTCCCTAATGAAGGCCCATACAGTATCACCGTGAAGCTCTGGGTGTCTCTGTCACCGGCAATGCCAGTTGTACTCCCAGGGGTGCGGTCTGCGGGCTCCCTGCTTCAGCTGCAGAGCTGTGCTCCTCAGAAAAGGATGGAGAGCCACGTGTACCTGGTATTCCTGAGCATAAGTTCCCCCAACAGAGCTGGATCGGGCAGATTTCTGGTCACTGGGCCACCAGGCAGGGTTTCTAGGGCCGGCAGTCCCTGCTGCCTCCTCTCCCCTCCTGGCCTCACGTACGGTGATGCCTCTGCATTGGCCATCAGAACGGTTGATCCTTGAATCTACTGAGACTGTTCCAATTTGCAAGTCCTAGGGAAGCATGGAAGAGCTGTATTCATATCCACAAAGGCAGCCGAAGAGAGTTAGGTACTGTTCACATAAGGCTAACCTGTGAATTTTGACTGTTTCACAAATCTCCCTGATCTTTAGCCCCCGTCTATGATTCTTCTTTCTTCCCACATAAAGTAGGATGACCAGAATATAGAATTACAACTGCCGGGGCAGCTTAAAACAGCAGACTTTGAATAGATCTGAGCATGTAAGACCCAGGCATTCTGGTCTCAAGGACAAGAAGAAAGAGGGATGCCTTAAGGAAATGATCCCCTGCCCTATTTGTAGCCCATCCAGATGTGCTGATGTGTAGTTGTTTTTATGGGATGCTGTACCACTCTTCCTCCAGCAGCCCCCCCCCCCAACCCCCACAGCTGTACTTTGCTGCTCCTTCCTCTCCCATTGGTAGTGGACCGAGTGGTTCCTGGTAGCCACCTAGCCATGCAGCTACCTCCGGGGACACATTTTAAGGTAATGTGAGAGGCCCGTCCACCTGGTTATTTCTGCTCTTTGCACATTGTAACTTACCCTTGGACTTGCAACTGAATCAAGGTTTGGGAAGTCCTTGTGCTTTGGAAACTTGCACTTCCAGGGGGAGTATTCTCTTGGCATCTTCTTTGACCCTTAGTCCCTGATGAATTCCTAGCATTAAGGAGCCCGTCAGAATTTGGGATGATAACACAAAGACACGTAAAAGGGTGGTTTCTAGGGTGTAAAATTCAAACCATTATGAGTTAGTCACATGATACTGTAGGCTAAAGAAAATAAGAAATGTATAGTATGTTTGTAAGTTGATGTTGATTTGATATCTTTTTCAGCCTTCTCTCCAAATTAGTAGTGGGCATCAATGAACCGAGCCCACTAGATCCAGTGCACTTGACTATTGCCTTTCACTTGGTATCTTTTCTGCTGAGTCCCTGGTAGGCTCAAGGCAAAGTGTTATTGCTTCAGTGGATAAAAATAAAATCAAGAAACTGACAGGTAGTAGAGGTAAGATAGATAAGTCACTGTAGTAATATAAGGACAACGTGAGTAGGTACCCAGAAAGTGTTATCAGAATGCTCCAGGGAGCTGCCATGGGGTTGAAGGAGGACACTGAAATCCTACATAGGTGGAGGGGATACTCAGAAAAAGGCTTCAGGGAGGTGGTTCACTTGAAGCACATCAGGCAGGATCTTACGTGGTGGGGATGGGAAAGGGAAGGATTTGTGGGTGGTGATGACTGTCAGAGCGCCGGTAAGTACATAAGCTTCTAAAGTTCTATTCAATAGTGTCTGTGCATATATCTGTGTGTATGTGTCTATATATTGTGTGTGTCTAGGTACAGTCATATGTACATTTTATTTTATTTTTGTAAATATATTTGTATTGATTTTAGAGAGGAGGAGAGAGGGAGAAAGAGAGAGAAACATCAGTGATTAGAGAGAACCACTGATCGGCTGCCTCCTGTACACCCAACACTGGGGATCAAGCCCACAACCTGGGCATATGCCCTGATCAGGAATCGAACCATGACCTCCTGGTTCATAGGTAGGCGCTTCACCACTGAGCCACACCAGCTGGGCTTTTAAAAAATAAAAACCTTATATTCTCTTCAAAAATGAAAGACCAAAGATTTTAAGTAGAAGCATTGCCCAAACTCTGTTCTCTAGTTCTGAGAACAAGAATACCTCCGAGCAGTACTTCCTATTAATAGACATTCATGTTTATACTGGCCAGGTAGGAATGAGGTGTTTTTTGATTTTCTTTTGTCCAAGCATCTATGATTGGGGCTACTCCCTTTTTTTAAAAGTATGTTGAAACATTAGACTTCCTGTTTCTGCTTGATTTTGAAAATACCTCCTGCTCGCCTATCACAGGTAATCTCTGTGTTCTTGTGTAGCCGTGGTTTACAGGTAGCAAGTGCAGGCAGCAACCAGTCCCTCCTCACTGGGATGTGGAGATCTATCTGGAGTCACAATTAAAGGCTACCGAATGCATTCCACTACAGGTGACGAAACCCAGCTCCCAGAATAACAAGCAGGACAACTTTTAAAGTGACTGTTGTTGACCAGTGTCTTCTGTGAATTTGCGTGGTAAGCTCATGGTGGATTTTTCTAAAGGACGGTATAGATTTTTCTGAATTACTCTTGGGAAGGACGGACTCTTCCTGAGGTTGAGACAGATGCCATAGCATACAACAGGGTGGCTGTGTGCGTTCCTCCAGTTGGTGTGACTCTGCCAAGACTCTGTGAGGCTGTCCTGATTGACAGGGAGAAAATGCTGAAACTAGGTGAGTTAAAACTGCCCTCACACTAACTTGGATTTAATGTGCATGACGGAACCTGGTGGAGAGTTCAGATGACTAAGTAACCTGGTGTTGTCTACAAGGGAATGACTTTTGGTGGCAGCTTTAAAGTGGTTGTGTTCAACAAATCATGGCTTTTCTTTTGCTGTGACTCTGGGTGTGGAGAACTGGTGTTAAGCTGAGGGAGGTTTGACTATTGTGGGTGGAAAAAATGGCATCTATAATTTGCATGTAGACAGTTTCATTTGTAGACAAATGAAGACTTGAGATGTTTCAGAGATGGGGCTCTGAAAAAATTAGATAGCTTTTTCACTTAAAGTTTCTTCTTTTTTTATAATTTCCACAAGTTTATTAACTCTAAGGCATCTCCGGTTGCCAGTAGTCTGGTAGTGGCAGTAACGCCATGTGATGGCCTGCAAACTCAAGGGTGTTTATTTCTGTTCTCCCATTGTGTAGATGTTTGTCAGACGATCCCTGCTACCATTTCCTCTAACAGCCAATAAGCAATTTTATTCTATATATAAGCCCTTCTTGTACTTTTAAAATACACCTTAGGCTTGTTTTCAGCCATATTGAATGCTTCTACAAGTGTACTTAATTTTGTTAAGGCAAATTTGGAAAGTTTTTGAGGATTGAAATAAAGAGAGCATTTATACAATTTTTTCAAGTTTACGTATAATATTTATTGAAGTTTATCTAGAATTTTCCTGCTCAAAAAACTTTCTGGAGCTTAAATTGAATGTTAGAAAGGAACTGAAAGTGTGGAGACGTAGGTGGGCGTTAATAGATCTAGATTCTTGACTCATTAATTGAATGCTTGTCAGCTAAGGCTATTATTTCCTAGACCCATGACTTCTTCTGTGATACAGAATGTGGTCACCGGCACATCCTTTGTGTTCAATGTTCATTTGCCTACCAGATGCCTGGAGCTGTGCACGTGATTCTCTGTCAGCTTTCTCTCTATACGCGTATAGGCATATTCTATCTGATATATAAAAATGGTTATGTGTCTGTGACTGTATATCATGGCACATATACAGTTGGGATCAGAGCCAAGTTTGGCTGGGAAGGTTTTATAGAAGAAGGGGATTTTGGGTAGGGTTCCAAAGGGAGAGGGAGTTATATACTTTGGCAGAAAGAAGAAGCATACATAAAGCTTCCAAGGCTGAAGTAAGTCAAACACATTCGGGAATAAGCATGAACCATTTCAGAGCAAGTGATACATTACTGGTTGAAGAAAGCCAGGCTGAATGTGAAAAGGCAAGGGGATGAGTGTGGGAGAGAACGGGGGTGGGGGTGGGGGGACTGTGGGAGCTTCTCTAGTCCATGTTGCTGGTAAATGTCACCCTTGGATACCAGCACCCTGGCCATGTTGCCATCTAGTGGAACTGGCCCAGATGCACATGGGAGCATCACCCACCTCTTCTCACTTCAGGTCAAATTAATAGTGTGGTATTGGAGGTAGGGAAGCTTACTGCTCTTTCCGCCAGGGTATTTTAGATGAAGAATTAGCCAAAGGAGATGGGTGTAACCATGTTCTCCAAAATTATATTAATTTTGCCTTAGGGGAAAAAATGGAGCTGAATACAAACAAATATATTTAAATATATAGAACACATTTATCAAATATAAATAATTTCCATACGTAACAATTGCTGAGAGTGCAGGGCATACATGGCCCTTTGGCTCAGGGCATGGAGCGTGTGGAACCCAGCATTGGAGAAGTTCTGCAGTGGAGTGAAGGCATAGCCCATCTGGCTCTGGGGTGGCTTGTTATTTCATGTGGTTACATAGTCCATCCTGGTACAGTGGTGAAAGAGGAGAGTCCTTGACAGGGACCCCACAGCCCACAGACCTCAGAGCTGGAAGACACTGTAAAGAGCTGTACTTAGCCTGGCCGGTGTGGCTCAGCAGTTGAGCATCGACCCAGGAACTGGGAAGTCGTGGGTTCAATTCCTAGTCAGGGCACATGCCCGGGTTGCGGACTCAATCCCCAGTGAGGGGCATGCAAGAGTCAGCAAATCGATGATGTTCCTCTCTCATCGATGTTTCTATCTCTCTATCTCTCTCCCTTCCTCTCTCTCTAAAAAATTCAACCTAAAAAAAACATAAACAAACAAACAAAAAGAGCTATACCTGCCCTCCCTTCCACCCATCCATGCATGTGTCCATTCACCAAAACTTACTGAATTCCTGTTACGTACCAGGTACTCTTCCAGGTACCAGGGAAATGCCAGTGAACAAAGCAGATAGAAGTCCCTGCCCTTGGAGAGACAACCTTCTGGATAATAAGCAAACAAATAAGTAGAACATTCAGAGGTAGAGCAGGGGAAGCTAGATCAAAGGAAAACTAAGCTAAGATTTATGTTAGCTACAACTTTTAAAACAAGGTAATAAGGCTTTTCCTATGGCACACTTTTCTAGCTACCTCTGGCCTTTGGCACCTGTATCCTTGATTTTTCTTTTTTTACTAGAGGCCCGGTGCATGAAATTTGTCCATGGGGGAGGGCATCCCTCAGCCTGGCCTGCACCCTCTAGCAGTCCGGGACCCCTCGGACATCCCTTTCGCAATCTGGGACCACTGGCTCCTAACCGCTCACCTGCCTGCCTGATCGCCCCTAACCGCCTCTGCCTACCTGCCCGATTGCCCCAAACCACTCTGCCTGCCTTCTTGATCACCTCTAACCACTCTGCTGCCTGCCTGAATACCCCTAACTGCTTGCCTGCCTGCCTGATTACCCCTAACTGCCTCTGCTTCAGCCCCCACCACAGTGGCTTCATCCAGAAGGACGTCCGGAATGATGTTCGGAAGGTCATTCTGCTCTCTGGTCTAATTAGCATATTATGCTTTTATTATTATAGATATGTTCTGTATTTTTAAAATATATGGAAAAAATATATATGGTGGGATACTGTTAACGGAAAAGGAAGGACAAGATTTCTTTTTAGCTGAAAGGGGGATAGGATTGTTTTGTGTGTGTGTGCGTGGGGGGGGGGGGGCGGATTTGTTATCATGTGTCCTCACTGAGAATGTGCTATTAGACTCATCTGAAAGATATGAGGAAGCCAGGCCTGTGAGTATCCTGGGGAAGAACATTCTGGGCAGAGGGAAAACAGATGCAAAGGCCCTGAGGTGGGAATGGGTGTGGTATTCCAGGAAAGGCCAAGGGGCTGATACGAGGAGGGGAGATGAACCAGGCAGGTGGTGAGGAACCAGAATAGGTGGCACTTTGTGGACAGTTATAATGAATTGACTTTTACTGGGCAGGAGATGGTCTAGTGTAATCTACTAATTTTACAAATGAAATGTAGGACAACGAAGAAGTCAAGTCAGGTGTCCATGGTTATTCAGCGTCCTAGTGCCAGAGCTGGGATGAGAACCTGCCTCTGACCCCAGCATTCTTCCCGCCACCCTGCTGCTTGGTGGGACGTGGGCCACACACCGGCCCAGACTTCCAGGCGCAGTGGCTCCTCCAGCAGCTGTTGCAGCGGTTCATTCTGGTTGTTCCCCAGTGTGTCCTGCCCACCTTACAGAGGACCCGCTGCAAACACAAGAAAGGGTCAGACCTCTCATGTCCGAGGAGTCCCCTGCCAAATATTGCCTTTCTTTGTTTTGATCTGGAGATAAATCCTTCTGGTTTTCTAAATACTATAATCTCATAAACCAGAATCTACAATCTTCTAAGCCTCCCTACGTTCATTGCTAAGTTACTTGGACACAGTTAACACAAGATAAGAGTGACTGATGGTTATCAAATGCAGTTTGACCTGGACAATTTTTGTTCAACATTCTTTGTCTTCTTGCTTTACTGTGAGTCAGTTCAAGCCTTTGTTTTTCTTCCATCCCTTTAAATCTTATGACTGTTGTCCTCTGGACACAGGCCAAATCTTCTAATTTCACTTTCTGTCGAAGGTCGGACTAGTGCTAAGTATAGAGAAAACTAACTCTTTGCTGTTACCTGCGTCATCCCCTCTCCTCTAGTCACCCATGGCCTGTACTCTGTGGACAGAGTAACACGCGGTATTTGTGTAAGGTCGTCCCATCTTGTGGAGGGAACTAAGCCATCCCTGACTCTCTTGCCTCTTCTGTCCCTTTTTCCCATTATGGATACCTCAAGATTTACATTAGCATCTTAATTTGCATTTAGAATTGTATAGCCCTTTTTCTGTGTGTTTTTTTAATGTTCACTTGTGTACATTGTCTGTAAATGAGCTCTCAAATCCTGCGGTTAACATTGATTGGCGTCCTTCGATATCAGTACTTCCAGTAGTTAGTTCTTCATCTACCCCTAGAGCATGAGGGCAAAGACCCCCACCTTCCTTTGCTTGTGGTCTTTGGGAGAGTTGTCCTCGCTGGCTTTGGGGAGAACCTGAGGAGGAGTGCTTGCTGGGGGAAATTCTGTGATCAAAACTCAGGACAACAAAGCAAATGCAGAAATGCAGGTGTTTACCTGGGGGTTGCTACCAGCAGCAAGGAGGCCTTAAGAAAACTTGACAAGAAACATTTCTTCATTTCCAGCTTATGAACAAGTGTTTGCTACATGTGGGTGGTGGACCCCGAGAGTGTTCAGTTACGGGTGCCTGCAAAGACAGCCTAATTAAAATGCCGACCGATTTCCCCAGCTTCCAGCTTCCAGAAAGTCATTCTGTTGGAATTCAATGTTTTGGCTGTAAGACTGCTGAGTGGAAGTGCAGGAATGCAGTGAGCTGTGCACTGGGTGCCTTCCTCAGAGCAGCTCCAGGTGGACTTCAGCATATCCTAAGGCATAAAGCTGGCCTGACCCTGATAGCCCAGTGCTGCCTGTTCTTACTTAATAAGTTCCTACCCTTCACAAATGTGTCCATGAGCGCCTTACCACACACCCTTGGTTCTTGGGACAAATCCCAGGGCAGGCGTGGCCTGGCTCCTGGCTCCTGGCTCCCCATTAGTCTGGAGCTTTTGCACACCTTTGCCTACCTTACAAGTCTTGCCCTGCCTCCTGTCAGGAAGGAGGCCACCCCTTTGTGGCAAAGATATCCCCACACAGGCCCCTCAGGAAGCCCATCGGGGAGGGTGGGCCGTATCATGCTGGGAGTGGAGGAGGAAGCCCAAGGAGTCTGGGCCTGTCTCTCAGGCTCTCCTCCCTGCCTGTGCCGCTGAGATTTCTCAGCAAACCCCCTTCCCCTGGGGGCATGGCTGTCAGTTACCTTTGCCATCGGACAGGCAAGCCTTGGCCTTGCAGGAGAGGGGCTTCCAGACTGCGCTCTGGCCTTTGTTAGGCGGCGAGCTTGAGGAAATGGAGAAGAATGGGCTGGTCATGTGGTGAAGCCGGCAGCAGCATTAGAAATCCTCATTAGCTGCACAGGATGTTATATCAGTTAGGGCTCTTATGCAAGAGAGAGAAACCCAGTGTAGACTGGCTTGTACGAAAGAGAATTTTTTATTAGCTTACATAACTAGAATGAGTTTTGATTTAGCAGTTCAGTGATGGCAAGAACCCATTTCTTTCCAGTCTGCCCTCTGTGGTTGAATTTCATCCTCAGCTCGCTTCTGTCCTGGTGGTTAGATGTCTGCAGCAATTCTAACTTCATATCCGCAACACTCCTTCCAGAGAGAGAGAGAACTGACTTCCGGTGGCTCTATCACAGGAGTGAGTGACCTTTTCTAGAAGCCCCGGAAAATTTCTGGTGTCTCATTGACTCACACTGGGCCATCTGCTCAGTCTTAGGCCAGTTTACTGACTATAGAATGTGCTGTGTTGATTGGCTTAGGCTGGATTGCCTAAACCAATCACTATATGGCTGGGATGGGAATACTATGTCTGAGTTAAAATGGTCAGGGCTTCCCGGCCCGTGTGGCTCAGTGGTTGAGTATCAACCTATGAACCAGGAGGTCTTGGTTCAATTCCCAATCAGGGCACATGCCTGGGTTGTGGGCTCAATCCCCAATAGGGGCCAAGCAGGAGGCAGCTGATTGTTGATTCTCTCTCATCATTGATGCTTCTATCCTTCTCTCCCCCTCTCTTCTTTCTGAAATCAATAAAAACATTAAAAAATTAAAAAATAGCCGAAACCGGTTTGGCTCAGTGGATAGAGCGTCGGCCTGCGGACTGAAAGGTCCCAGGTTCGATTCCGGTCAAGGGCATGTACCTGGATTGCGGGCATATCCCCAGTAGGAGATGTGCAGGAGGCAGCTGATCGATGTTTCTCTCTCATCGATGTTTCTAGCTCTCTATCTCTCTCCCTTCCTCTCTGTAAAAAATCAATAAAATATATTTTTTAAAAAAATTAAAAAATAAAATGGTCAGGGCTGAACCTGAGAGCTAGGGGTGGGGGTAGTTTCCCCCTCAAACAGCACAATGCAGGGGAGGGGGGACGGAAGTGATGGCTGGTCAGCTACAGTGTCTGCCACAGGCTTCCGTTCACTGTTTTTTTCTGTTGCTTCTGGTGACTGGCTATGATATAACACTGTGAGCGGAGCCCTGCATATTGGATTCCACCCCTCACCCCCCAAGACAATGACACAGATGCTATCCGGGAGACCAGGGACACATACTCCAGGAACTGCGGATCAGGAAGGGAAATTCTCAAAAGCTGATAAAGTAACCCCAAGGTACCTTAGACCTGGTCTGGTAAACACTGAACAATGAGAAGAAGAACCAGAGGAAATTAGTACAGGCAACCTTTAACCTACAGTAATTTAAGTCCCCACAAAACACTAGAGTCCAATACCATTTTTCTTTTAAAACAGTGTAATACGGCCATATGTCCCTGTAAAGCAGCGGTTCTCAACCTGTGGGTTGCGACCCCTTTGGGGGTCGACCGATCCTTTCACAGGGGTCGCCTAAGACCATCGGAAAACACATATATAATTACATATTTTTTTGTGATTAATCACTATGCTTTAATTATGTTCAATTTGTAACAATGAAATTAGGGGTCACCACAACATGAGGAACTGTATGAAAGGGTCACGGCATTAGGAAGGTTGAGAACCACTGCTGTAAAGAATATCCCTACCTTGTATAGATATGAGCTTAATTGCTATAGTTGATTATTTTACCTATTTTAATTGGTATTACCAAGCTCTGCATAATATAAAGACTTTGAAGCTGCACACTAACAAACAAAACAGGGCAGTCAGTGCTATAGGGCTTGATTTCATTCACCCCAGGCGAGACTCCTAAGAAACTGCTGTCTGCGGCAGGGAAGGACTGGGACAAGTTCAGAGGGCTTTTGAGGCGTGAGAAACATGGTGATACAAAGGAAACCACCACTTTTGTCCTGAGTAAGTTGGAGCAGAAGAGCAAGCAGTTTATCTTTGCAGATGAAATTCATGATTGGGGCACAAGATTACAAACTCAGAGCCTGTCTCCAGCCAGGTCATATTCCCTGCCGTGCCCCTGAGGGAAATACATGCACAGAGGGCCAACCAGGGCAGGGGAGCCTTTCATTACGGGTGGGCCTTGACTGAAATCCTAACGATGACCTTGAGTGAGCTAGACTGTCCATGTGCCAGAAATCAAATCCAGGAATTCTGGACTGGGTTGCAAAAAAACATTGGTGCTTAAATGCATGCTGTGTCCCAGGGCGGCTGGCTGCAGAGGACACCTCCACAGTGGAGGTCTTGGACAGCTAGTTCTAGTCCCTGTGAAGACACTTGTAGGACAAACCTTTGAGCATGTCCTATCAACTTGCTCAGCCTAATTTCTCATTCATGACCAAGTGTGAGGAATAAAGAAATAAAATGAGAGGATCTCAAAAGCTTCCTTGAGCACTAGCTTTCTGATCATATATATATATATATATATCTTTATTGTTGAAAGTATTACATATGTCCCCCTTTGTCCTCCATTGATCCCCTCCAGCCCGCCACCGCCCCCTGCCCCAGGCCTTCACCATCCTATTGTCCGTATCTAGCTTTCTTATTCTTGGGTTCTGTGCAGGGTGTGATAGGAAGTGTCGTAAGGAACTGAGATGGGGTTGAAGTAGGGACTCAAATCCTCTGTGCCAGGACGGACAGACAGACAGACAGACAGATGATGGCACAGTGTATTGCATGCTGCAGATGTCTTAAGTAGCCACCAAGTGGCTGAATGGCTGATTGCCCCAAGTTGAGTGTCATTTTTTGGACTCTACAGATACTGCAGTACAGCCCCAGCTCCCTGAATAGCAGGGTTGTTTCCTTTGCCAAGCCCAGCTTGGATTGGATTTTGGCTGCCAGGCTCGTGTTCTGTGACATCCAGGTGTCAGGGATCTTGTGGGATCCGTGTACATGAGGCGAGATCAGAGAGTGACTCTGGCAGATACTTCTGTTAAAAAGTGGTTTCAAAGCCGTGGTCACATGGCTGATTCTGAGACTGATGAGCCCCACTGGTGTTTTTGGTTTCCTCTTTTGCTAAGAGTCTGATTGCCAGTGGTGTTGCATGCTGTTGTGGTTTATCGTTTTTCAGCCATCCTATTGCTCAATAATCCACATGTGCTCCACTCTGAAACGGTTAATACCGGAGCTCTACCTGAACAGGAGAGAAGTTATTTGTTTATTTTTAATATCAGTTTATATAAACCAGTGGTCCCAAACTCAAATCTCTGCAGGAACCAGGCAAGAAATACGACTGTGTACATAAATGGTGCTTTGTCTGATCAGGGGCCTGTAGCCAACTTGCAGAGAATGGGTCCCATCTAAAGGCATTAAAGTTCAGGTGAAAAACAAAACGTATCTGGCCCAAGAAAACCCTGTGAACTGGATTCAGACCTAAGGTTACCAATTTGTGATTCCTGGGCTATCTAATCTGACTAATCAGCTATCGTTGTTGTGTTTGCTCAGCTTCAGAGATGCCAGATTTTATGAATGTGAGCCTTTTGTAATTTTGTTTTTATAACACATTTCAGCTTTTTACCTTAGATTAAAAGACTGACTATTGTTGGGATAAGTGGTAAAAACCGTAATTTTTACCCACAAATTGGAAATACTTCAAAAGAAATAATGTCCTCATGAAAATCATTTCTTTGGTGCATGGCCATTGGAGGTTGAATCAATTTGGAGAAGCAGAGATCGAAATCTCAATCAAAACAATTATGAGGGTTTTACATCATTAAAAAAATTGCATCACTAAAGATAAGGAACCCCAAGCATTTGAAACATATACTTCTGCCCTGGAAGTTGTCTGCTGAGTATATACACTCCTTTTTGCCTTTTCTTACTGTTAGCAGGGGTGGGGTTAGTGACCAGGGTGAAATTGGAAGTGGGACAAGCTTGCTTTCTCAAACTTACAGGCCTCCCTGCACTTCTACCATGAGTGCCATGAGTGAACAAAGAAACCAGGGAATTCATTTATTCTTAGATGTTAGCCACCCATGGGACTTTCTGCCAAGGGATGCTTGGATTTTTAAAAGAATCTGATGGTAGAACAGAAAATAGGGCTTAGTCCACAGTACCACGTCTCCAACAAGAGTACTTCCTGTCGTGCTGAGAAGATGATTGGAGGGTTGGGAGGCTCCCAGGTAACGCCTTATGTTGCCTTGCTTCCGGTAAGGCCCACTGGACTAGCACGAGCCACTGAGCATGGAGTGGGGTTCAGCTTCATTCTGTTTTATTTACATGACTAGGGGCCTGGTGCACGAAATTCGTGCACTGGGTGTGTGTGTGGGGAGAGGGGAGTGTCCCTCAGCCCAGCCTGCCCCCTCTCACATACTGGGAGCCCTCAGGCGTTGACCCCCATCACTCTCCAATCGCAGGATCGGCCCCTTGCCCAGGCCTGACGCCTCTGGCTGAGGCGTCCGGCCCGGGCAATGGGGACCCGCAGCTGCAGCGGCCCCGCGATCGTGGGCTTCGCTTTAGGCCCAGGCAAGGGACCCCTAGCTCTGGGACTGCCAGCTTCGACCGTGCCCAGCTCCCATCGCTGGCTCCACCCCTACTTCCTGCTATCACTGGCCAGGGTAGAAAAGGCACCTGATTCTCCAATCATGGCTGGGGGGCAGGGCAAAGGCGGCCCCAGGGCCGCCTTTGCCCTGCCCCCCAGCTCTTAGCTCCCCCCTGGGTTTCCGATCACTGTCAGTGGCAGGGGGCTTCTTCCTGCTTTCCCTTTCGCCTCCCTGCATTGTGCCTACATATGCAAATTAACCGCCATCTTGTTGGCAGTTAACTGCCAATCTTAGTTGGCAGTTAATTTGCATATAGCCCTGATTAGCCAATGAAAAGGGTAGCTCGTACGCCAATTACCATTTTTCTCTTTTATTAGTGTTGATTCGAACTCACATCAGAGTCCATGCAAATTATTGCAAATGTGTTTCTGTAAGGGACTGATGGCACCCAGCTTCCCTGTGCCTGGTGCTGGCTGGTGGGAGAGTTCTGGGGATTTAAATATTCCTTCAGCAAAGAGACTCAAAGCTGTGCTAAAGTTGTGTTCTTTTGACAGTGCTTTCTCTTCAGAGTGCTCTCAACTTGTTTCTTTCAGTGAGACTTTACCAGCCATTAGTCCATCAGTCCTGTCTGCAACTCCTTGCAATTTGGCTTCTGTCACCAGTCATGTTACTAAATTGTCTTCCTCAAAGCTCCCCAGTAACCACCTGGTCATCATATCCATTGGCCTTTACTTTAGCCTTTCTTTCTGACTGGTGAGTCTTTCACCCATGGACTATTACACATGCTGCTAACTCTACCTGGAACCACTCTTTCTTCTTTTCCCCCTCACCTCCTCTTCCTTGGCTAATTCCTGATCCTCAAGTCTTAGCTTCTTTCAGGAAGCCTTTCATGATGACTCCCTTCCCCAGGTTTGGTTAATGAACTTGTCCTATGAGCCTTCATAGCACTCCATACTTTTCTGCTGTTATACATATCATACTATATTTTGTCATGCTCTATTTTAATTAGTGTCCTCCCTTCTTCCCCGCTGTGCTATGGACTCTGTGAGGACAGGTACCATGGTGGTTTTATCTATACCATGTGCCTTGTGCCTATACATGGCAGATGCTCAATAAATATTTGCAGAACGAACTACCTAAATGATGATGACATCTGAACAGTAATGTCTACATTTCCTGTAGAGCCGACAATGAAGCCCTGGTTTCCTCCATCAACCTTTGGTTCTTCCTAAGACCTCCAGTCAGAAGATGTTGGATATTGTCAATAAAGAGCAGCTTCTGTCCCTGAGGAGGAAGGCGGCTTTCAGGAAACCCAGGCCATTCACATTTAGCCACTTCATGACTAGGGAGCAACTCTGTGCATTGCTTATGTTAAACAGTGATGGCTACCTGTCAATGAAACCAAAGGAGAGATGAGTTCTAAGGGTTCTGACTACCAACAGAGTGGGTAACACATCGTTCAGGAGACCAGGCTAATGGGTGATAATGATTTTACCATCATCATGGAGAAAGAATCTGAATATAACTGATTGGCAACAGTAGGGAAACATATACTAAGAGTTAGAGGGACTGATAAATGCTGTGTAGATAAAAAACTGTGTAGACAGTACTGTACTCTCTGGGCCATTTAAGGAATTTCCAAGGTAATTTTAACAATGTGCAGTTTCACTTTAATGATCTTAGAACCTAATGTCCCTCCTCTCACCTCTGAGAACATGATTCTGCTATATGACGGGTGTGACATCTATAGATCTATGTATGGGAACAGGCTTTCTAGAGCATTTAAGAGAATTGTGAAATCCTGATCGTATGCATCTTCTTGTCTCTTGAAATTGGATAGACCAGCGGTTCTCAACCTGTGGGTCGCGACCCCTTTGGCGGTCGAACGACCCTTTCACAGGGGTCGCCTAAGACCATCCTGCATATCAGATATTTACATTACGATTCATAACAGTAGCAACATTACAGTTATGAAGTAGCAACAAAAATAATTTTATGGTTGGGTCACAACATGAGGAACTGTATTTAAAGGGCCAGAAGGTTGAGAACCACTGGGATAGACATTGCTGACTGGGTGTAATGACAATGAAAAAGGACAACTTTATTAGACAAGGTTTAGTGAGCAAAAAGTAGGTTCATATCTAAATTACAGAATAGTGTGACTAATGATATTAGTTTGTAAAAAAAAAAAAAGTATGATCCATAGCCTTTGTTTAGTGAAGATTGCTATGCAATCTACTTTAGAAATATTTTCATCCAAAACTGTGAAGCACTTTCTTGAAGAGCCATGGTTATATGGGAACCAGTCTGATAAAAGAGGCTCAACCATGTACCCACACTGGTTGTCCTGCTCAGACCTTAGACTCGGGTGTATGAAGTGGACCTCCTCCCCTTCCCTCCTGCCACAGCCGTTGCTCCTCTGAACTTCCCCTTTTCTACGAATGTCTAGCTCCCTCTTTCCCCAAATCAACCAGATTCACAGCCATTGTGCTGGCTGTGCCCTCTGACCTCTTACTGCTCTGTATCCCTCTCGGAGCATATGGCATATTTGCTTTGAAATAGCATTATCTGTGCTCTGCTCAATCAGAGACGCCATAGTATAGAGAAAAATAGCAAGGAATGAGGTCAAAAGACCCACATTCTAGTCTCAGTTCACTTAGTCTGATCTAAGTGACCTTGGGCCAGTCACTTCATTTCTTGGAGGATCTGTACCCTCGCCAGAAGCAAAGGAGCCAATAATACCCAAGATTTCTTCCTTACAGGTTTGTTATGAGGGTTCGTAGCCACATATGCAACAGCACATATCAAGCTAGAATGTACCATCTTGCTGAGCTGAAGTAAGAGTAGAGATATGTTCTGTGATATATCTTGCATAATACCTAGTGTGTAGTAGGTACTTAATAAGTTATACTTATTGCTGACAGTATTAAGAGATCGCTTGATCTAAACACAGAATTGTTTGGTTCTAAGCTGGTTGCTGGTTCAGAGTTTGCCACTATGGCCCAGGGAGTCCTTTTTCCTTCCTCCGGTCCAGATCACAGGATATTTGGGACAACCAAGGTGCTGGCTTTTTACATTCACAGGTGTTTTTATTCATTAACAAAACATATGACAACATTAATTACATATTGTGCAATGATGGATCCCAATGTGGCTTTAAAACAACACGTTGTGCCCTAACCGGTTTGGCTCAGTGGATAGAGCGTCTGCCTGCGGACTGCAGGGTCCCAGGTTCGATTCCGGTCAAGGGCATGTACCTGGGTTGTGGGCACATCCCTAGTAGGGAGTGTGCAGGAGGCAGCTGAATTGATGTTTCTCTCTCATCAATGTTTCTAACTCTCTATCCCTCTTCCTTCCTCTCCGTAAAAACTCAATAAAATATATTAAAACACAGCACGTTGTAAGCACAAACAGGCTCCAAGGGGAAGCTGGCTCCTGAGAACCTAGCTTGATAGAATGTTTACCACCTGAGAGAAGTTCATGCCTTGAGCAAGGAGGTATCTGGATTGCCATCTGGGATTTATCAGTGTATCGATTCAGGTGGCCCAGTGCCGGATGTTAGTTCTTAACATAAAGGAAACAGAGCTCCCATTCCGAGGACGGGGGGTTCCTGCTCTTTTAAAGTGGGCAGCTGCTGCTGGTACCTTGCAGGCCCTGGAAATTCCAAAGACTGCAATGGAATTTTGTTCCATCTGTTTTATGAATGGTTCCTAGGACAACTGGTGGGTTTGGTAGGTGGCTGGTAAGGTTGCCTCCATGAAGAGCAGTACAATCCATTCGATGAAGCCTGGACTCGAGTGGCTTCGACTGTGGGTGTTTGCATTTGCTCAGCACTCTGTTTATGAAGATGTTAAAGGAAGTGCATCCATTCTGTGCGTGTTGTAAAACAGAAGGGCTGCAGCTGTCAGACCGTTTTCTTCTTGGCTCTTTTTCTGATAGATTTTTTTTTTGTAAACCTGGTAGATTTATGAATTAGTGCAGATTATCAGCCTCAGTTCTGCGGATGCAATGCAAATTTCCTTTCGTTGTTTTCTTTCTTTGAAGATAACATATTTATGTATGCAGTTCGTTGTAATGGACTTTTTGCATAAGGGGAAATTAAGCTTGTTCTTATGTTGTCATAATTCAATATTATGAAACGATTAAATAAGTAGTTATTTAGTTATGTCGTGCCTTCAAAGTGTCCAGCATGTGTTCTATCCTAAAAAGAAGCGGGGGAACCCCACAAGTTATAATCATGTGTTTTAAAAGACTTACAAATCTGCCTTGAGTAGTTACTCAAGGTGTTCTGATTCATCATAAGGTTTGTTTCAAGTAATTTCCAGTTAATGAAAACAAGTAGCAACATCTCTGAATGATCATCTACTTTTCAAATCATTCACATCTATGTGCAGGGGTGCACATTCATGATTTTGCCTCTGGTTGAGTCATTCACACTCACTTGCATTGCCGTTGCTTTTTGTGGGAGAGACAGGTCAGTGTTTCAGCGGGCATCTGGGTGCCTCACCCACAGCCTAATGATCTCTGCTGCCTACATGGGTGTAGGGACTGGGGCAGCCAGCAGTGGTGGCAGGTATGAATGATGATATTTCTAGCTTTGGTGGGCACTTGAATTTCAACCCATAGTCTCATGTAACGGAATGTGTGTGTGCGTCAGTCTGTTCCTTCAGGGATAAGGATACTTCTAGACAGCGTGAGTCTAAGGAGGCATTCAAGCAGACAGGTCTCAGTGGCAGCTAAAATACGTAGACTGGGACAAAGGTTCCCAAACATTCTTCACTCATGCCTCTATCGTGTTTTCATGTCATTTCTAGGATAAAAGAAATACCTGACAGTTTCATTTATGAGCAGCTTAGGTCCAAATAACTTAATAACTAATTATGTACTAATACTAGTAATTTGTGTCTCCTCAAAAAATTAAAAATAGTATCACTCTATGATCTAGCAGTTCCACTCCTAGGAATATACCCCAAAATAACTGAAAGCAGAGATGTGGGCAGGTTTCTGTGCACCCATGTTCACAGCTGCTTTGTTTATTTATTTATTATTTTATTTATTATTTTTTGTTAATCCTCACCCAAGGATATTTTTCCATTGGTCTTTTAGAGAGAGTAGAAGAGAGAGGGGAAGACAGAGAAACATCAATGTGAGAGAAACACACTGATTGGTTGCCTCCTGCATGCACCCTGACCAGGGCCAGGGAGGAGCCTGCAACAGAGGTATGTACCCTTAACCAAAATCGAATCTGGGCCCCTCGGTCTGCAGGCGATGCTCTATCCACTGAGCCAAACTGGCTAGGGTGCACAGCTGCATTATTTATAATAGCCAAAAGGTGAAAGCAACCCAGGTGTCCATTGACAGATGAATGGACAAGCAAAATGTGGTACATACATACAATGGAATATCCTTCAGCCTAAAAAATTTAGGCAGGAAATTCTAACATAGGCTACAATATGGTTCAACCTTAAGGGCATTGTGTTAAGTAAAATAAGTCAGTCACACATGCAAAAAAAAAACACTCTACACTTCCACTTACCTGAGATACCAATAGTACTCACATTCAGAGACAGAAAGTAGAATGGTGGTTGCCAGGGACTGAGGGGAGAGGAGAATGGAGAGTTGGTGTTTAATGGGTACAGAGTTTTGGATTTGCAGAATTAAAAGGGTTGTGGAAATGGATGGTGACGAGAGCTGCACCGCAATGTAAATATATGTGATCCCACTGAACTGTACTCTTGAAAATGATTACGATGGTGAATTGTATGTGATTTTTTTTTTACTACAATTAAAAATTATAATGAAGAAAACAAACTACTTTTTAAAAAGAAAATATTAATTGATGATGACTGGCTATTAGGAAGTAAAGAGGATTCTAAAGAATAGAGGCGTAGCCGATGAAAGGAGCAGTCATTTTCCCCGGGTTTGAGATAGAGCATCAAGCATGAGCTTCCCTCACTTCCACTCCAGACCTTGTTGGAGAGGGAAGGGCTGGCTCCTTGCATGGCAGAGAGGTCACATGATGCTGTGCTGAAAGAACCTGCTGGAAGTCCACCCTCTGGGATGCTGAGGACATCTGCTCATGGGGGGTTTTCTCACTGGAGGCACTCTGCTACATAAAACCGCCTGGGGGTGGGGTGTCAGAAGCTGCTGGGGGCTGGGTGCTGTGACCACCTGGAGAGGCAGTTGCTGGAAAAGGTGCCCAGGTGCCAGGGGTGCCACGTGTGCCTGTCGGAGTTTGCAGCAAGACCACACCAGAACCAGGGAGGAAAATTTGTCCTGTAATGTCCCTACACTTCGTTTCACTGCCAAAGCTTAGAACTGTCCCAGCTGGCCAAAGAAACCAAGCATTTCAAGTCCCAGCGTTACTTCCTCACAGCCAGTAATGAAGGGTGCATTTGGAAAATGGATCACTGACCACCTCACAACTTCTCAAACCTTCAAGTCAGATCCGATCCCACCACCCTCATTTGCTTTCCCGCATTACTTTTCAGTTGCTTTTTATCACAGCAACCACCAGCAACCTAGCTTTGCAAAGAGATGATGTCATCCAAAGAAATGTAGCACATTCTAATGTTACACCGTGAGCTAGCTTGGATCAGTCGTTCTTGCAGTGTCTGAGACAGGGTGTGTTTCCCTCCAAATTTAAAATATCCTGCCACAACCCCTGGGAGTTTGCTATAGTGCCCTGAGGCACCAGGGCACACAATTTGGAGATCTTAGGTCTAGAATGCATCTCTTTCAGCAATCCTGACCACACCACTCTAAGATCTGAGAATACAAGATGCTGATTGGTTAAGAGTACAGAAGAGTCATATGTAAAGTGAAAATTGTGTGGGGTCAATATTGTTTTTGAAAATGTCTTAGGGAATTACCAGATTGGAGAATAACATACATCTTCCAGTATATATAAGACTGACTGTATCAATGTTTCCTTTAGCACTGGGACAGGTGGCTGTTTCTTCGGGACCAGATGAAAGAGTAGCCTTATCTTTGGAGGCACAGTGATTTGGAAAAAATACATAGTCTTAAACACAGCATTTACCAGCAGTGCCTGAGATGCTTATAGTGTGAGAGGCAAGGAGATGAGAGTCCGGGAGGGACCAGCAACTTCTGTGCTTACTCTGGGGCATGAAATCATTACATGGGGATGGTGGCTGATGCACCATTTAGATTGTTATTTTCTCTCTCTGTTTGAGGCTGATTGTACATAGCTGAAACTGAGAAAGTTAAATGGCATGTGATGGGACGTTGCTGTTGAAATAGAGTTTAGATTAAGAAATTAGTGATTTTTAGCCATTTTCTGTTTCTCCTAGGAAGTGAATGGGCTTCCTAAGACCTTTTTTTTAGGTAAGTAGGCAGGCACACTCTTCATGTTAGCAGTTTCCCAGAAAATACATTCATTTTGGTGATGTCTACAACTTGGTGAGTCATAATTATTACCTATTTCTGTAGCTGTTCTATAAGGAGAAGCTGAATAATTTAAGTTTTATAATATGACCTACTCAAATGGGAAAATTCTGACCTATGCCTTTCTGGGCTACTTGCAGAACAGCCCACCCCAACCCCGTTTGGATAAGTTCTGCTTTGGTTCACAGATTCACCACCTGCTGAGTCTGTCTGTTGAGTTTCAGCCTTGGCTGCTGCCACCCGGCAAGCCTAGCCAGTCTGTCCCTTCGCCTCCTAGCCTTTCCTGCCTCTTAAACAGTGACTAGTTGGCACAAAGGTTAACTTCATGGAGATCCTACCTGAGTCAGAAACTCAATGTGAAGATCAGATTCTGACAGCTTGGAGTGCATTACACTTTCAAACAGATCTCAGACCAGGAGTCTCTGGTCCAAATTCCACACAGGGAGCACCACTTTGTTTTCTTTGACCAAAATTTCAAATTTCGTTCAGAAACATGAGTAAAGCTCTTAACTGCTCAGTTGCAGTCAGGTAGGGCCCACTGCCCAACCTGTCTTGGCATCATTTTCAACCCCCTCAGAGTGGGCACATGGAAGGGAAAAGCGACTGTCACTGCCGCTGCCTCGCCCGGAGCTGCTTGCTTCTGAATTCTTCACAATAATCGATGACAGATGTGCGGCTGGCACTGCAGAGTTGCACAACTGCTTCCCATTGCATTCAACTGCAACCCGCTAGCCAATGTGAGGGGGTCTCCAGTAGGTTAGTGGAAAAGAAGATTCAGTTAAAAATGTATGTTTATCTCATCACGAAATTATTTCAATGCTTTAAGGAGTGAAGATAGTAGTTAGAGTGGAAATAATTTGATAATCACCGCCCTTCAACTTGAATTTCAGTTCATTATGAGGAGTAACTTTCAGATGATTAGGAAGGAAAGCGTCTGTCTCTGAAGGGAGTAAGTCTGTGAATAGCAGTAACGGAGGAGATCTGGATGAATGAGTACTGCCTGGGATGTGCTTAGGAGATCGCTTTACCAGCCGGGAGAGGATTAGAGTAAAGGCCCTCTTAGGTACTTTCCAAGCCCGAGTTTCTGTGACTGATTGTTGATCACTTTTTCCTCCTGCTGCTTTTCTAAAGGAAAGCCAGGGACGTGTCGGTCAGAAGTGACCCGTCTGGCCTGGATGGTATGGTTCAGTGGTTGAGCATCGACCTATGAACCAGGAGGTCACGTTTTGATTCCCAGTCAGGGCACATGCTTGACTTGTGGGCTCAATCCCCAATGTGGGCATACAGGAGGCAGCCAATCAATGATCTCTCTCATCATTGATGTTTCTATTTCTCTCTCCCTCTCTCTTCCTCTCTGAAATCAATAAAAATATATATATATTTTTAAAGTGACCTGTATAGCCCTAGCTGGTTTGGCGCAGCAGATAGAGTGTCCGCCTGCGGACTCAAGGGTTCCAGGTTCAATTCCGGTCAAGGGCATGTACCTGGGTTGTGGGCACATCCCCAGTAGGGGGCGTGCAAGAGGCAGCTGAATTGATGTTTCTCTCTCATCAATGTTTCTGACTCTCTATCCCTCTCCCTTCCTCTCTGTAAAAAAATCAATAAAATATATTTTTTTAAAAAGTGACCTGTATAGACCCAGTCTCAGCCCTGCCTCTCTTCTTACTGGTGAATCCTTTCTGTAGCCCCTCTCATGTTACCCCCATGTTGACCTCATGAACCTGGGGACAGTAAAGGAGTTCAGTCCTTCAATTTTCACTTTCTATTGTTGGGCCACACACATGAAATTGCCACACCTCCTGTGTATAGTATCTGTAAAGCCAGCATTTAGGACTTCTAAATAGATGCTGCACAATCTAAAACAATGTGGCCTTATTCACAAAAAGTATTTGGAAAAGAGACAAAGGGGGACTTCATAATTTTCAGTGCTTCATCACATAATTGACTCATTCCATTATAGCTACTACCCTGTTAATTAGATGGCGTTATCCCCACTTTACAGGTGTGCAAACAGAAACTCAGAAAGGGTAAATGACTTGCCTGCTTTTAGAAGGAAAATGAGAGAAGAATAAGTAGGGAAAACACCTCCTAACGCAAATGAGGTAGTACTTACTAGGCTATGGTGATCAGACCCAGGTCAGCCAAACTGAGCAGTGTTATTCTGCAGGCTCCTGACAGCTTCGGATCAGAAGGGTTAGTTAGAGTCCTGACCAAACTTTTAATTAAAAAATAAAGGTTTGTAGTTTCATGTACCTGAATAAATAGAAGCTATTGAACTTATAGTTTGAAGCATTGAATATCAGCAGTGGAATGACTTTAATTTGAAGCTGTGATCTAAGCATTTGAACAGAGTGCTTTGAGCTGCCTATGCTAGAATCATGGCCAGTTCAAACTCTGGAAATCTCCCAATATAACTAGCACTCTTTGAGTTATTCTTCTGCAAAATAAAGAACTTGAATTTTACATGAGTAGTTTAATAGAGTGAGAAAGTCTGGATATCAGAGACAGGAGGCCGAGACTGCATTTGCTGTAGTCTAAAGGACATTCTTATTAGTCTTGTGACATTGAACAAATCCTATCACCTCCCTTTCTTTAATTACATGTCTGCAAAATGGGTAGGACGACCCAAGGCAGCTAATTGGAATGTCTGAATGAAACCTATACAGGCATCATTGCTAAATATTATAAAAGAAAAATCATAAGTCATAAATTCTTTAGATAATAATTTCAGACCTGGTTTTGAGAGTGTGTGTGCTTAATCACCTATTCAAAACTTTTTTAGCAAGGAAGATTTCTTAGGAGGGAAACAAGAGCAAACAAGAAAGCCTCGGAGACCACTGCATCCCAGGTGCATTGTTGCCCCATGTGGGTGCTCACCTCAGGTGTCAGCACTTCTTCTGTTCCCTCAGAATCCTCTACTCACACTCCGAGCACTAGTGAGCAAGGAGGATATATTGAAGATGTCACTAAGGAGAGGGTTACCCACAACAAACTGCAAACTCCCAGGCAGGGCCCGGCAGCAGCTTTCTCCCCTCTTCCTTCTCCACACTCACTCTCATGTTCTTCCTTGATTCAGAGCAGTTCTGTCCCATTCCCCCGTGCCCCCAAAGACCCCAACCTATTCCCAGTACTCAGCAATGCATAAGCTGAAGAGCTCTTGAGGCACAGGGCGTGGCCTCCTGGGAAGGTGCTTAAGTGACCTCCACTGTCATTGGTGGCCCCCAGGGGCTGTGGAGAGATACCCATTGAGTCCCTCCTCTCTTTGGAAGGTTAAATGCAGCAGAGCGTCCAAGGAGGGTGAGAAGGGTGCACACCCTGCCACCCCAACCATGTGAGACTGAAAACATCTTTCACGTGTAAGGAGAGAGACTGAAAACCAGCTTTACATATAGATCATGGAAGTCTTCAAAGCCTTTCAAAGGTATAGACATAATAGAAGACAAGTTGAGGGAAGCCTCAAAGTCAAATAGAAGAAAGCTACTTTTGATACCAAGTATAACCAGCCTCACCTCCCCCCTGCCCCAACCTACAATCTTATACGTACAGATTCAAAATCTTATCAGCAGGATAGAAATAAAAACGTTGAGGAAATGACTCTTTTTGTGGCCTGGGGTTCTTATGACCTAGAAGCTGTAGGTATCTAACTAATTTTCAGAGCTGTTTAGTATTTTTCACTGCAGAGATCGTACAATGTTCTTGATGTGAGCAGAGGATATCATTCCTCCTAGATAAACTGCACCTTCTCCTCCCAGCCTTGCTGGCCTTCTCATTTGTCTAACAACTTACTGACCTCCCCCATTCTTTTTTTTTTTTTTAAAATCCTTCCCTGAGGATATGTTTATTGATTTGAGAGAGAGAGAAACATTCATGTGAAAGAGAAACATCGATCAGTTGCCTCCCATAAGCACCCTGATCCCCTGTTCTTAATAGACATCTGGGCAGTTATAAGCAAAAGGCCCAAAAGCCCAGACTTTTTTAAAAAAAATTTAACAGCTTTTTGAGGTATAATTTAAGAGGAGATTTTTCTGCTGCTCTGTGCTGAAGTTCAGTTTAAATGTGGTATGAATAAACCTTCCTTAGAACCAAGGTGACATGGAAGATTGAGTTCTTTAATTCTGTGGTCAAAATTATAGCAGTAAGGTACGTATCAGTGGGGCCCCTTTTCCTGTGACACATGTAAATATTTGATTATGACTGACTGAAAAAATCATCAGAATCTTAGCCAGCATTTTAACTCTCCCATCTTGACACAGAAGGTAGGAGATTCATAATTAAAATGGGTAGGAGTTCAACTTAGTATTTAAATGCAGTTTGATATTAAATGAGAAGTGTTGCTAACTTGGTTGTTATTTTTTAATCAGGTTGTCTATAATATATTGTTGGTATGACTCGCAAGCATTTTCCAAGCCACACAAAGTGATGTTGGAGTATTTCTTAAACATATAAGAGCGAACAGGCTCCACCTACAGGAGATAACAAATCATTGTTATATTCTAAAGCATTATTCACTAGGGAGCTAATCCCCTTTTGAATAAATGCAGAGCAAGCCCTAGCCGATTTGGCTCAGTGGATAGAGCATCGGCCTGTGGAGTGAAGGGTCCCAGGTTTGATTCCTGGCCAAGGGTATGTACCTCGGTTGCAGGTTTGATCCCCAGCCCTGGTTGGGACATATACGGGAGGTAACCAATCGATGTGCCTCTCTCACATCGATGTTTCTCTCTCTCTGTCTCTCCCCCTCCCTTCCACTCTCTCTAAAAACAAATCAATGGAAAAATATTCTCAGGCGAGAATTAACAACAACAACAACAAACAACAAAACGCAGAGCAAAATCAAGAGGAAGTGACTGACCTAGTGTGTATGTGCAAGTCCCAGACAATCAGCGGCCTTTTGTCTTCATTTCGCAGGGTGGGGGCATGGGGCAATGTAGTGCCCAGGGAACACAGAGGGCTTTGAGGTTGTACAGGTGAATGAGGAGCATCCTTATCCACATACTTAAAAAAAAAAAAAAAAGCTGAGCATTCCTTGCACGTCAGCTAGATCAGGACATTAAGTTCCTCTCCAGGTTTCCTGAGGATCATGGTGAATGTTCAAAGATCACCCGAGCTGCTGAAATGACTCTAAATTGAATTTCAAGGCTGACTTGGCAACGTTTGAACTGTTCACTCAGCAGTTGTTCTCCTTGGCTAACCTGAGCTGGGCTGAAGGTCTTTTGGGGAACCCCATGGAAAAACAAGTAGGACATTAAGGACATGTATTTTGACACACCTTATGTGGTTTGTACATCATTAGACTTGCAAAATGACATTTAATAAACAATTCTTATGGAGGCACTTGCTGAAAGAAGAGGTTGAAAGTGAGTACTGCCTGTGGTGGATGGGGCCTGGAATTTGGGTTGCCTGACTTTGCATAATCATCACCTTGAAAAGGTGTTGCGCCTTCCTCCAATTATAGATGACCGGGAGCTATCTTTCCTGTGCAGTGTGCAGTCCTGATGAGATCCTGCAGGGCTCCGGTGGGGGTGGGGCGGGGGGACACCTGGGCTGCTGTGGTGGAGGGCAAAGACAGATGGTGGTGGTGGGCTCCCAGAATGTCCTTTCCCCAGACAGGACAGGCAAGGTCGCTTCTGACTAGTGAGGAGCGTTTCTTTGGATTTAGAATGACCCTCTTGTCTCTTCCATGTCTGAGGTTGCTGGGTGGAGGACACACCTGAGCAGCTCCTGCCGCAGGATTAGCAGAGGGACCTCGCAGGAGCTGCGACTTCAGGGGACGCAGCTTGTTACCCTTTTGGTGGTGAGGTCCGTTTCCGGGAGGCCCTGCAGTACTGATAGTTTCCAGATGTTTCTCCTCTTGTCTCCTCTCTGACTGGCTGTGTCTTCCTCTCATCATCCTTCCCTGTCAGAGATATTGAGATAAAATCCTGCTTGGGTCTTAGGCATGTTAGAATCACTCAGCAGTTGGAAGTGATTTCATATCTAGGCCTTATATTGACATTTATAATAGCCTTCGCTGCTTGTGAGTAGCATAAATACTCCTTTTCTGTTCAAATCCAATATTGAAATAAAACCCAAGAGCATCTTTTACAAAAATTTACTTTAAATGGTGTGATAATTTGTAATAATCTGTGTGGTACCTTGTGGTTTTCAAATCACTTGTTGTTTATATTACCTTATTCAACACCAAACATAAATCTGTGAAGTAAATAATACTGTTTTTATCCCCATTTTCCAGATGAGAAAAGGAAGGCTCAGAGAGGTTCATTAATATGACCAAAGTCATACAAATAAGAAATGGCAGAACTACATTTTAATTCAGACTTTTAAAATCCATATATTTTGTAAATTGTTTTTATTAAGTTTATCATAGTGCCTTTCCTGTTGCCCCTACCCTCCCCCCCCCCCCAAATAAAAATGGGAAATGAGGGAGGAAAGCAGCTGGAAGTGAACTTACTAAAAGAATATAACTTCTCTCACATTTTTCTCATCGCTCTGTATATCTCTCCATAAGACAGGTATATCGATGGCCGGCCTTGTCCCCACCTCTCCGAAGTAAAAACCAAGGCTTTACTAAGCTAAAATGCCTTCTTCTCAGCCAATTGTAGGAGCCTGTGGAGCAGCCCAGGGGGCAGAATTGCGATCCGTTCTCAGGGCTCTTGGCCTCTTTATTCTAACAGCATTTCAAACGCTTGGATACACCCCCACCCCTCCCCCTCCCCCCACCCCCGACCCCCCACCCGCCTTTGGCATTTTGAAGGGATTTATCCAGGATTGTTCTGAGAAGCTGGGGAGGGAAAGGCTGTTCTCTCTGAGGATGGATGACCCTTGGGTGACTGCAGAGCACCTGGGCTGGGCTTTGAGTAGGACGCTCGCCCAGTTACACTGAGTGAGCTGCTGGGTCTGCTGTCCCCGCGCAAGGTACGGGGTGGAGGCCGGCCGTCCCCACTCTCTTCCCAGTCCCTCCTCTTAGGCTTGTGAAGCAGGTCCTTCCATGTGGACCCAGATCCACGTTACTTTCCTGCAGAAGCAACGTGCTAAACCGGGCAGCTTTAAAATCTGCAATTTGAGGGCGGATAAGACCCCAGGACAAGGAGAGCTAAATGGGCATCGAAAAATGTCACCCAACGATTCAGAAACGTTTCCTGGACTGCTGATGCATTTACTATTGTGCAGCGCGCCTTTTTTTTTTTTTTTTTAACTTCACTGAACATGTATTTCGCAGGCCTAGCCTGTCTCAGTTTCCTCTGCCGACCGCACCCCTCTGCCCTGCCTCTCAGCGAGCCAGGCTGAGGCCCGGCCTGCTCCCCACCTGCCTGCGCCCCTCGCCCTGCGCCCCTGCCCGCGGGCCGCCAGGGCGCCTCCGCCCCGGGACGGGCTGGGGCGAGCGCCCGGGGGCGGACTCCTGCCGCCCAGCTGAGCCGCGATTCGTCACTCGTACAGAACTTTCCCCCTTAAAATCCCCGCTCCCTAACCAGCCCTCCCTCCCCGGGGAGGTTTTGATTTTAGTGGCTTTCCTTCCTTTTATTTTGCGTCGTGTTGGGGGTTGGCATCGAAGCGAACTTGCGGCCGGTCCGAGTGCCGCTTCAGAGGTGGCCGCCCTGCCGCGGTGACCCGGGCACCATGCACTCCGAAGCGGAGGAAGCCAAGGAAGGTATGATTCTGATTTCTCGGGGGCCGGCCAAGTCTGGCGCAGGAATGTGGAGGGAGGGCGCCTAGGGGAGCAGATGGGAGCCGGCGGGAGCGGTGGGTACTCTGTTCCTTTCCCTGCGCCTTCCCGGCCCTGCCCTGTTAGAGCTGCCTGTGCCTAAGGCTGTGCCCTCCCCATCCAGCCGCCTGCAGAGCGGATGGGAGGAAGAGCGGGACCCAGCTCCCAGGCAGCCCGCTGAAGGCTGCCTTGTAGATTTCTCTGGAAACGGAGCGGGCCCGGTATTGCCTCCAAGAATGCACAATGTGCTCGGAAAAGCACCGCCTGCATCAGGACAGCCCCTGGCCCGTCCCCTGGAAGAGCCCTCCAAGTCGAGGGTCTCTTGAAAAGGGTTTCAGAACTTAGAAACGCCCTGTGTTCCAGGCTAAAAGGGGAAGCTGAGGGAGGGGGAGAAGTGAAAGCTCTTTATTCGGGGAATCGGGTGGTTTTTTCCCCCCTTGCTGCCTTTTTCAGCAGCGAGTTCATTCTGTTGGGGGCCGAAGGGGCTGAGAGATATGACTGGAGCCTTGTGCAGCGCGAAACTGAGGAGAGTCTGTCTGTTTCTAACTTTGCCAAAGCCAAGGGTTTCATTTACTCCTAACAGAGAACGGGTGACAAGGCTGGACAAGCTCCAACCAAAACACAATTATACGCTCATGTTAGTTCGGGGAGTTTATTTGTGTGTGAGTGTTTGTATGCTTTGTTTCCTGAAACTTTATGTCTACAAAAGTCCTCTTGTACGCGGGGGTGGGAGTGGGGATGGCTGGGGGAAATGAGCGTGAGGGCGCAGAATGTTCAAGATTGTGAAATTCCTTTTCTTTGCAAGTCGCCTCTTGGCCAACTGGTACATGTTAAGTCAATCACAGCAGCTCCGGGAGCCCGAGAAGCCGAAGGAGAGCCCTTGGAAGTTGTCCTCTCCGGTCTCTTACTGGTTCTACCAAAGTAAAAGTTCCGTGTTTCGTAATGTCTCTGCAGGCCGACGTTTTACCTTCTTATGCCATGGAGGGAAGCAGTCCATTAAAAAGAGACTTGTTTAATAGAAATGCGGGGCTGGTGCGAATGAAAATGACAGCAAGGAGCACTGCTTTTGAGGTTGATGTGGAGCTTGGGGGATTACCGTTTCCTTGCTGTGACCTGCGTCCTGATGGAGCTGTGTGCTGATGGGTACTTCTCTTTTCTGTCTCATAGCAGCAGTCTCTACTAAGGCAAACGTAGTTGAAGGAAGGCGAAGAGGAAATGGGCTGAGAGAATCCAATGGTGAACTTCTGTCTCAATGACAAGTAGCATTTAAGCCGGTATTTTCTCCCTGGCATGTTTTTCCTTTCTTTTGAGTAAAAAGGGAGAGGGGAGAAAGTAGAAAGACAGTATCCCGAAGTACCTTACATATTTCTCTGGCGGTGCCCACATTCTTTCCTCCTGCCCAGCTCTCTGGTTGTAACCCTGAAAGTGAGTGTAAAGAGGTCCCTGATGGCCCCCCTTCTCACCTCACCTCCACGTGTCATCATTTTCATTCCACAGATCTGCGGCAAATTATCTGGCTTCCATGCTACTTACAGAAAGCCCAGAATGTTTCTTGTAAAAGAATATGAGGTGCTAGAATTTTAAATTGATGGCAGTTAGGGTAGAATATGGAATAACTCTTGAGGGAGATTGATCACATACTTTATTAACAGATGGAATTATTACAGCTTCTGCCAGGAGGTAAAGGGTGAGTGTGTGTGCGTGTGTGTGTGTGAGTGTGAGTGTGTGTGTGTGTGTGTGTGTGCGCGCGCGCACGCGCGCGCTTTCATGTGTCCCAGGCAGCTCTCGAAAGGCTGGTTATTGGCTGGGATCTAGACCCACCACCGAGATGTCTATGAAAGGAGCTATGCTGTGTAGATAATATCTCACTTCTCTATCTTTATTACTCCTTTCCCCTCTCCTTAGCTTTTTCTCCCTCTCCTGTGGACTTCTGTATCCCATGCAGTGTGACATCACCATAAGCTCTTCACAATGTCTTCATTGCAAGAAGATTGTCTTCAGATGCTTCATGCCTTCGTGCTGTAATGGGAGATACTTTTAAGTCATTATTCTGAACCGAGGGGCAAAACTAGTATACTTTGTTTGGGGAAGAATCTGAAAAAAATACCAAGTCAGATTCAGAGGTCCTTGGAGGCCAAGATATTTGTGAATGTAGTAGCAATGACTGGGGATATTGTTAAGCCATCGTAGCTTAGAATGTACTTGATCCCATGCCAGGAGTGTTGAACTTTCATCCTGAGTCTATAGCCACCTCTTAAAGAATTGATTTAATTTTGCCTGCTTACAAATAATTATGTAATTGTGCTTGAGTATTAAACAGAGAAAAATAATTCAGGCCTCACTTTAGTGAAAGCTTAATACATTTAAGATATTCAGACATACAATGATAAGAAAGCAAGAGATATGAAGGAAACCCCCACTTTATTAAAAAGGGGAAGCCATTAAAAGGAAAGATACAAACAGTATCCATCCAACAGATGAGGGCTTCCTGAGGAGATAGGTTGATGGCCATGTTTTTGGCATTTAGTTGCTTTCTGCTGAGTAAATTACTTAGATAGTTGGAAAAATGAATGAAAGTTAAGATCTCTGAGTGTCTTTCTGGTGCTAAGCATCCAGGGATCCAGGGCTCCTTCGCTCTGGTTTTGAAGCTTTGGTACCAGAAAGTGAGGATGCCGTTGTTAAGGAGGGGTAGCCTTGAGAGGACTTGGAAAAGAGTAAGCGTTGAGCTGTGAGTGCGCTCGGCTCCTCCTCCATTGCCCATAATAGCATTTCCCACCACCACCTCATCCAGTCATGCATGCCTCACCAGGCCTGCTATTTCACAAAGAAAACAGTAGCCATTAGACAACTCCCTCAACTTCCTGCTTCCAGACCCACAGGCTCACCTCCACCCACACCCACCCTCCTGATGTCTGTGGAACAGGTGTGTGTCATTCTCACTGCAGAAGGCCACTCCTTCCACCTCAGGCTCCTCACCACACCAGTCTGCTGCATGTCTTCCCTGGCTCCTTCACTTCTGTGTGTAAACGTGCTCAACCTCCCTACTTCAGGGTGTCAGCACTTGCTGTTCTTTCTGCCTGAAATATACTTCTCTCCACCTGACCCTTTTTCGTGATCATTCCCTGGTTGGAGGCTTTTCCTGAATCTCCAACCTAAATTAGGATCCCTTATTGTCCTTTCTCGGAGCACCTATTCTTTTCCTCAACATCACTCATCACATTGTTTAGCATCTCTTCTCTAAACCATAAGCCCTTAAGGGCAAAACCATGTCTGTTGTATTCTTCATTGTATATCCAAGACATATCCAATAAGAGGTGATCATTCAATCTATATATATAAAAGGCTAATATGCTAAGTGTCTGACCATCCAAGTAATGACGTCATGTAGCAACGCCCAGTATCCTTTCCCTAGCAACTAGCCTCCTTGCAGTTTCTTCAGCCCAGGAACATGACTTGCTTCATAGCCAGGTGGAAACATTTCACACTGTAACCAAATGTCTGTGAAGTGTTTTCCCGTGCCTATCTCATTTGATCCTCACAGAAGTCCTAGAGTAGGTAGATAGGAGACTTGGTGGAATCGTATTTTCTTTTAATTAGCCTGAAAACTGAGATTTAGAAACTTGACCAGACTGAAAAGAAGTAAGAAATGGTGGACCTTGAAAATGACTTTAGGTTTTGTCACTGCACAGAATATAGTCAAGCACTGCTGCAGTTAAATATTTTACCCTTTGTTCTCCCTGCATTATCTACAATAATAATTTGCTTTGTGTTGATGTTTACTGCTCTGTTGCTGACAATTACCTAAAAGAGAACTTGGGGTGCTTCACTGGGCTGGAAAAAGTTTAGCTACATCAGAAAGCATGTCTACTTAAGCAAGTTTATTCTATATCTATAAAAGGCCAAGTTGACTCGTGCGTGCGTGATACTATAAAGCTCTCTCTGGTGCCAGTCACACTTGTGTGTGTTTTGATCTGTCATTGCCGATTTTGAATTTGGTTGACACTTCTATTATAAAGATAGGGCAAATAGTGACATTAAAATATTTCTTCTAATTCATTTCCTTTCCCACTAGTATTTTATAAAATGAATGAATGACCTTCATTTAAAAAAGGTAATACTCAATATTTTGTTCATTTTTAGACATTCCTCTCTCCTTTAAAATGAACCCTCTAAAAAGAAAGAAGCTTTTGCATGTGTTCTACTTTTTCACTCTTGTTCATCCTTCAACCCATTGAAGTCTATCTTTTTTCTACCATTCCACTGAAATCACCAATATCACCAGTGACTTCCCAGGTGCTAAAATCACCAATGATCAGCATTCACATTTCTGTCCTGGTCTTATACTTGATCTTTTTTTGCAGCATTGGACACTAGGAGGCCAATGTCTCTGCAACCCTCAACTCCTTCCTTGGTTCCTATGACACAACACTCTCCTGATTTCCCTTCCCTTTTCCAGCTGTTGATTTCTAATCTCCTCGCTCTCCAGCCTGGACTCTTCCCAGAGCCACCTGTACACCCAGCAGCTGGTAAGCACGATGCTTTGAATGTCATGTAATCACCTCAAATTCAGTATGTGCAAACTGAGCCCATCATTTCCTACTCTCCATAAATCTGGTCCTCCCTTTGTATTTTCACTGATCATTGCTCTCTTTGGCTTCCAGATTACACATCTGCAAGTTGTCCTTGATACTGTCCTTTATCCTCAGATTCTTCCTGACTCTTCAACCTCCTCATTATTTGTTGAACGTACCTCCCCCATCTCTGCTTTGGTTCTCGCCCTCAGCATTTGTACCCTGATGGTGATGATAACCACCTCTGTCATCAGGACTCTTGGATACAAGAAATGGAAGTTGATTCCTGCTATCATAAGCAGGAGAAATTTACTCAGAGTGTATTGGGTAGTTCACACATCCACAGAAAGGTTGTTCACACATCCTCTGAAAATACATCAGGAGATGCAGCGAGGACATACCCTAGAATTGCCTGGTAAGGAACTCACCATGGCCTTTTCCTCCTCTGTATTTTTCAGTTCTGTCACTGCTGGGACTTTGGATGTGGCCGAAATTTGGTCATCCTGAACATTCAAAAATCCCAGGCATAAACCATCTGATTCATCAATGCTAGATTGTGTACCTACCCCTTGCTGCCCATGGGAGAAGGAACTTCTGGTTCCAGCTTTTGTAGTGGGAGAGAGGCCTGATTCCTACCAACACTTGCAAAATGAGGGTTTCTCAGAAAAAGGGAGGGAGTCAGACTGGATCACCAAAACAACAACAAATATTGACCACAGCACCGAACTGCTCCGTCCAACCCTAGTGTTGCCCTTTTACTTACTTCCTTGTTCCCTCAACAAATGCTGTTTCCTTTGTTGGGATCACTCTCTTGCTGCTCCTCAGGGGGGTCTTGTGGCCACCTGGACCCCTTTTGGAGTAGGTGCTCTTTCAGAGAGTTCCCCCAACCCCCTCCACTCCCCTCAGTTGCACCACATTTCATTTGTTATAGTTATTAGTTTTCTTTACCTTTGCCTCTATTTCATCATGAGCTTTTTGACAGCAAGATTTGTATTATTTTTTCTGAATCTCTGGTGCTTGACCTAGGGCCTCTCAAATAGGAGGGCCTAATAAAGCATTAGCAAATTAATTAATTTATTTAAAAGATCATATGATCTGATGAAACTTTTAGAGTAATAAGTCATCTGACCTCACTTTATAGGAATAGTGCCTTTCAAACCTAGAGGACAAGCCCATTTAGAGTGTCCCCACTATAATACAGTCAATGGCAGAGAGAAAACAAGCATGCACCTTTGATCTCTGGGGTCAGGGGCCAGAGTGGCTTGCTGGCATCTCCAATTGCCTTGAAGACTGAAGAAACAATTGTGAAACCAAAATGTATTTAGCTCTTCCATATGCCAGACGTGGTGCTAAGGATCTGATTGTGTGTATTATCTCATTTAATACTTACATAATAACCCTTTGTGTTAATTATACATAACAATTAAGAAAACTGAGGTTCAGCCCTAACTGGTTTGGTTCAGTGGATGGAGCGTCGGCCTGCGGACTGAAGGGTCCCAGGTTCGATTCTGGTCAAGGGCATGTACCTTGGTTGTGGGCACATCCCCAGTAGGGGGTGTGCAAGAGGTAGCTGATGGGTGTTTCTCTCTCATCGATGTTTCTAACTCTCTATCCCTCTCCCTTCCTCTCTTTAAAAAAATCAATAAAATATATTTAAAAGAAAAGAAAACTGAGGTTCAGAGAGGTTAAAAACAGGGCCTAAAACTACAAAGCTGAGAACGTGGAATCAGGATTAGAACAAAGGCTGACTGAACATAAAGCCTGAGCTGCTCCTGTGATGTCCAGAAGCTGCCCTCCCCTCCTCGGGTAGCTTGGCACTCAGGAGGATGCTCTCTGTGGCCCAGTTTGAGAAGCCAGGAGTAGAGAGACCAGGTGTCGGAGGGGAAAGAGAATAGCCCGACCCTGCCTCTTTCTCTACTGCTCAGGGCACAGACAGGGAGTCTGGAGTGCACCCTTCAGACCAAGGAGCCCAGCAGGACTGGCTAGGAGGTGCCTGGAGCCCACTGCAGAGAGGGACCAGAGCACCTGTGGGACCAGAGGGGCCTCACTTCCTGGGGCAGTGGCCAGCTTGAGACAGAGAGTGTAGACTTCCCTGGTCACTGGTGTGAAACAAGGTTCAATTAATGTGTGTGTTACTTTATCACAACTGGGTGACTTTGCAGCACCCACGGAGTTTCCAGCTTCTTTAAAATCTGGAAGGCATATACGTCTACCAGTGCATGATTCTCAGCACAGTTGTGTTCCACTCAGTTGATTCATCCTGTCTCCTAATAATACAGTAATTGGCGGGGACTATGAACAGGCCTTTGCACTCTCAATTGTAGCCCCACTCAGTTCACCATCTTTTAACAGGCTGCTCTGTTCTCAGTGCTTCTGCAGAAGTTTCTCTGGGCTCCAGGTTACCTTGAGTCCGTCCCACCAGAGTCTGCCGTAACTGGGTCCCCAATTCCCTCGTGGGTTTTCCGGAAGCCCGTTTTGATCAATCAGCTTGCCGTTCAAATGACTAAGGTCAATCAAGTGCCAGGATAGAGGTATGCCTGAAGGTTACCCCCCAAGCCCATTGTGCCAACAGGCTGGCTTGCAGAACCTTCCAGGGACCTCATGCTCAGCATCCCCCAACCTGCTAGGGCTTATGGCTCTTCAGGGGGCACAGAAGGTACAGACTTCCACTAGAAAGAGTGGGACCAACACCAGGCAGGATATCATAGAGAAGTTCAGTCGTTCCATGGTGGTGACTTATGAATATCCTCTTCAGTCATCGAACACCCCAGTGGTTTTGTAGAAGCTGCCATACCATGTGGTGTCCTCACTGTTTTAACCTCACATGGGGTGGCAGCTTCTATAATAGCACCACTGCTAAGCATCACTGTACCAGTCTCCTCCCCTTCCCCAGCCCTTGTGTTGCAGAGGGAATGGAGAGGACAGCAGGTGACGCAGTGGTTCGGCTCCGAGGAAATGCATGGCACTTGGTGCTGCTGACCTTGATGTCATGTATACTATAAAGGGTGCAGCCTAGCTCGAGACACTGGACTCCTGTGTGATTATGTTTCCTTTTATGAGGTCATTAGGCTTGGAGTGAGGTGTGCTGATAGGCGCTAAAAGTGGACAATCCAGTTAGAGATGTGTGCCCTGCTGTCTCCTCAACAGTGGGTGTCAGGAGTAAGCTGGTATTGCCTGACACCCCAGCTCTGTAAGCTTATGTATATTTGGGCCTTCTCTTCCTCACTTCTGAAGTTTTCATCAGATTGAATATGCATCACACCTTTCTTGTCACCTAATTAGGATGCCAGGAAACAGTCAGGGATAATGTGGATGATTAAATTCCCTGCTCCTGGCTGTTTACCAGGAAGTAGCCAAAAAATGGGCGGGCGGGTGAAAGAGAAAGCAGTAGGGCCAGAAAACCTCAGGACCCAGTTCATTTCAGAATAATGTGGGGTCGCTCAGTTTGCTACAACCATCCGTCAACATTTCCATCAGTGAAAAAGATGGTAACCGCTTCAGAAACAGTGAGGTCGGCATAGTGTACACCTCTCTTCATATAGTGGAGTGTGCCTAAAACATAGCATTGACTGACTTATTTTTAAAAAATCAAATCAGTATGTGTATCTGTAATATTTAAGGAAGATGTGCAGTGAGAAGACTTTTATAATTAAAATGACTCTCTAACAACACAAGTGGAATCACCATGTATAGAGTTCAGAGCAGTGTTGCAGATCTCTTGTCTAACCTCATTACTTTAGAGCACTGGTTCTCAACCTTCCTAATGCCACAACCCTTTAATACAGTTCCTCATGTTGTGGTGACCCCCAATTTCATTGTTACAAATTGAACATAATTAAAGCATAGTGATTAATCGCAAAAACAATATGTAATTATATATGTGTTTTCCGATGGTCTTAGGCGACCCCTGTGAAAGGGTCATTCGACCCCCAAAGGGTTGCGACCCACAGGTTGAGAACCGCTGCTTTAGCGAAAAGGAGCTGAGGCCCAGAGAAGTGGTGTCTAGCCCCTTTCTAACCCGCTTGTGCCCATTTGGCAAACAAGAAATTTAGCAAATGTAGGTCTTGGCATCCTGGATTTTTGTGTGCAATCTTGAAGCAGGACAGATCTGCTTGTATAGACATTTCTCACTGCCTTCTGGGGGAACTTTAATGGAATGGTTGACACTTGGAGATTTCCCATTTCACTTCTCCTGCGTGTACCTGAGGAGAGTAAAAGATGAAGCATTGTGAAATCAACTTCAGCTCTGCACATAGAGCCAGTGAGATCCCTGGTTTTGAAAGTGGTAGACAGAGTGAGAGGCAATTACACAGTGAGCTCACTTGTTTTCATTCCTTTGGGAGCATCATTCAGGAAAATTAGCCTTTGAGGGTGCTGGCTGGGCAGGGGCTGTCTTGCTGGGTGAGAAGGTGTGCGTGTGTGGGGGTGGGAAGGGAGTCAGCATTCAGACACCGGACATGCCGTTGCAGGAGCAGATGGATGTCACACACACACACACACACACACACACACACACACGCAGCACCTCAGGCCTGGTGTGTTCTGGGAATCAAATCGCATTCTCTTTCAGGAAATGGCTGTGGGGCTGCAGCCCACTGCTCCCCTAGCCGCAGACCAAGATATTTGAAACAATAAAAACAATTGCATAAAACTTGTTTAAAAGGCATAAGGACCCCGAAGAAAAGTTAGAGCTGTAGTGTGTGCTGCTGAACAGGCAGTAAATGGCTGAGGGAGTGCTGGTCTGGGACTCTGTATGACTTCTAAGCCTGTGCTACTAGGCTGGTACCTTGTGGTATTTATGGTTTTAAAGTTGTACGGGCATTTGTGTTTGTGTGAGCAGTGGTACTGTGGACTTTCATTGCAGTGCACGTTTATTGACAAATAAGATTTAATTTTATAAATAACAATGAGCAAAGTTTCTTCCAAGGAAATGGTGAGGCAAAGAGGCCACGAAACAGAGCTCCCCCAGTGACCACAATAGCTTTCGGCTCCTGAAGCCTTAAGGCCTTTTTTGCCTAAGTCAGGGTTGACTCCCCAAAAGAGAATAAACAACTCATGAATTTACCTTCCAATTTGACAGGCCATCTGTGCTTGCTGCCAGCTCACGTGGCCCATGTGTGTGTTATCACGTGGCCTACTCAGCTAAGCTGAGCTGGGGACCAGAGGTTTCCCCAGAAATGCAGGCTGTTCTGCTTGCGGTGGACAGACACGATGGGGAGCTCAGGATGAGAACAGCTCAGAGGATGGGGCAGCAGACCCTGTGAGAATCTAGAGGAGGGAGTGTTCATCAAAAGTCATGATGGGCCGAAACCGGTTTGGCTCAGTGGATAGAGCATCGGCCTGTGGACTGAAAGGTCCCAGGTTCAATTCCGGTCAAGGGCATGTACCTTGGTTGCGGGCACATCCCCAGTAGGAGATGTGCAGGAGGCAGCTGATCGATGTTTCTCTCTCATCGATGTTTCTAACTCTCTATCTCTCTCCCTTCCTCTCTGTAAAAAATCAATAAAACATATTTAAAAAAAAAAACAAAACAAAAGTCATGATGGGCAGTATTGACTTCACAGAGGGGTTAGCAGACTTCAGCTTGGCCCTGTAGGCAAGAGGAGAGTGAAGGAAGGAAGCTTAGAGCATTGTGGCGTGGAGGGTTCATGGAGGGCACTGGTGAGCCACATTGCAGTGGTCCATGGGGCCAGACTCAGCTGCCCACAGGGACACTGTGGCTAAAAGACAGGCATTGGGAGTCAGGAGAGCTGGCCTCCTTGGTGTCTGTGCAACCTTCAGTGGCTGATTAGTCTCTATGAGCTTCAGGTTTCTCGTTAGAAAAATGCAGGCTTTCATATTAGACTAAAGCATGCCTGAGATACCTTCTAGGAGGGAAGCAGGTGCTGAGCTGGAAGAGAGCAGATGCAAAGCTGTGTTCTAGGGATACCAAGCCCACAAGAAGCCTGGGTTGGTCTGGAAGACAAGACTGAGCCTGGATCAAAGGAGCCTGGCAGTCAAGTGTGGGAATATCCAGTCATCATGGAGGAGGTGATTCCCCTTAGGTGATCTGCGAGGGAGTGACTGAAGAGAGAGGAGGAGTTAGCCTCTGAGAACACCCACTTCTACAAGGGAAAGGGGTATAGGGAACAGAAATGGGTAGTTCAAGAGGTAGGAGGAAAACAAGAAAGAACAGGGGCTTTGGAAGCCAGGAGGATGAGAGCCCTGGGGAGGCGTGGTGAGCCACGTCTAAAGAGAGGTTCCCTGGAAGATTACCTCTCTTAGGGCCTCAGTAAAAGCTGAGAGCCTGGGTTTGAAGAGCTTGTCTGGTGAGAATACATCCCAGGTGTTCAATCAATATTTAATGGGAATGAGGGAGGCCTGTGGGCCCAGAGATGACTGCCCCGCTGTGAGCGCCTGCCCATCTCCTGAGGGAGGGAGACCTTCATGTCTCTACTGGCCGTCATGTCCCAGTTGCCAGCAGATTCCTTTCTGATCTCCCCTGTCATCTCCGACCCCTCCCTGTGGCATCACACAAAATCAGCTCTATGCCTGAAGGTCACAAGCTGAGGTAGGAGGAAACTTAATCCGGCTCTTCATCCTGGGAAGCTTTGGCCTGTCTGAGAAATAGAGAATTTTTCTCCCCTCCCTTTCGCCTTCACTTTCTCTTCCCCATGTTTTTCCTGCCTGTGACAGGAACACCTGTCTAGGAAAACCACTGATGTTTCAGCCAGGAATGTCCTAGATTTGAAACACAGGGGACTCCAAGGGCTTTACTCTTACATGTGTTAAATAGCAGTTGGGCCACACCCAAATTGAGCCATTAAGTTGAGCCATTCTGAGGTGCTAAGCAATTGTCACGCCAGTGGAAATATGCTAGGTGGCTCCTCCCTTGTGAGAACCAATGAGATAATGCTTGTGTCAGTGATTAGAGAGCTTCACTCAACGCTGTATAAAGAAGGAGGTTTATCATCACACCCAAGATCAAACCCACCCGTGGCCTGCCTACGATATTTACCCAATTAAGAGGTACTCATTTTGCCCTGACTGGTATGGCTCAGTGGATAGAGCGTTGGCCAGCAGACTAACAGGTCCCGGGTTCGATTCCGGCCAAGGGCATATGCCTGAGTTGTGGGCATGTGGGGGTTGTGCAGGACGCAGCTGATCAGTGCTTTTCTTTCATCAATGTTTTTAGCTATCTCTCTCCCTTCCTCTCTGTAAAAATCAATTATATATATATATATATATATATATATATATATTTGTTTGTTTTTTTAAAGAGTTACTCATTTCACATTCTGTAGAAAGCAGCTGCGCTTGTCCCAAGGAACTTTTGCAAAGCTGTTTGATAAAGAATATTAGTGCCTTGACTGCTCTCCTTCATTGTGAAGCACTTGAAACCGCTTTCACCTTTCAAAGGTTCAAATTAAGTCAGTTATGAATTAACTAGAATGAAAATGCACCCCTCCCTGATATCACATGTTTAAATGTTGTTCTTCAGAGAAAGGAGATAATTAAAGAAGGATTCTCTCAGGAGAGTTTCCAAGGAGGTAGAATTCAGGGGCAAGTAGCACCTTCTGCAAGGGGAGGAAAAGAATTGGGAAACCAGATTAGCCAAGGAAGTGAAGGGAGGAGGGGCCATTTGGCAGGTTTTGACATTTCAAGGGACAGATGAGGAAGAAATAGTGAGTGGAGGCGATGGGGAGTGGGAGGAGGTGGGAGGCGGGGTGGGATCCAGGCCTGATGCAGTCCCCAAGGGAAGGGCAGGCCTGTGGAGAGAGAGGAAGGGAGGAGGAAGGAAATAACTAAAGTCAAAACAAAACAAAACCCAAAAGGTGTGCAAAGGTAGAGAGGTGAGCTGCAGGATGACGGGGATGACTGGGATTAGAAGTTTGGGCCGTTTATTTTGTTTGATTCTACAGTTCTCAGGAGGCATGATGCTGTGTGGTCTCCAGAGTAGGACACAGATTTGGAGCTGTGAAATAGTGCTGTGTGCAGGGCACGGGAGCACTCCAGTTCTCAGGCGGGTTCATGCAGACCCATAAACAAGGAGTTGACACCCAGGAACATCCCTGCTGAATTTCCAACTGTCAGTTGGGGCCGGTCGGAAGCCAGGGCTGTGTGATGTTGGCCTGGATTCCTAGTGACTGTATTACTGGATTATAAAAATAATTTCCTCAAATAGCTTGCAAACCGATGATGACTTAGAAAAGCAGTAATGCCAGCCTGCGGCCGTCATTTCAAAGCCATCAGCTGGGTTGTGCCATCCATTTTCTGGAAGGCCGGCGGAACTTTCAGTGAATGGCTCTTGAAGGAGTAGAGAGCCCTCACCCCCTCCTATGAAGCTGAACCTCACTTCTCCGGGGTTCACTCATTAACACGTCTGATGGTAAGCAGGCTCACTGAGGAATTGCAGGCTGAGGCCTTTTATGGGGAGGGCTGGTTTAAATTAGTTGGCTCACTCAACATACCTCTGATTTGATGATCAAGCTGATAACCTTAGAAGAGCGGGAGCAATTACTGGTTGTTGCTCTCTATCCCAGCATGCTTTGGGGTTGCCCTCTGTGCATGTGGTTAAGTCATGGGGGAGGGTAGGGGAGGGGAGGTGTTCTTGTTGCTCTCAGCAGTGGAATTCAGCTGGCTTGTTTGAACACGCGTAAGGGTTAATCAGGTAAATTATAATGCTCTTGGGAGAGGCGGCCAGCCGAGCTGAAGCCTGACACAGCCCTCAGGGTTTCTCCGGAAAGGGTCATTCTTAAAATCCTTAATTGAGTTCCTTTCTTTCCAAAGATGGGTTCTTGTGGTGTTAGACTAATTGATTAGACCAGATGATAAAGTTTACATTCCTGATGTCTATTTGAGTCCTCTGCATATTTGTTTCTTTTAAACTCTCAGAAGGCCCTTCCTTTAAAATATAATTGGATCAAGTGAAAAGAAAAAAGGAGTAAGTTGATTTTGCTGACATTCTACAGTCTTCAGGCCCTTTTGTAAATGAAGATGTGGACTGTCAATTGGACTATTTATTTGTAGAGGGTGGGAGTGGGAGAGCTGTTATATTTGGTAGTGGTGTTCTAAAATATCACAGAGAATATCAGAAAATTGTCTCTTAAAATAACATTGTCTGTTGTTTTCTAACCGCCTCCCCCCCACCCATCTATCTGTACCCCATGAAATAGTCAAACCTGTTTTCATTGTATATCTTCAGTTAGCCAGATTTTTTTTAATGTTTGATGCTGTTTTTTAGTCCATGAATGACTCAATTGATTAAATGTAGGCAGCTACTAAACTTGGCAGTTTGTTGCCTTCATCATGCCTCTGGACAGGAAGTGTTCAGTATAGATATGACTAACCAGTTTCCAGGCTTAAAAATAAAGTAAGTGGGGGATTTCTGCACAGAATAGGTCTTTGTCACTCATTTCAACATGTCTGATAAGTGTGAAGCTCGAAGCCAACCACTTTGGTTTCTCATTTTTTCCAGGCCATCACTTCACCTGAAATTTTCTATTATACAAATTGGAACTTATTTTATGCTGGTTTTTTAAAATGTAATAATAGGGTATTTGAATAGTCATGAGAATCAGCTAGTCAGTATTCTCTCCTTATTGCCTCTTTTATGCTTAGCTCCATTTATTTGTTTTTATTATTCTTTCTTTCTTTTTTTAGCTCCTTTTAAATCATCTCCCTCCTGCGGTAGGTTATGGGGAAATAATCTTCACTTGCCTGTGTAGCACCTCAAACTCCAAGTAGTGAGAATGTGCCTGGACATCTACATGTACTGTGTGACTTGTCTTCATTAAATCTAAGCTCCACTAGAAGTAGCATTTCCCACCCCACCCACCCCCAAAAGTTAGTTCCAGTCAATCTAGTGATTCTTAGATAGTTTTTTGTCCGGTAGCCCTTTAACAACCCAGGAAGAATTATATGATTTTGACATATACCAAATGTTTTTGGCATCTTGTTGCCTATAGCTATTGTTTCTGGATGTTAAAGACAGTTTCATATTTTCTTTTTTCTTGCCAGCTTCCTAAAAAATGTAATTTTCTCTGCCTTAGTAAAAATGTTTTTCTCTCCTGTCTTTCTTACTCTAAGCAGCTTTTTGGGGGGGCGGGGGAAGGTCTTAGGAATTTAAGAAGTCTTAACACCACATTTTGTCGAAGTGCTAAAGTTGACACAGCATTTATTAGATGAGAATGTCTCTAAGAACAATAAAAAGGGGTTTCTCTTTCGAAATCCTTAACTCTGTGCAAGTGTTAGTCTCTGAGCTTTTATTTTATTTTTTCAGATGTGGAATTGTGCCATGGGATGATAATTTAAAATACAAAATGCATGCAAATATTTTTAGTTTGGGTTAGGGTAGTTATTAATGATTCTTTGGAACAACTAGACCTCCTTTGCCAAATTTAGAAATAAATCATAAATTTATAACGGACAGGATTGGTTGCTATACTTGGTTTGAATGTGACGTTGGCTCTGAAATGCTTGTTCTTCTGTGCTGCTCATGGTCTTCTCCTGTTTTCAAGACCCAGGCAGAACAGAACAGAATAGGCTCTGCTGTGCATTGGGTTGGAGCTTGATAAAAATCTGGTCTTTTGAAAATACAGGAATCCTGTACCCCAAATACACTCTGCCTGTTCCAGCAGGATGCTGCCATGGGAAAGAGAACTATTTAAACAAGCCAGACTTTTGTGAATGAAACGATGTTAATCCCCTCTACCTGTGCAGTGATCAAGACTCTTGTAGGTGTCATGATGGTGGGCACATTGTAGGGAAACAGAAAACGCTTCATAACCAATGAAGTGTGAGGATAGACAAGTGATCCAGAGGGTAAAATATTTTGCAGAATTAAAATCTTTGCTGGTTTCATGAGATTGTGGATCATCCGAAGATTGATTGATGATGATCCCTCATCTGGCCTTGCTGTCTGTTTTGTTTTCGCTGTTTTTTAGGTCTAGGAGGGCATTGTACACGCTAGGTGGCTGGACCATCCATGGTGCCCGCAGTCAGCTAAAACTAAAACCATGATGGGCATTCAGAGTATACTGTGCATATGGGGGGCACTTCAGAAGGCCCAGTAGGACCTTCTTGCTCATTCCTTTGGAGGCTGTCTGGGTGATATTCAGTCTCCTAGCCAGGGTTTTTTTGTTTTGTTTTTTAATATATTTTTATTGATTTCAGAGAGGAAGGGAGAGGAAGAGAGAGATACAAACATCAATGATGAGAGAGAACCATTGATTGGTTGCCTTCTGCACACCCCACATGGGAGGTCGAATCTACAGCCTGGGCATGTGCCCTGACTAGGGATTGAACCATGGCCTCCTGGTTCATAGGTTGATGCTCAACCACTGAGCCACGCTGGCTGGGCTCCTAGCCAGTGTTGTGGTTCACAGTGATGAGGCCTATGCTCAGCGCAGGCCTATGGGAAGGCTTTAACCAAACCAGGTTTGCCCATGTAGAGTTGTCTTTTAAATTTGGATCAGACTGGCTTTATTATCAAAACACTTCTAGTACATCTTATAGAGCAATAGGAAAAGGAGTGTTTTAGGTGTGACCCTTGTGTTTGAAATACCTGCTTTTTTCCCTACTATTTTTGTTTGTTTGTTTTCCCACAAAAGCATCTCTCTGTTTCAATTCATTGGAATTGTACATCTTCCTGGGTTCCAGCCATTGGGGCATGGATCAACCCAAAGAAGTTTATTACCATTAAGTCTAGTTTAAAATAAAAAGCAACTTTTAGGAGTAAGATTAGAGAAAAGAAAGCTGTTACTTGATTCGGAGACAGAGAAACAGTGGATGAATTCAAATCTAAAACTCTTTAGGCTAAATAAAAGAGGCCTATAAACCCCAGGTAATGCTTTTAACCACTAAAATCCCAGCATTCATTTGTTAGTTTATACCCAGAAGATGAGAAATCGTCTTTATCGGACTTCAACAGCAAAATAAAGGCCTCAACCCTCTTTAACCATGAACATACATGCCCTGAAGTTCAATCAAATGATGGGTGATAAAGTCAGCTCCTGGTCAAAATGGTCTCAATTGTGAAAAGAAAATCTTGCTTCTTAGACCAGGAGGGCCCAGTGTGTTGGCCTTCCTAGGCTTGGGCCACCATTTCGCCTGGAGCCCAGAGACAAAGGAATGGCTGTTCCTAAGACCTCTACTGACCCACCGCCAGCCTCCAGCCAGAGTTCTAGGCATCTTTCCGCTACCCCTAGTGATTCAAAAATATATATTAAAATGTTTCAGATTCTTCACGCTCCATCAGAATGCAATGAGCCATAAATCAGCTCAAGAAAAGATGGCCCAACTCCTGACCCCTGGTACTTTATTAGGTGCCGTTAAAAACCTTGGAGAGCTGGGATATTGTTAAGGCTGGTCTTATGGGACATGTGGAAGCTGGTCTCTTAATCCAAGAATTCTACAGTTTCCTTTTTTGTGTGCCTGTATCTAAGATTGTGCTATTTTGTAATAATACCAACTTAATGGAAGAAAAATGATGTGAGACCTTTGCTATTCAAGAATTAAATTCCTTTTGATGTTGGCTAGGGTCTCATCCTTCATTTAAACACAGTTTCTAAATTTTGGTTAGGGTAGTATGGAAGAAGTATGGTATATGGTTTTATTTAATTCCGTAGGATGTAGTGAAAAAAGATTTCATTTTTATTCATCCACAGGGGAAATATGGCAGAATTCTTCCTGGGTATTTGCTGTAGACTGTGCCCTGCATTGGAATGTGGGTGGAGTTCCGGCATTTGTGTATTTGTATGTTTCAGGGAAATAAAGGTACAGAGAAGCACTTGTTCGTTGCCTATATAAAGGCTAACTGTACAGCTGACAGCTTAAAAATACTGTATGAGACGACATTTCATGTCCGACAGTGGCATCTGTTTCCTTCATTCCAAGATCGGCAAATGGCATGAACGATGGATCATGCTGAAAGTGGAAGAGGATAAACCCTTCTTTCTGGCACATCCATTAACTCCTCTCACCATCCTTTTCAAAGCAGCGGTAGACTGAATGGCATAAATGGAAAATTGACAGGAGTTTAGTTTAAGGGGAGGGGGCGTGGAGGGAACTGTTCCTTTAGGGTAGATTTAATTTTCAGATTTAGAAACTGACTCAAATCATACGTTCTAAAAACTTGATTCATTTTTTTTCTTAAGCATGTATTATACATTGGTTTGCATTTTAGAGAGAAATTCAGTACTCTTTTTCTGAGGTATCTCCTGCCTTTTGCAGCAATGAGAACATTCGAAATCATATAAAGAAGAAAATTTCAATAAAGTGGTTTGTCTTTGTCCTAGAAACATTGTTTTAATCAGAGGTTCTGTTATTTATCAAGAACTTAATATAAAATGAATATAAAATGTCCACTACAGGTCATTAGTAATATTTCTCAGGAACAAAGATATGTCCATAAATCATACTAATCATTCGACTCAGTAAAATTATATTCATGGCCTTATGAAATAAGCATCAGGGAACCATGTGTTTAGATCTTATAAGGCCGCCAGTCTTTTAGAAAATGAGTCTAGATACCTTAAAAGGACCATCATAAATTGCCCCCTAATGTTTTATAAAAGTGTTAATTAATACCGTTCTTACTTACTTATGGAGATCTTTGTCCTATGTCTCTTGACCATATTGACCCTGACAGTATGAACTGATTCTTCCTAGGCATAAATGACATTTGGATTTATCACAAAAAGTACTCAGCCCCTTCCTTTTAAAACAAAAACTGCCCTAAATGGGGTAGCTCTTAGCACACCAAGAATGACTCCCCAGTAGTAATTATTGTTGCTATTATATCCATTGCTATATAATATCCCCAAATCTAAGAAAGAGCAAAGAGGTTCAGATCCCTGTGCCTTTTACCATATTGATCACTTTATCTACTATTCAAGAACTACTAGGACATGTTTCAGTTCATTTAGAAACTGGTTTGGAATTTTTAAAAGTCATTTCAAAACTCCTCACCAGGGAAATCAAGACAGGTGTGCGCCAGGAGCCTGAGCAGGTGTAAGGTAGTGTGGAGCCTCCGCCCGAGAAGGGCGTGCAGTGTGGAGACCCGGCTCTGCCCTTGCAGAGTTCTCATTCTGGAGGAGATAGCAGAGAAGTAAGTAAGGACGGACATGCAAGGGGAGCGCCGCATTGCTTAGAGAGGTTCAGGAAGGGCTGCGGCTGAGATACTTGAGGTAAAACTGTTGAGGTGGATGGCACTGGCAGGAAGCTTTGGAAAGCAGGGGCATGTGGTGCGTGGGGCCTGTCCCATTGGTGGTGGTACAGCAAACAGTTCTCGGAGGCCCCGGGCCTAGTGTTGAATCAGCTGTAATCACATAACTGGATTAGTCCCTTTTTGGTTCCTTTGGAATGCTTTGCATCATTCACGGAGAATGCCTGTGTTTGTGGCTGAATGACTTTGGCCACCTTACTCACACTGACTCACCTTTTATGCCATGCAGGTAGACATGGGACATGGCCTTTGGCAGGCAATAATATCTGACTAGAAACAAATAGTATTGGGGATTTTTCTCTCATTGAATTTAATCATTTAAAAAATTTTAAATGATTTTTTATTATGATATATTTAGGGGAGTAGTATCAGTTTCCATTCACATACAGTATCTAGTTTACTTTTAAAATGAACTTATCCTATCTAATAAAAGAATGATATGCAAATTAACTGTCACTCCATCACAATGATGGCGGCGGCCACGGAGCTGGAACGAGCAGGAGGCTTGGGTTTCCCCTGGTGATGGAGGAAGCCAAGCTTCCTGCCTGCCCTGGCCGGACCTGGGCTCCGCTCAAGGCTACAAATTTCAATTATACAAGTTAAATAAATCCCAGATACCTACTTCTAGCCCATGGGCGTGGCCAGCCTGAAAACGGCCATCAGACCCTAACCCAGACTGGCCAGTCACCTCAGCGGTAACCCCCCACCCTGAAGGGGCTGTGGCCAGCCTGAAAACAGCCCTCAGCCCCTCACCCAGGCTGGCCACACCCCCATGGGGTGAGGGCCCCCATTGGGGGGCTTGACCAGCCTGCAAACAGCCATCAGCCCCTCACCCAGGCTGGCCAGGCACCCCAGTGGGACCCCCCCAATCCGGGACACCCTTCAGGGCAAACCAGCCGGCCCCCACCCGTGCACCAGGCCTCTATCCTATATAATAAAAGGGTAATATGCAAATTGACCCTAACAGCAGAACAACTGGGAATGACTGGTCATTATGACACACACTGATCACCAGGGGGCAGACGCTCAATGCAGGAGATGCCCCCTGGTGGTCAGTGCGCACCCACAGCGGGAGCTCTGCTCAGCCACAAGCCGGGCTGACGGCTTCCAGCACAGAGGTGGTGGCGGGAGCCTCTCCCGCCTCCTCAGCAGCGCTAAGGATGTCCGACTGCATCTTAGGCCTGCTCCCCACTGGCAAGTGGACATCCCCCGAGGGCTTCTGGGCTTCAGGGGGATGTCTGCCTGCCAGCTTAGGCCCGATCCCCCGGGGAGCAGGCCTAAGTCAGCAGGTGGACATCCCCCGAGGGGTCCCAGACTGCGAGAGGGCACAGGCCAGCTGAGGGATCCCCCCTCCCCCGAGTGCACAAATTTTTGTGCACCGGGCCTCTAGTTTTTTATTTTTAAATATATTTTATTGGTTTTTTACAGAGAAGAAGGGAGAGGGATAGAGAGTTAGAAACATCGATGAGAGAGAAACATCGATCAGCTGCCTCCTGCACACCCCCCACTGGGGATGTGCCCGCAACCAAGGTACATGCCCTTGACCGGAATCGAACCCGGGAACCTTTAGTCTTCAGGCCGACGCTCTATCCACTGAGCCAAACGTTGGTCAGGGCCCTCTAGTTTTTTTAATAAAAAGATATTAAGTAACCATAGGAAAATAAAATACAGGTAGTGAGTAGACAACAAAGGCAGTAAGTCATGACGGTGGTACAGAAAAGACAAGGAATTAGGATGTTGTTCAGATAGATACAGGGTGGCTTTTTGGGTAGAGAGAGATTTCAGCAAAGATCCTGGGGTGGAAAATGCAAAGCATTTTGATGAAAAGGTAGATTAAGAAGTTGGCTCAATGGTTGAGCATCGACCTATGAACTAGGAGGTCACGGTTCAATTCCCAGGTTTCGGGCTTGATCCCCAGTGAGGGGCATCCAGGAGGCAGCCGATCAATGATTCTCTCTCATCATTGATGTTTCAATTTCTCTTCCCCTTTCCCTTCCTTTCTGAAATTAATAAAAATATATTTTAGAAAAATAGAAGAAGTTGGCAGAAGCCAAGAGATCTGTTGGAGAGTTAGATGTGGAAAGTGGTCTGGGTCGGCTTGATTGGCAGCCAGGGGAACAGAGGGAGGGCCTTAGCCTATGGAGTCACACCCAAGGCTCTCTGAGAAGTGATTCAGAATGGTTCGAGCCTCTGATCGTGTAAGGCCAGGGTGGCTAATGCATATGCCTTGGGTAGTTTTCTGGCTGCTATAGGCATGTTGCCAGGTGGTATATTGGGGGGGGCCATTTCTCCCCACCATCCCCTCCAGTGTTGCCAGGTCATTTTTCTAGAAAAGCTTGAAATGTGAATTTTTATGTCACTGCTCCCAACTTTTACACACACACACACACACACACACACACACACACACACACAAAGTATTATGAGGCTCCCTTTTTGAGGTGATAAGAATGTTCTGCAGTTTGATGGTGGTGATGCATGACATTGTGCATATGATAAAAATTATTGGTGTACACTTTTTAAATGGTTACAATGGTGAATACTATGTTATATGAATTTTATCTAAATTTAAAACAGAAAAAAACATTACTGAGGCCCAACAAAATGCATTACCAGCCAAAAGTTTGTCAGCTCTGTTTTAGATGGAGCAAGTACTGCTTGTAATTTTGATAATCCCAACATAGTGTACCTTTCACAGGGACCAGGAGGAGTTAATGGGGGTCACATTGTGACCCTGAATTAACCTTTGGCCTCTGTGGTCCTCATGGTTTCTTCCATCTCCTAAAGTAGGACTGGTGATAGAAATGGTGATAGGTGGAATGGTGGCTTTAATTTATTCTGGAATGTTGAATGAGTGGGTGAAAATACATAGCTACTAAAAGGTGGGGGTTGCCACAGTGGTTTAGAGAAGTGATTTATTTTGTTGTTATTTGGCAACTAGTCGTTAAATTGATCCGTTATATTATTTGCCAAAGTTTACTTTACCCAAATATCTACCATTAGGGAAGTAATCCGTCTCCAAGACAGCAAGTTAATATAGGGAAACGTTTTTTAGTTCTTACAAGAGAATGATTATAATGGTCTTTTTAGTTATTTTCTTTAACTGAAAAATGACTTTAATATATCAAGTATGTGTCATCAACACCAAAGGGTTGCAATTATTTTAACAAACTATTTGTCTTTATGGTTCTTGGAGATTTCATTGTTTTTTAATTCTAAATTTAATTTGTTAGCCAATTTCAATGACTTTTACATTATGTCCCAAATTAATCTTCAACTTTTTCTTTCTTAACAAACTAGCAAAGAAAGGCAGAATTTATGCCTTTTTAAGTTTCTAATTTTTATGAATCAATTCTTTAAAACATGCTCCTTTTTGCCCTGGACGTTAGGTCAGTTGGTTAGAGCATCATCCTAATATACCAAGGTTGCAGGTTTAATCCCTGGTGTGGGCACATACAGGAATCAACCAATGAATGCATAAGAAAGTGAAACAGCAAAATGATGTTTCACTCTCTCTCCCTCCCTCCTTCTCTCCCCATTCCTCTCTCTCTCTCAAATCAATTTAAAAAATTAAAAATGCCCTTTTTAATCTTAAAAATGCAACATCTATTTTAGGAACAAAATTATCTTATTATTTCTTCAAAGTATGGGTTATACAGTAATTCTTCCCAAATCCAAATGTTATCAAGATAAGATATTTTTGGATGCCTAGCTTTAGTTATGAATTGACTCATTTAGAATAAACATTTTCCAAAGGATTAAATTGCAATATTCATAACTTAGGTAAGAGTATTTGAGATAAGTAATAATAATGTAGTTTATAGTATCTTATTTTGCTTGTGTCTTATAAAAATTATAACTCATTCCCCATCCTCCCCCTTTTTTAAAATGGCAGATGAAGATTAATTGAACATACATTATGGAAAGAAAGAAATAATTTCTTTCCATAATGAAAAGAAATAACCCATCCCAAGGATTTTACTTTCAGGGAAAATGGAAACAAATAAATATGATATCAAGCAGTTTGCAGTAAGAGTTAGAAACAGGACAAAACATTTCTGACTGATTAGTCAATAAAGGCTTTGTTGAAGGACTATGAGGGAATGGGTAGGATTTCACCCAACATGGCTCTCCCTTTCCCCTTAACATTTCTGCTGAAATGTCTTCTTTTCAGAAAGGCTTTCCTCCCCTACTCTGGATAAAATAGCAAAGCCCTGCCCCTACAATCCTTTTTTACTCTTTCCCAACACACACACACACACACACACACACACACACACACACACACCTTATTTTTCTTTTAGCTCCTGCCACTACTTGGCATTTTTCTTACATGTTTGTTTATATTTTAGATCTTCTTCTGCCAGAATCTAGGTTTCTTGAAAGCAGGCACTTTGGCATCCAGTAGATGCTCAATAGAAATGTGTTATGTGAAAGAACGAGGAAATGAATTAATGGCTAGGAAAGGCGTTTCTGCTAAAAGTCTGTTTACTGGGTAGAACTCCCACTGGCATGGAAAAACCAAGTTCAGCACATTTACCACCTCACCTCTCTGTGACCCAGTTAACACATGTAGAAATAAGGTGCCCAAATGTAGCTTCCTGAAGTCTGTGGCCTAATAACAAGTGGTTTAAAAACAAATCATTATTACTCTTAACCTTCCCACCACTTCCCCCAAGAAAAAACCTCCTCAGAATCTCACCGGCTAAACGTAATTTAAATTATTTCTAAAATAATTGGCTTTCTGAAATACAGCTACGCTGATGGGCAGAATTTCTAATTCCCAACTAGCCAGTAGGAGCTCTGTAGACCGGCTCTGAAATATAGTCCCACTTATTTCTGTAAGGAAGGAGTTGCCCACGCCAATGCCTACAGAGCCAGGAAAGGAACATCCATGTGTGAAGATGGCAGGGAGAGCTTGTGGAGAACTGCAGGGGGTAGGCTCCCTCTAAGGAGGGCAGCCACAATGTACCTCAAGACAGTCATTGCTGTGTGGGAATGGGGGACCATTTGGCCAGATCTTAGAATGTTTCAAAGAAAATCAGATACACAGATGTTAAGGTTCAATTTCCCAATTTTCTAACAACAGCCACTAATTCTAAGAACAGTGTAACACTGTGCAGGCCAAATAATGCAGTGTCCTGGTCACAACCTCTGCAAGATATCCCGATCTTAATAAAACAGGGGTACCCGAGCATTAGGGGCCAGGAGAACAGGTTAGAAAGGTGCAGAAGCCACTTCACAGAGAAGTGCCTCATTGGGAGTGCCCAGCAGGGAGAGGCGCTGCTCCAGTGGCGCTCAGGGGTTTGCCAGGTTGTATCCTAAAGTTTCAGAGATTCTGTGTATTGTGATACTTGGAATGAGATTGTTTACTTTAAGGCCCAGCAGATCCCATTAACCATTCCCTTACCTTTAAAGGGCCCTGGCCTCTAGGATGTTGACATGGCTCTAAAATGCATGACTAACTTAACATTTTAATACAGTTATTGGGGAAAGGTTTTGACAAGAATGTTGGGAGGCTGTGCCAAGATGCATATTTGAGAAATGCCCAAACTGAGGCCAAGAGGCTACTGCTCCCAAAATACTCAAACAGATGGGTTTGCAATATTTGCATGGGTGATTCCAGAAGATTTGCAGTAGCGATGGAGTTAGCTAAATATGGTCAATTCTCCACACAAAAGTGGCTGGTTATTCTGTATGTTTTGCCAAAGGGCAGGGGAGAAGCAGTAGACAGAAAAAGAAAAGGCATGTCTTTTATCTAGATTCCTCTCCTTTAAAACAAAGAGTATTTTACATCCCATGTATAAGGCTATGTTCTTGTTCATGGAGTAGAAGTTCATTTGTTAAGCTCTAGATCTATGGAATTGAATTGACTTCCTGACACATCTTCATGAATTGCTGTAAAAAAAAAATATTGCAGAAAACATATATGCACAACCCACAGATACAGACAACAGGGAGGTGGTGGCCAGAGGAAGGGATGTGGGACCTGGGTGGAGGTGGCAAGAGGAGGGGTGGGGAATGGGGACATTTGTCATAGTGTCAACAATAAAAATAAAGTTAAAAATACATTTTGATGGGTTTCATGGAGGCAGATTAGAGAACAGGGATTTATTCACTCCAGGCTAGCTGGAGTACACATGTTAAACACTTTGAAGAATACAGAGCTGAATGGACATGGTCCCTTAGTTGTCCAAAATCATAATCAAGTAAAGATACAATAGGAATTTAACTCTCCCACATGGCAGAAAAAGCATCTTAAAAGGAGAGATTTATCCCTCTTTGGATCTGGAGAAATCATTCAGCCATGGGTTTGGAAACACATCTTGGAAAAGGTGGCATTTAAACTGAACCTTACAGGATGAGCAGGCCTTTTTCAGACAGATGGAGGAAGACGGGGAGGGTTGATACACAGCTTCTCTTTAGTGTCTATTCTGTGATGTGTGAGACCTGTGAGCCTTTTTTTTTTGGTTCAAGAGTTGCTTTATTTTGGGGAGCAGACAGACTCTAAGAAGTGGGATTCTGCAGCTGGCTAAGCAGCATCATGGCATTCGATAGAAAATTCATAAACAGTGAACACTGTCTTCATTTCACTTTTCTTACTGAGCGGCCATGTAGGAGCAATGACCTTAGCTCTGCCACTAATTCCATGCCCTTCGACAAGGCACTTGATTTCTGAGCCTCGGCTCTCTCACCTGGCTCCCACAGGGTTAGGTAATAAGAGGACCAAACTAGAATGAACACTTTCATACAGGGGGAAATATTTTGCAAACTGTAAAGTTCTACACAAATGTCAGCTGTAATTTTGTTGTCTGGTTGTCCTTGTTCCATGGCCAGGAGCCACCTGATGAGACCAGAAAGGGTATGTTGACCGCCCGTGCCACTTTTAGAGGCTGGTTCAGTAACCAAACTGCCCTTCAGCTGGGTTTTAAAACCTGTTACTGGTTTTCTAAACACCACGTGGGTATAAATATTCATCAGAGGCTAGGGCCTCTGGCAGGCCTAGAGAAGTTGGGAGTGGAGAAGCAGAAATCATGGAGCTTGTGTAGAGGACTTTCACCTTCATTCTGGGGTAAGATTGGATTCTATCAACAGTGAAGAGGCTGCATGTCCTCGAGAAAAAATGTATGTAAACACAGCTTAATTGAAAAGTCTTTAAGGAAATCCTAACATATTGGAACAGCATAATTAGTAAGGAAGGGTTCACTTAATTAAAAAAGAAAAAGCATAGTTTACTGAAGTCAGTTTTGTATAACTGCTTATAGGATATTTTTATTTAATTTGAAGCCTAGCAGTAGTTTAAACTTTTGTTAAAGTAGCATGTAAAAGAGACTAACTTTTCTATTCTCTTGGATACATTATTAAAATTCTTGGAGGCTTTAATATAATAAGTTATATTCTGAAAGAATTTCCTCTGGATTCTGTGTAGAAGCTTGCATCTATTATGTTAGTGAAAAAATTTTGAGAGGGAATCAAATCTGTTCCTAGTCCACTCACAGCATGCCTTCATGACCAAAGTGTAGTCAAAAGCATAGTCTATTTGAAAATTTAAAGTACATTCTTGTTTCTATTCTCACCACAGAAACCCTGGCAGGTGGGGGTGGGTTTGGCCACTCTCTGGCCAGCCCTGAGCCAGGCACCACCATTGTAAGGAAACTCCACCAGAAATTCAACTGGTTTCTCAAAAAAAAGAAAATTTAAAGTACAGTTTTCTAAAAGTATACCACGGAGCTGGGGTCCTCCAACTTCATTATACAACTGAACCACATAGGTCACTTCTTACAAATGCAGCTTCTTAAGCTGCAGTCTTGGGGATTCTGATTCAGTGGGTCTGGCAACCTGTATTTCTAGGAGGCCTCCAGGCCCTTCTGATGCAGGTGGCCCATGTCACCAGAATGCCACCCCAGATACCTGTCCTGTCCATCCTCTCCCTACAAATGCCCTCAGGAAAATCAAGTGCCTTTGTAATAAATTTTCATGGGCCTTGACAACCTTATACATAATTTATGAGTTTTTCTAAAAGCCATAGGGCCCACATGCATCCTTGGGTACGTGCCACACAGATACACTGCTGAACAGAATTCTTAGTCCTTAACCAGCCAGGAAGAATTCTATAGGTCAGCTCAGAATGCAATTTCATTTATTTCTGAGGCAGAATCTTTTTTTCCTTCAAGGTTGATCTCTTGGGTCAATCTCCTTTTGTCAAATCTTGCCTCCCTGTCTCACTCCATGTAGCAAATTAATGTTCCCTCTCTTTGCTACCATTGCATCTTGCGTTCTGCATGGCTATGTGCCCCCCGTGTTACACAGATGTCTGGAGATAAGGGATAGTGTTCTTTATCTTTGAAACCACACTATCTGACACATACTCAACAGGAGTTTTGTTGAATGATTCATGTCTTTGGGTTAATGTACTCTCTTCTCCCCTCACTCCTATTTCACAAGACATGACCACAAAACTGTGTCACCCCAAAGCAGCAGAACTTCTACAATATCTACCTTAATGATGATAGCAGTATTAATGACAATAATAATAGTTTCTAAAAATCGACCCAGTTATTTTTACATCTGGCACTATTCTAAGCATTGCATATGAATTATTTTAATTTAATTCTCATAAAAACCTTAGGTATCCCCATTCGCACATGAGGAAACTGAGACACAGAGAAGTTAGGTAGTTTGCCACAGGGATACAGGCACTTAGCGGGAGAGCCGAGCTTCTGACCCTAACAGTGTGACTCTAGAGCCTGGGTTCACAATGCCCCTTTGCCTACCTTTGCCCAACTGCCTGTCTTGCCCTCCCCTGTGTGCATGAGATGATTGTGAATCCATTCCAGAGGAATAGCAAGGGCCTAAGTCAATTGGTTACGGACCTTATTCCACAAATTTGATCATGGGTCCTCTGTGGAAAACTTGGGCAAGTAAACTTAAAATGTTTCTTTACTGCCTGGTGCTAAGACCTTTAATATTATTAGTGCATTTTGTCCACCTCAAAGGAGACCTTAGTATATATATACAGTTTCCCAAACTTGTGTAACTAGAGAGAATCCTCCTCCCACCCCCCCCCCCCCCCCGCCATAAAACTCTTAACTTCCTTTAAAAACAACAACAAAAACTCAACTTCTTGAAGAACTAGTTTTTGTTGTTAGTGTAATTTGGGGGAAATGCTAGCTAGTGCTCCTGTGGGGTTCCCAAGAAATTTCTCAGGTCCTAAAAATTTGGGTAATACTTTTGACCCTCTCTTATTTAGCTTGAGTGTCTTTAGTGCTTAAGTACTTAAGTAGAGTCTTCAGTAACTACACACATTTACCTGGGATAGTTACAGATCTGCTGTCACCATCTAATTACTAATAGTGCTCTTTTCAAAGGTACCCCATTTAGAGGATAAGCTCTATGATTGCCCTAATCATAGCACTTATATCCCCCCCCCATCCCCATTAAATAAAGACCTGTATTTCACACTCACTTCCTTGTCATCACTCGTTGAAGGACTCTCATTGCTATTGCATGGGTGGGAACAAAGGTAATATAGCCAGGTGCCTCTAGCAACTCATCACTTTATGTTGGAGTCATGCATGGAATTATGGACACTTCCAGTTTATAGTCTCTCATCACTCAAAGTTGTATTTTTTAAGAACTGCAAGCCTTTAATACTTACTGCTCAGTACCTATTCATAGTTATCCTTATCAATGCACAGCAAGAAAAAAAAAACAGACTCTGAAAGGGTACCAAAATTCTAAGAACAGTGTTGCCCCCTGGAAGCAGGGGTTGGGGTCAGACTATACAGTGGGTGGTAAGGCTGAAACAGAGACTTTTCACTTTAAATATTTACATTCTGCCCTTTGAATAACAAACACATATTTTTGTATTTTAAATTATATTTTAAAATGTTTTAAAACTGCTCTGGAAAAACAGACTATTTCAAGCCCAGCTGGGTTAATTTACCTTATGGAATCCATTTCCTCCTCAGGGAGACATGGTCTCTGGCTTTTCTTTTCTTTTATTTCACTTGACTTAGTTGAATATTCGCTTTCCTAAGCTCGTGTAGTATAATGAAATTCTTTTTTTTAAATTGATTTTAGAGAGAGATAAGAAAAAACATTGTTCCACTTTGTTATATATTCACTGGTTGCTTTTTGTATGTGCCCTGACCGGGGATCGAACCCACAACCTGGGTGTATCAGGACAACACTCTAACCAACAGAGCTACCGATCTAGGGCAATGTAATGAAATTCTAAAGAGAAAAGCTTGCAGTTGAACATATCAGAGTTCAAGTTCATCTCTTACTTAATGACCTATGGCCTTGAGAAATAACTTAATTTCTCAGGGCATCAGTTACCTTATATATAAAATGAGGATAATAGTAACTTCTCTGTTGGGGTGATTATGAAGCTCCAATAAGATAACTACAGATTCTGGGTAGCTCTCAGGATAATGTAGTAAAAGTTCAAAATATGTTAGCTAGCATGGGCTCTCAGGACTGAAAATCTCCCATTCTGACTTTGGGTAGACACAGAATTCATTTCTATTCTTGTAACCTCTGTCCTAATATTTACCAGACTGACATTCCTTAGGTCCAACAATACCACTTCATATCACCATTTTTTCCCCAATCCTGGTATTAGTGAACCCGGAGGCAGCAGGGATCTCTAGTGAGAGCTTATGCCATGCAGAAAGCAATCAAAGCATCATAAGATTTCTGGAGCAAACTGACAGAAAAAGAGCAGAGATGGGGTCTATTATGAAGTAAAAGGAGTTGAGACTCAGAAAGTGACATTTTTCAATTTCAAATCATTACAAAACTAAACCATAGGAATAAGAGACACAAAGTCACGAAGAAACTCTAAAATTAAGGCAACAAAAGTAGCCTGAGTTTACACAGGGAGAGGCTTCATAGTGTTTTCTTTAGGGCATAATTTCTCTTGTCCACAAATTTAGAAAATAGGTAATAAACGGAGAAATGAGTAGAAAGAACACAGTGTGTGCAAGTATTTGGTGTGAGTCCCTGCTCCTCCATTGCAAGTGATAGTAAGTACGGGAGCAAAACCCAATGTGCATTGGCCATGAGCCTAGCACATTGCTGGATGCTTTCAGATTTGCACCTCATTAAATCTCACTTAAGCTGAAATGATGCTCCACTTAGCAGATGAGAAAACTGAGATTCAAAGAAATTAAATTGCACTCAAGTTTACAACCCAGGACTCCTGACCTTGAGCCTTGTATTTCCATCCACACTGTTCTCACTTGGCTTCCTGCCCTGCACTTGGCTTCCTGGGAGGCTTCAGAAACTCTGGGTGAGATCATGTGACTGGAATGATCTTGTAGGCTGCTGTGGATTTTCACTTCAACTTTATCTTTGGCTCATTTCCTTTACATCTTGCTTCTTTTGCACAGTTTTGCATGGATGTTGACACTGTTTCTCCTCCTGTCTTTTTTGTAGTAGCCTTTAGTTCTGTTCTCCAATTTTCTCTAGACAAAATAACCTTGCACTTCCTATCACAGTCCCAGTACTACTGACTCTGTTACTAACAAGAGATTCAACATCTTTTAAAAAGGGAAATTCCCTGATAGTTTTAATATGTATTAGATTTTTTTAATGTCATCATGGAAGAGGAAATACAGCTCCTTGATAACTGAACTGTGTGAGGTCTCTGTTTTCACACAGCCATCTGGCATTTTGCGTTTCCCAGCTCCATATTACTTCCAGGAGTTGAATAATTTTGACCAAATGTGATTCAGTACAAAAGACCATCAGGATGTGTTTGAAGTTTACTGTGTTGAGTTCTTTTATTGATTGATTGATTTGATAGGAAGGGAGAGAGCGAGAGAAACATCAATTTGTTGTTCCACTTATTTAAGCATTCATTGGTTGTTTCTTGTATGTGCCCTGACTGGGGATTGAACCTACAACCTTGACATATCAGGACAATGCTCTAACCAACTGAGCTACCAGGCCAGCACCTAATTTGTTGAGTTCTTTAGACAGATCAGTGGAGAAGATTCTGTGCCAGAAATTGTGTGAGACATGTCCTATATGGTCCATGCCCATTTATCTTTGGAACAATTCCAAGAGTTGGGGATCATTATTCTCATATTAGAGATGGGGAAACAGAGTCTTCGTGATATCTCTGAGCAGCATGGCAGTACGAGGAACCATTCGATACAGAATATTTGGACTTTTATAAGTAAACTCTTCCAGGGACCTGGGGGAATTAGTTGCCACAGGAAATGTGTACTAGAAGACAAGCGTATACTGTACTTTTTTCCCCTTTAAGTTAATATGGATATGTTTTTAAAAAGGTAAACTCATGACTCTTCTACAATAAAAAAATGTGCATGTTAAGGATATTACTTGCCTCGTTAATTAATGATGAATCAGTCAACTCTTATAGTAGGTTCAAAGGAGAAAGCCAAGTACAACACAGGCAAACAAAAAAAGGAGAAATTAGTTGCCCCTCCACTAGACATGTGTGTCTCTATGGACAAAAGGCATTTGAAATACTATCAGTTTTCTGCAACTCAAAGTTGTCAAATAATTAAGTAAAGAACAATAAAAAGACGCTGGAAGGGGGTGTATTACAAGTTCTAATATCCCATTGAAAAACCACCCAGTGATATTCTTTTCTTTATTGGCCCACTTTAAAGTCACCACTTCCCCCTTATATTTGTCATTTTAAAAAAATAATTTTTATTGATTTCAGAGAGGAAGGGAGAAGGAGAGAAACATGAATGATGAGAGAGAATTATTGACCGGCTATCTCCTACAGGCCTCACACTGGGGATCAAGCCTGCAACCTGGGCATGTGCCCTGACCTGGAATCGAACCGTGACCTCCTAGTTCATAGATCAGCGCTCAACCACTGAGCCACGCCAGGCAAGCTATATTTGTATTTTTAATTATGTTGCCTTTTTAAGTGAGCATGTACTTTTTGGAAGTGGTAGGTAACACACAGAGTGAATGACAGAACTTGTCACTGTAATGATGCATACCATTGGTTTTTAACCACTTGGGGTCAGGAAAACTCATACACACCAAAATGTGTGTTCAGTATCAGGTTAAGGATCCCAGATGTAGTAATTCTTTCCAGACTGTGTTCTTTTGTGTTAGGGCCTCATCCGTGTGACCTAAGGCCAATGTTGGGGTTAAGGTGCCTGGCACCTGTCTTTTCTCTCTGGCTAAGATTGCCTCCAGCTGGCTGCCTTGGTCAGAAGTCTGACCCTTCTGGGGCAGCCCCCTCACAGTTGGAATCTCTGCTGCTGATGCTGACTGTGGTCCTCCACCCCCACCCCTGCACTCTCTTTCTCTTTTTGTTTGCTGTTTCTTCTCTATCCTGTTGAATTTCCACTTTGGGATTTGTTGGTGTGGAGGCTCTCCGGCCATTCTGACTATTCCTTACTTCTCTGGAGCATTTCCAAATCCCAATGTAGGCAGGTCAACTCTCAGCCTGCTGACTTCCTGTGACAGTGTTTACGGTTGCTTATGGCCACTTGCTGCTCCCCAAACTGTCTTTTCTGTTAAGCCCCATTTAGATTTGGAGTTACTCAGAGGCAAGAGAAATACGATTTTATATATCTGTTTAAAGAACTTTTATTAACAAACTACAACAGCCAGACATGCTCTCCAAATTGTTTTCGTTTTCATCCTTTCTAATACTGGGCCCACTTGATCAAATTTTAATGAGGCAAGAATTAGCAGTGCCATAAATGTGCATCTGTCGTCACCATTTAAAAGCTCCAGGTATAACAAGTTTGATGGGTGAAGAAAGCATGTATTTGCTGGTGAGGATGTAAAGAAGTGACTTAAATGTCCTCTTTCAAAGAGTGTCTATTTAGGTCCTTTGCCCATTTTGTGATTGGGTTGTTTATCTTCCTTTTGTTAAGTTGTATGAGTTCCCTATAAATGTTGGAGATTAAGCTCTTATCGGTGATAACATTGGCAAATATGTTCTCCCATGCAGTGGGCTTTCTTGTTGTTTTGTTGATGGTTTCTTTTGTGTTGTGGGGCGCAGGATGGGGGTGGAGGGGGGGGGCGTTGGTAAGTGATCAACCGAAGGACTTGTATGCATGCATATAAGCATAACCAATGGACACAAGACACTGAGGGGGAGGGGAGGCGGGGGGAAGGTCAAGGGGGAAAAAAAAGGAGACATATGTCTACTCTTTGTAATACTTTAAGCAATAAAACAAAATTAAAAAAAAAAAGACGTGACTTGAGTGCTTCACTGTATTAGCAATTTCTGAGTTGGGGTAATGTTATGGGGAATTTTTGTTAAGTTCATAAAACTATAATTTTTCATTAGTTAATGCTGTACAAATGTGTGTGTTTTTAACCTTCTGAGTACTTTGTAAAATATATATACAGGGGTCAGTATATTTTTACCATTAATGTTTATCTCCAAATTTATTTTTATTTTTTTTAAAATATATTTTATTGATTTTTCACAGAGAGGAAGAGAAAGAGATAGAGAGAGTTAGAAACATCGATGAGAGAGAAACATCGATCAGCTGCCTCTTGCACATCCCCCACCAGGGATGTGCCCGCAACCCAGGTACATGCCCCTGACCGGAATCGAACCCGGGACCTCCCAGTCCGCAGGCTGATGCTCTATCCACTGAGCCAAACCGGTTTCGGCTATCTCCAGATTTATAATTGCTGATGTTAAAGCCAGGATTCCCTGAATACCAATTTGCTTTTCAGCAAACATTGCTAAAATGGACTATTTGATTAAGCCAAGAAAGGAGCTACCAAGGATGGGGGGAGGGGCAGTAAGATAAGTAGGTGCAAAATAACATTTACAATTGTTTCTGTAAAATACTCCTCAGTAGTTTCAGCATAGTAATAATCCTTTGTTTACTTTTATTATATGGCTTCATTTTTCATTAGGCAACAATGTACATGTATATTTTAAAACACAAGTGAATTCACCCTAGTAGGTAAAACATTGAGTCAATACTTTCAGCACTTTCTCCTTGAGACCATCTATCCACATCTTGGTCGCGTCCCTGGACATACCTTTGGTCCATCCCTCTGTTACATGCTTAATCATAGGTCCAATCAGAAGCAGAAGTTTCCTTCTACTGTATCTCAGTGAGAACCACTGAGTATTTGAATTGTTGTCCTCTGCTGTTTTCTCGTGGTGCATAACAACTCTTCCCTCCTTAAGAGAGCTGATTGATGACTGTAAGAGAAACCACCCTCTGGAGTGCTCTTAAGGGGAAGAAAACCGCATTGTTAGCTAGATAAAACAAATATCTGTTTCATTAGCCTTTAAAGCAAACAAACAAAAACTCCCACATATATATTTAAAACTCTAATTTTGCAGCTCAGCATGTTTCCGTGGAGAAGTATTTAAGTATAGTGAAGAGGGGAGAAATGGATTCTGCTTCTTTCAGAACCGCCATGTACCAGGCACCCTTTTAGGCCCAGGGATGACACAGTGAGCAAGACACAGTCTCTGCTCTCAAAAAGCTTAGACTCTGCCCTGCCAGTTTTGCTCAGTGGTTAGAGTGTTGGCCCATAGACCAAAGAGCCATGGGCTTCCCGGTCAAGGGCACATATCTCAGTTGTGGGTTCTATCCCCAGCCCCCGGCAAGAGGCAACCAGTCCATGATGTGTGTCTCTCACGTCGATGTTTCTCCCTTCCATTCTCTCTAAAAATCAATGGAAAAATATCCTTGGGTGAGGATTTAAAAAAATACTTAAATTCTGGTAAGGAGAGGCAGACATTAAAAATTTAGGCAAATGAGAATTTCAGGAACAAGAAAGGGTGATGGTTAGCAAATATTTTAAGCAAAGCATCATTTTCTAATTTACATTTTTAAAAACCCTGGCTACTTTGTGGGAACAGATTGGAAAGGGGCATAAACTAGAGTGATGTGTGTGGAGATGGTGGGAAGTAGATAGAATTTAGAGAATTATGGCCAATAGCATAGAAAGAACTTGATAAGGGACTGGGTAAGGGAGCGGATAGTATGGTGGCTGACTCCCAGGACTCTGACTTGAGCAAATGGATGGAAGGGATGCTATTAATTAAGATGGTGATAGAATGGAGGAGGAGTACTTTGGGGGCAGGAGGAAACCAAGGATTCAGTTTGGGACATGGTACATTTGAGATGCCTGCAAAATAGCCAAGGAAAAGGAAAACCTTGAATGCATTTGCAAAATGAGTTCAGAAAAGAGGTCAGGGCTGAGTTATGGCTGTGGGTGTCATTGGCACATGGATGCATCTGAAGCCACAGGAGTGGGTGAGGTCACACAGGAGTGAGGGTAGAGTGAAGCAGGAAAACGGTTCAGGACGAGCTCTGAGATACACCAGGCCTTCACAGGATCTGGTAGAGGATGTGGAACTGACAAATGAGCCTGAGCAGGAATGGCTAAAGGCGGTTAATTTACTAGGAAAAGAAAATCACATTTCATGATCATAGACCACACAGTCCTGGCCAAGAGCTCCCAGCCGCAACCCCCAGTTGGCTCCAAAGAAGCCTCCACTAACGGGAGAAAATAAATTAGCTGCAGGCACGCCTTCCCCGCAAAGGGGGAGAAAGAGCTTCATTCTCATTTTGAAAGGTGACTGCAGAACAAAACCGAGCGTGAAGCTACTGCCGTGCTTCTAGAGCAGGGTTTGAAGTTCCTGAGATGGAGTGTGAGAGCCTCAGAGATCAACTTCTCTGTCCTGCTTCAGCCGTGGTTACCAGTAAATGAGGACCAATCTTGCTTAACTGGCAGTAGCCTTGCCTTTTATGCTTTCTCTTGTGGGAAGTGAAAGTGCTGCACCACAGAGTTTCTGTTTGGTCTCTGTGTTTGACATTAAATGGGATATTTAGATTTAATAAGAAAAGTAGCCTAGACGTGGGGCAGACTTGCAGCCCAGCCTTGGAAAAAGGAGCACAGAGGCATCTAGGACCACACTCCGCCAGCTTCAGTTATTTCACCATGTGTGTATGACGGTACTCCATCTAATAGGCATTGCAGTGAATCCCAGATGGGATGAATACCTGAAATCCTAAGTTATTTACTGTTATTTGAAAATTTGGGGGTATCCCTTTCTTTATAAATCAGGTTTATTTACTTGTTGAGGTCCATATCATAACTTCAGTAATGGAAGATAGTCCCTGGTCTTAATATGGTAATATTAATTTCTAAGCAAAGTATTGACGACATAGCTGAAGGTATAAAATACTTGACTTTCAGCCCTGGCCAGCATGGCTCAGATTTTTGGGTGTCATCTCGTGCACTGAAAGACTGCTGATTCCATTCCCATTTCTTTAACTATTGGTTCTTAGGTGTGAGTTAACCTATAGGCTCTTTTGCAAAACCACTGAAGAATAGGAATAGAAATGGACTACTTGCTTAAATGATGAAAGCATAAAAAAGTTTGGAAACCTTCACAAAGTTGCCTGTTTCTCATGCTTTTTCACTTTCCTTTTCTTTCTCAAAATATATTTCATTTCTTCTTCTGCAGTTTCAGTTCAGTTTTCAGAAGTTTAAATATCAACATTTGTTTAAGGGTACGACTTCTAGTCCAATCAAGCTGTTCTTTCACAGTGTGTGGCCCTGCATATTCAGGAATGATGTTCTGGTCTCAGGGAACCAGTTTGCAGCTGCCTGTACTATATACCATGAGCTACTTTGGCCCAAAGTTCAAATCCAACACGGCAGCTCCACACTGAGGGAGTCACTCCTGATACGTGCTCCCAGCCTGGATTCGGGAGCAGCAGTTTTCTAATGTTGCTGGCCTGTCCAAACTAGAAGTAATTTTATATCATTAATGTCCTGACTCATTCTTCATAATCTGTCTTTTTAAGCCTTTTATCTTTCATTACTGGATGAGTGCTTTCCAACACCCAGACCTAGACCTATACACGGGCATATGTGGAGAGAACAGCTGCTCCTGGACCCAAAGGTGGAGCAGAGACCCTGAGCTCTACAGCTCTGAGGACCAAGGCAAAGGGAGAAAGCACAGCTGTAGTGGAGCCGCATGCACAGATGGGAATTGGAGAAAAACTAAACTTGGTCTGGAATAAACATTGCTTGAGCATTTTCACTGGTTGGCTGTAAGCTAGAAACATCACATAGTGTCTCATTAATATTTAACACATGCAACTATTATAATATGTACCTTAAACCTCTGTCAAATTAAGTTATGATAATTCGAGAGGTAAACTTTAAGACTCAGCTTCTTCAGAGTATATTGTTCATGTAGCACATATTATTGATAATACAGTATGGTTACTTTCTGAAAACATAGAAAAGTGTGAAGGGAGCAGAGGCCGTTCATCAGAAATAGCAAGTGACAGTAAGCTCCCCAATGAATTTTTTTCCTGATACTCAGCTTCTGGACTTGAAATTCAGGGTGGTTACGATGGCCAAAATGGTAGGTATAGACCAGTGTCTTGGGAAATTTGACTTTTTACAAGTGGATTGTAAAGCTGGGCTCTCCTTTGGATTTGCTTCCATGATTTTGTCATTTTACTCAGTACCATAGCTTTGCCATCTGTCCCTCTTACATTTAAATTAGTTCCTTTAAATTATTCTTGGTAACTGTTTCCCAGAGGACACTTGTGGGGTTGATTTTATATTTTTGATGTCTTTCTTATCAAATGAAGCTAGAGAAAAATTGCACAAAACCTTACTCCCTCCTGAGACATACTCTTTATCATTAGAAAATGTTATTTTTAAGAAAGTTGAACCCTTTAACTTCTAAGCAAAGCATTGACGACATAGCAGAAGGTATAAAATACTTGAATTGCCGCCCTGGCCAGTGTGGCTCATTTGGTTGGGTGTCATCCTATGTACTGAAAGATTGCTGATTCCATTCCTAGTTAGGGCACCTGCCCAGGTTTCAGGCTCTATCCTGGGTAGGGGGCCTGCAGGAAGCAGCTGATCGATGTTACCCTATCACATTGATGTTTCTCTCTCTCCCTCCCCCATCTCTCCCTCTAAAAATCAATATTTAAAAAAAAAATACTTGAATTGCCAAAGACTTTAAAGATTATGCACAACAGATTAGAACCTAATGTCCAGAAATATAGGGATATTTTCTTTAGCTCTTTTCTAGACAGAAACTAGTATCAGTAGATGGGAGGCATATCGTACATATAGTGGTGTGGGAAGAGCTCAGGAGATTTATCTCAGTGCAGTGGTGGATGCAATGGCGTAAGCACACTCCGCCTATACAAGCTGCCTCAGCACACCGGGAAGTGGCAGCGCCCGCCTGAGCAAGCCCCCTAGAGCCCCTACATAGTACCCTGATCTTTCCTACTATTGGTTGCCCTAAGGATGGTGTAAACTTCTGATTGGTCTGGAATGTTATATATGTTGCTGCACTTACACAATAAACTTAGATCTGCATCACTGAACCTGGTCTCCGGAGTCGGGCATGCTTCGTTAGGGCTCCGTCGGCCTCACCCCCCGCGGGACCCCCTGCATCATAGTGGGAAAATGAGAAGGAAAATGCACCATTGTATCTGTTTTTAATTTGCTCTGTCACTGATACTGATCTGTTATTCCCCACCCTTTGTTTTTTAGTGGCCACAGATGTCTTTAATTCCAAAAACCTGGCCGTTCAGGCACAAAAGAAGATCTTGGGTAAAATGGTATCCAAATCCATCGCTACCACCTTAATCGATGACACAAGCAGTGAAGTGCTAGATGAGCTGTACCGGGTGACCAGGGAGTACACCCAGAATAAGAAGGAGGCCGAGAAGATCATCAAAAACCTCATCAAAACAGTCCTCAAGTTGGCCATTCTGTACAGGAATAATCAGTTCAATCAAGATGAGCTAGCGCTGATGGAGAAATTTAAGAAGAAAGTTCATCAGCTTGCGATGACCGTGGTCAGTTTCCATCAGGTGGACTACACCTTTGACCGGAACGTGCTGTCCAGGCTGCTGAACGAATGCAGAGAGTTGCTGCACCAGATCATTCAGCGCCACCTCACCGCAAAGTCGCACGGACGGATTAATAATGTCTTTGATCACTTTTCAGATTGTGATTTTCTGGCTGCCTTGTATAATCCCTTTGGGAATTTTAAACCCCACTTAAAAAAACTTTGTGATGGCGTCAACAAAATGTTGGATGAAGAGAACATATGAGCATGATGTGAATTAAGATGGTGACTGCTCCTGATTTATCTGAAGATGGAGCACTGTTGATTTATGAAGGAAAGAAGAGTTTTTTTGAAGAGTAAACGTATTTCAGAGAGACTTTGCCCAATCCAAGTGTCAGACATTAATGACAATATCTTGTGAAGCTCGTTTTATTTGAAGAAAAGCATATTGCCAAAAGTTGTTAAATGCTTCTAAGGGTTAACAGAACCTGGGAAAGATGTGTGGTTGCATAACGCAAATGTCGAGTTATACAGAGAAAAGTATGTGTGGCTCCAAACCTCGACACATCTTTTTTAGGGCAGTTGTTGTGTTCGCAGCACATTGGATATTTCTAACATGTACAGAATTATGTGTTTTGATTCACTTTTATTCCTTACTATGTATATATACCTCTTTTAAAAAGCCAAGAACTTTCCCTTGCTGTCATTTCTCTGTTTGAGACCATTCAAACCATTCCATTTTCAACTCTACCTTTGTCGAACATTCTTTTGCTAAATACTTTTGTCATTGACATTCAAGAATTGTCTTTATTAAGACATTAAAGAATTAAGGTAGTCAAATTGGAACCCTCAGAGAAATAGAAAACTGCTTCTCTATTATAGAAAACAACTGTATTTGAGGTTATGAATAAGGTTTAATATCAGATATGCTTCTGGAGGTGAGTCCTGGTTTTTAGTACCAACCTGACACTTCCTCAAACATGATAATTCCCCAGAACGGAATGGCATGCCATTGCTTTGAAATGCTTGCTGAGGGCTTAACTTTCATGTTACCTTGAAAATGTGCTGATGGAATCTCCATTTTTAATATTCATTTCAAATGTAAGAGACAAAGAAAACTCTAGATTGTTCTTGATATTAGGGCAATAAAAAGTACGTGATATTAAGAAAATTAAAACAATCTTCCTTTTAGAGATGAGCCCATCAAAATAATTTAGGGGAATGAGGGGTAAAAGGGAAGAAAGGATATTACCACAGAACATGAGAATGAAAATGAATGCATTTCAATGTTTAGTAAGGTTTGATAGGTAAATAAAGAATGCCACTTTTTTATTTAACTGAAAAGGTTTTTGCTATTTTTTTATTTGCTATTGTGATAAGTAAACCAGTGTATTTGCATTTCGAGCAGTTTGCATGTTGTTTCTGTATATTTTATGTGTGTAAATGATAGAGTAAACATTTGCTTATTATGTAAAAAAAAAAAAAAAAAAAAAAAAAGGAAGCCTGTGGGCCAACAGTATCACCTAGGAAATAACAGGCAACCACCAGCACTAAACATTTGCATTGTCATCATGTCTGTGACTTAGTGTACTCCTGCCTTGAATTTGACTGCCTCCTAGAATAGTGACATTTAAGTAATAGTTCCCTGGGAAAGGGCCTACAACTAAAACGTCCAGAGATTGGCATCTGCTTTAACCCACTACCACCTAGAGAAGGTAGCCAGCTTCCCTGCGACCCTCATGTGCCTGTCTAAGACAAGCAGCAGAGGCGAAGAGTATCTCCCTGTTCGATACTAAATCCTGACATAAAGATTTGAACTTAAATTACTCTCCTTACTTCCTAGAGCTAGTAGGTGACTCCTATATGTTATAGAAATAGCATAGTGACTGCAGGAATGACCCCTCTAGCTTCATGTTCTGTGGAGTAGCTCATAAATTTAGCTCAGCAGCCTTCCTTGACCAGCTCTTCTTTCCTCACGTGAGAAAGCTGAGTGTGACCTGTGGGAGCTCCTGATTTGGTGCATTTTGTTCTCTAAGACCTCCCTCAGCAAGTGTGGAAAATGGAGTGCCCCGGCAGATGGTGTGTGCTTCTTGCTCATCTCTAGCTACGGAGAGAACCACAGGAGAGAGAGGACCTAGGGCAGTGGCTGGCAAACTGCGGCTCGCGAGCCACATGCAGCTCTTTGGCCCTTTGAGTGTGGCTCTTCCTAAGCCTTAGGAGTACCCCAATTAAATTAATAACAATGTACCTACCTATATAGTTTAAGTTTTAAAAATTTGGCTCTCAAAAGAAATTTCAATCGTTGTACTGTTGACTAATGAGTTTGCCGACTACTGACCTAGGGATACATTTAGATCAGTCTGGACACGTCCGATCTTAGAGTTGTGCCTGCAGGTGTCGTGCTACTCCTAATCTCACACAGAAGGAAGGTAGTGAGGAGTATCCTGAAGGAGGGAAAACTGTTTGTTGTTATCTCTCAGCTTCATCTTCTAGAAGGAACTCATCTGCTTACCAACCCTGTGCCTGGGAGGCATGCCCTAAGGATCAGTTATAAAGTCTTGATCAGCAAGTTCATCTTTGATGCAACGGGACTCTTTTTGTGCATGAATTTAGTTGTGAGGTGGGGAGGAGGGTGGAGTGGGGGTGGTTAAAGCTAGAAATAATACAAATGTATTTAGGATAGATAATTCTGAGCCAAGCAATAGTCATTTTGGGGGTCTTATGAAAGTTTTTTAAAGATTGAGTCTTTTTACATTTTGGAAAAAACTTATGAATTGTGTTGTAATTGCTTTTTAAATTTTAGTGCGGATGGCTTCTCTGCAAAATTATAAGTTAATCTAGTAGATGAGTGATAATACTAGTATTTTTAAAAAATATATTTTTATTGATTTCAGAGAGGAAGAGAGAGATAGAAACATCAGTGATGAGAAAGAATCATTGATTGGCTGCCTCTTACATGCCTCCCAATGGGGATCGAGCCCACACTCAGGCATGTGCCCTGACCCAGAATGAAACCATAACCTCCTGGTTCATAAGTCAATGTTCAACCGCTGAGCCATGCCAGCCAGGGATTATACTAGTTTTAACAACTGGCATTAACTCACTTAATCCCTGCTACAACCTTCACCATTTTACAGATGAGGACACTGGGGCAAGAGAAGTTAAGGAATTTGCCGAAGGTCACATAACTATTAAGTATCAAAACCATAATATCAATAAAACTGTATTTTCCTTTAAAGATAGAATGGATAAAGGCAATTCTAGAAACACCATTGGTTCAGAGAAGAGTGGGCAGTGTGCTTCTGAAGTGGTTTTCACATAATGACATTTCAGATAATATTTTAATTCCACAGGGCTGCCCTAGTCTCAAGTCTGGGTGTAATTTATACAAAGACATTTTATGAAATTTTCAACTTGGCTCCTCACTTGGGGGCATCTCATGGCTCAGGTTTCTGTCCCTTCTGGAACTTAAACTCAAGGCGCTCACAATTAACGATGACTTTGAGCGTTGACACATGAGGTACCCCAGCCCGCAGGTGGTTTTCAGTGGACACAGTGATCTGTGTGCACACACCCAGAAAGGAAGCAACAGCTCACCATTTTGTCCCCAGAAAAGGTATAACGCCAGTTTGCAACTTTATGATTTTCCAGGTTTCCAGTTTGGAAATATCTGAACAAGTAAGTTTTAAAGATAACCTTGTGTTTTTCTGATTAATAGACCTTTCATATACAACTCAAAATTAATTTCAAAAAAGCAAATGTCAGGAGCTTTAACACAGAAACAATGTATTATATAACAGTAGCTCATTCATAATTATCTGGAAAGTTTTTTTTTCTCCCACCATATAAATAAATACATAAACATAAAGCTTAAGTGTAATGATGGATTTTTTTTTCCTCCACAAGCATTTTTTGGGTCTACATTTCAAGTTAATTGCATTTTTACTGAAAATTTAAATTTATCCTCAAGATACTTAATGAGAGCACATCAAGCTAAGTTATAATTTAGCATATCAACCTTGAGAGGAAATAAATAAAAGATGAATGTGCCTATCCATATGATGAAATATTTGTTGTAAAAAGTTAAATGCTATTTGATTGCTAGGAAATTAAAATATTCTAATAAAACAAACTTAATTAGCAAGTTAATAGGATTTATAATATTTTTAGCCAATCTTGCATTTCCAAACTTGTATTATCTAAATTAATTGAACCTTTCAGTGTTTGAAAAATTACTGGTTTACTTGATATATTGTATTCCTGGGCATTACACTTCTGTGTAATTTGTTAAGCTCAAAGCAGGTTTTAACACTCAGTGCTGTTTATGACAGGTAAAATTTTATCCTAGCTCTGAAATAATTTTTTTACTGTGATTCAGATAAAGTCTTTTAGAAATACCTAATGAAAACACTGAGGCACTAACCAGAAAAAAAAAAATGAGTCAACTTTTTGTTTCTAAAGTGGAACAGAAAAATCTTCAGGAGCTCATAATCACATATCAGTAGGATGGCAAACCTATTGAAAATCCATTTTCTCTTTTATTGAGGTGTCCTCATGGTTAGTTATATAGGCCCAGAGCCAGAAAGACACTTTTATTTTGGGGAATTTCCCAAAATGGAAACATTTTCCCGTAATACTGATTTATGTCTGTCTGGCCAAAGATGTGTTTTCCATCCAGCAATGAACATGGTCCCGAGCTACAGGGGACAACTCACTCCGGATCAGCCCGTCGGCGGGGCCCTGGAAAAGGGTATGTACGAGCCCGCCGGCGTTCACAGTTAAGAGAGAAACATCTGTGCTTTGGAAAACGTTCTGCAGGCACAGAGAATGGTGCTCTGCGTCCACCTAATCTCCAGTGGATCTTCATAAGATGAGCCAGCCAATGGATAAGGCCCCTCCTCTTCCTGCATGGGTGGCTGAGGAAATTCCCTGCCCTTCCCACCGACAGCTGCATAGCTATATTTCTGCCTCATGGGGTTTGTCCTTAACACAAGAAAAGAATATTTTATTTTAAGAAGTATGTGTTTTGATTTGCAGAGTGATCTAAGACAACATGCTTCTCTGTGCTTTAGTTTTTCCATTTAAAAGCTTACAGATAAAGTCATTTAAAACTGCCTGATGTGAGATATGAATATAAGCATCCGTACCTAGATTGTCACCATTATCTGAGATGACCGATGTTTTATAAGAAATCAAGGTTACATTTTCCTGGAAATGGACTCTTATCAGCCCAGCAAGAGCCACTAGGCACCCATCTGCAGTGACTGTCAGCATCTTTTGCTGCTAAGACCAATTGTTTTCACTAAAGGAGAAATACCTGCCAAGCAAATTATACATTTATAAAAGGTATTAAATGTCCTGGACAAGGACTTGCTGATAATTAGATAAAAGTGCCAGCATTATTGCTGTTCCCTTATCACAGCGATTTTCAACCTTTTTCATCCCATGGCACACAGAATCTAATTACCAAAATTCTGCAGCACACCGAAAAATATATTTTTTTGCCGATCTGACAAAAAAATAGGTATAACTTTAATTGGTTCACACCGGACAGCTATTGTGTTGTCATTTTTTTAGTGGACAATCCAAGGGAAAAGAGATCAGTGCCCCTGACTAAACAGGTGCTGCATGTTTTGAAAGTTCTTACGGCACACTGCTTGACAAGCGCTGCCATATCTTACCAGCTTTGTGTTCTCATAACTAAGGAGTCCCATTCTCGGTTTGCTGAAATAGTCACCGGAAACCCGTGAGTGGAAACATTCCATAGTATTTTCAAACACCAAGTGCAGGAGTTTGTGATCTCTTCTGCCTGGGGACTCCCTGGCGAGTGGCCAGGTAGAACCTAGCAGGGTACACCGGGCATGTGCTTGGGCCTTTTCCAGGGTTTCTGGCTCCTTGTCTGCCTGAGAGCCTTCTCACCTTATCTCTAAAGTTTGGATAAAATCAATTACTTCATATTCTCATTTTTTGGATAAATTAAGCAAAACACGGAGGGCTTTGCAACCTCCTGAAGACTATTCCCGTGTAAGGTATTGTTTACTAAGCCAAGAAAGTAAGTCTAAAATAACAGATTTCCGCAGCCCAAGAGAATTTTATTAAATCCCAGTCTCCTTAAAAAATTGATTTTTGCTTTCAATTTATAATGAACACCTATTATGTGTCCATCACCAGGCTGGGCCTGGGAACTACATAGGAAACACCTCGTTCCTATCCTTGAGGAGTTTACTCATGTGGGGACAGACTAGGCCACAGGTAAGTTAGTATTAAATTGGGATTCCCTGGATGAGGAGGGTCCCAAGAAAGGCTTTGTTAGCCTCGAATACACTTTCTGGCTTTAACATTTTTCACAGTTTTTTGAGTTTTCAATTCATGCTTTAAAAGCAATGAGCTCAAAGTAGTGGCAGATTTCTTTTCAAAATCAACGGCAAGTGTGTGTGTGTGTGTGTGTGTGTGTGTGTGTGTGTGTGTGTTTTGTGACAGTGCAGGTAAAAGAAAAATGTTTACAGGCCTTCTTTTTTTCATTCAAAATAAAAATGTTTGTGAATGAGTCTATGGCATGAAATAGATTACAACCTGTACTGAGTAGAGGAATCTGAGTGAAAACAAAGAGGGAACATTTAATTAACAATTAACATTTTAATTCTTGGGGATATTTGAGAAATAGGAATAGGAAACAATTATTTAAATCATGTTTTTATTATTATTATTTGTTTTAAGAAATAGATTATAGCCCCGCTTTTGAAGCTGGATAAGCTGGCTTCAAGTCCTTATCCTCAGGGAGTTAAATCTGTGTCCCCTGAAACCCCAGGCGAGGACTCAGAAGCACATGATTGAACTGGTCCGTTGAGGATGGCCCTTCCATATTTCTTGCCAGCCATGCCTCTGGCTGGTTTGGTTCTATCTGCTCCCTTGTCACATGTTTATCACTGCCTAGAGCTTCCTGCATCTTGAAAAGGAAAAGTTAACAAGCCCTGGCTGGTGTGGCTCAGTTGATTGGAACATGGGCCTGTACACCAAAAGAATCCACCTTCGATCCATGGTGGGGAGCATGCAGGAAGCAACCAATCAATATTTCTCTCTCATGTTGATGTTTTGCTCTCTCACTCTCTCTCAAAATCAATAAAAACATATTCTCAGATTAAAAGTAAATAAATAAAAGGGAAAAAAGTTAATAAACAGCATGTCCTCTTGGTGGCAAAGGATTGGAAATCATGCCCAGGAACGCAGCCTGGGGTTTAGACCCTAAATGTATCTCATCCCCAGCGGCTTTCCCTGTGGCTCCAGCCAGGACAGGGATCCTTTCCTTTTCATTGGGTTGTCTAGAGAGTTGGTGGGCAAAGTTCTTTTTGGACACATCACAGCAGTTCCTGATACCTGATTACAAAAAGATGGGCTTTCGAAGTTTGAGTTTGTTTTATCTGTCTCTTGATGAATCACGTAATTTCAACCAAGGGCAGTAATAATAACAGGGCTGATTGTGTAAAACCCTACCCTGTGTGCTGAACCAGTTTCGCATTTATCAGCAGGCCAAGAAAGATGTCTGCTCTGATCTGCGTTCACGTGGCCTTTGCCACACTCCTTTCTCCCAGACTTTAAAGAAGCAGCCCCCTGATAGCACATTGGCTCCCACTCCCTTTAGCCACCTTGGGAAGGGTCTCTGACTTCCTGGCTGCTGTCAGCACAATTCGAGTTTGGAATTTGACAGCCTACATTTGTTCATCCTTTTCCAATGCTAATTTCAATGCAGATGGTCTCCCTAAGTGGCTTACTTTTAATTCTTCTGTTTAGTCCTCATAATATTTAAGAAACTCTTTCTACATATACATGAAGATTCCACTTTTAGGAAAAGAGTTAAATTCTAGTTGATGTGAAACCCACTATGCAAATCACTCGAGCCCAAGGAGCAAGAGAGATGAACCAGTGAGCCCCAGATGAGTGGTGGGCTTCCCCTCACCGTGTGTATTATCTGTAGATGCACTTGATTAACAGTAAGACTGGGGTAGCAACCCTGCCTGGGGGAGGCAGCATAGGCAAACATGTATGGGGCTAATTGAAACTGGAGAGGGTTGAAGATTCTTCTCTTATTTAAAACAGCCTTCATTTAAAAATAGTTAGAGACTCATAAAGAGAGCAGAGAGTCCCGCATACCCTTCATCTGGTTTCCTCTGAAGGTGACCTGTTATACAGGTGTGGCACAATCTCAAAACCCAGAATTGATATTGATATGTTGTTACTAGACCACAGACCTTATTTCGTTTTCACCATAGAGGGTTTATCTTTTTAATGTGCATATATGTGTGTGTGCATAGTTTCATGTCATTGTATCCCATGTACCACCATAATCAAGATACAGAACTGTTCCATCACCACAGAAGACCTCTCTCCTGCCACCTACCTCTCCGTGCTCACACCACCTCCCTCCCCGTCCCCCTCCCATCCCTAGTAACCGGTCATCTTCTCTCTATCTCTATAGTTCTATCATTTTGAGAATGTTACATAAATGGAATCATAAAGTATATAAACTTTGGCAATTAACTCTTCACTAAGCATGACACCCTTGAGGTCTATCCAGGTTGTGTGTATCGGTAATTCATCCCTTTTTATTGCTGAGTAGTATTCCATTATATGGATGTCCTAGAGTTTGTTCAACCATTCATCCACTGAAGGATATTTGGGTCATTTCCAGTATTTTTCTACTATGAATAAAGTTATTAATATTTGTTTGTACATTTTTTGTGAAATAATTTTCCATTTCTCTGGAATAAATGCCCTAGCCTATGATTGTTGAGCCATATGGTAAATGCTGCGTAAAACATGTTCCAGAATGGCTATACCACTTTACACGAACACCAAACTAGTTTCTCCAAATCCTCACCAGCATTTGTCAGCATCACCATTGGTAAGTTTTAGCTGTTCTAATAGGTGTGTCATTATAGCTCCTTGTGATTTTACTTAATGAAACATCTTTTCAGGCTCTTGTTATTTTATTTTTTGTTTTAAATTTCCATTCATTTCCTTTCAGTCTTCCTTTTGTTTTTTTCCCCTACCCTCCTTTCCCTCCTCTCACTAAACTTATTGACATATAACATACATATAGAAAATCCTAAGGTTGCAGTTCTAGAAATTTCTCACAAAGTGAACACACCTGTTAACCAGCACTCTGATTAAGAAAAATATTTCTATCACCCAGAAGTTCCTCACCCAACTTACCCACTGTTCTGACTTCCATCTCGCACTAGAGATTAGTTTTGCCTGTTTTTGAGCTTCATTTAAGTGGAATCATTCAATATTTACTGTTTTGTGTCTGGCTTCTTTTGCTCATTTGATTCCTCAAATATTCTTTTGAACCAGCTCTAAGAGTGACTGCCAAGTTTAGGCAATGAATCTCATGAGGATACTCTCCACGGTGTGTTGTGCAGTTAAATATAAGGGTAAAGGGGGGTTAATAGTGATGGAATAGAGTCTTGACTCAGAGTGATAAATACACAATACAACATACAGATGATGTATTATAGAATTGTTCACTTAAAACCTATACAATTTTATTAACCAATGTCACCCCAATAAATGCAATAAAAAGTAAATGAGAGTGTATTTAGAAGACTTGCTTAATCCTTAGGGCATTTTATATTAGCAGTTGATATTTGAGGAAGATTCAGATTTAGAGTTAAATGTTCATCTTCATTTTGAAAACACTCACTAGCTATCATGCGGTGCCTTTCTTTTATGTCTAGAACGTAATAACATATTCAACCAAGGGCACCCAAACTCTGCTAAAAGTTTCATTCAACTAAACCAAATTCCGTCTTGCCGATCTGTGGCTCCCTCCTACAATGACCCCTCTCATCCCCCACTGCCTGGCTGAGATCCTGTTCACAGTGGATTCCAGCTCTGGGAAAAGTGATTGGTGGGCTCCTTCTGCATCACCCTTGTCTCTGGCTGTAGATTTGACATAAATGCTATGTATACAATATGTAAACCATATGGGCGCCATCTGAGAAGGGCCTTTCTCCTCTGTTAGCATTAAGGATAAGCTGAAAACTTCTAAGCCTGCTTGCCTCTGGCTCCTTTAATCTCTGTTAGGACTTCCTTGTTTTAAATCCTAGAATTTCCAAGGTCGTGACAAAGTGAGTGTGGATGAAAAGAGATGATTGGCACTTGTTATGTTGCTCTGGATTTGAAGGTTTTGACTCTGGCCTAACTTAATTGTTGAGTAAGCTGTGCTTTATATTAACTGATTAAATCTATACTTTGCCAGAACATACTGCCCATATGTTGTCAGTAGTCATCTGGCCTGGATTTTAGGAATTGTCCTGATTTCTAATGTTATGTCTTATTGTCATTACATGGGCCTGGAGTTTAGTTAAGAATATGTATGGTCGCTACTTACCTGGCAGGAGAGAGATCAGGATCGTGAAGGTGGTTTTCCCAGGGTGAGGTTCACCCATTGCATTCCAGGTGTGCTGACCCCTGCGATTTCCCCAAGTGCGCCACACTCCACTGTATCATTTGTGGTGGCGGAGGACTGCATTTACCTTTGCCCCTGGTTAAAAAAAAATAACAGTAATATGTAGAGTTGAGTACCTAAGCTCATAGGGAATTAAGACCTATAATCACTTATGTTTTATCATTTACATTTGCAGCTAGACATGCATTCTCTTTCAATTGTTAACTACATCCTGGTTTTTCTTTAGGACTAGCACCTGTCCCCATCTCTCTATCCAGGTGCTACTGTCACCTCTGGTGCCAGTTGAGCACATGACCTGGGTCTGGCCAATCAGAGCATTTTATTTCCTTTGAGTCGGTGACTGATTCCAGGATGAATAAGGGATGCAGCCATGTAATCAGGTTCAACAATAGATCATCCTCTGACTGCTGCTTGAGACAGAGGCAAAGAACCATTCTCTCCTCCCACTGAATGTGAAACTACGAGGCTTGCGCCTGGAGCTTCTGGCAGCCAATGTGCTTCCGTGAGGAGAGAGCCAGTCCGAGAAAGAACAAACCTGGAAAGCGGAGTCAAGAGGTGGAGAGAAAGTGAGTCCTGGTGCATCATATGAAACAGTGCTTTCCGCCCGCCTGCAGTCAGCCTTGCCTCCGACTTCTTCAGTTTCAAGAGCCAATACATTTGGTATTTATTGCTTAGACCATAGTGAGTCATGTTTCTGTTCTTATAATGGAGAAAGTTTTGATTGCTAGAAGATGATCGCTAGGTTGGTTCTGCATTTCCTGTAAAAATTTTTTGCTCTTTTAGAGAAGGGAGAGGGAACACAAGGAACCTCTATTCCCAGGAAACTTTGCCAAGAAACAGACTGAGCACCTGGCCTGGTCAGTGGAGAAAAAACAGCTAGAATTCAGAATTAAAATCTGTCCTAAAATATCATGAGGATGTATTGGTTCAAATTAAGGTTTATTATTTTTAAGCATTTGTGATCATTTATTTAAATTACTTTGGAAGGCTGCAAAGTGTCCTCAGGTTAAGAAAACAAGCTTTGTAGTTGAGGCTTGGGAAAGTGATTTCATTTCATTGAGCCTCAGTTTCCTCATCTATAAAATGGGCACACCCAGAGTGCCCATCTCAAATAATCATTAAAGGCACACACAGCACTCAGAACAGGATATCAATAAATAGAAGCTATCACTATTAATAATGCTCTGAATTTTTCTTTTTTGGGTTGTGTGATGAGTCATATTATATCCTTGGGCCAGAATTAAAAGTCGAAATAATTTAAAATAGAAGCACAAACTCTAGAAAAAATCACACATATTAGGTGTATTACACATTCTGTATGCTGCTTAAGATTTGTTTGCTAGCCCTTCCAAGCGGTAGGTAAAGGAAAATCTAAACCTGGTGTTTTCCTATTTCCAGGGAAGAATGAAGTTTTCCAATGGTGGTCTCCTTTCTCAATTCAAGGCTGTTTTAAATTGTCAATGACAGTCCTTCTCCTGATGGAAGTAAGAGTTCAGGCTGAGCTTTACCTCCTGAGCACTTAAACATAAACCAAAATAAAAAGCAACAACAAACAGTACAACACAAATCAAAAAGCATAATTCAAACGAATGTTTGTTTACTAGTAGTAGCACATGCCTGGCTCTATGCTAACTCTCTTTGTGGACCATCTGTGTCTATCACAACTCTGGAAGCTAGGAACGCATCACCGTTTTAGATGAGAAAAATGCAGGCCCCGAAGGAGAGGACTGTTGGAGGACTCACAAGGGTAAGGGAGGCTGGGATGATAAGCCAGGCTGCCCGCCTCCAGAGCCACCCTTTAGCCTGTGTCCTCTCAAGCCTAGCAAGGTGGGAGTCCTGAGCCCACATTGTTCACTGTAGGGTTGAGAGAACCAGGAGACCTAGTTCCCACGAGTCAATACCCCCAGGATCACCCAAAAGGCCGATAGTGGGGTTTTTCCAGCGGCCACCTCAGACTGTGGGCAGAATTGAATCACATTGAGGAAAAAGGATGTCTCTTGGGAAAAATTGTTCTATTCTCATCATATATGCTTCTTGCTCTGAAAAGCTGGAGAAGATGTCTCATTGTGGAAGTACAATCACTCCTTCCTAATGAACCACTCAATAATTTATTTGATTACATGTGACTACTCTGGGAACCAGATGTGGGTAAAAAGTACTCTTTTTTATTTATTTTTGAAATACTGTGCTTAAAGGGAGAAATTGAGAAGTTTACTGGAAAGAATGATTTATTTTATGTGAATTTAGTATTGATAGCATGCCTTGTTCTGAGGTCAATTTGAAAATGGTAATAAACGCCTTCTGCCACCCTGACCATCCTTGACGTTTCCCCTGTCACCATGATGGTTATTATCTCAGGTCTTCGTGGTAGTTGTCAGATGTTGCTATTGGCTTGGCTCTCTGTGGTGTGTGTGTGTGTGTGTGTGTGTGTGTGTGTGTGTGTGACTTGGGGCAACAGAAATTAATGAAAGATATGAGCAGAGACTGAAACAGTATAGTCATGTGCCACATAATGTTTCTGTAAAGAATGGACCACATATTTGATGATGGTCCCATAAGCTTCTAATGGAGCTGAAAATTTCCTATTGCCTAGTGACATCGTAGCTGTTGTAATGTCGCAGAGAGGAATGTCCGTGGCGTGTTACGTGCTTACCTTAGTGGCATCGTCATCACAGGAGATGACAGTCCACGCTTCGTTGCCTCTGGAGACCTTCCGGTGGGGCAAGATGTGGAGGTGGAAGGCGGTGCTATTGATGATGCTGACCCTGTGTAGGCTTAGGCTAAAGTGGGTGTTTGTGTCTTAGTTTTTAACAACAACAAAAAACTTTAAAAAGCAAAAGAAAAAAAAAATAATAGAAAAAGGCTTATAGAATGGGTAAATAAAGAAAATATTTTTGTGTAGCTGTGCAATGTATGTGTTTTAATCTGCTATTTTAAACGTCTAAAATTTTTTAAAATTAAAAAGTGTGAAGTAAAAATGCCACAGTAAGCTAAGTTTAATTTATTATTGAAGAAAGAAAAAAAATTAAGTACATGTAGTGTAGCCCAAGTGTGCAGTGACTATAAAGCCTACGGTAGTGCACAGTAATGTCCTGGGCCTTTCCAGTCACTCACTCCCCGACTCACCCAGAGCCACTCCATCCTACAAGCTCCATTCAAGGGCCCTATACTGGCGAAGCATTTTTATCTCTTATGCCATAGTTCACTGTACCCTTTCTGTGTTTAGGTGTGCTTAGATACACAAATGCTTCCCACTGTGTTATAGTTGCCTACAGTATTCAGTACAGCATCATGCCATACCAGTTTATAGCCTCGGAGCAGTAGGTTCTACTGTATGGACTAGGTGTGAAGTAGGTTTGTGTAAGTGCACTCTATGGTTTTAGCACAATGACAAGGTCACCTAATGATGCATTTCTTAGATCATATTCCTGTCATTAGGCAATACATGACTGTATTAAGGAAATGAATATTAATGATCCTCATCATACAGCAATGACCAGTGTGTGGTTGCTGATAGTCAAGGCCAACACAGTGTATGACACCAAGGGCATTATTTGCACTATATTCAGACATCTAAGTGGAAGGCAAAGGAGGTTGTGTTAGGAAACTATGGAGAGGGAAGGGCTGAAAAGAGATTGAGGTGGACACGTGTTGCTTCTTGGCTGCCCAGAACTCACTTACTCTACTTCTAATAGTCCAGCATTCACTGGGAATCTCCTCTTCTAGTTCTCTCAGTGCAGGTGGAGCTAACTGCACCCCAGCTCTAAAGGTGGCATGTGACCCAGGTCTGCGCAATCACAGCTTCATAATCCCCTGACTGCAGAAATGGATAATGACAAGCCACTGGACTCCACGCTTCTTTGCTGAGATTTCTGAGATAGACCTTGATGTAGTGACTTCTCAGCCTGGGGACAAGGCTGAACTGCTTCTGAGAAGTTCCTGAGATTTGGGGGCTTGGTTGTAAAATCATATTGACTCGAGCAGACATACAGCCAGGAATGAATGCTGATCCAATGGCAAAAATACAAGTTTGTGATGCACTGGAGGCAAATATTTTTCCATAATAAATGAGCATTGTATAAGAGGGACCAGTGTTAACAGCAGGAGGGCATTAGGGAGAGGAGTTCAGGGAATTGTATCATGAGATGTTCTGGATCTAAATCTGCTGCAGGATCCCAAGGTTCAGGACGTGATGTGTCTCCCGAGTTGCAGTAAGCTTCCCCAAGCTTTCAAGATTGCTGTAGTACAGGACTTTATTTGTATGCTCATTCCTTTTGCCAGCTGAGTTTTCACAATCAAAGATGGAGCTATCACTCTTTCTCCAGTCATCTGAAGTCATCTCCAGTCATTAAGGCATCTTGGTTATTGTTTTCTCCATCTCCCATCTTTTCTCCCACTGCCATGGCTAGTCGAGGCTTTGCCTCTGACAGTGTTGAAAAGATGTTTGCATTCCATTCAGTACAACACTTTGAACTCTTTGGAGAGAGGTTATAGAAATCTAATCCTATATAATAAAAGGCTAATATGCAAATAGACCGAATGGCAGAACAACCAAACAACTGAACAACTGGTTGCTATAACATGCACTGACCACCAGGGGGCACACACGAAACATGGCAGGTGTCAGCAGCAGGCAGCAGAGCACAGAACATGGCGGGCGTTGGCCAAGGCCGGATGGTGGAGCAGGTGAGTGGGGGTGCCAGACCAAGGTGGGACGCCAGTCGCTGTCATTGGGGCAACCCTTTGGTGGTTACTGAAAATTCTTTGCTCCTGCACACCACAGTCCTGCCTGGTGCTGGCACCCACTGCCAGTGCCTGGCGCTGGCCCCGATCACTTGGTGCTGTCAGTGGATGTGAGCGGTGGCTGCCAGCCCCAATCACCCCTCAGGGCTTCTCCACCTCCCCCTGCTCCTGAGGGGCAATCGGGGCAGCAGCCCCCTCTTGCAACTGCTGCAGGCCATCAGCGGGTGCAAGTGGGACTGGCGTCGTTAGCACATGGGAGCAGCTGGGAGAGGGGCTGCCAGCAGACAGGGGACTGAGGGCTGCGGCGGAAGGGACTGGGCAGGGGCTCAGAGGATAGGCTGAGACCTGCCCCTGTGCCTACCGCTGCCTTGCGGCCCATAGTTCCTTTCAAGGTGCACAAATTCATGCACTGGGCCCCTAGTAGAAGAATAAGCTCTTGTGGCAGACATTTGGTAATTATCAATTTTTTCAAAACTCTGAGAGTTTTGAAACCTGTTCTGTTGAATCCATGTGTCATAGTAAGCATCAGCCAGGACTCAAGGAATCATATTTCTATTATCACAGTCATAATTTATCGCCCATTGTACTTACTCCACCTTCTATTTTTGCCTGACATTCTGCCACACACTGCTGAGGGAGAACTGCCTTGTGCAGCTCTATTCATCATTCTGTTTATCCAGGCTGTGCTAACATGAAAAAAAATCTGAAAACATTCTGTACAGTAATTATGTATAAGGTACCACCGTTGATGGGACTTAGAGTTTTAGAACTCCCTCAGGTGCAAAGGACTGAGGGATGATTATGGATTATAACTGGAGATTTCTATTCATGTCATTCTAGGAAAGGTATGTTTTCTCAGACCTTTTCCTGCTTACTGAGCATTTACTCTCAGCCTTTGAAAATCACTCATTGGCCTTTGTATTTCCTAGTTGCTTTAGGGCCATGATAAATTAACTCAAGAAGTACTTGAATTGCTGAACACAGGAAGTATTCTCATAAACTATAGACAGTTGACCCTTGAACAATGCAGGGGTTAATGGTGCCAACCCCTGTGCAGTCAAAAATTCATGTATGACTTTTGACTCCTCTGAAACTTAACTACTAAATAGCCTGTTATTGGCTCAGAGCCTCACTGATAACATAAACAGTTGATGAAGACATATTTTGGCCCTGGTCGGTTTGGCTCAGTAGATAGAGTGTCAGCCTGGACTGTAGGCTTGATTCCCAGTAGGGGTCGTGCAGGAGGCAGCCCATCAATGATTCTCTCTCATCACTGATGTTTCAATCCATCTTTCCCTCTCCCTTCCTCTCTGAAATCAATAAAAATATATTTTAAAAAGACACATTTTGTGTATTATATGTATTATATGCTATATTTTTTTTTGTTAATCCTCACCTGAGGATATTTTTTCCATTGATTTTTAGAGAGAGTGGAAGGGAGGGAGAGAGACACAGAGAAAGAGAGAAACATCAATGTGAGAGAGATACATGGATTGGTTGCTTCCTCGTGTGCCATGAACAGTGTCAGGGATCCAGCCTACAAATGAGGTATGTGTCCTTGACCCGAATCAAACCTGAGACCCTTCAGTCCGAGGGATGACACTCTAACCACTAAGCAAAACTGGCTAGGGCATATACTGTGTTCTTAAAGTAAACTAGAGAAAAGAAAATGCTAAGAAAATCAGCCTTGACTGGGCATCTCAGTTGGTTAGAGAGCATCCTCCCAATACACCAAGGTTGCAGGTTCAATCCCCAGTCAGGACACATACAGGAATGAACCAATGAATGCATAAAAACCAAATGGAGCAACAGGTTGATGTTTCTCTCTCTCTACCTCTGAAAAAAAAAAAATCATAAGGAAAAGAAAATACATTTACAGTATTTACTGAAAAAAAACCCACATATAAGAGGACCTACACAGTTCAAATCTTGGTGCTCAAGGGTCAACTGTACTTGGCCTCTGGTGGCAAATCAGAAATCAGAGACAGGCACTGCAGGGTGCCTTCATCAATGAGACAGGAACCCACTTCTCTGTGAATCAGTACTGAGGTGTTTCCCTTAGAGAAGTCAGCAGGGTACAGCAGCAGGAGAAATAATCTGCTCCGAGATACTGGAACTGCCTTTGGCCAGAAAAAAAAGTCTCTAGATTATTCAAAGGGAAAAGGGATGGAGAAGATAGAAACAACAAAAGTTTTGTTTTCTCCAGAGTAGCTGAATGTAGCTTTAAAAACATTAAATGGAATACTTCTGTGGCGCTCCACTCCCTCTTGTGGTTATGTGTTGTCACTGTTTTCTAACTATTGTACCATCTTTGAGTTCCTGCGTAAGGCACAAATCACCAAGTTGTTTAACATGAGAACATATTTAGATTGGATATAACAATCCAATAAGGCAATGATGCATTGAGGATCTATGTATAAATTTGACATGTCTTTCAGAGATTTAATAATGAATCCACCTGAGAAAAGTTGTAAATAGCACATTAATCCACTGTTCTCACCAAGAGATGGTTTCACAAACACTTTCCCCACCAAATGTTGGACTAGTATGTGGATTTTCTGATCTGAGGAGGAAAGAAGGCACTGAATTTTCACCCTTCCATTCCAGCTGAGGGAAAATAATAGGAATTTCCTCTACAAAAATAAAAAATGTAGAATCTGTATATTATATTTTACTATATATGATATATGCAATGACACTGAAATTATTTTATTTATTGAGCATTTTATTCTCTATTATATACTCCTCTTTGCAGAGGAGTGGAACAAATTACATAGTTTAAGTGGGATGTCTCTTTTATAAAAACCTGAATGGATGGGCAGCTGTCCAAGAAAATTTGCTAGAAATAGATTCTGTTTTTCTAGAAAAATGAGTTGGCAGCACATTTTAAAGTGCTGTGCATTGACTTGGGATTGTTCTCATTAGGGTCAAGTGCACCCATTTTGCTGCTCAGCAGTTTTTAGAACTTTGGTTAGTTATGCTACATCAAAACAAGAGTTGATTCTTTTCAGGCACAGACTTATAAAGGGCATTCTTTAACTGGCTGGCTGCTTGGGCATGGTCAAGGTAGCTGTAAACATTTGCCCCCCCCTGGTGTGGTAGACTTCTAAGATGGCCTTCTACCAGGTATTCCCAGGGAATACCAAGGGGGTATTTATGCCCTCATGTAATCTCCCCGCTTTGAGTGTGAGGTGGACTTTTTGACTTCTTCCAATGAATTGAATGCAGCAGAAGGAATGGGATGTTACTTCCAAGATTAGGTTACAAAAAGACTATGGCTTGCCAAAACTTGGAAGCAACGGAGATGTCCTTCAGTGAGTAAATGGACACACAAACTCTGCTACATTCAGACAATGGAATATTATTTAGTGCTAAAAAGAAGTGAGCTATCAAGCCATGAAAAGACATGGAGAAAACTTAAATGTGTACTATTAAGTGAAAGAAGCCAATTTGTAAAAGGTCACATACTGTATGATTTCTACCATATGACATGCTGGAAAAGACAAAACTATGGAGACAGTGAAAAGACCAATGGTTGCTAGGTGTCAGTTGGAGGAAGAGGATTTTTAAGGCAGTGAAATTATTCTGTACTAGAGACCTGGTGCACAAATTCATGTACCAGGGGTCTCTCAGCCTGGCCTGTGGGATCGGGCTGAAACCGGCTCTCTGACATCCCCTGAGGGGTCCCAGATTGTGAGAGGGCACCGACCAGGCTGAGGGACCCCACCAGTGCACAATTGGAGCCGGGGAGGGATGCGGGAGGTTGGCGAGCCAGGGAGGGACCGCAGGAGGGCTCTAGGGCATGTTTGGTCCATCTCGCTCAGTCCCAATCTGCCAGACCCCAGCAGCAAGTTAACCTACCAGTCAGTGCATGTCCATAGTGACTGGTTGACCAGTCAACTGTCTTCCCCCTGGTGGTCAGTGCACATCATAGCAGCAGTTGAGTGGCCTTAGCATATCTTTAGCATATTATGCTTTGATTGGTTGAACAGTTGACAGGTCACTGGACAACTGGACACTTAGCATATTAGGCTTTTATTATATAGGATGATACTACAATAGTGGATAGATGTCATACAATTGTCAAGACCCAGGGAATGTAGAATACGAAGAGTGAATCCTAATGTAAAGTATGGCCTTTGAGTGATAATGATATGTCAATGTAGGTTCATCAATTGTAATAAATAACCACTCTTGATGGGGGCAGGTTGGTGATGTAGGAGGTGTTCATATGTGGGGGCAAAATGTATATAAGAACTCTGTTTTCTGCTTAATTTTGCTATAAACCTAAAACTGCTCTTAAATACATATATTTTTAAAAAGACTATGGCTTCTATCTTAGGTGCTTTATTTTGCTCTCTCATATGCCATGTTGTGAGTAGCTTTATGGAGAGCCCATGTGGCACCCATGATGTCTGCAGCCAGCAGCTGGCTAAGACCAGAGGTCTCCAATGGCCACAGGAGTGAGCGCGGAGTGGATACTCCCCAAACGAACCTTGACATGACTGCAGCCACAATGGACACCTTGATTACAGTCTCCTAAGACACATCTCAAGAGACTTTGAGCTTAAGGAACTAAGATAAATCATGCCCAGATTTCCACCCCACAGAAACTGAGGTGATAAGTAAATGTTTGTGATTTTAAACTGTCTAGGTTTTGTAGTAATTTGTTATGTAACAATAGATAGCTAAGATACCTGTTAAGCTACCTCTCATAATACAAATTTTAAAGAGATTCTTTAATAATAACAACTAGATGATAAGTGCTTACACGTATAGTTCATACTAGAAACTCTATGAATAGGTAAGCTTAAATATATCCAACCATCTACTGGTATGAGGATACAGTCATAATCACTGTTCTGTTCTAGAGTAAACTATCAATTCCTCCTCATAAAATGAAGAAAATTAATGTACTAAGCACTTAATATTTATGAGGCACTTAACATGGTATTTTTAAAGAGGAGATTAGAGTAGTTAAACAATTCATGCAAATCTGCATTAGATAGAAAGGGAATGAGATGGGATTAAAACTGAGGTGTCACTTTAATGACAAAGGTAAAAGTAACTTATATGACTTTCTAGAACTTTTTCTGGCACTAATCTGTGTTGAATGGTTAGGCCTTTCCCTACAGACCACAGTCTAGTGGGGTATTTTATACACATTTACCTCAGTAGCTGATAGAACAGACAAAATATCAGTAAGGATATAAAAGACTTGAATAATACAATCTGCAGATTTAACTTAATGGCCAGATATAGAACGCCGAGCCCTAAAATGCAAATTATACATTCTTTTTAAGTACACTTGGATTTTTTGCTAAAATTAACTAGATTTCTACCTAATAAGCTGAGCTCGAGAAAAAGCCAAGACTAAAGTGCTCCAGTCTAGAGGTGCTAATAATGGGTCTGAAGTTCATGCAAAGTACAGCTGCCTTTGCAGTATAGGGTCCCCTAGAGAGCTTTTGTGACCCCTGGAAAGAAATGCCTGTCTCTATCCAAGACCTGATCCTGACATGCTGTATGAGGTCCTGGAAGATCTGTGTTGCTTCCCAAAGGAATCTATGTGTTGTTGTTGTTTTTTGTTTGTTTGTTTATTTGGTTGGGTTTTTTTTTTTTAAATTTAACTTGGCTTCTGTGTTTGACAAGTCCTAAATCAGCCCATGCAGCTGCAATCTCAGGTCAGCTGCAGCTCAGTGACAGCTGACAGAATTTTCAGGAAATGAGGTTCAGAGCTGCTGCGGTCAAGAACCATGCCCATCATGCCCCAGGTGGTCTGATGAGGATACCATTACCCTTGCAGCTGGCCCCTGGACACTGCGATTCATGCCTCTGACACTGCTGCCATTGAGTGTTGCCCACTCCCACTAGAGCTGACGCCATTGTTGCTTCCTTTTACCACCAGAGTGGATTTGGTGTAGTTTGTCATTCCACCCCAATTCAATGCTTGGGAGAAGCATCTGATTGGTAGAACTTAGGTTGTGTGCTACGCCTATACAAGGGAGGCTAGGAAGGTACCTGGCATTTCAGCCTCTGAGGTTAAGATGGAGGTTCAGAGACTGAGAAGCAAAGAAGAGAATATTGTTTCACTGTAATATCCCTTCATGTTTTCCCAGCATCAGGGTTAAGCCATAAAGCATGGTTTCTCCCTTAGAAGCATGACCCCTTAGAAAAGAAACATCCATAAGGTCAAAGCAGAGAAGACAAACTTAGGAGGAGTTCTAAACAGCAGGAAAGATTAAACAGAATTCTTACTGGGAAGGCAATAGAAAGGGTTAGGAGGGCAGATAATAGGGGCTATGGTTGGCCTGCATTCTTTAGGGCCCCAACACCCCTTGTCCTCTTCCTGGCCTGGGCTTGAAGAGATGGGTCAGTGAAAAGGACAGAAGCACCAGATAGATTTTGACTCTGAGAAGACACTGCCACACAAGTGACCTTGAATCATCATAGGGTGACCATAGCAGAATGGCAGTAGCCTTGTTGTTAGTCTATGTGATGAGCAAGCTGAAGGTCCTATGCCTGTCTCCCTTGGCTCCTGGTTGGCATAATTTTTTTAAAAAAAATTTATTTGAATAAATTTTTATTTTGAAGTATGTTTACACTTACATAGAAATTGCTAAAATAGTTTACAGGGTAAGATATAATGCACAACAGATTGTTGGAATAACTAAACCCACACACTGATATAAATGTGATTCAGAGGCTAGATAGATTTGAATTGGGCCCCAGTGCAGGTGGGTTGAGGACCACTGAGACCCCTCTATGATGCTGAGAAATAAACCACACATTTTATCTGCCACATACTTTATCAGTAGGTGGGGGGAGAAGCAGAGACCAGCATGGCTTTAAGGACCACACCTACCTTTGCCAAACCCTTCTGCTATTTAAGGTGACCTATAGGCTAGGAGAGGGAGGAGGAAGAAATTCTGAAAGATAGCACTTACCCCAAACAGACTGAGTTATTTTTAACTGACAAGTTTAAGTTTCCTTTTCTGCCTCCCCTCCCACAAGAACGAGAACTTGAGAGCAAGATGAGACCTTTAGAAAAAAATAATCTATACTTCTACTATATAGGAACACTTTCTGTAGTGTTTTAAATTACATTCCTCACTGTACTTCTATGACTGTCATTCCTAAATCTGTACTGCCTCTCATTCATACTCAAGGCATATTTATTTGGGCACTTACCAGGCACTTGCTAGGCACTTGCATTTATCTATGCTTGTTGGCTTTGGTCTGGGACTAGCCAGCGCCCGATGTGAGCCTGGGAAGTGGAGTATTGGCCCCCAACCATGGCTGATGAAGCCTTAATTCTCACTCCCGTTGTAGGTCTGTGGTGGGGACACCTCACTGTAGGTTACAACTAGGTTGATCCTGAAAATATGGATACACACTGTTTTTTTCCCCCTTTTGTTTTCTAATTACTTTTTTTTAAAACATAAGAACAGGGTTATTGGGTTAAAGAGGAAACATTATAACACACAATCAAAACAGATACCCGACAAGGATATCTGGGCACTTGCACCAGGTGGGGCTTGGAGAAAGGGCCTAGGGCACAGTTCACTAGGGCATCTCCAGGGATCTACTTTGTGGAAATTTGGCTCTGCTGCATTGCCTGGCTACTTCAGCTTTCTCTGCAGGAATTAGGGGTGTGGAGGCCAAAGTCTACCAAGCTGTCACACAGGCTTACCCTTGAACCTGGGATTCCCACATGGGCGTGCCCATGGCTCACGTTTGCATCTAGATTCAAGCCTGGATGCGTAATGCCCTCGGGCTAGACCGCCGGGCCTTTCTCGCGGCCAGTATGCAAAGACGGTCGTCACCGGTCTGAGCCAAGGGTAGACTCGCCTTTCCACAGCAGCCTGTGTGGCCGGCAGCAGAGCTAGTGCCAGCATGGGGCTGAGAGGAGGGCTCTGTCTCCAGGCAACCCTCCCCATTGGTTGGAGGAGGCACTGGGTGGGACAAGGCGAGGCCTTGGCCCAAAGCTTTAGGAGTCACCTCTTTCATATCACAAGGGCTTTCTTATCTTTGGGCCCAGTGCCCCCAGAGTTAGCCTCCTGGGGTTTCCGTGCGCACTGGAATTCAAGGGTCAAATGTCATAAGGCAGATGTGCACAAATGGTTAGGAGAGCAAGTTGCTGGTTTAGGGCCAGCTTTCAGCCAAAGGACTGCTCTTTGGCGAGTTAGTCTTGAGTTACAGAGAGACTTCTCTTGCTGTGCCTGAGCAATGAAGTCAAACTCTCAGAACCCTGCTGGTGTGGCTCAGTGGTTGAACATCGACCTATGAACAAGGAGGTCATGGTCTGATTCCCAGTCAGGGGGCATGCAGGCACCAATCTGTGATTCTCTCTCATCATTGATATTTCTATCTCTCCCTCTCCCTTCTTTTCTGAAATCAATAAAATTATATTAAAACGACAACAACAAAATCTCAGAGCTCTAAAAACCACAGCTGTCTGCGAGGCATCTGCAGCCTTAGCTTCCCTTCACTTCCCAAATGCAGTGTGTCCCAAGTCGCAGGCATGTTCCCTCTAAAAGCTGCTCTTCTCCCACTATTCCTTTTCTGATGACTGCCACCATAACCTAGATTCTCAAGCCAGAAATATGGGGGGTTGTTTCAGTTGCCCCTCCCTCACATCCACATCCAATTAATCACAAAGCCTTCACTCTATTTCCAAAAATATCTTAACATTTTTCCTCTTCAACATTTCCTCTGACTTTACTTCTGACCTCCATAATTTTTCCGAGCAGGTTTCTTCTATCAGTTCTCCTTGTCAACCTCCAATCACTCCTCAGTAATAGCGCAGAGCGACGTTTCCATGATATAAATGTGTTCTCCGGAGTAATGCTGCTTAAAGTCATTCTCAGCACTAAATTAAAACATCTAAATGTGATCTGACAGACTGCTTACTTCTGCGGCCTACCCTCTCCCTTCCCGCCCCCGCCCCCTATCTAGCTAGTATTTAATTGCCTGTAATGTCCTCTTTTTTTTTTTTTTTTTTTTTTTGCATAGTTCACTTCTGAAAGTACTTTGTGCGTCATCTCCTTTGGAAAGTTTTCCCCTTTCTCCCCAACAGGGATAGGGGCCGTTTATTTTGGCACCATTTAGCTAACTTGTACATATTTGCCACAGGTCTTACACTGTTATTAAAGGTTTATATTTGACTTTGGGTAACTCCGGATGACCTTACAGTTCATCTGTGAACTTGTGCTTTATAAATGTTGACTGAATTACATCATAGGACTGTTATCAACATACAAAACCAAAAATCATTTAGGGGCACTTGTGAACATTTTTTTTGGTCCCGCGATTCTGTTTTGGGGGATCAGCGTGGGGGTCCACGACTATGCATTTTTGACAGTTCCCAGATGAACTTCATGCAGGAGGTCCAGAGTTACATTCTGAGGCATCTTTACTCATTGGTAAGGGTGCCATTCCTTCTTAGAGGCTGTTTTGAAAGCTACTTAAGGATAGGGGCTGCGTCCTATGTCTCTAGGCTAGCTCCTAAATCCAGAAAACAACGGGTGAATGACAAAACAACGGGTGAATGAATAAACTCAAGGTGCCAAGTCAGCTATTTTACCACACAAGTTCCAGCAGCTCCTATTATTAATTCATGCAGCAGAAATGGGCTTTCAACCTAAGCCTCATGGGCGGGCTCTCCCCGCCACCTCCCCGCTGGAGGCACGCTGGACTACATTTCCCAGAGGGCCAAGGGTCTTCGCGCAGGCGCACTTGGAAAACTACGACGTCCGTCTCCTTCCCAGAAACTGGCAGGTCACTCGCACCCGCCTCCTCTTTGCCCGTCTCTTCCCTGTCCAGTAGTCTGAGCTCCGGAGGTTCTGCTTGTGTCTGTGTGTGTCTTGCAGGTTGGACTCATGGCCTCGCCGCTGAGATTCGACGGGCGGGTGGTTCTGGTCACCGGCGCAGGGGGAGGTGAGCACGCGAAGGCTGGAGGGCACGCACTCCCCGGGGTCGCGGCGTGGGAGCAGCTGCCGTCCGGGCGCAGTATGGGGCTGCGGGCGGCGGGGTGGGGTCGGGAAGAAGCGGCCTGGGGAGCGAGGGGCTGGACGCGGTCGGATAGGGGGAGAGGACGTACAACTGCTGTTGTCAGGACACCGAGTCTGTTGTGGAGGGAGAGGTGGGGCTGGCGGCCGTGCGTGGGGAGCCACGGACTCTTACCCACACGGCCAGCTGCAGCCCCTTCCCCGTCCCGCCCTGTGCAGCCGCCCGTGGGCCCCAGAGTTACGCGAGGAGGGAGGCGGGGCTGGGCTGCAGAACGAGGTGAAAGTCCTAACCGAGCTCCTCTCTGCGCATCAGGGGCGACTCTTCCTGCCTTGAGACTCTCGGGCCTCGCTCAGTCTCTAAAGTTGCGGGAAAGCGGCTGGGGGCGACCCTCCCCTCCCACCTCCGGGGAGTGGAGCTGTCAGTTCCTTGCCTCCGAAAAGTCCCTCACTTAGCGGTTCCTTTCCTCTGTCCCATGGCTTTAGGCTCTCTGATTTTCATTCCGGAGAGGCCTTCTTTAAAGAGGCATCTAAGAGTCCTCGATAAGTTTGCATACTTATCAAGCCAGGCACTCTGCACTAGTCCCCAGTTAACCTGTGACTTCAGTTACCGTTGACCCAAAAACTTGTTAAATGGAAAGTTCTAGAAGTAAACTTCAGGAGTTTAAAATTGTGCACTATTCTGAGTAGCGTGATGAAATCTTGAGCAGTCCCGCTCTGTCCAGCCCTGGATGCGAGCACTAACTGGCAGCCTCTTATATATTTTTCCCGAGATATTCTATGCCTGTAAAACCTGTATTCATTTTTGGATGTGTACATTTATACCTTACATCTTTGAGCTGGAATTAAACATTTAATTACTGTTTAATTGAGAATTAAGTATGTGTTTGGTGATTGTGTCATTAAAGTCCAGTGCAGTATTTAAGAATCGCCAGATATTTGAAGCAGGAAAGGATTTAACGTAGCCATTTGTATTTTAGGCAGCTCCTCTGGGAATGACTGGTGGAACAATACAGAGCAGGCCCATTAGGAGCCTCAACCTGTGAGGCTGCCATTAACTGCTGCAGCCTCATGGATACCAGGGATGTAGAACATGGAAGCTACCGTCCAGATTTAGGGAGCTAGGGTAAGAAGTTGCCACTACGTCCACGGTTTCTTAATACCTAGGAAGCTTCAAGAAATCTGCTCCTTAACCAACAGCAACAGCTGGAAGTCACAGTAAGGTGGCGTCTGCCTCATTTCCACTTTCCAGATTTCATGCAAATGCGTTTAATGGTGGAATCCAGTTCCCATCTAGCATCCTAGCAGCCAGGTAGAATAGTAGGAAATGATAGGTAGAAAAGGTAGAAAATACAGTTTTAAGCTTTTTAACCTCTGCAGGTAGAGGAGGGTGAAGTACAGGTTGAGAGTACTAATGAAGACATAATATAATTAATTGCTCATGGTTACTTTAAAATAGGGATTGAGTTGAGTGGACCAAAACTTACCCTAACATTTGCTCAACTTTTTGATTATTTTGTTTTTCATTAGGTCTGGGCCGAGCCTATGCTCTGGCTTTTGCAGAAAGAGGTGCATCGGTTGTTGGTAAGTTGACATTTTTTTTCTTTTTAATCAGTAGCTGGCAGCTAAAGTACAACAGTCTTCACCAGCCAGCCACGTTTGTCTTTATATCACTAATGTGTCAAGGTCAAATTTCATTACTAATCTTTTCTTCTGCCAGCAAAAATTCCCCCCTCCCCTTGAGGCTGACTTTATAACTTACATTTGAAAGTAAACTACTTTCACAGAATTTGCAACTTAACAGAATTGATAAGGATGGGATGCCATTCATGGTATAAAAGGAATTTATTGCATTTGGTATATTGTGGGCTATCATTTTTTGAGATAGAAGGCTCATGCAAGATAAATCTCTAAGTGTAAATACATTGCTAAGAGTAAGAAATAAATGCATTTGGAGAACTAGAAGTTTAGACTTAGGGAATCCAAAGTATATTGTTCTTTTTAAACATATCTTTAATCAAAGTTTTTCACATGGAAGCTTTTTACAGCAGTTTTAAAAAATTTTTTATTGACGGGGTAGTTAGCTTGAGATTTTTTAAGAGGGGTAAGTTGGAAGGTGCTGCATTGAAGAATCTCAAAAGGTGGGAGGTTTTTGTAATATAAGTGGTGTGGACTGGCCTGATGTACTTGGTCGTGGTGTGAACACAGGGGCAGAATTGTCTATATCCAAGTCTTTGTGGGGAATAACTAAGTGCTCGGTGCAGGGTAGGTGGGTAGAGCAAATGTTATGGCCCAATATTTATTAGTATCTTTTTCTGGGATAAAATTGTTGGCTTACCAATCCCAGTTTTCTTATATCTTACGTAGAGATAAATTTCCCCTCATTTGTTTATAGAGATATAACAAAAGAGTAAGCAAGCAACCAGATTTTCTAAACAAAGAAAACCTAAGCAGGGCATTAAATATATTATGTTCCCTCACTGGGGATGTGTAACCAATGTTTATGGAAAGGACACAGAGACTTTGGGTGTTTCTTGTTTAAGGTCACAGCCCATGTCTGTTAATCCGATCTGCTTCTTGTGGCAAGGACACATTTTGACACTGTATTTGGCTAGTGGGTGTACAGTTTAGGTCCTCTTTGCCAGGTTTTCCTAAGTATATTTCATGTCATGGCATAATGTCACATGTTACTGTTTTTTCTTTTATATTGCAGTTTTTTTAAAAAATATATTTTATTGATTTTTTACAGAGAGGAAGGGAGAGGGATAGAGAGTCAGAAACATCGATCAGCTGCCTCCTGCACACCCCCCACTGGGGATGTGCCCACAACCAAGGTACATGCCCCTGACCAGAATTGAACCTGGGACCCTTCAGTCCGCAGGCCGACGCTCTATCCACTGAGCCAAACTGGTCAGGGCTATATTGCAGTTTTTTAAAAAATATTTTTACCGTATAACTTTTTATTTTCATCTGTTCCACTCAGTTCTGTAAGTGCAAGGACCTCGTTTTATCTTCTGTATCTTCTAAAGGACCTAGACCTAGAATGTTGCTTTGGGCAAAGAAGCTACTTTTTCATTGGTTCTTTTATTGTTTGACATAGGCTTTTTGGGGGGTGGGGAGTAGGGGCAGGGGCTGGTGTGTCTTTGAGATTGGTTGAATAAATTTCTGTTTTCTTTTTTGTTGTGACTGAGATAAATTTTTAGGTTATAAGCTTGTTTTATGAAAAGTTTACAGCAGTGTGCTTTTGTGGGGGTCAGTTTTCCTATATTTGCGACCTTTGTTACATTTTGATTAGGAGTTTTTAAGTTCTAAAAGGTAAACAGGGACAGCGTGTCTATTTATTTTGTCATTGCCTTAGAGATGGTATTGCAGCAGGTGCTGGTGAAAGTCTAAGAAGGTAGAAAATGTGTGTCTTGGAAAAATACTTGCCAATCTTGGCTCAGAGCGCCAGATTTAGTTTGGTTTAGGGGAGAAGTCAATCTATGTGAAACTTTTGGTTGTTGATTTCTTCCACTTCTAAGTCTGTGACTTACCTGTGAACTTTCTAGGCATAAATGGGTTGTGCTCTTTCCTAATCAACACCACCCTCTACTTTAGTTTTTTAAAAACAGATACCCTGCTTCTAGATTGCATCACATGTGCTAACATTTCTCCTGTAAATTTTTTCTTCTGCTCAGCATTTTTTTTAAACCTGAGTAAGCAAAATATATTAAAGAGGAATAAACAAACCTAGGATGTTATGACATCAGAGAATCTTGTTTTCAGAAAAATCTGTGACTAGCTCCGAGGCCAGTAAGAAGCAAGACCTTAAGAAATAGAGTAGCTTGTTTAGCCTTTAAATCAGCGGTTCCCAACCTGTGGGTCGCGACCCCTTTGGCGGTCGAACGACCCTTTCACAGGGGTCGCCTAAGACCATCCTGCATATCAGATATTCACATTATGATTCATAACAGTAGCAACATTACAGTTATGAAGTAGCAACGAAAATAATTTTATGGTTGGGTCACCACATGAGCAACTGTATTTAAAGGGCCAGAAGGTTGAGAACCACTACTTTAAATCAACTTTTGCTGGCTTATGCTGGATTAACAAGCACATTTAAATGGTTTACAATAACAGGATTATTTCATGCTTATGTGACCTTTCATCTTCTGGTCAGCTGTGTCTCTGCTCTGTGTGTCTTCCTAATTTCAGGATCCCAGCCAAAGGAGCAGCTTCCATCTGGGACATGGCTCTTGGGACAGAGGAAAAACAACAGTAGATCCACGTGGTGGCTCTGAGAGCTTCTGTTCAGAGGCATGCTGCTTCCACTCACATTTCATTGGCCAAAGAAAATCACTGGCCACGCCCAAAGTCCCGGGCATCACTTAAGATATTCTCTAACTTCATGTTAATAGGATTGCTACATTTTAGATTCCGTCATGTAAAATTATGGGAGATTTAAATTTGGGTATAAGACTGCTAAGCCTTTGCTTGATATTGCAACAAGGGTCATCTGGTTTTGTAGAAATTGTATCTTTCAGAAAACGTTTGCCCGAACCTGAAGAAAATATTGGAAATGGAACAGTTTTGAGGTTTCCTCAGTAGGTGAGCCGTACCCAGTTTCCTGATACTGAGTTTTATCGTGAGGGCATGCATGCAGTGATTGAAGTGTTCAGTCAGAAAGGCCTTTTCTTTGATAGTAAGAAAGGCAGATTGTTTTCTGTTCTTGAACTGGAGAAGTAACACCTTTGAGTGATTGAAGTTCAGTTTTTAAAAGTAAGATTGACATGCTTTCTTTTCTCTGCTACAGTTACATAATTGGTAAAGGTGGGTCTGAAGTTCATGTGGTCTGATCAGAGCCCGTGTTTTTAACTGCTGTGTGATGGTGATAGCTGGAAGGTGAATTATAGTGGTAAAAGGGAATTGCCTGTGACGTTAGGTCAGGCTTCAAATCCTGGCTCCGCTACCTAACTACATGACCTCTGAATATTAGTAGCCACCGTACTAACTTCCAGGATTATGGTGGAGATTAAATGACACAAAAAAACGAAAGCCCTTTGTAAAGGGAAAAGAAAGGAACCGATGCAGGCACTGTGCTCATGAACCAGATACGACAAAGTGAGCCTGAGGTCTTGCTTGCGTAAGCAACATGTTTTTTTTACAGTTGCTTAGAGAAAAGGGCCTGCCTTAGGCCCTGGTGCATCTCTTCAAGTGTAAGGAAAGTGCTTTGCTTAGTAATTGATTAGGACATAGATGCCAATTGAGTGAATAAGTTAAATTTTTATGACACAAGAGGAAAGATTCCAGTCAAGGGCACATGCCTGGGTTGCAGGCTTGATCCCCAGTGGGGGGCCTGCAGGAGGCAGCCAATCAATGATTCTCATTATTGATGTTTCTCTCTCTCTCCCTTTCCCTTTCTCTTAAATCAATAAAAATATATTTAAAATCAATTAAATTATACTTTTTTTAATTAAAAAATTAAAAAACATTTTGTTAATTTTAGAGTGAGAGGGAGGGAGGGAAGAAGGGATGGAGAGTGAGAGGATAAAAACATCAATTTATTATTCCACTTATTTATGCATTCATTTATGCATTCTTGTATGTGGCCTGACCAGGAATTAAACCCTCAACCTTGTTGTATTTGGATGATGCTCTAACCAACTGAACTACACAACCAGGACCTATGAAATTATTCTTAATGCTATTGTTCACTATAGGAAACTTTATCAAAATGGGGAAAAATCACCCTGGCTGGTGTCGCTCAGTTGGTTGGAGTGTTGTCCTGTGCACCAAAAGGTTGCTGATTTGATTCCCAGTCAGGGCACTTGGCCAGGTTGTGGACTTTGTCCCTGGTCAGGATGCATGCGGGAGGCAGCCGATTGATGCTTCTCTCTCACATCAATGTTTCTCTCTTACAGTGATATTTCTCTTTATCCTTATCCCTTCCTCTCTCTCTCAAATTTAACTTTAAAAAGTGGGAAAATGTCCTCAAACAGAAATGTCTAGAACAGGGGTGGGCAAACTTTTTGACTCGAGGGCCACAATGGGTTCTTAAACTGGACCGGAGGGCCGGAACAAAAGCATGGATGGAGTGTTTCTGTGAACTAATATAAATTCAAAGTAAACATCATTACATTAAAGGGTACGGTTTTTTGTTTGTTTGTTTTATTCATTTCAAACGGGCCGTAGTTTGCCCACAGCTGGTCTAGAAGGACATCCAAGGAACAGCCTAATGCAGTTATCTGTGGGAGAGATAGGTATAGAGCAGTGATGGCGAACCTTTTGAACTCGGCGTGTCAGCATTTTGAAAAACCCTAACTTAACTCTGGTGCCGTGTCACATATAGAAATTTTTTGATATTTGCAACCATAGTAAAACAAAGACTTATATTTTTGATATTTATTTTATTATATTTAAATGCCATTTAACAAAGAAAAATCCACCAAAAAAATGAGTTCGCGTGTCACTTCTGACACGCGCGTCATAGGTTTGCCATCACTGGTATAGAGGATGTGTAAAAAGGTACTTTTTGAGTTTGCATTTCTTAAAAACTCAAAGTAATAGCCTCTGCTTTGCATACTCACAATTGTAAACCTACTTTTGTTCACCCTTATATACAATGGAATATTAGTTGGCCACAAAAAGAACAAAATCTTACCGTTTTCAACAACATGGATGAACCTAGAGGGTATTATGCTAGGTGAAATCAGACTGAAAATGACAATACCATATAGTTTTACTTATCTGTGAAATAGAAAGAAAATAAATGAACTAACAAAACATACTCATAGAACAGAAAACAGTTGGCAGAGGGGAAGGGGGTTGAGGTGGTGGGCCAAAAAAAAAAAAAAAAAAGTAAGTAACTTCTCCAAAAAATAAATACTTTTATAATATAATATTGCCTTTATTATCTTTTTATTTTTTTTAAATTTTAAATATATTTTATTGATTTTTTACAGAGAAGCAGGGAGAGGAATAGAGAGTTAGAAACATCGATGAGAGAGAAACATCAGTCAGCTGCCCCCTGCACACACCATACTGTGCCCGCAACCAAGGTACATGCCCTTGACCGGAATCGAACCTGGACCCTTGAGTCCGCAGGCTGATGCTCTGTCCACTGAGCCAAACCGGTTAGGGCCTTATTATCTTTTTATACACTTCTTGGATTACCTAGTACAAAGGAGGTCTTACATATCAATACATATAAAAGTTATTCCAATTATGTAGAATTGGAAGCATAGTTTTACTTTGGAAATAAAAATAGTTTATAGGTATGCCATTGGTAATAGATATAACTCATTTGGTGACAAACCCTTGAATTGAATAAATATATGAACGTGAATATGTGTAAAGATAGTTATAAAGCACTTTTCAAATATAAAGCATTTAATATTATTCCTCTTGATAATGTAGCCACATTGAGCTACAGCAAAAAAGAAGGAACTACTATAATAAATTGAAGCAGTAAAGTGAAACCATTAAGTAATATTAATGTTCAAATATTACCTCTCTCAACATTTTTAATAAAGTAATTTATGATTTACTTTACATGCAACACATACAGCATGTAAATAAAATATTTTATAAATAAAGTACCCTTAAAAATCTGTAAGAAGGATAAACACTCCAAAAAATGTGACTTAAACAAGCAAAACAGTAAGAAATATAAATGAAAATTTATAAATATATCACATTTTGGGATATTTTGATGGTTTCAATTGAAAAGACTGTCCTTAACTGTCATCATCTTATCATTTTTACTACCTATTGTAAAGCTATTTGTTTGAGTGAGGTGGTTGATTTATCATTTCCTCTATAGCTTCCCAAACAAATGAGATTTTTTTTTTAGTGGAAATAATTACTTTCTTTTCAGGATAAAAGAAACTTGCTTACAGCATTAGAGGAGCAGAGTAGCATTGTAGTAGGTCAGAGTTCTGGTCTGGATATTGCTATTTCATGCAGCCTTGGAGCCTAGGGCAAGTTGCCTAACCTTTCCTGAACTTTCCTCACCCATGAAAGGAGGAACAGCTCTTCATGCTAACCTCCTAAAAAGCTGTGTGGAGAGCAAATGCAGCAGTGTACATAATGGTTCTTCGAAAATGCCAAGTAGACACATACCAGTATAAGGTGATAATGGTATTTTAAAAAAATCATCATTATTATTATTATTTTATTTTATTTTTTATTTTTTTTTAATTAAATCTTTATGGTTCAGATTATTACATTTGTTCCTCTTTTTTTTTCCCCCCATAACTCCCCTCCTCCCAGTTCCCGCCCCACCCTCCGCCCTCACTCCCCACCCACTGTCCTCATCCATAGGTGCACGATTTTTGTCCAGTCTCTTCCCACATCTCCCACACCCCTTTCCCCCCCAAGAATAGTCAGTCCATTCCCTTTCTATGTGCCTGATTCTATTATAATCAACAGTTCATTCTGTTCATCAGATTATTAATTCACTTGATTCTTAGATTCACTTGTTGATAGATGCATATTTGTTGTTCATAATGTGTATCTTTACCTTTTTCTTCCTCTTCCTCTTCTTAAAGGATACCTTTCAGCATTTCATATAATCCTGGTTTGGTGGTGATGAACTCCTTTAGCTTTTCCTTATCTGTGAAGCTCTTTATCTGACCTTCAATTCTGAATGATAGCTTTGCTGGATAAAGTAATCTTGGTTGTAGGTTCTTGCTATTCATCACTTTGAATATTTCTTGCCACTCCCTTCTGGCCTGCAAAGTTTCTGTTGAGAAATCAGCTGACAGTCGTATGGGTATTCCCTTGTAGGTAACTGAGTTTCTTTCTCTTGCTGTTTTTAAGATTCTCTCTTTATCTTTTGCTCTTGGCATTTTAATTATGATGTGTCTTGGTGTGGTCCTCTTTGGATTCCTTTTGTTTGGGGTTCTCCGCGCTTCTTGGACCTGTAAGTCCATTTCTTTCACCAGGTGGGGGAAGTTTTCTGTCATTATTTCTTCAAATAGGTTTTCAATATCTTGCTCTCTCTCATCTTCTGGCACCCCTATAATTCTGATGTTGGTACGCTTGAAGCTGTCCCAGAGGCTCCTTACACTATCCTCGCATTTTTGGATTCTTTTTTCATTTTGCTTTTCCGGTTGGATGTTTTTTGCTTCCTCGCATTTCAAATCATTGACTTGATTCTTGCGCTCCTCTGGTCTGCTGTCGGGCGTCTGTATAATATTCGTTATTTCAGTCCGTGTATGCTTAATTTCTCGTTGGTTCCCCAATATAAGATCGAGGGTCTTATTAGTTTTCGTGTAGATCTCATTAAGTTTATCGACAGCTTCTAAACAGTTCTTGAGAGACCTTAAAAGTGTGGTTCTGAACTCTATTTCTTCCATTGACAATTTTGTCCTGTTTCTTTGTCTCCGCATTTTGTTATGCTTCCTTGGTGTACCCCCTAGTGGTCTTTGTTCGAGGTCTTATAGTTAAATCTTGATTGTTGTAGCTAATTCCAGGGAGGGTTTGACCTCCAGGCCAAGTGGCTATGAGAATCAGCTGTGTCAGCAGTGAGAGAACTTCTGTCCTCTAGGGAGGTGCTAATCTAGCCTTTGCCTGAGGCTATCCGGCAAATGCCTCTGTGCAGGGCTTGGGCGGGGCGGGTCACACAGGATCAACAGGGTGGGCCGGAGAGAGCAGTTATGGCGGCTCTCAGTCCTGTCCCCAGGGGCTCTGCCTCTCTGAGTCCCAGCACCCGCTGCAAAGCTGGGAGAGAAAGCTGCACTCGCTCTGACCGAAGCCAGACAGTCCCGCTTCTCCCGTTTGAGTCTGGGTCCCTAAAGACTCGCCCGGATCTGGAGCTCAGAGTCTGCGACTCCCTCCCGATTGAAAACAACAACCGCGCCCTCCGCCGCCAGCCCGCTCCGCGCACTCCGCACCTCAGAATTTGACTTCAGCACCGCGCCTCCTCTGAGTGTCCGTGTGCGTTTCTCTTTCCTCCTAATTGTAGGACTTCCACTCAGCCAGCGTTCCTGTGGTTCTGGGTGATGTCCGTTCCGTGTTTTAGTTTCACTTTTGAAGTAGTTGTTCAAAGCAGCAAACTCCGGCGTTAACCTATGCCGCCATCTTGGTTCTCCGATCTCTGATTTCTTCTATTATTATTATTTTAGCCATAAATTTAAGTGGTAACAGTGTCACACAGTATGGATAGATTTCTCTTGTGTACAGTTGCAAAAAAATCTTAATATTGTTTCTATCCAAGCTCTTCAGCATGTAACCAGCTTTTCTAGTTAGGGTTGTGTAATTTAGCTCTGGTGACAGTGGGATGACTGAATGAGGTCAGTGCTAATTTAATGCTCTCAAATGTAAAGACTTACCTTAAATAAATCTGTTCTGATACTGTTTCACTGCACATTATTGGTCTCAATGCTTACCTGTGTGGTTGCACTTTGACCAATTTCCACTTGGGGGTGGTGTTTCATTGCACAATTGAACAATTTAAATATCGCATTTGCCAATTTGCTTTTGAACTTTCCCTTGCTTAGTTAAAAAGGCTCTTAAAAGACTGTTAGCTTCATGCCTTAAACTCTTGATATTTTTTGCTAGTTGTTTTCGGTCATTTGCATGGAAATGAACAGTTAATAGTAATTTAGTCTTGAATCTGACTACTGCTTTCTTTAAATCTCTTGAGGGATAATGTAAGCCTCTTTTTATTATTTTGTGTTCGTGGTTTTATTATTTTTTACATGCAGTAAGAATGGTAAGTCTATATTGTTAGAAAAAATATGTCCGAGTCCACATTTTGAAAAACATATTCCCTTTAAAAAAAAAGTTAATTAAACACACATTTATTTAGCTAATTTTAAGTGTGGATAGGCATTTGCTTTTTCGCTGTATTATCTTTACCACCCCACACCACTTGCCACTCTCATTCCAATCTACAAAAAGCAAACAAAACAAACCATTCTTCAGAAGAAAAAGTATTTTTTTTTCAGATGTGATAATCATCAACTAGTATTAAAATACTTTAAAATTTAGTATATGCCATCATGCCATATATTATTTAACCATTTGTACACCATAAGTGTCTATAGATGCAAGCGGTGAACTTTTTAAAATTAAATTCAAAATATCGTGGCAGTTAACTGGTTAATATTTTTTATTATATTCCTAAGAAATCTTACAGATCATTTTGCAATGCACATTAATTTTTTGTCCCAAGTATTTTTCTTAAATTCTGTTTGTTTTTTTTAATATTTGGCATTGATCTATGTATCTTTTCATTAGTTTTTGCATGTTATTTCATAAATTTTACCTTAAATTATTGTGTAAATTTACTTTATTTGGCCTTATTATTTAGTTATGTTGGCCTTTATTTACTTTATGCTAAAATTTATTGTGCATTATGGTATTCATAGATTATAAACGCTTTAAGATGTACCATTCTTATTCATCTTTTGTTCTTCTGTAGATTTCCTTGCAAATAGTAAATGCTCAATTAACACTTATATCTATGTAATTGGATGTAGGCAGATGTTATCTGGTAGTGTGGTCAGTTAAAGATATAAAGGCGGAGTCATAAATTAGTGACTAAACATGGTATAAATTAGTTCTGTATGTAATTTTGATTTTTTAAATAGTTTTATTTGCTTCATCATAGATTATGGCATAGTATAAATATATATGAAAACTTATTAAGTTGCTTCTCTAATAGTTTAATATCATGTTTGTTCTTTATCACCATTTCTGTAAACAAAGGCTTTCTTCACTTTGAGAAGATATTTCATAATGATTTTTAACCTTTCTTTTTAAACTATGGTAAGAACACTTGATATGAGGTCTATCCTCTTAACAAATTTTTAACTGTACATTAGTTCCCTTTTTTCATGGTTTTACTTCCCACAGTTTCAGTTACATGTTGTCAAACACCTTCCGAAACTATTAAATGGAAAATCCCAGAAATAAACAAATGCCATTGTGTGTTTAATCTAAAAGTGATCTTTAGTTTTTTCCTATTCTTTCTTTTTTGTTAAAAGTGGGTTAAATCATGTTCTTTTCTTTTTTAAAAAACAAAAGGATTATACAATTAAAATTTATGACAAACCTGTTTAAATATTTTTATTGCTTTTTCATGTCTGTATTTAAAAACAAAAAGAGAGGCATGTTTTGAATATACCTCATAGTGTGTTCAGTAAGATGGGGGTGAGATAGGATGTAATTGGGCAGATGACTAAAGAAATATAGTAATAATTTTATGTCAACTCAATACTTTGAAAGTCTAGAAATGATTGCATGTTTGTTTGTTTTTGCATTGCAGTGAATGATTTAGGAGGGGACTTCAAGGGAGTTGGTAAAGGCTCCTTAGCTGCCGATAAGGTTGTTGAAGAAATAAGAAGGAAAGGTGGAAAGGCAGTGGCCAACTATGGTATGGTATTTGAGAGAATTAGACTATTTTTAAATGTTTCCTACAGCTAATGCTATTGCACACATTGATAATCATTGAGCAAATATCTCTGCATTCCAGTGTAATTATGAAATTAGATTTTATCGAAGTCAGGCAAAGTTATTTGGCTACATATTTTTTATCATATGTGAGAATTTTTAACTCTTGATATAGATTATTTCATGTCTACCTTTTCTATTGCTTACTTAATTATTTATTAATGAACACATGATATAATCAATAAATTATTGTAGATGTGTATATAAATATGTTCTTGTTCTTAAAAGACCTGTTTTAGCTAAAAGGTTTTATGTATTTCTGTAGAATAACATTACATTTTTCTTTTGAAATTGTTTAAAAATTTAAAAAAAGTAATATCATGTAAGAAGTGAAATGCCCCCTTTCTGTACTCAACCTCTATATTCCATTATTTACAAGTAATCTTGCTATATGTAACTTCTTATCTTTATAAATACTTGTGTCAAAGTTAGGCATTAAAGTGAAGCCACAAGAAAAACAGCAAATACAACCTTTACATTTGATGTATTGAGTCTAATAGTATTTGTAAGGAACCTTCTTAAATAGATTTACTTTAAAAAGCTAGCACTTACTAATTTTTCTGCAAATTAAATTGTTTATATGGGCCAGGGATTAAATTAGATTACCAGTGACTTCATTTGGAAATTTTAGAGGAAAAGAAATAGGATATGATTTATTTTGAGAGTTTAAAGGAATAATGAAACAGACATTTTAGTATCTTCTTTCCACATTAAGGGTCTAGAAAACTGTCTTCACCTTTTTTTTTTTAATTTAAATTTTGGTGTTTTATAAACCTATTTTATAAAGATAAAAATTCCAGACCCTCCCCCACTCCCGCCCTAGTTTTGATATGCAATCTGTGTCAATCAGGATTCAGTCAGAAAAACCGAAGCCCCTCTAGGTTTTCCAGGTGTGAGGGTTTCAATACAGAGAATTAGAGGCTAACATAGCCAGTGGAAGGGTTGAGGAAGTGCATGTCAGGGAGACTGTCCATGACCATCTCAGCCTGCAGCAGGTAGTAGATGTGGTGTTGGTTTTACGTCTCCTCACGTGATTGCCTGCATCTGTAGGCTTCTACTTTTCCGTGCTTTAGATGACTATCTCTTTTTGACATAGCTAACTCAGGACTATATGTGACCTAAGAAAGGGACTGTGTTTCCTGGATCCTCCCCTGTGATTGCAGAAGATATAGAAAGAGGCAGTGGTGACAGTGAGTTGACAGCTGACCATTTGACACACAACTCTGAGGATATGAGCCCTTCCCCTCAGCTGATTAGCAGAAAACAATGAAACTACTATTTTTGCCAAGCTTTATTTCTTGTGTTTAGTATTAAAAAACAGGTTTATTTTCCACATGTAGTATATAGTGTTGAACATGCTTTTTCAATTTAAATGTGCACCTTCTTTTCTCCCTCCCTCTTTCTTTTCTCTCTCTAAAACAGTGGTTCTCAACCTTCTGGCCTTTTAAATACAGTTCCTCATGTTATGACTCAACCATAAAATTATTTTCGTTGCTACTTCATAACTGTAATTTTGCTACTGTTATGAATCATAATGTAAATATCTGATACGCAGGATGGTCTTAGGCGACCCCTGTGAAAGGGTCATTCGACCGCCAAAGGGGTCGCGACCCACAGGTTGAGAACCGCTGCTCTAAAATAAATAAAAAATTTTAAAAAAGAAGTTAGAAATCATTTTGAGAGATACTACTGAAGTTTTGTACTAATTTCCCTTTCCTCAGATTCAGTGGAAGCAGGAGAGAAGCTTGTGAAGACAGCACTGGATGCTTTTGGAAGAATAGGTGATGTTTCTTTGCTTTTATGGTACTAACAAGGCATGGGGTTTAGCAGTTTTATAGGTAAGGGCAGTCCTGATGCCTGACTGCATTTGAACAAGATAGTAGAGTTAGCTATCCCTTCCTGCCTCAAATCGTGGTGCTCTTTTCCTTACTAATAAATGTCGTTTGTGGCATTTGTTTTTTCCAGAATAGAGCACTTTCATTTGCATTAAAAACCTGTTGAGGCAGATATCCTTCCCTCTCAGCGATTTTCTTACTTGTGTCTGGGAACTTGTCTGCTGCCTGTTGGTCGGCAGAAGCTGCTTCCCATATTATGTTGACGTTTTTAAGCCAAACCTCTTTCTAAAATTACCAGGCCATCCTTTGCCATTAAATTCTTGAGCTTTAGGTCCGTTACCATCCATTTGCTTTAAGTTGTCATATAATGAGTTTGCTTTTTCTCAAGTCACATTAGTGTCTGTAGCCGTGCCTTTCTCACAGCAATCCTGCACTCCCATAAAAGCTGCATTTCAATACGAGATAAAAAGATATTCACGAAAAGCACAAAATTTTCATGACTGTGGGTGTAGCTGCAGTGATGGCTTCATGAATTTCTTTTTTTGTTTATAATGGTCTTTATGCTGGATTCATTTATCTGGCAATGCAGGCAGCCCCAGTTAGAGCTCTCAATCTATGGTACATGTTAAGTAATTCAACTTTTTAAAATTTAAGACAAGGAATACTTTTTTCAAACCCATTGGAGAAATGGACAGGTTGGGACTGCAACAAAGCTTCGTGTTTTTTAAAGCCTAGGCCAGTTATTGTATATGAGAGTATGCACTGCTACATCCAACAACTGAACAGACCATAACTTTTCAAAGTTTAAAAACAGATCCAGGGACAGAGAAGCATCGATCAGACTGTCCAACCCCAGAGGGAAGGTAGGGGAGGGTGGAGGTAACGGGGAAAGATCAACCAAAGGACTTATATGCATGCATATAACCCTAACTAATGGACACAGACAACAGGGGGGTGAGGGCATGAGTTGGGGAGGTCGGGGGTGGGGGGGTTATGGTCGGATCAGGACACATATGTAATACCTTAATCAATAAAGAAATTTAAAAAAAATAGAATAAGCTTCCCTGTAGAAGCAGCACTGTTGTGACATTTTAACTTTATTCCTCTCCTTCTTCCTCACCCTTTCCTTCAACTGAATCCACACCAACTTCCTCATAATTTCCCTCAAAGGCAGCCATGTCCTCATGGGCCTCAGAAAGCTCTCCTTCCTCCATGCCCTCACCCACACACGTACCAGTGAACAAAGGCACGCTTGGCATGCATCAGGTCAAGCTTGTCCAGGCCACCCAGGCCTCAGCAGTAGCTGTGGTATTGCTCAGCGTGAACACAGCTCGCTGTACATTGGCCAGGTTTCCACCTGATACCACAGTGGGAGGCTGGTAATTAATGCCAACTTTGAAGCCAGTGGGGCGCCAGTCCACACACTGGGTGATCAACTTCGCCTTGATGGTGGCAGTGGCAGCACTGACATCTCTGGGAACCATGTCAACTCTGTACAACAGGCAGCAAGCCATGTATTTATCGTGGTGAGAGTCACATTTCACCACCTGGTTGGCTGGCTCAAAGCACACATTGGTGATCTCTGTTACAGACGGCCGTTCTTGGTGGGCTTTCTCAGCAGAGATTTTGGGCATACGTGGCCAGAAGGAAGTGGATGCAGGGATAGTGCATTGGGTTGGTCTGGAGTTCTGCCAGATCAACATTCAGGGGTCCATCAAATCATTGGAGAGCATGCCTGACCGGCATGGCTCAGTGGTTGAGCATCCACCTATCAACCAGGAGGTCATGGTTCGATTCTCAGTCAGGGCACGTGCCTGGGTTGTGGATTTGATCCCCAGCAGGGGGATGTGTGTGCCGGAAGCAGCCAATCAATGATTCGCTCTCATCATTGATGTTTCTCTCTCTCTCACTTCCTCTCTGAAATCAATAAAAATATATATTTTAAAAAATCTGAGGGATTAGTGATGGAAGACACAATATGACCTATCACCCTATTCTGGTTAGTATAGGTTGGGTGCTCAATATCAAGTTTTCTACAAGAGATGTAGATGTTCTCATTGTCCACCATGAAGGCATAGAGTGCTCTAGGGTGGTGTGGGTGGTGAGGATGGAGGAGTAGGGCTAACTTCAGCTGTGGAAACCTGGGGGGCTGAGTAAATGGAGAACGCCCGCTTGTCACTTGGCATCTGGTCATGTTACAGTCCCAACCTGTTCTAGTAGAGCTACCAACAGGCATTGCCGATCTGGACACCAGCCGGGCCAATGTGGATGGAGATGCACTCACATGTGGTTGCTGCTTTGTGGACAGGAAGAGGAGAGGTTGTTGCTTTTTACAGCGAGTCTCTTAGGCAGTTAATGTGAGAGAACTGGCTCAACTTTTTCTTATAATGTCATGACTTTTCGCTGCTTCTTGGGAGCATTTTCAGCACCACTAGTGTGTGGCACTTCATATTGCACTAAAAAATGAAAACATTACTTTTTGCTGCTATACACAATTTGCTGAAGAGAGGGACTTCTAATGAGGAGCGATTAGCATCACATGGCATTTGTTTTTGGTAATCCTCTCCCGAGGATATTTTCTCATTGATTTTTAGAGAGTGGAAGGGGGGAGGGAGGCAGAGAGAGAGAGAAACATCGATGTGAGAGAGACACAACTATTGGTTGTCTTCCACACACACCCTGATCGGGGCCAGGGGAATCGAGCCTGCAACGAAAGTATGTGTCCTTGACAGGAATCAAACCCAGGACCCTTCAGTCTGCTGACTGATGTTCTACCCACTGAGCCAAACTGCATAAGGTTCACATGGCATTTTAATTGGATACTTGCAACACTTGATCTCATTGCAAGGTGGCTAGAATATTATCACAATAGTACAATATGTAATACAGTTAACTTTATGCATTTATTTAATTGTGCATCCTTACAATTGTTTACTTTTCTCTACTGTGAATGGTACCACTTATGATCTGTGTTTGCACATTTTTTATAAACTTTAACTTTTTGTAGTAGACTTGTATATATTTTATGATAATAAATGATAAAATAGACTACTGGTATCTACATATATTTTATGTATTCATGACATACATAATTTTTATTAAGATTTTAAAAAATTTTTCTAGAGTTTGTGGTATATCTGCAAGTTTTTCACATTGTTGCAAATCTCTAAAAATTTTTCTGATATATTTATGAAAATAAAAATACATATAAGTGGACCCATGCATTTCAAACCCCTGTTGTTCAATAGTCAACTGTATAATAAAAAATCTTCCTTTTTAAAGAAGCATTTCCAATATGTCATTTAGTCAACCGTTCTCTAGATAATCTTCCTGGTTTAGTTCTACACATCTATAGTAATAAAAGCGTAATATGCTAATTAGACCGGACAGCCGAATGACCTTCCAGATGTCCTTCCAGACGACCTTCCAGATGAAGCCGCGGCTGTGAGGGCTGAGTCCCTTGCACGAATTTTGTGCATCGGGCCTCTAAAATATATATATATATATATATATATATATATATATATATATATATATATGCCTTTCCGGTCGCTATGATCCTCATTGACCACCAGGAGGCAGATGCTCAATGCAGGAGCTGCACCCTGGTGGTCAGTGCACTCCCACAGCCAACCTCCCACGGCTGGCCAACCTCCCCTGTTTCCTTCCCATGGCCGGCCAGCCCCAATTGCCCCGATTGGGGGGGGGGGCGGTGGCCAACCTCCCTCAGCCCCTCCCCCTGGCCCGGCTAGCCAACCTCTGCGGCCCTCCCCCCTACCCCCCCATCCAGTTGGCCCAGCTGGCCCAGCCCCAATGGGCCCTGATTGCTGGCCAGGCCGAGGGCCTCTAATTTTTAATAAGTGGTTGATTATTGAATTCTAGAGAGAAACATTATTGCAAACTAGCCCAATATGTTTACAATCTGGAAAACATTTTTTTTGTAATTTGAATGTGTTCCTTTGTTTTTCCTGTCAAGCATATTTGTTTTTCTAGTCATGTTTGGTTGAGCTCCTAAGAGACATGTTCACATATAGTGACAGGAATCAAGACCACAAAGGTGGGAAGTCATAGGTGAAAATAGTTACATGATGGTGGTTCACCTTAAAATATATAATTTCTTTTCATAAGAGGAATACTAATACAATTATGTGTTAAGACATCAGTTTCTTTTTTTTTAAATTTTTTATTATTTAAAGTATTGGTTTTCTTCCTGGGCTTTTGATTTTTGAGTGGCAAGGAAAAACCCTTTTCAGCTTTTAACTTTCTGAGTGAATTTTGTGGTTAAATGAGGAATGGCTTGTGGTTACCCCTGAATCCTAAGAACCTAAGAGTTGTGCAATAGCTAATTATATAAATAAGATGATATAATTTCAGCAGAATGTAGAGGTGGAAAAATTTAGATATGTAAGTTTGAGAGCAAAGCCCTGATTCAGTGTGATACTGGCTGTGGTTTTGTGAATAGATTTTTTTTCTTTACATATAAAGTTTTGTTCTGATAGCACTCTTTACCAATTAATATGCTTGCTTATATATTTGTGACCTGGATCTTTTTATATTGCAGATGTTGTGGTTAACAATGCTGGGTGAGTATTTATTTTTTTCATTTTTAGTAATGTGCATACAAAGTTTTTTTATTTTTAACTGTATACTCCTTCCCCACACTAACCAATATAATATCAATTTTTTAGAATTCTGAGGGATCGTTCCTTTAGTAGAATAAGTGATGAAGACTGGGGTAAGTTGTTTTTAATATATGTCTCTGGAATACTAGTATACCTGTCCATTTAGCCTTTCAATATTTGATAAATTTCTACATTTAAGAAAAAACTTGCTTTTATCTACCTCTGCTAATGTAAGTAATGCATAAGCTTTATAACTGAAAATGATGAACACTTGGAAATAGCTGATTTTTTTAAACATTTGAGAAATCTTAAAAAATTTAAATCAGTTGTCAGAAGTTATTCAAAAGGATTTTGTGCCTGTTGATTTGTTTTTCCCTTGAGAGGTTGTCAGCATTTCCTAGCAGGATTAACTCTTTCGAACAGCTTGCATCATGCTTCTCTGGCTGTGTGATTCTTATTTCAAGAGCAAGAACAGGATATGGAAGGTAGCCCGGGGCACTAAAAATGATGGAAATCTTAGTAATGGGTGGGAAAATCTAGATGTAATTTTGAAGCTTCTAATAAGTAGGAAAATTTTCCATCAGGAAAGATTGAGTTTAGATAATGAACAAATCACAGTTAGGAAAAAAATGTTTTTTCTGTTCACTCTTCTTTGCCCTTGCTTTCATTGGCTATCAGAACTAAAACAAGCAATGGTGGCTGAGACAGTGACAGGCATGCTAACTGAGGTGAATTTTCTCTCATCATTTATAGTGTGTGCTCCTGAGGAATATGGCCACAAGTTCTGTTGGAAGAAGCAAAATATATCTTTGTGACTTAGAGTGAAGCAAAGAAGGGCTTTTAGGAATTGTAGGAATTGGAGTAAAAAAGAAGCTAAGATAAGATTTGTTGGCAAAGGGGGTCTATGTTGGCACTTTCTTTTCAGCTCTTGTTGGACTGGGATGTTTCCTCCTCTGGTTTCATCCTCAGCTCACCATCCTAACTACTACCTCCCTACCCCCTTTAAATTTCTTTTTTTCACTCTTACATTATTATTCTAACATATGCATGAAAACATTTGATGAGACCCCCAGATTGAAACAAAAATAAGTAAGAATGGTTAAAACTTAATAATTAAAATATCAAATTATATATAAATAAATTGAGTTAAAAATTAAATCTACAGGTTTTTGTCTATCTGAACCATTCCCCAGGTTGTCTATTCATTAGATTAGCATTCTTTCTCACTTTCTCCGCCCTCCCTCTTTTCTCTCATTTTCTACCCTCCAATCCCCCAATTCTCTCTAACTCATTTATAAACCCTGGGAAAAATAGGGATATATACTGAGCATTTTGTAAACATTTCTTGATGATGAACTGTGTGGTTTATGATTATGCTTTAACTAATGTTTGTGTTGAGTCCCAACTATATATGTAAAGTTAGTGATTTTTTATATAAAGTAGGCATAAATTAAAGATGGCATTGTACCATGCTTACCTGTCATGGGAAATACCATGATCACCAAGGTGTTTTTCCCAGGGGGAGCCTTATCCATTGCATTCTGCATATGCTGACCCCTGCGATTTCCCCAAATGTGGGAAATTTGACTGCATAATTTGTGGTAGTGGAGGACTGCGTTCTCGCTCACACGTATGAAAAAAAGATGTCATTGTATTTAGATATGTACAGGGTTTCAGTAATTTTATCATAAGTGATAGGCAAAACAGGTATGATTGGTTTTTCCTAACTGGAACAAAGGCAAAAATATTTACTCAGTTGATTTTGAATGCTAGGTTTAAAATGAGTTTATAAGTAAATCATTGCTTATGTTGACTCTGAGACGTCTATTGGAATTTTTGACAAAATATATACTAAAAATAATTTCTTGTTTTAGATTTAATCCATAAAGTTCATTTGCGGGGCTCATTCCAAGTGACCCGGGCAGCATGGGATCACATGAAGAAACAGAAATTTGGAAGGTAGAGTTGCATATGCTTTCCAGGGGGATTAGAAATGAGTGTGGGTTCTTGTGTAGAGGGAATGATAATTGCTTTGATATTGAGGAAAACATCATATATGTGTGGGCTTTTTAGGTGTAGTTTTGGCACATACCCTCTCATTAAATTGGTCATTTAGTTATAGATTAGCTGAGCTGGACAGCTTTATGTATTTTTTCACCTACTTTTCATTATTAATGATTTTTCTGCTGTGCTGATATTTTAGCCATGTAAACATTGAGGATATACCTGTACTTTATTCTCTAACCAAAATATCATTTTGTGTATCCAGTGACCAACTCGGGAGAAATGAGTGGCTGTTTCCTATTAGTTGGTACTTGTGAGACATGAGATAGTCTTTATAAACTGTTTAGGAACTCTACAACTCTCATAGTTGCATCTCTGTGAGTACTCAGAACGTGGTAGAGCTAGTAAATTTGTCAGATTGGGTGAGATGATGAGATGGCATTGTTTTAATATGAGGCATTTAATGTTATCCAGAAAGGGAGAGGGTCAAAGTGGTGAGTACTGAAGAATTAGAACTGCTTTATCTAATATTTCTTACTAAAATTTTAACATATGTATTGCCAGTTTATTTTATGTTTATAAATATTTATTGTTGTTTTCAATAGATAATGAATGAACATTCTTATAATTGAATTTATTTGGTTCTAAACAGGGATTCTTTTTAAAACAGTTAAATCTTATAGTTGAAGTTTGAGAGATTACTTTTATTATTATTATCATTATCATTTATTTTTAATTTTATTTATTGATTTTAGAGAGTGAAAGGGAAGGAAGGAGAGAGAGAAATAGAGAGAGAGAGGGGGGGGGGGGGGAGAGACATTGTTTTGCTGTTTGACTTATTTATGCATTCATTGGTTGTTTCTTATATGTGCCCTGACTGGGGCAACCTTAGCATATTAGGATGGTGCTCTAACCAACTCAGCTACCTGTCCAGGGCCGAGATTAATTTTATTATTAATATTGTTTTAGGTATATGAATCATGATTATAAGAATCTAATGGCAATATACAGAGTTGTTTTTGACAGGTGTAATAGTACTGAAAAGAACAAAAGACATACAGTTGTAGCATTATAAAATCATAGCAAAGATGATATTGGGGGATTGATTTTCCTTTTAGGATAATTATGACTTCATCGGCTTCAGGAATATATGGCAACTTTGGCCAGGCAAATTATAGTGCTGCAAAGCTGGGTCTTCTGGGCCTTGCAAATACTCTTGCAATTGAAGGCCAGAAAAACAACATTCATTGTAATACTATTGCCCCTACTGCTGGATCACGGATGACCAAGACTGTCTTGCCTGAAGGTAAGTAGCTTAGATTTTTCAGTGCTGTTACCCACAAATCTGTGTGAGGTGAGCTTTGCAAAAGTATTTAATTTTCTGAATAGTTAAAAAATTATTTTCCTACAGTTTAAAATAGCATTATGTATAATGTGCGTTCATTACAAAAATTTTAGAAAAGCACAAGAGAAGGATTAAAAAATGAGCCATAATTCTACCACACTGAGATACACTTTCATTCTTTTTCTCTGTGTAGGTATATACAGTATACATAAATATATTTTTTATAGAATGTGGTAATAGCATTCTTACTGTTTTATAATAATAATTTTAAAAAATAATTAATAGACTATTGAACTATTGGTTGTTTAGTAGCATGTTGTTTAGTCTCCATGTGTTTGTATTTTTTCTAGATTTTTCTTGTAATTGATTTCTAGTTCCATGCTGTTGTCAGAAAAGGCACTTGATATGATTTCAGTATTCTTTAATTTATTAAGACTTGTTTTGTGGCCAAATGTGACATATCCTGGACAATGTTCCATTTGTATTTGAAAAGACTGTATTCTGCAGTATTGGGATGAAAGGTTCTGTAATATCTATTAAGGCCATCTGATATAATATGTCATTTAAGGAAAGTGCTTCCTTATTGGTTCAGTGGTGATGAACTTCTTTAGTTTTAGCTTCTCTGGGAAACACTCCTCCAATTCTGATTGATAACCTTGCCCCACAACATATTCTGGGATGTAAGTTTTTCCTTGTCATCATTTTAAATATCCCTTCTGGCCTATAAAGTTTCTACTGAAAAATCAGTTGATAGTCTTATGGGGTTTCCTTTGAATGTGACAAGTCAGTTTTCTCTTGCTACCTCTAAAATTCTCTCTCTGTCTTTTAACTTTTACCATCTTTATTATAAACTAGAGGCCCGTTAAACGAAGATTCACACAATAGGCCTTCCTTCCCCTAGCTGCCGGCACTGGTTTTCCTCAGCCACCCAGGACCCAGGCCTTTGGTCCAGCCACAGCAGAGAAGCCAAGCCTCAAGGTTAGGCTTCTCCTCTCCGGCCACAGTGAAGCTTGGCTTCTCCCCTCTGGCCACAGTGAGGCTTGGCTTCTCTGCTGCGACTGCGGCAGAGAAGCCAAGCCTCTTCAATCTTCAGTCTTAGCTCTGTGCCTGCATATGCAAATTAACCCGCCATCTTTGTTGGGTTAATTTGCATACTCGTCCTGATTGGCTGGTGGGCATAGCAGAGTGACAACCAATTTAAATATTTCTCTATTATTAGTGTAGACTAGAGGCCCAGTGCACAAAAATTTGTGCACTCGGGGGGGAGGGGAGTCCCTCAGCCCGGCCTGTGCCCTCTCGCAGTCTGGGACCCCTCGGGAGATAATGACCTGCTGGCTTAGGCCTGCTCCCGGGTGGCAGAGGGCAGGCCCAATCCCTAGGTGCAGCCCCTGGTCGGGCTCAGAGCAGGGCTGATTGGGGAATTGGGGCGCCGCCCCCTGTCATGCACAGAGCAGGGCGATCAGGAGGTTGTGATGCCACCCTCAGTCACGCTCAGGGTAGGGCCGATTGGGGGTTGGGGCACCGCCCCCTATCACACTCAAGGCAGGGTCGATGGGGAGGTTGCGGCACCACCCCCTGTCATGCACAGAGCAGGGCAGATCAGGAGGTTGCGATGCCACCCTCAGTCACGCTCAGGGTAGGGCCGATTGGGGGGTTGGGGCACCGGCCCCTGTCACACTCAGGGCAGGGTCGATGGGGAGGTTGTGGCACCACCCCCTGTCATGCACAGAGCAGGGCCAATCAGGGTTTGGGGCACTGCCCCCTGTCACGCACAGAGCAGGGCCCATCAGGGGGTTGGGGCGCCACCCTCTATCACCCACAGAGCAGGGCCGATCAGGGGGTTGGGGCGCCGCCACTCTCACACTCAGGGCAGGGCCGATCGGGAGGTTATGGCTCTACCCCGTCACACACAGAGCAGGGCCCGTGGGGGTGGGGGGGCTTGGTGTGCCGCACCCTGTCACACACAGAGCAGGGCTGATCAGGGGGTTGGGGCTCCGCACCCTGTCACACACAGAGCCGCAGGGCGATCAGGGGGTTGGGGAGCTCCCCCCTATCAGGCAAAGAGCAGGGCTGATCAGGGGGTTGGGGCGCCTTCCCCTGTCATGAACAGGGCAGGATGGATAGGGAGGTTGTGGCCCCGCCCCCTGTCACACACAGAGCCGCAGGGCGATCAGGGGGTTTGGGCGCTGCCCCCTGTCACGATGATCCCTGCGCCGGGAGGCCTCGTGGCTTCGCTGATCCCGGTGCTGGGAGGCATATTACCCTTTCACTATATAGGGTAGAGGCCTGGTGCATGGGTGTGTGCTGGCTGGTTTGCCCTGAAGGGTGTCCTGGATTAGGGTGGGGGTCCCCACTGGGGTGCCTGGCCAGCTTGGGTGAGGGAATGATGGCTGTTTTCAGGCTGGGGGTGACTGAAGCTCCCAACTGCTCCTTTTTTTATCCTGGGCCAGCTTTAGCTTCGAGGCTTGGCTCCAGCTCTTAGGCCTCCGCTGCTGAAAGTAGGTTTCTGGCCTTTGCTTACAATGTTGCGATCCTGCTGGCTGAAGCCCGGTGGACTAAAGCAGGTTTCTGGGGTTTTGTTTAGCTTCTATATTTGTTACATAGTTGCTTAGAGTTGCAGCTCAGAGGCCTGCAGTGGCAGGCAGGGAACGTTGGAGTCCTCTGTCACTGAAGCAAGCAAGCCTCATGTTAGTTTCAAGCTGCCTGGCTGCTGGCCGCCATCTTGGCTGGCAGTTAATTTGCATATTGCCCTGATTAGCCAATGGGAAGGGTAGCGGTCGTACGCCAATTACCATGTTTCTCTTTTATTAGATAGGATGTCTTGGAATAGATTTCTTTAGGTTCATGTTGTTTAGGACTCACTGAACCCAGATGTCTGTTTTCTTCTCCAGATTTGGGAAGTTTTCAACGACTATTTCTTCAAATGAGTTTTCTACCCCTTTCTTTCTCTTGCCCACTTCTGGGATCCCTATAATGTGAGTGTTAGCATGCTTGATGTTGTTCTAGAGGTCCCTTAAACTATCTTTATTATTATTTTTTCTTTTTGATGCTCTGATGGAATGATTTCCACTATTATGTCTTTCAGATTGCTGATCTGTTCTTCCATACCAACCACTCTGTTGTTAATTCCCTCTAGTTTACTTTTTATTTCAGTTACGTTCTTCTGCTCTGATTGCTTTTTTCTTGTGTGTGTGTTTTTTTTCCTTTGTTGAAGTTCTCCCTATGTTCTTTCATTCTTCTCCTGAGTTCAGTGAGTATCTTTATGACTATTACTTTGAACTTTTTATCAGGTAAATTACTTATGTTTGTTTAATTAGTGTTTCTGTTTTATTTTGTTCTTTTGGCTTGGAATGTATTTCTATATCTCCCCATTTTGTTTGACTTTCTGTATTTGTTTCTATGAATTAGGCAACACAGCCACTTCTTCCAGTCTTGAAGGAGCAGCCTTGCATAGGAGCGTATTGATTGTGTGTGCCAGGTGGTTTTGGCAGGCTGGCTAGAACTGGAACAGGCGTAGTTCTGAGGTATCCCAGGGCACGCTCTGTCAAGGTCATTTTGGTGGAATGACTGGAGCTGGAGCAGGTGTGGGTTGGAGTGTCCTGGGGCACTGCCATGCTGGGGCTGCCTTGGTGGGATGGCTGGAGCTACAGTGGGTGTGGGCCTGGAGGTCCTGGGGGACACTGTGTTTTGGTTGTCTTGGCAGAATGGCTGGAGCTAGGGTATGTACTGCTGGTGCTGCCTTGGTGGGACAGCTAGATATGGAGGAGGCATGGGCTGGGGATGACATAGGGTATGACTCACCAGTTCTACCCTGGCAGGGCAGTTGGATTGCATGCAGGTTTGGGGGTCCCAGGACACTCTTTACTGGAGCCACCTTTGGGGAATGGTTGGTGCTGGCGTGAGCCAGGGACTCAGGGACATGGAATGGCCATGGCAGGCCAGCTAGAGTGCCTGCACTGTGCTCTCACCCCTGCTATTAAGGTGGAGGGGGTAACATAAAAATGATGCTCTTTGCTACCTCTGATCCTGGAGAGAGTTCCTGCAGTTCTCCACCCGTGTGGCAGGCACACTAGGGTTTGTAAATGGATTTCCTCACATATAGTCTAGGTGCCCTTTAGACTGCTGTTTTCTCGCTGTGCCCCAGGGCAGGTGGTCTGCATGCGGGCCGCTCAGTGATATTCATACTGCAGGCAACTGTGTTGGGGATGGGTCCCCTTATTACCATGTCTCTGTATCGCCTACCCTTCTCTGTCTGGTCCCTATGCCATTTGTTGTGTAGAAGCTGTTCAGTCAGCCCCAAGTGTCTCTTCAGGAGAAATTTCCCTGTATGTAGGGTATATTTTGTGTGTTAGTGGGAGGAAGTGAGTTAAAGATCTTTCTATGTCATTATCTTGCAACCCTATTTTGTTTTTTATTACCTTTTTTAATAGCTTAGAAAAAGCTGAAAATTAATTTTGCACAGATATTTCTTCTCTCCCTCTGAAATATCCACTTACAGGCTATTATAAGAATTATTTGTTAAAAAACCAGATGTTATAAGTAATGTGTGCAGACATTTGCAGTTTCTTTTTTCTATTTGAAATATATTTGATAAATGGAAAGAAATGTATGTAACTTACATGTTTCTTACATGAAATAAAACATAATCCTAGAACAGTGATGGCGAACCTATGACACGTGTGTCAGAGGTGACACGCGAACTCATTTTTTGGTTGATTTTTCTTTGTTAAATGGCATTTAAATATATAAAATAAATATCAAAAATATAAATCTTTGTTTTCCTATGGTTGCAAATATCAAAAAATTTCTATGTGACACGGCACCAGAGTTAAGTTAGGGTTTTTCAAAATGCTGACACGCCGAGCTCAAAAGGTTCGCCAGCACTGTCCTAGAATGAATAGCCATGAACTAACTTCCCAAGTTATATTAGTTATTTACTATTCTGTGATAAATTATTCTAACATTTAGTGGACTAAAACAATAAACATTTATTATCTCACACAGTTTCTGGGATCAGGAGTTTTCAGTGGCTTAGCTAGGAAGTTTTGGGGTTTAATGAAGATGTTTTCTGTAATGATATTTAATGAAGATATTTTCTGGGACTCTGGTCCTTTGAAATCTTGTCTGGGTCAGAGCATCCACGTCCAAGCTCAGACATGCACATGACAGCAGGAGGCCTCAGTTTCTCATAATGTGGTTTTCTCCATAGGACTACTCTTGGTAGGGCAGCTGACGTCCCCCAGAGCTAATAATTTGAAAAAGAGAAACAGCCATCAGACAGAAGTTGCAGTATCTTTTAATTTCAGAAGTGTCCTATTCTAGTGGTCACAGAGAGCAATCCTGGTACATTGTCGGAAGGGACTACAAAAAGGGGTGAATAAGAGGAGATGGGGAATCAGTGGGACCATTTTGAAGACTAGCTGTCATGCAACCTCTAAATCGGGGCATTACCAGTAACTTAAATCTATGTTTGTTATTCTTTCATCCCAACCCTCTTGCTTCCCCAAGATGTAATAACTTAAAGAAAATGATTGGTTTTCATTTCTGTACCATTTTTCTTTAAAAAATACTAAACCATTTAAATATTAATTAAATTTAAAAAATAATAAATACATGGCTAAAAACTATTTGGTTTGCTTGTTTTGATATTCATAAAATTGTAATATACTGTATTTTTGGGGGGGATTGCACAATGTTATATTTCTAACATTATATTATTTATAGCTGTAGTTCACTCATTTATATAAAGTTCTGTAATAGTCCATTATGTGAATTTATCTAATTCTTATTAGTGGACATCTGGGTTTGTTTCCAGTTTCCATTCTTGTTCATGTGTCCAGAGTCACACAGCAAGGATATTTCTAGGTTGTGTACTTAGAAGTAAAATGGCTGAGTTATGGAATATACTAATGTTAAACTTCACATAATGCTAAATAATTTTCAAATGGGTTAAGCCAATATAACATTCATCAGAGGTTACAGAGTTCTCACTGACCTATGGTTGGATTGGGGTTTTCCAGGATCACCCCAGGCTCCATAATTCTCTAGAAGAATTCACAGAACTCAGCAAAGCTGTTATGCTCATGGTTGTGGTTTTTTTATAGTGAAATATACAAGTTAAAATCAGCTAGGGGGAAAGGCATACAGAGTGAAATTCATGAGAAACCAGGATGGATGCTGTAAAATGTTGCCAGCCAGGGAAGCCCTCCTGAGCCTTGGTGTCCAGGCTTTTTATTGGAAGTCAGTCATGTAAGCAAGCAGCTCCTGTGTGATTTAACTCAGCCACTCAGACTCCATCCCCTCAGAGCAAAAAGACTTCTCCGTAGGTCACATCCTTAGCATAAACCATCTGATCAAACTGGTTCAGCATGGCCCAGGGACTCACTCCTACTAGGCCGCGTATCCAGAGGCTCAGAGCTCACCCCTCAGGAGCTGGCCAAGCTCCAGTCCCGAAGACAGACCTTTCTTAGATTGTGCAAAGTTTAAGCAACCCTGGCCTTCTGAGTTAACCCTTCCCTATGCCTGGTCCTTCCCCAAAACTTGGCATTGTTTGTATGTGTCAATCTAGTTAGTATAAAATTGTATCTCTTTGTGATATTCTCAGGAATTTCACTTACCTCCTTCATCCTGTTTTTTGTTCATAAAATAGGGCTTAATAAGATGCTAACTAACGTTGGAGTTTGGAATGTATTTTGAGTACTGGAAAGCAAGAATATTTACTTAAATTATTAGTGACAATATGTGAAATAAAATGCAAGTCGGAAGTATTCTTCTTATACGACATGCTCTTTTCTCTCTCTTTTTTTTTTATCACCTAAGATAATAGATGGTGAGTTGGATTTCACTAATGTGTTAATTGTTGCATTCAATACTATAAAGTTAGTCAACGCAAACATCTGTATAGGTTAAGAATTTGTTTTGTCATGTCATTTAAGAAGTTGGATTCTCCCTTTGGTTTTCTCCTCATGCTTATAACAGAGTGGAGACAGTGTACCATTGGATTTTTTGCATACTTGAGAACTTTTAGAGGCTATGAAATGAAAAGTTTTTGGAGCACTCTTTAATTTATAGAGAGTGTAAATGTCATCTTTGTTACTTTAGCATATTAATATAAAATTATATTTCATAATTTCACAATTAAAATGTGCAATTATTTTATTCTTTAAAGATTATAAAGTATATTAGCAAATTGTATCTCATTTGAGCCTTGGAACAACTTGATAGAATAGGCAGGGAAAGCATACCATCTTACTGAGAAGACATGTCCAGGGGAGTTCAGTGATGTGTTCACAGTCCTGCATTGCCTGCTTGGCAGGGCTAGCAGTAAAATCCAGGTCTTCATACTCCTTGTGTGGTACCTTTCTGCTTGGTTACGTTGCTCACAGAAAGGATGCAATGGGAAAATATTTCTTACACTTTGTTACTGATCAGTAATGGTTGCAAGGTTCATTTCACACCATCATCTTATGCAGTTTCAAGGTTCATTTCACATCATTATCTTACACGGTTGCAAGGTTCATCTCACATCATTATCCCACTAACATTGCAATTTTCAAGGCTGTGTTTTTGTTTTGTGTGTGTGTGTGTGTGTGTGTGTGTGTGTGTGTGTGTGTGTTTAGTTTTCTAGCTTCTGGTTAACGGCTGGGAGGGTGAAATAGTTTTGGGAACGAACGGTAGCTAAGTTCCTATGTCATACATAGCTCTGCTCACCAGGGTTTGCCTAGGCAGCTGTAACTGACTTCTCCTGAATAGTATGTTACCCATCTTGGAAAAGGTATGTCTGATGTATTTAATATTCGAACTTGAGAGAACTTTAGGAATATCTCTTTTGGGATGGAAAAAGTTCTTTGAAAAGCCTTGAGTGTTAGTCTAATTTTGTACATATAAATTTGTTCTTGTTATTTGAAATGTCTCTGAATTGCCTATCATTTTATAAGTAAGAAATTTTCAGAAAGTAACATGATTGCTTAAGTGTATACATATTCTTGTTTATAAACTTGTTTGGGGGGGTATTTATTTCAGATATTCTGGAAGCACTGAAGCCAGATTACGTGGCACCCCTGGTCCTTTGGCTGTGCCATGAGAGTTGTGAGGAAAACGGTGGCTTGTTTGAGGTATTCTGTACCTTCCTGCTTTCTTTCAAAGCAATATTGTGTAATTAGATATGAAAATGATTTAAAAATTAGTATTTTCCAATTGCTCACATTTTTAAAACAGCATCATTTGATTTTTAAAAATCTTATGGTTATATTATAATTAAGGAATGTTTTGAGAAAGTAACTGCAACTTCATAAATTCTCTTTTAACTTTCTTCTTCATTTCTGATATTCTTACCAAATGAAAATGTGGCTGGTTTGGGTGTATAATCAAATATAGAAAGTCTCATTGGGTTTGAGAAGCTCAGTGGTAAAGTGGAAGGATGAGCTTAGGGCTTAGAGTCAGCCAGGTCAGATTTTTAGTTCTTACTGGTATTCTGGCAGTTGTTGGCTTGCTGGAATTTTGTACAAATTAACCTCCCTGAACTTTAGTTTTTTTTTTTTTTGTGGCAAACAGAAATCATACTTTTAAACTCTTAGTATAGAACCTAGTACATAGTACCTAGCAGTCACCCCTCAATTTAAATATATCAGTATAGCAGGAATTTAGTCTGGGTGTGATAGATCAGTAAACACAGCTTATTATTTATCTTAACTTTAAAAATAAACTCTTCCCTTTTTCCTTGTTGCAAAGCTTTAAATGTTTATTGTAGAATTAAAAAAACCAAAAAACCTCATATAATTACATCATCCATTGAGACCCATAGTCAAAGTCCATTTAGATCTCTTTATCCCACTTTATGCATTTTTTTCTCATTTGAGTTTGATCTCTTTTTACCTTTCTAGCATGAACTGTTAATATGTTTTATGACTCCCCTCCTCTAGTAATAATGAACCTGTTGTATGAGGAATAGAATGATATCCAAAAATATTTCTTAGTAGTAAAATAACCTGACTCAGTTTGAAGTGAATAGTATTTTAGCCTGATTCATTTGAACAAAAAGTTGATAAGTAAATAAAAAACAGTCTATCTATGTTTAAGTGGAGATATGTGCCTCTGTTTCTTAATCACAATCATTGGGTGTGTATTGTGGACAATTAGAGTGGGAAAGAACTTTACTACACTAAATTTACAGAGGAAGAAAATTTAATAATATCAAGCTCAAAATTTTACCTGCCTGGTTTTTTTTTGTTGTTGTTGCTGTTTGTGTGTGTGTGTGTGTCTCTGTGTGTTTAATCTTATTAGGGAATTAAAAAAAATCTTTTTACCTTTTACAATTATTTAATTTCTGGGAACAAAAATAATATGTGCTTTTTGTAGACAACTTCAAATATACAGGAAAATATTTAGAAGAAAAAAATCACCCACATTACTACTATTTAGAGATAATTACTATTAATATTCTTATGTATTCTCTTCCAGCCTTTTATTAGATGTGCATTTTACACTAGTAGTCGTTTTTAGATATGCATTTTACACACAATAAACATACACAGGATCCTGGGTAGATGAAATTCTGTGTGTTGTTTTCTTTTATGATATTGTGCACATTTTTGTGAGGAACATTTGGTATGTATGATTGATAAAATAAAATAAGGTATGTGTGTGTGATATCCTGACTTAAGCCTTGAAAGTAAAGTCCTAATAGATAACTGGGACGGCAGATACAGTTCCTTTGGCTCAGTTGAAGCTGTTGTTTCTAGCACCTGAGAGGAGCTTGTAGTTTGTTGCTTCACTCCCCAAATATGATAAAAAAATGTATCTCTTTTGACTGTTGTCAAAACCACTGCTGATTTATCTACTTTGACAGCATCAGGACTGATGGGTCTGTTATAAAAAGTGTGGGCCTGTTAATATAAAGGCAAAGGGTGATTAAAAAATCAGACTTTTGAAAAAGATGGAAAAAAAAGTCATACCTTTAAGCCTATAGCCTCTAAGATGTGTACTGTCCACTAGTAAGTTTTCTTCTTTCCATACATGTGTGGAATTCTGGTGATGAATTCTGGCACACTGAGTGATATTTGAAGACACGGCAAACAGGTTTTCTTTACCTACAACATTTTCTTCTGATAATATCTTTGAATGTTCTCTAGAAAAAAATTTATCTTCTGTGTGGCAGTTAATATATTTGGTCATTTGCTTTACCTTTACATAAAGATGTTTTATTAAAATGACTACACTTAGTTCGTTAACTCAGATCCTGGTTTTATTTTTCTTTGCTTTTAATATTTTTATCCACTAGGTTTTTCTAGAGGGACATGTATTTCAAGTCTGTGATGTGTTAGGCAATTTTATAATTTATATTTTTTAACCTTCATAATTACCTCACGAAGAGTGTATTATTATCCTTGTTTTACCTAAGTGGAAACTTGGCTTTAGGAAAGTCAAATAATTTGACCAGGGTTACATAACTAGTCAGTAAGAAGAACTGGTCTTAAACCTTGGTTTATGACATCAGAGTCTTTTTTTCTACTACATGATTTCTACTACATTGTGCTGCTTTATATTTCTACTGTGATAACATGAACAGTACAGTCACGAGGGCCAGTGGATATTTGTATTGTTTTTATCCTTTGTCATCTAGTATTCTAATATTCTTAGTAAGATAGTTGCTTGTTTTTTACATTTTAAAAATTTTATTAGTGATTTCACATTAGATGGTATAACTTTTTTTCCTCTTCTTGGTAGGTTGGAGCAGGATGGATTGGAAAATGTAAGTCTCTTTTGCTATACATTATTTCCATATCTTTAAACCTGCATATCTAATTAGAGCTGGATAAAGATCTTGTCAAATGCCTAACCATTGAATCTAGTGCACACATACTCAATCTCAAACATTGTTATACCACCAGGTATTCTAAAACCTGGAAGTTGTCCTGCATACTTGTAGCATTTTCAAGAATCTGTTTTATTTTCTTTCTGTTGGCAGTCCTTATTAAGGATTTGCCTCTTCTTATCCAGAACTGACTCTTCCTTCAGACAGCATAGTCTCTATATTGACGTCCTCCCACATCTCTGGCATGCCATGTGCTTGTTCTCACTGTTTCAGCAGGAGAGTGGGACGGAGGGGGAGCTGGGTTTTAAAAGATGGGAAGAGCCACAGCAGGCAAGTTCTCCAGTTCTCTCATTTAATTCTTTTTTCCTTAGAGCATGAGACATCAAGAGGCATAGAGTCACATGGACAATTTTGTGGGACAGAAATTACAACTGATCTGTGGAAATTATTTCCCTTCAGCCCACTAGTAAATTCATTTAGCTTCAAGCCTCTCTTACCCCAGCCCTTAAACCTTGTGAGCTCCAGATTGGATAATTGCTTTTCTAAGGCAGTTTTTAAAAATTGTAAAAATTCCTGTATCCCAATTTGTGTTTGCAGTTGGCTAGTGGTATAAAAATTAATTGAATTATTTAAAAGGTTACCATTACTGGAGAGCATTGTAGATTATCAATATTATCATCTCTTCTCTCCAGTTATTAAAGTAAATTATATTACTCAATTAAGTGTCTTATGACATAAATTTTAAAAAGGAAGATCCATTCTTACAATAAAAGCTATATCTGGGACTTTATTAATAGGAAAGCTCTAGAAGCAGTCATTTCTGTCATTCCCCAAGATAGCTCTTCAGTTTAATAATCATCTGAATCTGACCATTATATTTAAATAAGTTACTAGTGGTTATTTATTCCTGTCTTTTGAAAAGAAAACAATGTTAATTCTCATGGAACTTATGCAGTAGTAATGATTTTTGTGAATCTGTGAGTGCTAGTTGACTTCCTGTGGAAAAGGAGGAAGAACAAAGGAAAAGGGAAAATTATTTTGATATAGTATTTGGCTGTCTGAACTTTTTGATCTGTTATCACTACTAGTCCTCGGTTTACTATCCAACGAAGCTCTGTTCTGTTATCTTGAAGAATATTTCCTGAATGATCTGTGGTCATGAAGTGAGTTTTTTTTGCATGATAGTATGTATATAGCTCTTTCTGATTCAGCATTTTATTCTGCTTTTAATAGTGTTTGGTATAGTAAGAGGAAAGGTTTTTCCCTTCAGTTTCAAATATTTTCTTAAAAAATTGACATTATCTTAATGGATTTGTTATTTCAGAAATATCAACTTTAAGGCATGTAGGAAAACTCTTTAGAAGTGGAATCTTTTTTCTGAATTTCCTTTTTCTTAAAGTTAAAAAAAATTCAAGGGACTCTTATGACTTTTACTTTACTTAAACTATGTGTTCAGTATCTTATTTTTGTTTCTATAACCAGTGCGCTGGGAGCGGAGCCTTGGGGCAATTGTAAGACAGAGGAATCAGCCAATGACTCCTGAGGCAGTGAAGGCTAACTGGAGAAAGATCTGTGACTTTGAAAATGCCAGCAAGCCTCAGAAAATTGAAGGTAAAGAGTCCCACTCAGTCCAGTCCTGGCTGGGGAACCAGAGACAATTTATTCTTTTTATGGAATTTCTTTGTATTTTAAATGTGATGACTTAGACACAGAAATCATCCAGAGTACATTTTTTACTCTAATATGTATTAGAACTCTTCAAATTTAAGATATGTATGTCACTCCCACTGTTAGTTTTTCAGGTTTTTTATAGTCTTTTTTTTTTTTTTTTTTTTTTGGTGTGTGAGGTAAGTTATTCATTTGTGCTTAATGCATCTACTTCTCCTCTGGTGGTTCGTTTCAAAGTCTTCCATTATCTAACCATTTGCTTCTTACCTGACCTGATTTTTCGTTATTTCTCAAAAGGTTTATTTAAGCCCATTTTATTTAGGGTTAGCTCTGTTCTGTTTGGTGCAAAGATTTGCTGTTCTAGCACTTTGTCTTTGCCACTGTTTCTCTGTCTTTCTAAAATGCCTCTTCTTCCTTTTATTAGGACTTCTTTAGAAAAGCTAAAGGCCTATATGTTCAACAAAACCTCTCCAGATATTCTGGGCTACACTGATCTCTCTTGTAGCTTAACTGTTACAACTAGAGCATCTACTAGAGCATTACTACTTCTCACTGCTCTTGTTTCATAATTAGTGTGGTTTCTTAGTTGCGTAGTAAGTGCCTTTAAAGGCAGAGACTATATCTTGTATGTACTTCTTTAGTAGTTGGTGTTAGCATAGCACAGAACTCATAGAAAGGGTTTAGTAATGCTTTGTTACCTTGAATTATTGAATCATCTATGATATGCCACAGAAGTAGATAACCAATAAAAGTCACATTATTTTTTCTGCTATAACTCACATGTGCATATCTATACTAATAAAAGGGTAATATGCTAAGTAGACTGGACATCTTCCAGACATCTTCCGGACATCCATCCAGATAAAGCCACGGTGGCAGGGGCTGAGGCAGAGGTGGTTAGGGGCGATCAGGCCAGCAGGGGAGAGCAGTTAGGGGGTGATCAGGCTAGCAGGGGGGAGCAGTTAGGGAGCGATCAGGCCGACATGGGGGAGCAGTTAGGGGGCAATCAGGTTGGCAGGAAGAGGCAATTAGGGGCGATCAGGCTGGCAGGGGAGCAGTTAGGGCAGTGGTCGGCAAACTGCGGCTTGCGAGCCACATGCAGCTCTTTAGCCCCTTGAGTGTGGCTCTTCCACAAAATACCGGCTTCTGCGCATGGGCCATGAAGTTTCAATCGCACTGTATGTGTGCGCGCCTGCACGTGGTATTTTGTGGAAGAGCCACACTCAAGGGGCCAAAGAGCCACATGTGGCTCACGAGCCACAGTTTGACGACCACAGAGTTAGGGGCATCAGGCCAACAGGCAGAGGTGGTTAGGGGCGACCAGGCAGGCAGGCAGGTGAGTGGTTAGGAGCCAGCAGTCCCAGATTGTGAGAGGGATGTCCCGATTGGAGAGGGTGCAGGCCGGGTTGAGGAACCTCCCCCACCTGTGCACGAATTTTGTGCGCCCGGCCTCTAGTAGTATATAAAATTTAAAGGACTATTTTGGGAAAGATCATGAATTAGGGTTATTTCACAGAGAACTCTTTTTTCCCTCTTAGTAATTATATATTTAATGTTTGATAGAATAATATATCAGAAAAATGACTATTCTATTTTTTTCCCCTTAATAATGCTTGGCTGCCTGCTGGCAAATACACTGAAATTTTATTGTGCTTTTCCTCTATCAGATGATAACATAATTGTTATGTCATTAATGGTAGCATTTTCTATATTCTGTATTTTGATATTTGAGATAAATTTAGTCTATCAATAGCAGTTGCCTATCAATGTAAATGGATGAAAGGAAAAAGGAAGAAGTATATTAAAAACTTTCCTCTGATGTCAAAGTTCCACTTTATTGACTTGAAAGTATTGGACTAATATAAAGAAAAAGCTAACTAAATGAATTATGTTATTATAAACTAGAGGCCTGCCTTCATTCTGTGCCGCCCCCTGGTGGTCAGCACACGTCATAGTAAGCAATCGGACTCCCTGTCTCCCGGTTGAACTCCTGGGGGACACTTTGCATATTAGCCTTTTATAAATATATAGATAGATTGCAAGCTATGTTTTGTATTTGAAGTACAGGTAGAAGAAAAATTTCACATTTTTAATAGAATTGAGACCTTCTAGAGCAGTGGTTGCCAACTGGTAGTCTGTGGACCACTGGTGGTCCATGAGGTCCGAAATGTTGGCGACCGCTGGTCTAGAGCACCTACCTATACCACTTCTCATTTTATAGATGATGAACTAAACCCCAGAAAAACTAAATAAATGTTCCAAGCTTTCTCAGTGTTTGAGCCATGAGTTAACTCAGGGTGTCTTACTCTGAGTGTGGTACTTCCAGCTTCATTAAGGTGACTTTCAGTTAAATAGCCCCCTCTAGGCGGCAGTCTGAGTGGGGAAGAAAGTATAGGACTAGTAGGAAAAATCCTCCCCATTGGTGTCACCAGGAGGGGCAGATGTCCCCGGTCCTCTCACATTCTGTAGTTTGGTTGTAGTTTTTCTCTGAGTTTAGAAGGAGGCCCATAACTCTAAGGTTTGTTAGAAAGGTCCCAGTGCCTTTGGAATCATATGGCATATGTGGTTGCTCCATGATTCTTCTTTATTAACCTTTAGACCCCAGAAAAGCAGTTTCCAAAACCTGTCTGGAGGCACTGGTCAGAATGACCGTTTTGTCTGGAAGAATTTTTAGTACTATCTTCAGAGCTACTACTTGAACAGGGACCTAGGAGTAATCTTGGTAATCCTGGGGAGAGGGTGATGGTGGTCAGAGAAGGGAAATTAGTTGTCTCTCCACCAAACAGAAATTGCATGTCTGTGGATCCCACTTTACAGAGTTGTAAAATTACTCGAAGACATTGCAAAACTCAGAGCCCCCTTAGGGTCATAACCTGGGAAGAGCATGTTGGACAGTGTCTTGTTTTCAGTTGAAAACACCCAGTTATCTGTAGTCTATTTCAAAGTCTTTCACAACTTCTTCCCATAATAGCCTGACATTATACATTCAGTTCATGAGTGCCAGTCTAGAGTCTGCAGCAGACTTGCTGAACATTATAGGAAAAATTATCTAGCACAGTGATTTTCAATCAGTGTGCCACAGCAGGCACACTGGTGTTCCTCAAGAATTTTTAAAGCGTTGACCTCTTTTCCCTTAGACTTTCAAAAAAATGACAACAACCAACACAACAATAGCCGTTCGGTGTAAAAGAATCAAAATTATACCCATTTTTTTTGTCAGATTGGCAAAAAGTATATTTTTGGTGTGCTGCAGAATTTTAGTAATGAGATTTTGTGTGCCATGAGATGAAAAAGGTTTACAGTTGCTGATGTAGCACACTGTAGCTTTCTTTAGTCACATCTTTAACAAAGGCATTATTATTGCTGTTGTTATTTTTTAGAATCAACTGGCAGTATAATTGGAGTTCTAAGTAAAATAGATTCAGATGGAGGAGTTTCAGCAAATCATACCAGCCATGCGGCATCATCAAAAGCCACCTCAGGATCTGTAAGTGGGGAAAAAAGCCTAAAGCTGTGCCTTCTTGGGAGACCTTTTCCTGCTCTTTTTTCTTTTGTTTCATACAAAACATATTTTCCAAGCTATTCATCTGTTGTTTAATAGGAAAGATAAGTGACCAGAAAACTTTTCTTAAAATATTTACTAGATATTTATAAAATTTGAACACAAGGCTAAAATATTAAATGTAACCTTTACTTTCTCTTCTTCAGTATAACTAGGTGTCTTTCCCCCGCCCCCCCCAGAAGCATTGATAATCCTACGTTAGTCACTATTTTTCTAACTTATCAGAAAAGGCTAATTTATATAGTGCTTCTTCTGAGTCATTTCTTGTAAGGGAAAGCTTTGATAGAATGTACGTATTTTTAGAAATGTTTCAGCATGGCTGCAAGCATTGTGTCAGAAATTCTAATAGAATTGTGATTATAGCTCATGAAGTTTGCAGATTTACAATCTCTTGTACTTATCCTTTAAAAAAAAAACTTGTAATGCATAAATAGTAAGAAGTAAATCGTTTGACACATGTGATTTTGGTGTTTTGTGACTCAGGACAGACATAGTGATAAAATTAACCATCTAATTTTAACGCTGAGAATGTGATCAGTTTATAAGTGTGCTTTTACTTCAGGTTAGGAGTTGGCAAACTTCTTTAGTAAAGGGCCAGATAATAAAATATTTTAGACTTTCTGGACCACATACTATTTCTAACACATGCTCTTCTTGATTTTCTTTTTTATAACCACCGGAAAAATGTAAAAACCATTTTTAGCTCTCATCATTGTTTGGCGACTCCTGCTTTAGAAGGAGTGATTGAAAATTGGGCATCATTCTTTTATAACCTCATATATGCTTTACATATTAGCTAGGCATATCATCACTAAATAGAAAACAACATCCATTTAGATAAGGTACATTCCTAGGAAGGAACTTCAGGTAAAATCTCATTTCACGTAAAGCCATAATGAGGCATTCTAATTTACAAGCATTAAGGACTGTTTTGCTCATCTGTTTACAGTGAATTTTTATGTAATAGATATTATAGGGCAGTTCACTATTCCTACTTATAATAAATATGTGGTTTTTTAAATTTAATTTTTTATTTTTGGGTAGCTAATAGTTGCTGAGTTAACAGGGCTTTCCAGCTTCAAAGATAGGAAAATTTAAAACGAGACATACTAACTGTTAGCAAGTAATAAAAATGTAATTACCTGTAAATGCAGTCCTTTTCCACACATTATCTAATTGGTTTCTATTTAAAAAAAAAATTAAATATCATGAAATAATTATAATACTCCATTAAATTCATTAAAATAATATTTTAATCACATCTTTTCAAAAACAAAAGTAGGTATGTAAGCAATGAATAGTTTTGAAAAATTGAAGTTTTAAAGATGAGTGCAAAAATCATTTCCTACAATTGCCCCCTAGGGTGAAGCTGTTGGCTACACACTTCCTTCATTTTCTTCTGCCTACACGGAACTGGAAACTATTATGTATGCTCTCGGAGTGGGAGCATCGGTCAAGGAACCAAAGGATTTGAAGTTTATTTATGAAGGACATTCTGACTTCTCCTGTTTGCCTACCTTTGGAGTTATTATAGCTCAGAAATCTGTAATGCGTGGAGACTTAGTAGAGATTCCTGGGCTTTCAATTGACTTAGCAAAGGTATGCATAATAAGAAACCTTTATTTTGTTTTTATTTCTGTTTCTTTAAATATGGTTGATAAATATCATACCTTATGTGTGCGTGTATATTAGTAAAACAGTTTATAATGGTTGATTCAGGAATAGTTAGCATATCCTTTGATATTCTTTTTTTTAATTGTTTTATTGCTTAAAGTATTACAAAGAGTATTACATGTCTCCTTTTTCCCCCGCCTTTAACAATCCCCCCCTTTGATATTCTTTTTAAGAATAACAGAGAAAAGGGTTAGTAGTTGAAAAGGCAAACAAAAAGAAGAAGCAGCATGTTCAGTCCCATAACCTTGACATAATGTTATTAATTCTCTCTCTACTATTTACTTGCTGTCGGACCAAGGGTAAATAACTTCTCTAAGCTTGTTTTCTTATCTGTAAAGTGGATATGATCATCATTATCTGATGATATTGGGGAAGGAGCAAGCCAGGCAGTTATCCCATGGAAGAGTATTTGAGGCAGAAAAAACAAGTGTAAAAGGCCCTGAGGCAGGTGTATACTTGGCTTATTTTTGGAACAGCAAAGGGGTCAATATAGCTGTAGAGTGAGCAAGGGGGCCAGTGTCGCTGTAGAGTGAGAAGGCGGCAGTGGTGGAAGAAGAGAGCTTGTAGTCATTGTAAGGATTTCAGTTTATACTCTTGAGTAATGAGTAGGGACATTAGTAGCACTTTGAACTGAGGGGTGATATGAGCTGGCTGTGTTCACTCACAGGCTCATTTTCGCTACTGTGTGAAGAATAAATTATATGGGAGCCAAGCATGGAAGCATGGAAACCAGTTAGGAGCCTACTATAATAATTCAAGCAAAAGGCTGGATATGAGGGTGGAAAAAAGAAGTCAAGGATAAAGGTTTGTAGTCTGGACAACTGGGATGACAATATACAGGGTGGGGCAAAAGTAGGTTTACAGTTGTTCATATGAAAAATAATACAATAATTAGTAAATAACAATATAAGAATAAGCTCTGTTTCACTTACAACTGTACACCTACTTTTGTCCCACCCTGTATACATATTATTTATAATTAATTATATACAACATATTTAATATGTATAGTAATTACATATGACATTACTATGTCTAGTAAAATAGATATATGTAGTTACTTTAAGGTGGGGATAATTAGTTGTTTTCCAACAGATTTGAGATGCCTATCATACATGCAGGTGGAGTTAAAAAGTGGGCAGTTGAACATATGAATCTAGAGTTTGGGGGTAAGGTCTAATTGGGGTTTGTAGCATTTAAGTGATATTTAAAGACATGAAATTACCTAATGTGTGAGTATATGTAGAGAAGATCTTGAGTTTAGGGACCCTGCAGTGTAGTGATTGAAAAGACGAGGAGAAATTAGTGAGAGAGACTGCATGGGAATGGCTGGTAAGGTATGAGTTATGAGGAATATCAGGAGAATATGGTATTTGGAAAGCAAAGTGAATAAATTGTTTCAAAAAGGAAGGCGTGAACAACTGTGAGAAAGCTTTTGAGGTGGGGTTTATTTTATTCCTTGGAGTAAGGTTTACAGGGGTGGGCAAACTTTTTGACTCGAGGGCCACAATGGGTTCTTAAACTGGACCAGAGGGCCGGAACAAAAGCATGGATGGAGTGTTTGTGTGAACTAATATAAATTCAAAGTAAACATCATTACATAAAAGGGTACGGTCTTTTTTTTTTTTTTTTTTTTTTTTTTTTTTTTTTTTTTTTTTTTTTTTTTTTTAGTTTTATTCATTTCAAACGGGCGGATCCAGCCTGCGGGCTGTAGTTTGCCCACGGGCCGGCCGTAGTTTGCCCACGGCTGGTTTAGAATGAGCCTAGTGATAATTGTTGAATCAGAGCTATGAGACCATTTCTGCAACTCCTTGATTGGAGAACCCATTTACTGGAGGTTCCATTATCCCATTGCTGTGTTGAACTTAGGAGAATACCCTTATTTTATTACGAGTAGTTCATGAAGTTGGGAGGGAGTTGAGAAATGTGTGCCAAGCAGTTTGTTGTTTTAGTCACTCTCCCGTGGTACTTGCTGCAAACAGTTCTTCTGTTTGCTTAATGTAAGAACAAACAAACATGTTTCAGAATTGTCCCTCAGAGTTGAAAGGAATTGGAAATCAGAAATGGTGTTCAAAACCTGTGGCCTGGAATGATAGCTGTCTTGGCATTTTTTTTTAATTTTTTTTTTTTTGTAATCCTTACCCAAGGATATTTTCCCATTGAGTTTTAGAAAGAGTGGAAGAGAGAGAGAAAGAGAGAAATATTGATGTGAAAGAAACACATCGGTTGGTTGCCTTCTCCACATGCCCTGACCAGAGCCCAGGCCGAGGAGGAGCCTACAACTGAGGTATGTGCCCTTGAACCTGGGACTCTTCAGTCCACAGACCGATGCTCTGTCCACTGAGCCAAACCAACTAGGGCTGTCTTGGCATTTGAATCCCAGTCTTCCCACTGAGCCAAACCAACTAGGGCTGTCTTGGCATTTGAATCCCAGTCTTCCCAGCCTTGAGTTTCCAGGCCTTATGATACAGTAAGGCATCCTTCATTTGTCCTCCCAGCACTGCCAACCACCTAACCCTTCTTCCTCTTCTGGGTTCTGAGGAAGACTGGGAATTAAGCTGTCCCATGGCAGTGGAGTGTGGTCTTTGGAATATGTGGGCCAAGTTTTGTTTTTCCTGTCCCATTGTTTTCCTACATATATTTGGAGGTTAAATGGCTATGAAGTTACAGTGTCCTTAGTATCTACTCTTTGTAGATAATTTATAAGATATTATACTAAGGAAATATTGGAGTTAATTTTGAACACTAGAGGCCCGACGCATGAAACTCGTGCAAAGCTAGGCCTTCCTTCTTCCGGCTACCGGCACCGGCTTCCCTCTGGCACTCGGGACCCAGGCTTTCCTCGCAGCCCTGGCTTCGTCTGGAAGGTCGTCTGGAAGGATGTCCGGTCTAATTAGCATATTATGCTTTGATTATTATAGATAGTTTTGAAGGTTTATGTGTGTGTTTTGGTTGAGTTGTTTGTATTTGGTATGTGTGACCTGAAATTACTAGCGGTTGCCAATTCATTTTCATTCAATAGATATGTGTTGGAGAACCCACTATGTTCCAGGCACTGGAAGTACAGCTTAGTTTAGTGTCTCCACTGGCAAATAATCCATAGTTATCAGTCAACAGGGATTTGTGAATGTCAAGAAAACACAAATATAAGATATCTTCTCTGTTCCAAAAGACAGTTTTTAGATTGGGGGACTGATTATTTCTGAATCATGTGTTTAAGAAGTAGGAGCCAAACTGAGACAATTAATTTGGGGGAAGTAGTGATGTGAGCATGTGGACAGTGAAATGTCACTTTTGATTAGTAATATCCACAGACAATACCCGTGGAAAAAGAAAGTCTGCTAATAAAACTTTGCTTATCCTAACATAGATTCTTCATGGGGAGCAGTACTTGGAGTTGTATAAACCACTTCCCAGAACAGGTGAGTTCTTGATATACTGATTCCTGTAACCACATCATAATTTTATTTTTTTAACTAACCTTCCAAACTGTGTCAGTGTGTTAAATTGGCATAGAGAGACCTAAATAAAGCTTATCACAAGTTATTTATGCGCTTGTCAGCGATTAGACTAGGTTGCTATTAACTAGTACCTGTTTTGATTATCTTAAACTTTGTCCTTTAATAATTTCCTTTAATAAATTACTTCAAAATGCTAATAATTTATTTCTGTTGATGTATGTGTTATTAACAAATGAAAGGAACATTTTTGTGCATATGTTCTAACTTGGTGATTGTGTACAATTAGTTATGATTCCTATTAACATGGTTCTTCATTCTTTTCTCAGGTATTTATATTGGTGCTGATTTTCATAAAGCAAACCATGTTAAAAGATACAGAATTTTTTGTATCTTTAATCTATTTTTCTCAATAATATCTTACTTGTTCATTTCACTTTATATAATGTAGAAGTCAGGAAGTAGCTAGAATCCTACTTTAACTCTTTCCTCAGTATTCTTATTTTACTAAAGAAATTATGAGATTCTTATTGCTTAAGGCTAAGTAGCTTTTTTTCAATGTTAGTGGTACAGCTTAAGTTTCACACAGTCCTTTTTATCAGTTGCAGTGCACAGTATGTGGTGGCTGCATTTATCAAATATCTGCTGGATACCTGCCACTTGTAAGGCGCAGTATTTGGTTTTAGATAATTTTGTAATCTGACTGCACATCAAAATCACCTGTTATTACATTATATTACCTGTAACTACTTGTAATAAACATTATAGGTGAAACATACATGATACCATTAGAACTTAAAATAGAAGGTTTGGACATTATTGGGTTGGTAATGAAAGTGTTCTCTAAGGAACTGATATGAAGAGAGATTTTAAAGGAAGATTTCAGCTAGGTATGAAGTGAGGCAAAGAAGGAAGGAAAGAGCTTTCCAGATATCCAAGAGCCTGTGTAAAGGCTCTTGAAATATGAGAAGCATAGATAATGGAGGAGTAAGGAAGGCTAGGGTGGCCGGAGAGCCTGATGGTGGTGGCAGGGAATAGTATCACACAGATCATGTTAGGGAGTTTTGTATTTATCGCAATTTTATATTTATGGGACTGGTGAGGAGAAATAGTGGTGGTGTTGGGAAAAGCACTTTATTACATTGTCAGATTTGACTTTGGGAAAAAAATCACCTGACATGTACGGAGCATGTTTTAAAGTTGGTCAGAGTGGATGTGCAGGCACCTCGTTAAAAGTCTGTAGTGGTACTTCACATGAAATGATGGTAGCTTGCACTAAGGTGGTAGAAGGGTGGAAACAAGTGGGTGGGTCAGAGAGATTTAGAAAAGTGAGAAATCTGGATGTCATCCTTGGCATCTCTTTTACCACCTTTCACATCCAGACACCAAGTTCGTTGGTCCTCTCCCTTTGGTACATCTGAATCCTATTTCTGTCCACCTCCACTTCTACTTCTTTGTTTAGTCTTAACAGTGGTTCTCAACCTGTGGGTCGCGACCCCTGAAAATACATCCTGCATATCAGATATTTACATTACGATTCATAACAGTAGCAAAATTACAGTTATGAAGTAGCAACGAAAATAATTTTATGGTTGGGGGTTCACCACAACATGAAGAACTGTATTAAAGGGTCGAGGCATTAGGAAGGTTGAGAACCACTGTCCATTTTCTCTTGTTTTTTTAAGTATTCTCTCTGTCTCCATTCTTGTTCCCTTGAGATTTATTCACCTCACTGCAGCCGTAATGTTATTTCTGCAATGAAGATGTGTTTGTAACTTCCCTATTAAAACCCCAGACTTAAGGATGAAGTACAAAATTTTAGTAGAATCCATCTTCTACCATTCTCCACATACTCAAGTATAGACACTACTTAGACTCTGTGAGTCAGGGGTGATGCTCAAGTTTCTGGCTTGCGCACCTTGGTGGGTAGTACCATTCATTTACATAGGGAACAAAAGAGAAAAGCAGGTTTGAGAAAAAGATGAGTTCACCCCCAGACAATGATGATCCATCAAGACATTGCCATGATGGAAAGAAGAGTCTGTAAAAGTACAGAGTGATTAGAGAGAAACAGTCTCATTGAAGCCAATAGAGTAGAGATTGGAGAAGGAATGGTGTAAATGGCACTGGTCATATCTTTAACAATTGTTTGTTGAATGATTGAAAAGTATTATTTCTTAAAACCTAATTTATCAGAATTACTGATTCAAGTTTAGTGACTCAAGTGTTCTGACTGCCTCTAATGTTGAATTATTTAACATTATAATGAAAATAATTTAAATCATAATTTTTAGTTTTGCTGAACTTATAATAGTGGAAATTATGTTAAATTTTCTCATGTCTTAATATAATAACATTATTTTTAACACATTCTACTTACTTATGGTATTTAAAACAGTCTATTTATTTATTTATTTTACTTTTCATTTTAGGAACATTAAGGAATGAAACAGTTGTTGCGGATGTCCTAGATAAAGGATCCGGTTTAGTAATTCTTATCGATGGTAACTAATTTCCAGTTCTTATAATAATATTGTTAGATTGATAGGTTTTATATGTAACATAGTACTTCACCATAGAAGTGATTAGTAAGAAGCTGTTTTAGAAAATAAGGAAGGAGGGTAAGAAGGAGTAGATTAGGATAAGGGTAGGGAGAGCGGGCCCCTTCCGGGGATTTGAGACGATACAAACAAAGCACAGGAGAACTGTGGCTGGTTTGGAGAACATAAGGAGAATTATACTTACTGGAGTTAGTTTTGGACAGGAAGGAATCCATAGACAGCCCTCTGTTGGTAATTAGGCGATATTGTAGAAATTGTTTTCTTTGTTAGCTCTTTGGAACTTGGAACATATTTGACCCCTGGATCACTCTTCTAAATGGTAGTTAGGTCCCTAAACTTGCACTTTCAAGCCTATTGAACTCATAATGTGGTTTAAACATTATAGCCACATCTTATTTGCAGTGGAAAAAAGATTATAGTAGTTTAATAAATGTTGAAATACGAATAATTAAACATAAGCTACAGATAACACTGCTTAAAATTTATTTATTTTAAAGTTTAAGAACAAAATAAATATTGTCAAAAATTTTTGGGAATAAAGGACAGTGGAAAGTTTAATATTATCTGATATTTGGAATATAGGCGGTACCATTTTTGTTCTAAACACATAGGAGGTTATACTGTATTTGCTGTTTTGAACTTGCCTTGTTTTTACTTAATAATATATTGAGAACATTTTTATGCTCTTAAATATTCTACTACATTGTTTTTGTTAACTCAGTATGTCATCATATGTTGATTATCTTTCCTTTTCCCCTTCCTCTCTTTCTTCCTCTATTTCTCTCTTTTAGATTTTCATATTTTATTGTCATTCCAGATGTTGGCCAGTATTTGGCTGTAATTCCCCCAGTTATCTTTTAGTCTCCTTGCCATCCTACCAAATGTAATATACCACAAAAATTCTGCAGTAACCTTAGCTTTAATTTTTACTATTTTCTCTTGACTGACTCCATTTATTTAACTATAGCTTGGTAATATGTAATAATGTATTAGAATTTGTAGATAAGTATAAATGAAATAGAATATCCAGTTTCTTATTTAATAAACAGAAATTTTTATTTTAAATACAAATTACTATGACGTTTTTATTTTTTGTTATAATTGGATTTTTTCTTTAATGCAGTTCAAAATCATGTTCCTAGTTTTCTAGAGCTGGAAACACAGATAATACTTAAACTCTCACTAGGAAATGAGTCAGTAGAAAGAGGGACAGCTGTCTTACATTCATTTATTACTTGCTTACCTGTTTACTAACTTGCTCACTTGTCATTTAGTCATTGATTCGTTAATTAATTTAATAAACATTATCAGGTGCCTCTTTTGGTCCCAGGTACTATTCTAGTTGCTGGGAATATGATGATGAGCAAAATAACCATGATCCCTCCCTCCCGAAGCTTATACTTTCAGTCTCACTTATTTCCTCTTTTACATTTCAGGCTCTTTTTGAGTGCTTTGGCAGAATGTGTGAAAGTTTGAGTGTGAGGTTACCTGCTCTTTATAGAGGGATTACTTGAAATGTTTGAGGTGGAAAGAATTAAAATATGAAAGTTGGGGAGGTTTAGAAAGAGGGGAGAGAACCTACTATTTTATAGTCAAGTAAGGGTTGGTGAACATCCTCTTCTGTCTGTCTTCCAGAAACTGGTGAATTAAAATGAATGGCTCGTAACCAAGCTTAGACATCTTTAAATTATAAAACCGTTCAGTAATTGGATTTTGTTTTTTAACTTTTAAAGGATTGTTGATCATATATTGGTTAATTAGTTATGTCTTTTGACAACTTAAAACATTTTTTTCATTTACTTTTCAGTCTATTCTTATTCTGGGAAGGAACTTATATGTTATAATCAGTTCTCCCTATTCCTTGTTGGCTCTGGAGGCATTGGTGGAAAACGGACTTCAGATAAAGTCAAGGTAGACTATGAGTAAAGTAGATGCGTAGTTAAGGATCCTGATCTGTATCTTAAATTTACCATTTTACCACGTGTGTAATTTCATGTAGTAGAGGCTCAGTAATCCACACTTCTTTGAATCAGAATATGTTCCTTGGATTTGAAATGCTGTTTATGTTTGTATAGTTTAATATATAATATACGTTACATATAGCAAAGTCTGGCTGAGATAAATATAATGTACCTGAGATAATTATGGCTATGCTTTTACTTTCTTATACAAACTTTGTAGCACCCAAAAGTCTTCAGAAAAGCTTAACACATACAAGAGACTCTTGTGGAAATTAAAATATTCATTCATTAAATGGCTTTAGCATTTCTCTTATATAAGACAATTCTAGTTATTCTGTAGTTCTCAAATTCTATTTAAAAACATATTTATTCTAAAAATGTTTTAGAACTTGTATTTCACACTAATTTAACCTAGACTTCTAATTTATGTGAGGTAATAAAGTTATACTGTAATAAATATTCTTCTGGAGTAGATAAGGTATTATTAAAGCAACCTTGACAGACTGCTTCTGGAATGATGGTGTGCGAGTTCCTTTGACCCTTTCCCCAGTGATACAATCATAACTGGTAAAAATTATGTAAAAAAAGAAAGTTTAAAGTTTCTGGGAATTGTTTTAAGGGAATTAGCAAATGAAGAAATATCTATTCAAAATCTATATCTTGGTAAGAACAGTGAGAATCTGGCATTTGAGCCATGATTCTCTCCTTCCTTTCTCTCCCTGGTTCAGCGTGGTAGAAGCTTCACTTCAGGCAGGTGCAGCCAAGACCCAGATCCCTCTGCCCTAGTGGAAGAGTACTAGAGAGAACCACAGAATGAGACAGCTAAGTGGAGTCCTAATGGGTTCGCATCTCTAAGACTGGCCCCAAAGACTAACTACCCCTGTAAAGACTCCTGACTATAATTGGATCAGACCTTGGAGCAATTTGTGCCCCAAAGCGTTGTTGAAAATAATAGAGCAGTCATCTAGCAGCCAGTGGAGCCCATCAGTTGGGTGTGATTCCAAAAGAGGCAGACAGTTTAGCATAGAGAGCCCTACTAAAACCACTGTCACCCCAGGGCAAGCTTCACCCTCTGAGGAGCAACATCAGGGCTGCACACTCTGGGAGAAATAGACTTAACTAAAATAATTAGCCAAGTCATTAAATAATTAACACGTTAATAATAACAAGCTGTGAAGGGGAGGATGATTAGTATCCAGAGTTACTACAATATGTAATCTAAAATGTCCAGTTATCAGCAGAAAAATAGGACATGAAAGAAACAGGAGAGTATGACCCATGGATAAGAAAAACAAAGCAAAATAAAGCTGGCAACAGAAATCACCTATGAGAGGATTTAATAACAGATAGAGACTTCAGAGCAGCTATTATATATTCAGAGAACTAAAGTAAACCCTGCTAGTAGAAGTAATGTATGATGACATGATTCATCAAGTAGAGAAAAGTCAATATATAGAAAATATATAAAAAAAGAACCAAATAGAAGTTCAGCAGCTGAAAGTACAATAATTGCGATGAGGAAGTTACTAGAGGGGCTCAACAGTAGATTTCAACTGGCAAAAGAAAGAATCAAAAAGGTTGAAGATCTATCTATTCCACCTATCTATGAGTATGTGTCAGAAGAACAGAAAAAAGGTGAAGGGAAAAAAAGAATGAAAAGCGTCAGAGAAACATGGGATACGGTCAAGTAACGGGAGGAGCAGAGTGAGAGGAGGGAAAGAAGCAGAAAAAAATAATTGAAGGAATAATGCCTTTGATGAAAAACAATCTACACATCCAAGAAGTTTCAACCAACTCCACATAGGCTATAAATGCAAAGAGATCTATACTCTTAGTAAAGTGCATTTAAAGATTAAATCAATTTAGATGTGAATTGTCTAATTTTTATATCTATCCTCATCTTTTGCATTTGGAAAACAATCTTTACCTTTTTCTTCTCCGTGGTCTAGAGAATGGATCTGGTTATATAACTCCTTTCATTAAACAGGGAAATCATAATGTAGAGGAAGCTAGTAGTCATGAAATTTTAAACATTATCTCCTGAACATAAAGTATTAAAAAGAAAAAACTTATCCACCTTGCGGATTTTATTATATTAAAACATAGTTGGTTATCAAATACCAGTTTGGGTTAAGAGAATAAAAGTTACTTTGTTGGTATTTAACATACAATATTTTTTTTTTTATTTCAGGAAGCTGTAGCCATACCTAATAGACATCCTGATGCTGTACTTACAGACACCACCTCACTTAATCAGGTAAGATTGTATTTTTTTAAAGTGTTAAATCCACCTGACTGCTGACACTTTTTAATTTATACCTCTTGACACCTTATAATTTTCTGAATCTAAAAGTAGTGCCTGTGTCCTTCAACGTAATAAAAAATATATAAAATACTTGTGTGGTTAGAATTCATTCTTTCTAAATTTTTACTTACCAATTTTTTCTTTACTAGGTATCAAAATATAATATAAAATGGCTTTTCCTTAGTCTCTTCAAAGAGCATCGTGCTTGGTTGGCGATAGAGCGCTTGCCTTAGGAAGACTGCCATGCTTACTAGTGAAGAATTTCATAAGAGCTTTAGAGGGCAGGATAGAAAGAATAAAAAGGCAAATTTTAGTCATCCTTTTCTCTTTTGGGAAGGAAAGCTGAGCTGCATTGGTTGGAATCAGATTATATTATTCTAACTTTAGCAAACAGGCAAAATAAAGCATTTTAGAAGGGGTAGGTGATTTAATCTCTTTTGTTTGATAAATAATTTGTTCTCTGATGATGGATATAAAATGCCTTATCAGGTAACAAATTCTATGAGCATGTAAAGGTTTATTTAAGAAACAAAAAGTAGCCACAAAGAGGAGAAAAACAACTTTTTTGGGGGAGACCTGAAGATTCTTCTCTGTAGTGGCCAGGAGACTAACCATGCAGAGATACAATAGAATAGGCAAAGCTCTGAAGTTATGCTGTGAATGAGCATGTAATGACAGCAAATTATTTATAAAGTTCACTACTTTTTGATGCTAATTTTGATATACTGGATATGAGCACTTCTTCAGGATTTATGTTTTCTGGCAGATAGGAATACAATTTCATGAGCCAGAAAGAATTAAGGTTGGTACATAATTGTATTTTTTTTTCTGCACTATATAATCGGATGATGGAGAGAACAATATTTTTTTCCTTCAAATTAGTTTTTGCCTTTAAATGTTTCTGTAATGTCTGTTTCTAATCAATTTCTTAAGAATGTTCAACTAAAGCTTCATAGTGAAATCAATTCTTTTAGGGCACTAAAGAACAGAAAAAGCTTTAAGGTTCACAGTGCAGAAAAACCACAAATGCTCTTTTATTATTCTTGGGTTACTGAAATAATAAAATGTATCTGCTTTAGATAAGAAAAACTAAATAGTTTCCAAGGCTTGAATTTCTACACACAGTAGAGGAATTTTTCTTCTTTTATTTTTTCAGACGAATAGAACTTTTTGTTAGCTTTTAGCAGCGTTGGTTATTTTGCTGCATGACAAATATTAAGTTGACAAATATTTTTTGTATAAATAATGAGCTCTCATCATTTGTCAGAGATTCCTGACCATTTTGCATTTGATTTAAAGCACTCTATTTAGAAGGTTGGCATACATTTTGCTTTGTTAGAAAAGGCTGTAAACATTTACCTTATCTTTATTGTGTTTTAATGAGAGTAGATTGATGGATTTCTTTTTGTGAATTTCTTCTTAAGTAGTGGTAAACAGTGTTATAGATATAGTTCTTGGCACCCCTTCTTATTATTTGACAGTCCTTCTCAACTGATTTCAATGTCAGTTGTTACAAAAATTTGCTTTAGTGTTAATTTTTTTTGTTAGAAATAGTTATTTGTTTTTTTAAAAAATATATTTTTATTGATTTCAGAGAGGAAGGGAGAGGGAGAGAGTGATAGAAACATCAGTAATGAGAGAGAATCATTGATTGGCTGCTTCTTGTACACCTCCTGCTGGCGATCAAGCCTGCAACCTGGGCATGTGCCCTTGACTGGAATTGAACCTGGGACCCTTCAGTCCACAGGCCGATGCTCTATCCACTGAGCCAAACCAGCTTGGGCTAGAAATAGTTATATTTTAATCAAAACTTCAATTAGGTATATTATAATGCATTTCATATACAATAACCAACCCTATTTCCTGTTTTTCTTTTAATGTGTTCTAAGAAAGCACTGGAAACTAGTTACATTTATAATTCTTCTCTGCATAGGCTGCTCTGTACCGCCTCAGTGGTGACTGGAATCCGTTACATATTGATCCTAACTTTGCTGGTTTAGCAGGTGAGTTGCTAAAATACGTGCCAATGAAAAAATATTAGCTCAGTTATCTAAATAAGACTTAAGACATTGCTACTATGACTTGTAGTTTAAGTAACATTTTAAAAATAGCCTTCTCATAATACTTTTATGCAAAGGATATTGAAAGGTAGGAATAGTGTTCCGAAAATGGTGTACTTGAAATTGAGATTATGGTGTAAGGAAGCTCCTGCTAGTGCAAGGTCTAGGATAGGACCATGTGAGTTAGTGTCTGAGTTAGCATTAAGGCCAAGGTCATTGGAGGAGAGAGCAAGAAACTGAAAGGTTTAGGGAAAGATTAACTATATACATGGATATTGAAATCATCATGGATGATTTCGTGGTTATAACTAAGCTAAACAAAACAATGCTTTGTGTTCCCGTATCTCTAATATTCCTTATTTTTTTCTTTATTTCACAATTTTCATCCAGGAGGTATTATTTATAGAATATTTTCCATGTTGCTTAAAATAGAAGGTATAATTTATTCTAATGTAGTTTGAAGATTATATTTTTGAAATCCTAAATTATTCTTGGTTTTTAAACATGAAGTGTGTACATATCTAGCTAAACTCTCTTTTTAGGTTTCAACAAGCCCATATTACATGGATTATGTACATTCGGATTTTCTGCCAGACATGTTTTGCAGCAGTTTGCAGACAGTGACGTGTCAAGATTTAAGGCAATTAAGGTACACACATATTATTGCATAATTTGAACATTAGTTATGTTTTTTTCATTTTTAAAGAAAAATACAAGTTTTAGAGACTTTTTAAAAAGTAAGTACTGTACTGAAGTAATAAACATTTTTATTACATTGACTTGGCAGTTAACACGTTTTCTCTTTGTAGCTAAAACTACCTCTATTACACATTTTTCATGTAAGGGTATCATATACAGTTATAATTTTAACATATTAATCAAATTGTTTTATAAAATAATTTGCATACATATATTAGCATATATGCTTTAAGAAAAACTTGAGATTCACCTTAAAATTTTTTTTCACTGTTTTGTAATTTGACATTAATTTAATTGAAAATGTTAAATGGCTGCATTTGAACTCTAATAAACATACACCTACATCAATATGATGGTAGCATTTAGTTGTTGTACTTTTAAGTGGTTTCAAGTTATCATCCATTATAAATTACAAAGTAAAACTATCTCTGAACAATATCTTTGCATAAGTGTAAGTCAAAGGATACACTTTTAAAAAAGTGTAGTACAGTATAAAATAGTTCCCAAAGCTTTTATCAGCTTGTGTTCCATGTAGCAGTGAAAATGCATTTTTTTGATGTCTTGCCTTTGATAGTACTGGTTATTCTCATGCTTTTGGTTTTATTTTAACGGTTTTAGTGGTTATCTACATAGAACTACTTAATATAATTATGTTTCTGTTTCTTGGTTTGCCAGGATTAAACACTATTTATTTACTCTGTACTTTGAAACACAAAGAATTGGCTTATATTAACTATATTCTTTCTCTACTTATTTTATCTTATTATTTTTATTGCTTTATAAAATTAACTATATTTAAAACCTGTATGCTCCCTTGTATGCTCTTTGACTTCCCTCACAACTTTTTCTGACAAGTAGAAAAGTTGCATTTTGAAACATTTTCAACCCCAAACCTCATTTTTTTGAAGGCTCGTTTTGCAAAACCAGTATATCCAGGACAAACTCTAAAAACTGAGATGTGGAAGGAAGGAAATAGAATTCATTTCCAAACCAAGGTATGAATATTGTTTTTTTCCCCTCTTCACTGGGACCCATCGGGCTGGGCTGGCATAGGGGAGGGGCCGTGGGCTGTTGGCTGGCCAGCCCCAACCCCAATCGGGGTGTTGGGGGCCGATCGGGGCCTGGATCAGGCTGGTTGACTGCCGCATGCGCATCATAGCCACCTATTGTTCCAGTTGTTCTGGTTGTTCCACCATTCTGGGCGCTGGGCTTTTATATATATAGATAACTGGTTCCTGTATGTGTAGCAGTGACAAAGCTGTTTTGAAAATGCAACCAACCCTATCTTTTTGGCTCAAACAGTTAGGTTGTCAAATTGTAATCTTCAAAAAATTAAAGACGTGGCTCTCAGAGAGATTTAAATGAAAACATAACATAAATGTATTTAATTTCTTAATGAGGGAACTAATAAGCAAGATGATAAAACTGGTTCAAAACAGAATTAGAACAATAGTGTGTTGTCCAATAGGAAATGCATTCTAAAATAATTTTACTGATTTAGAGAAAAAACTAGTTAATGTACTAAAGAATAATCCTCTATAATAATAAAAGCATAATATGCTAATTAGACCAGACGTGCTTCCGGGTGAAGTTGGGGCTACAAGGGAAGCCCGGGTCCCAGGTGCCAGAGGGAAGCTGGTGCCAGCAGCCAGGAGAAGGAAGGCCTACTCTTGTATGAATTTCATGCAGCAGGCCTCTAGTATATAATAAAAGGGTAATATGCAAATCCACAGAAAGGTGGAACGACTGGTTGCTATGATGTGCACTGACCACCAGGGGGCAGACGCTCAATGCAGGAGCTGCCCCCTGGTCATCAGTGCGCTCTCACAGGGGAAGCGCTGCTCAGCCACAAGCTGGGCTGCAGCGCTAAGGATGTCCGACTGATGGCTTAGGCAGGGAGAGGGTCTAAGCCAGTGGTCGGCAAACTGTGGCTCACGAGCCACATGCGGCTCTTTGGCCCCTTGAGTGTGTCTCTTCCACAAAATACTGACTTCTGTGCATGGGCCATGAAGTTTCAATCGCACTGTACATGCGTGCCCGCACGTGGTATTTTGTGGAAGAGCCACACTCAAGTGGCCAAAGAACCGCATGTGGCTCGCGAGCCGCAGTTTGCCGACCACTGGTCTAAGCCATCCGTCAGACATCCCCCGAGGGCTCCTGGACTGCTAAAGGGCGCAGGTTGGGCCGAGGAAACCCTCCCCACCGACTGCACGAGTGTCGTGCACCAGGCCTCTAGTAAAACCATATCCTTTATGGTTATGGTTTCTACTGGACAAAAATCACATGTATCTTAATCACACAAAAGTCCACAAAGTAACACTTTATGTCACGAGTCAGACTAATTATAAATAACAAGACAGATAAAAGTGTATTTCCCTATAGAGTTAAGTAATTTGGGGATGAGGCTGTTAAGCAGTGCCCCAGTAAAATACTAAAAGGACATGCAACCTTCCTTTTACTTAGTGTTTTAAAGGTCATTTTTGTTAACACAGTTGACCGGCTGATACTTTTTGGCCTGATCATGTACCAATATTGCATAGATGACTTGTGTTGAATAGCTTAAATACTACCACTAATAATAGTAACAACTTGTAGTTATTGAGTTCCTATAAGCAGGCTATACCATTATCTCTAATATACAGTGATTAGATGTGCTCTTTTTCTACTAGTTATATATAAGAATTATTCCTCCTTCTCTTCCTCCCTTCCTCCCTCTCTCCCTCCCTCCCTTTTTTCTTTCCTTCCTATTGTATTTTAAGAAACATCTTTAACTAATGTTCCAAATGATATGCTTGGCTTGGTTACAAGAAAGTAATTTACTAAAGTGCATTTTGTTTATAAATTGTCTTTTTCCATACCTTTCGCTGATATAATTTGAAATAAAATGAACAAATTTGAAAGATCTTTTTTTATGAAGTAGTCAAAGGATAATGATCTTGATAGTTAAAAATCAGTTTTGATAAATGCTACCTTAATTTTTAGATACTTTCCTATACATTTCTAGCAGTTCCATAATTTTATGAAAGAATAGCCATTGAAATAATTTTAGATAAAGTATTAAGAATTAGAATTCCTGTAATGAATATTTTGATAAAAGGCTACTTAACCATTTAGCTTGTGCTATGTATACTTCCTATTTGAAATAAGAAGTAGAATTAATACTTTAAAAAGACCAGTATTAACAGAAATATACTTTGATTACCTCTACCTCATGTGGATATTGTGCTATGCCTTCTGCCTTTCAACAGTTCAGTAATTCTCATTTTGGTTCCCATTAGACACACAATTGTGTGTTTTTAAAAGTCCCCCAAGTACCCGTGCCCAGGCTGCACCCCAGATTATTTAAATTGGAATTTTTGGAGATGGGACCTACTCAAACATATTTTTAAAAGGGTTCCAGTTGATTTTACAGTTAGGTTAATAACAGTAGTATTAATAAATCAGTAGGTGTTCATATTTATTCATCTTGACATTTAATTCATGAGCTTATCATTTAATTTGGATTATTTTCTTTTTTATATGAGGGGGAAAGAGTAAATTTTCTTTAAATAACTTTATACTATTTCACATGAAATGTTTGCATTGGAATTATCAGAGTGAACTGGTTTATTTTTTCTTTTTGTACCCCTTATAAGGCCCAAGAAACTGGAAACATCGTCATTTCAAATGCATATGTGGATCTTGTGCCAACATCTGATGTTTTAGCCAAGACACCTTCTGAGGTAGGTTATGAAAATTGGTATCCAAGCCACCTCCTAATTTCTGAATGAATTTCTGTTGAATTACTTTAAGAATGTTCAGCCTACTTTTGAAAATTAAGAGCTGTGAAAGATTCTTAATTCTTGAACTAAAAGACATCGATTCAAAACTGCTTAGAATAAAAAGAATATTTTGACAACAAGTACATTTAAAAAAAATTCTTTGGAGGGGATACTGGAGTATCTTTCAAGATAAAATAATTAATTTTCTAGTTTTAGAGTACCTAACTCAATTGTTTAATGAGAAATGGCAAACAAACAATATTTTGGAGAAAAATAAGTGAAAAAGTTAAATATCCTAAAACTTTTCTTGATACAAAGGTTTGTATAAAGCTTTGTATACAAATATAAAAACAATGGTATTATTTATTAAAACATTTTTTATGTGAGAGAGAAACATTGAATGGTTGCCTACCATACGTGCTCTGACTGGGGATTGAACCTTAAACCTAGGCACGAGCCTGGAATCAAACCTGCGACCTTTCTGTGTACAGAATGACACTCCAAGCAACCGAGCCACACCAGCCAGGGCAAAACATTTTTGTTATTCTCTGTTAGCATGCTGAGACTTTTAATAAAAATGTTTATGTTCTCTGTCTCCAAAATACTAATTTTGTAATGTCAATGTTTTCATACCTTTACCTTATGATCTTAAATGAGTGAAAATGAATCTCTCTCAAGAAGACTCTATAAGATAAAAAATTTATGAAGTTTTAGAGCTAGAAATTCAGTTTTCATATAATTTAATCCCATTTTACAAATAAAGAAATAAGACCACAGAAGTTGATTGATTTGCCCTGTATCTTTCTGTTGAAGTTAGTTAAGATATAGGTTGTCTACTTCCTAATTTACTTTTCAACTATTATTTCTGAATTCTGATAAAAGTAAAAGCCTCTTATTAAGAGGGCTGAATTTCTGGATGAAATGATTGAATATAAGGAAAGTGTGAAAGAAGTCTGGAGTAAAAAGAAAAAACATACTAGTTTGCCTTATTTACGTGTAGATTTTGGAAAAATCACCTTAGTGCACATATATTTTGTAATGCTTTTTCTCCTTGACTCATTTTTACATAACTTTTAAAATTAAATTTTCTTTTTCCTAGGGTGAGGAGCTTCAGAGTAGCTTGGTTTTTGAGGAAATAGGCCGTCGTCTTAAGGATGTTGGGCACGAGGTGGTGAAGAAAGTAAATGCTGTATTTGAGTGGCACATCACTAAAGATGGGAGTGTTGCAGCCAAGTGGAGTAAGTTATATTCCTGACTTTAAAATATTTTAAAGTCATGCTTAGTAAATAGAGATAAAGTATCCTCATTATAGTTAAAGCCTGTCTCTTTGAAAGTAGGTAAATTCTACCTTCTTAGGTCCGTTATTTTTAATGGAAACAATAGGCTTCATGTTACCCAAAGACGTGTTATTTGGAGATGTAGGGAATCAATTAAAATGAAAATACCTGTTTTAAATACTCTATTGTAACACCGGTATTACTACTTTTAAACAGTCATCTTAGCAGTATGCTTCTCTGACTAATCTTCAAATTTCTCTTAAACATATAAAGCAAGTTTGTCAGGTCAAATGAGATATTTTTGTCATATTTTGACAATTTTAAAATTGTTTTTTTCATCCCAAAACATTAGTAATTTGGATTATTACCTTAATTATCAGACTGTTATTTAAAGGTGTCTATTTAAATGCCTTGAAAATCAGATTATTTCTCATTACAACTGAAGATCACTATAAATGCTCATTTAGACCAAAAAATTAAACTGCATCTCTAAATCAACTGAAACTTTTGAAATAATCTACTACATAGTCCTAAAAAAACATTTTTAACTTTTATTTAATTAATTTTGGTTCATTATAAACACGTTTCTTTTTAATGAAACAGTTGCTGTTTCTTTTAGGCAATGTATGTTCATTGTATAATGTTTGATATAGAAAGAAAATAATGATATATAATTCTACTACCCACAGTTAACATTTTAATGTTTGTTCTTCTGGAAGACGTTTGTACTTACAGGCCGTTAATCCAGAAGGGGTATAAAGGAAGCCAAAAATGTAATATGTTCTTGGTCCCCCAAATTTCAAAGTGTCTAATATTTTTCTAAATAACTCCATAGATTAACACTGTAAATGTAGGTGTCATCACTTTCCTTTTTTTCATCTTTCTGTCCTTCCCTTTTTCTTTGTATGTATCTGTGATGGAATTCAATCTTATCCCAATGGATGACAATATATTGGAAGTTGGGTAATAAATATAAAGCACAGGACTTTTGAAGATATTGGTGAAGAAGAGAAATGAGATCTATGAGTGAGAAAAGGTGCTGGAACTGTCTGTCTCACTGTTGGCAGAACTCTGAAGGGATTTATAAAGTAGACAAGTGACTCACTCTTGGCAGACAGTTTCAATTACCAACTAAGTTTTTCCCCTTATCTTGGTGACAGTTTCCTTGTAGGCAATATTAGAAAATGTGCTTACATAGAAAAATGACCTTGAATTAACCTAAGGGATTTTTCCTTATATTTTCACTGGGGAAAAAAAAATGGGTATATTGGAATCTTGTTAATAAGTACTTATTATTGATGCCTTGTGGCTTATGTTGGTCTTATCATCTCTTCAAGTTAACAGAGAAATTGGATCTTAAAGGTTTCTCTGAAAAGATTTACCATTTTTTTTTGGTTATCTGCTTCCTGTTATTTGATTGGGTTCTCAGCTGTGCAACTATTTTTAGTTCTTTTTATTGTTTTCTCGAAGTCTTTATGTCACCGAATTAAGTAGCAATAGCCGGCAGCAGCAGAAACTATCTTGGTCTTTTGGCTTATGGTATCTTAGAAGGTGATTCCATTTGGCACCTCTGTTTTGCATCTTGACACCTAATGACATGAAATAGATGATTGAACGATTTGATTTAGGTAACACTTAAGGTCCTTTTTTCCACCCTAAAAAAGCAGTTTTTAAAATGTTTGCTAAATACTTATTACTAAATATTTTCCTATGTTAAATGCTGCTAGCTGTCCCAGCCTTCACATGTTGGCAGACTGCAGCCTGGTTTCAGAGAACAGGGCTAAGGTACTCAGTGTACCTTGGCTGGCCTCAGGTGTCACTGGAGCTATGTGAGTGACTGACCTTGAGCAAGTCTAGGAACAAGGGTTTGGGCTCAGTGGCCTGGAAGGCTCATTCCAACTCAAAGATATTAGATCATGCCCATCTTCCCTGTTAACTCCCTCACCCAGCATCCAAACAACACCAGCAACAAATCTCCAGGCTGAATGCATGTGGGGGTTGGGGGTGAATCTTTGCAAACCCAATTAGTCCGAATATAGAGAGATTAGTGAGGATCTGTGCCAGTACTGGGTGAGGGGTGGCTTTGGCTGTGGAGGAGGAGAAGTCATAAGCTGTTACTTTGGAGTTAGGCCTCCCTGAGGCCCATTCTGGTCATCGAGGAGCCGGGGAGCTGACTGGGTGAAAGCCAGTGGCCTCTGTCGCTGGGCTGAGATGACCTGAGAGAGGCTGGAGAGCCCTTCCTTTGTTTTCTGCAGGCCAAGAGTATATGTCATGGAGAAATACAGGCCCTGATCTACATGAGAAACCAGAGGGCCTCAGTGAGGTATTTTGGGGAAGGAAGTTGTATCTTGGAATATTCACTTGCAGCTTCTTATTTCTACCTCTGGAGACAATGTTTGCCTTATGGAGTATTATTTTAGAACTCTTAAAAACATTATGGTCCATAGATAGTGTTTCCTTAAGTAGATAAGGTTAAGATAGAAGCCTGTTTTACTTATTTCACTGTTAATACTTATTATAATATCAGGAATACAGTGATTTTTGTCTCTGCCTTTTTTATTACTCCAAAATGTAATTCAATGCCTGGACATGTCTGAACATCTTTTTTAGATAGCCTATATACCTTCAGGTGTTTTACCCTTTTGAATAAGGTTGTCCTTTGTCTTTTTATTTTTCTAGAGATTCTTGGATTATGTTGGAAAGGTAAAAATAGACATCAGTTCCCAGTCAGGGCACATGTCTGGGTTGCAGGCTTGATCCCCAGTATGGGTTGCAACCCATCAATGATTCTCTCTCATCATTAATGTTTTTAATCTCTCCTTCTCCCTTCCTCTCTGAAATCAATAAAAATAATATATATTTTTTTAAAAATAGACATCAGATGGAGAAACAATCTCTGAATTCTCTTTGAACAGAGCCTGTTGTTCACTACTGTTATCTTACTGTGTTATGGTCATTTCTAATTATATGTCTCCTCCCACTTGACCTTGGGTTGAACACTGATAAGAGCTCTGGATTAGTATATTTCCAGCTTCAAGTACAATCTATAACCCATAGTAGCCTGACTCCGTAAGTATTGAATAAGTGCTAAAAGCCATGTAAAATGCACAGCTTTGGATGGAATCAGATGCTTGCCTTTTAAAAAAAAGTGCTGAAATTGGTGCCTTTTCTTCTTTTAAAACAATAAGTTTATTATATGGAGAGTAATATGTATTTTCTGTTTAGGATGAGGAAATATTCAGAAATAATATGATATAATTGAAACATTTTATAAGTAAGTAGTATATTTTATGATTTTATTACTATTAATTGAAGCCAGCCAAAAGTTGTCCTTGTAAACCCTTTGGGTCCCTAAGCAACAGTTTTGTTCTAAGCAGCAGTAAAAATTCAGAGGAAATGAAAGATGAGAGAAAGGCATAAAGAAGATGAAAGAATCAGAGGCTTTATATGGCCTATAGAATAGTCTGCTCCTGAAAATTAGAACACAGTTAGTTTTTTATCTGCAATTCCAGAAACTGAAAGCTCTAAAAATGGAGAATTTTTTTCTCATAACTCATTGGTGGCAACATCTGACTAGAACTTAACGATGCAACTGATTGTCCTTATCTCACCTGGTTAGTCAAATATAGAAACCACATATTTGTTTATAGTGTTGGAGGTCTTCCATAATATGTAATACATGTTTTAAGAACCGTATTTTCTTCCTAAATTCTGAAAAATTCTGAATTCTTAACACATCTGGCCCAAAGGAGCTAAATAGGGAATTGGGACCTATTCATATATACAAATAATTCTGGTAGAACAGAAGTGATCAGAGACATGGGAAACGTGCTGTTGGCTTTCACAGACGGGAGGATTGGTTCATTCAACAAATATTTGAGTATTTACTATGTGCCAAGTTCTCTGCCAGGTTGTGGATTACAGATGTGAAAAGACGTGTGTTTTTTGGTCTACAGAAACCAGGAAAGTTTAAAATATTGGAGTTAAGGAAACAAGGATGGTTGTACTGCAGATAAAAAGGAAGGAAGGACCTCTATTAAGGTGATGGCAATAATGGAGAGGAAAGGGCCTGTGTGGATCTATTGCTGAGATAGAATTGACTGACTGGGCTACTAATAATGCCTGGAAAACAAGAGGAATGAGAAAGAGACAGCTAATGAAGAAGTGCTCAGCTGCATGACTGAGGATTTTTTCAAAAAAATATTTTATTGATTTTTTTTTACAGAGAGGGAGAGGGATAGAGAGTTAGAAACATGGATGAGAGAGAAACATCGATCAGCTGCCTCCTGCACATCTCCTACTGGGGATGTGCCCGCAACCAAGGTACATGCCCTTGACCAGAATTGAACCTGGGACCCCTCAGTCCGCAGGCCGCTCTATCCACTGAGCCAAACCAGTCAGGGCATGACTGAAGATTTTGATTGTGTTACTAAAAGGTGAAACATGAGAGAGCAGAACCGTTTAGGAGAGAAGATGAAAAGCTGTGGTACCCAAACTGTAGCAGCCCGAGACCTGGCCTGGGTTGTGGGAACTGTTCACAGCTGGAGACAGAACTGGAAACCATGTTCATGGAATTATTAGTTGGAACTCAGAGCATTAGCTTTGCTACTCTGCTTTGTGGCACACAGGAGGGAATAGAGGGAAGCCTTTGTTGTTCCTGCAAGGTTATTTGCTGTTCATGGTTTACAGAATAATGGCTCCAGTATTTCCATGTTTCTCTAAATAAAGTGAGCATCTTAGAATTTGACCAACAATTTTTAAATATACGATTTGTTATAACTCTAGACATGAATATTGCCCTGTGTTCCCAAATAAGATTTGTTTATTGTTTGATTATAAAGTAGCTACAAAACTGAAACTTTTGACAAAGACAGATTTATTTTCATGTAATAATGATACGCTGTTACTGAGTAGAAAGTATATCTGTGTTCCTTAGGATAATAGGTTTAAACTGGTTGGTATTGAGCAATTTGGTTGTTTTTCTCCTAAAGGAAATTTGGCTTCCTTTTACATATTTGTAATCTTTTCCATTATAGGAACATAATTGGATTTTACATTTATATAGCAAGATTATAGAAATACTATGCATTATTGCTTAAATAATGTTAGCTGAGTAATAAAGTGAGTTGGCTTTTTTAAAATGTGTACTGTAACAATGGTGTAGAGCTAAGTCTACCTATTTGGACTAAATCCAGGCATCCATTATGCACTATGTAACGAATGGATGTTAGAGTTGTTTTACTTTGCATGTTGGAAGTCATCTGTTTTGGATCTTGGAAATTTGCCAGTATGTGGTAGAATATGTACAGTTTGGGCAACTGCCATTCTTTTAAGATCTGAATACATTCATGCTTGAGGATACCGTTAGCTCTTGGGTTGCTGCTCATGTTCTAGTGGTCGAAGCAGAAACCCCTTTAGGGTTTCTCAGTGTGGATATAAATGAAATCTTAAGGGTATTGGTCCCACATTTAGGGTTGGGATCCAAATGAGCATCTCATGTGTTTATAGAAACTCTGGAAAAAAAAATTTGAAAGCTGATCTTTGGAAAGAAGATGCTGTCCAGTCTGCGATGGGGACCTACTTGTTTGAGAGGCGTCAGCTTCAGGTTACTCTTTCCCTTAGCAACAGTGGCTGCTTCCCCTCTAACCATCACAGCCCCTGACTGTTTGCCCATGTGCATTTACACACAAATTACCTAAAACTATTATGGCTTTTCATTTTGCTGTGTGTGTTATTCATTTTAATGTCTTCTTATAGTTTTTTTATTTAAAATAATTTCAGTCTTACAGAAAAGTTGCAGGAATAGTACAGAGAGTGTATATCTGTCCTTCACCCAGTTTCTTCAAACTAACATTTTATTCCATTTTCTTGTTTCTCATACATATTATTGTTTTCCTGAAGCATTTGAAAGTAACTTGCAGACACAATGTCTCTTTATTCCTGAATAATGTGGTAGCATCTCCTAAGAATACTTTCTTATATGTATGCAGAGAATAATTATCAACATCAGGAAATTAACATTGATACAGTATTATTTAATCTACAAACCTTATTAATATTTCACAAATTTCCTCAGTAATGTCCTTTATATCAAAGGAATAACAGTAGTAATAACAATAACAAAATAGAAATGAAGAAAGGAAAAGTAAGAACTGCTCGGGTCCAATGTCGGATCATATATTGCATTTCATTTAGTTGTTAGGTCTCTTTAGTCTCCTTTAACCTGGACAAATTCCTCAGTCTGTTTTTATTTTCTAGGACATTGACATATTTGAAGAGTAGAGGCCACTTATATTGTAGAATGTTCCTCATTTGTATTTATTTGATGTTTCTTCATGATTATTAGAATTTATTAACTTTTGGCAGGAATAGCACAAAAGTGTTGTGTCCTTTTTGGTGTGATTTAAAGAAACCTTTACTTTCATCCTAAGTTTTTTGTTTGCTGTCACTATTTTTATAGAGATGCTTCTTCTAGGTGCTTTTTAATCAGCCATTTAACAAATAGTTACTAAGTACTTTCTATTCAAGAAAGCATAAAGGAGGTTTAAAGACTAGACATTCTTGTTTCAGCAAAGAATTTATAATCTTAAGGGGAGAAGGTAGCCACAAAAACAACTTCTTTCTCCCAGAGAATCCCTTTGTGATTTGTAAGGTCCATATCCTAAGACCTTCGAAGATCTCCAAGTTTCCAAATGCTGTGTGTGCTCATCTAACACCTCTCCCTCTCCCGTTAAATGCTGTAATATATAACTGAACTTTTTATAGACTCTTTGAGAGCCTTAATGATTATATAAATACAAAGCTAAAGTCATTTTATAAAGCTTTTAAAATAAGTTGTACAACTAAAATAAAATATGTACTATCTGTTTCTTCATTTTAATTTAAGATTAGCTGTGACCTTACAGGTGTCTGTAAACTCAAAGTGATGGTGGTAGATAATGATTCTCCCCAAGAGGCAAGTTGTAGACCTTGACCTGAGCCACTGCAGAACTGAAAGTTCCACTCCTTTACCTCAACTTTGTGTATCTTGCAAAGAACTTTCCCCATCTTAGCGCTCTTTTATTTTATCAATATTAGTTTCTAGATTTCCATCGAAGACAGTTTTATTGCTTTACAAGGGTCATGGCTGTGAAGTAGCACGTAAAACCAGGTGCGTGAGAGGGCAAGCAGACAGCTAAGAGGCTTGCTGCCACTCTTTAGTAGTGAGATGAGTGTGGTGCAGTTTTATTCCTGAGCAAGACTCGTATGGACAGTGGGTCTTAGAAATACTAGTGAAGAATTAAACCATGGTGTTGTCCTTGAATGCTAGAGGTTTGCTTCCCTTTAGAGTCCTTCCTTTCTCCCTTCTTCACTCCGCCTCCTCCCTTTCTGTCTTCTTTCCTCTTTTCCTCCCTTTCTTTCCTTTTCACTGTAGTACAAATAATACATGAAAACACATTCATAATATATAAGTTTCAATAAGAACAGTCTAGGCTTTTCATGCCTCACTTGTAGTACCTTGCCTATTGTCTGACACCCACAGTAGAAGCAATGAAGTGAGTGAATGAAGTATGCAAAGCAGAGAGGTTCCCTTCCCTTAGCCCTTTCCCCTCCCCAAGGTAACCATTATTGTCAAATAATATTTTTTGTTTAGTTGGTAGTGTTCTCTTTTGTGGAAAGTTAGAGTGATTTGATTTTCTCTTTGGAGCAAGGCTTGGCTAAGCAGAATGTAGGTAAGCACTGTGGGTTTTTCTTAAGATTGTGTAGCTTTTCCTTGACCCTAAATTGGGAGTGCCCTATACACCTTAGGGAGAGTGATGTGACTGCAGCTCCTTCGCTGTAGCAAGAGAAATTACCCTCAGGAGGCTGAAGCTGGAGGAGTAGAATCGGGTTGCTGACTGACTGGTCTCACTCATATATATGATAATTAAAACTTTTTCAAGTGTAACTATGGCATGAAGCTCTATACATGTGATACAGGGAGCAATGAAGGTAAAGGTTTAATAGTTTTTCTAGTTACCCAGCCTGGGGCACTTAATTCTTCTGTCAAAAACAGTTAACGGAAAAGGAGTAAATTTTAATGTTTACTCACAATAATTAAGGCAATAAGTATTTTATAAAAATCAAAACAAAACTAAATAGAATATTTTTTTTAGTTTATGTTGACTATTTTGATGAATTCATGTATTTGAAAGGAGATTATAGTATGTGTTCCCTTCCCCCAACATGCAACTCTTTTAAAATTCAGCTTCCTCCTTTGTTGAGTATTTGAACCTAAAGGCTGTAACCATATAAACTTCACCAACTTAATTTCCTTATATTATTCTACATTAAAACGTTTCTGTTGTGTAAACTTCTTCACTGAGGAAAAATACTGATTTGACTTTTTGGAGAACTTCTTTATAAAAAGGACGCCTCAAAAAATAAAGGATTTAAAAATTTTTTCCAAATGGCAAGTGATATCTAATTTAGAATAAATAGGCAGCACATTAACTTGGAAACTGTAAAAATGTCTGTATGAAAATAGTTTATTTTACTCTATATTGTGAAGAAAATATGACCCACATTGTTTTTTTATTATTTTCCCCAGCTGTTGACCTAAAAAATGGTACAGGAAAAGTGTATCAAGGCCCTGCAAAAGGCTCTGCTGATGTAACAATCACACTTTCAGATGATGATTTCATTGGTGTAGTCCTGGGCAAGATTGACCCTCAGAAGGTAATATGCTTAAAATGTTCATTTTTTCTTTATCATTGCTTTCTGTTTGACAATTGCAGTTTTTAGCTGACTTCCAAATTCTGATTTATAAGGCAGAGTTCATACAACTCTGAAGAAGACACAGTTGATACCAATATCTGAGTTGTGAGATCATGAATTTTTCTGGTACAGTTTCAGCTGACACATTTTAAAACTGAACTTTTGGTGGAATTCTTTAGCATATCAACAATATAAAACCCACATCTACACTTTGTATTATATTAGGTCATTAATTCAAAGGTGAAAAACCCTATGATATTAGATATTTCATAAAATTAGACATTCATTCCTGTTATATGATTAAGAATTTGTCTTAATCATCATTGAAAATTGGAAATAGAAGGATAGAGTATAATAGTTAGTGTCTTTTTTTAATATATATTTTTATTGATTTTAGAGAAAGGAAAGGAGAAGGAGAGAGAGATAGAAACATCTATGAGAGAGAATCATTGGCTGCCTCCTGCACACCCTCTACTGGGAACCAAGCCTGCAACTCAGGCATGTGCTCTGACCAGGAATTGAACTATGACCTCCTGGTTCATGGGCCAATGCTCAACCACTGAGCCACACTGGCCGGGCACTAGTGTCTTATTGAAGGTAAAATATTTAAAGTCAGACATTATAGTGGAAAACCATGATTAAGACAGGAGTGCCATTTCTGATTATGATGAGTTAGTATTGTTTTGAAACTTTTGGCCAAATCTACAAGCACACAAAATTAAAGTAACTGATGTAGCAGTTAGAATGGAGTAGAAAAATTTGTTATTTTCAAATCATGATTATGTAGCTAGAACTCTCAAGTGAGTCAACTTATTAGTTCTTAGAGGAGTTCAAAGAAGTGGTTAAATGCACAATAACTATTAAAAATAGCTTTCACATAGCAGCAAAACCAGTTAGAAGATATAATTTAAAAAAAATTATAATTTTATAATTACAACCTAAACTAAAAAACACAAATGACCACCCTAATAAATGCAGTGCTTATTTGAAGAAGACTATAGAACTTTACAAGGAATAGAGCAATTTGAATAAATGGAAAATGTTCGGTTTTTCTGGATAGAAACACTAATTTAAAAAGAATTGTAAAATAATTCGAAAAGAATTGTCAGGTAGTACAGTAAAGTATATGTTCTTTGTCATCAGATATATCTGAGTTTAAATCTTAGCCCTGCCACTTACTCTCTAAACTTCAATTTTCTTATTGGTAAAATGAATGATTACAATCCCAAAGCATTGTGATGATAACTAAATCTAATAGTATATGTGAAGAGTTTAGTAAGTACTTGGTACTGAGTGAGTTCTGAGATTATTCTTTCCCAGGAATTTATTTAGTACCTATTCATATTCGGGTTCTAGGGGTGGCTAGATAAGACAGTGCCCCAACTGTGCGGAGCTCAGTTCTAGAGGTGAGTGGAAAAGAAATAAAATTTCAGGTATGAAGAAAATTAAGTCAGCGTTCTCTATAGGATCCCATTATAAATATTTTAGGCTTTGCAGGCCAGATGGTCTCTGTTTTACCCACTCAGTTCCGCCATTGTAGAATTAACATAGCCATAGATCATATGTGAACAAATGGATGTGGCTGTGTTCCAGTGTAACTTTACTTACAAAACAGGCAGCAGAGTAGTCATTGGCCCACAGGCTCTAGTTTGCCAACTCTGGATTAGAGTGTGACAGGATAGAGGAACTATTTTAGATAAGGTTGTCCAAAACAGTCTGAACAAAGTGAGGGCTGAGCTATAAGGTTAAGGAAACAACCAGTGCAGAAGCTTGAGGCAGGAGTAGGGTCACGTATTAAGTCAGTGTTTCTCAACCTTCTGGCCCTTTAAATACAGTTCCTTATGTTGTGACCCAACCATAAAATTATTTTCGTTGCTACTTCATAACTGTAATGTTGCTACTGTTATGAATCGTAATGTAAATATCTGATATGCAGGATGGTCTTAGACAACCCCTGTGAAAGGGTCCTTCGACCGCCAAAGGGGTCGCGACCCACAGGTTGAGAACCGCTGTATTAAGTGTATGTAACTGTGAGGAGGCCAGTGATAGTAAATGAGCAGTGGGGAGAGTGGGAGGATGTGAGATGGGAGAATAGGCAAGGGCTGGATCACCCAGGACTCTCTAGACTAGAACTTGGTAAGGAGTTCAGGTCTTATGTGTGAATGGAAGCCACTGAGCTGTGGAATGACAGCATCTGCTGAGTGGAAATTGCCTTTGGGGAGAGAATAGGTAATTACGAGTTATTTTTTAGATTTGTTATACTTGAGATGTCTGTATATAAAGATTAAATGTAGGATTAAGGAAACATTTATATAATTGCTAGGAATAACAGACCTTTGGGGGGAAATGGATTATTCAGTGAATGATACTGGGCAGCTGCTTAGGAAATGGTAGTGCTTTATGTTATTCCATATATCTAAGTCAATACCATACTGAATGGAATTGTGTAAAAAATAAAAGTAGAAGCAAAAACTTGATGAAAACCTAGGTATTTCTTATTCTTAATGATAATCCTTAGAGGAATGCTAATTAATATCAGGGGTTTTGTAAACTCATTTGGTTCTATTACCTTCTCTCCAACCTCAATGCTATTTATCATCATTATAAATATACAGTTGGCCCTCTATCCCCAGGTTTCACATCCATGGGAGCGGAGACCTTACTGTAAATTTATTGGAAAAAACCTGCATATAAGTCCACCTGCCCAGTTAAACTCATGCTGTTCAAGGACTAACTGTATTTTTATTTAACTCAGTACATTCAAGTATTTCAACATGTACTCAATATTAAAAATAATGATGGAATATTTTATATCCTTTTTTAAAATACTAAGTCTTTAAAATCCAGTGTGTATTTTATCCTCATAGTACATCTCAGCAAGGACTAACAATATGTCAGGTGCTCAGTAGCCACATGTGCTAGTGGCTACTTTATTGTATAGCACATGTTTAAACATTCTGTCTTGACTTTGCTTTTCTGCCCTTTCTTATCTGACTTCTGCATCTGATACTGTTGTTGTGAAGGTCACTGATGACCACTGTTTTACTAATTCCAGTGGATATTTCTCTATGTCTTACTCAACTTTCCAGGAACATTTAACTCCTTTAATCATCAATTTCTTGAAATAATTTCATCCCTTGACTTTCATGACACCATATTCTCCTGTTTTGCTTCCTTCACCTTCACCTTTGGCTATTCCTGACCTTCTTTGGTGCATTCTGCCCCATCCATTAAATTTTGGTGTTTCACAGCTCTTTTCTAAAGAACACGCTCCTTAAATAGTCCATTCATCCTATAGTATTTAAAGCTGTCTATAAGTTGACAACACACAGATTTATTTATTTATTTTATTGATTTCAGAGAGGAAGGGAGAGGGAGGGAGAGATAGAAACATCAATGATGAGAGAGAATCATTCATTGGTTGCCTCCTGCACACCCCCTACTGGGGATCGAGCCTGCACACAGGCATGTGCCCTTGACCGGAATTGAACCTGGGACCCTTCAGTCCGCAGGCCGATGCTTTATCCATTGAGCCAAACCAGCTAGGGTGACAACTCACAGATTTAAATGTCTCACTCAGTTGTCTTCTCTGAGTTCCATAGTGATAGAATCTGCTCCCTACTTGACCTCTTGAATGGGAAATCTTACTGGCATCTCAAACTTACTATGTCTATGTCCAGTGTAGAACTCATGATTTCATTTTCTCCATAGTCTTTTCCTTTTCAGGAAATGGCAGCATCTCCTCTACCCAAATTTATATGCTCAGTAATATAAGAATTGTCCTGGCTTCCTTCTATACTTCTGTATCCTTTTTGTACGTAATCCTGCCTGATCTTTCTCCAAAACATACCTCACATTCATCTTCTTCTCTTCACTGCCAGGGATATCACCATGATCCAAGCGTCAATCATCTCACCTGGCTTACTACACAGCTTTTTGACTGGTCTCCCTGCTCCCAGTCTTAAAGTCTTTGCTTACGTTTTATTTTTTGAGTCCCCTACTATAATATGCACTCCACAAGAACAGGGAGATATGTCTACTTTCTAGCCTAGAATGTTGCCTAGTATACTGTAGTCATTCAGTTCATACTTGAGTAGATTAAGGCAAGGATAGAAACAAGGAACAGAACTCAACAGCAGTAGTTTGGACTGTGTAGAAATTAAAAACTTCTGCATGTCAGACTCCATAAGGTATTCCCATAAACCTGGAGAAAAATAAAGATGATGATACACAGTATGTTGGTATCTATAACCTATAAAAAATTCTGGAAAGCTGTAAGACCTCAATAGAAAAAAATGGACAAAAGATATGAACCAGTAATTAATGAAAGAAATAGAAATGACTAATATACATAAGAGAAACTATTGAGTTTTCCCAATATCTAAAAATGCAAATTAAAGCATGTCATTTTGCCTTGGGTTTTCAAAAATTAAGAAAATAGTATTGTTAAGGTTGGAGTAAGAGAATGCCCATGTAGCTGGAAAGAGTTAATTTGGTGGTGTCTTCCTGAAAAGCACTGTGGCAGAGGTTCACTGACTTTCTTCCTTTATGGCGAATCATTGTCTCAGTGCTTCTTGCATGGCACTCCTAGGCCAAAAGAAATACCCAAGGATTCAGTTTATTAAGTAGTTAGGTCCAAACAGAGTAGTTTTTCATGTTGTTTTTTTATATTTGACCAATTTTTAATACTCCTTAGTGTCCCTGTGGGTTTGCTGAGATGCTCTAGGGTCCCACAGTGTATAGTTTGGAAACTGTGGCAATATGGAGGTATGGTCAAGAACCTTATGTAAGAAATGTCATGATTTATTAATTCTTCTTCTAGGAATCTATTATAAGAAAATAAATAAGAACAAAGATTTATGTACACAGTTTTTCCACTCAGCAACAACCACCAAATATTGGTGTATTTATTTCAAGAAACGAGGTGTTTTAATTTTAGGTTGTAAGTCCTCTCAGTAATGTTAGTACCTGTAAATAGGCCTCAGTACTGTAACTGTCGTTCCTGTAACTGCACAGTGAAGAGTCTTAGTTTAGAAGTTCCAGTCTCCATTTGAATATCCAGCACTTGATCCTGATTGAACGAGTTCTCCCTGATTTTTTCTGGGATAAAAAGTTTAAGTAGTTTTTGCTTTTCCTCCAGATGATGAGGGTTTGCTTCTGACTTTAAGTTGTTACTAGTTAATAAGCAGGAGACCTTGAACAGGTTATCTAAGCTGTCTGAGCCTCAGTTTCTCATCTGTCACCCAGGGCTGAGAATTGCTGTTATGCCCACTTTAAGCTGATGGCTGTGCTTCTGAAGTAAGATTATATTTGTAGGGCTGCTTTGTAATGTTAAGTGTACATAATGTTAAGTGTATTTTATAATGTAGATAAAAATCTAGGGACTTCTTTTTATTTCCCATTCTGTGTTATTTTCTCAGTAAGCGATAAAAACTGATTTATTATTTTTATTTTACTCACAGGGAACTTGACATTGAGGAGAAACTTAAGCACTTGCACAGCTTCCTTTGTCAGGTCAGATACAGAGGTGACAGGAGCTCTTAGTGTTTGAACACAACAGCCTTTCGCTTGGTAATAATGAGCTAGCTGTGCTCTTACATGTCAAATACTCAGCTAGGCACTTTGCACACTGTTTAATTTAACTCACACAACGAGGCTGCATGATTTAGGTACTGCTGTCCTGCCCGTAGAGAAGAGGAGGCTGAGAGCTCAGAGAGGTTACGGAATCTGCCCAAGCTCAGCTTTCTAGTTAGTGACAGAGCCTAGATTTTAACCCAGGCATTCTAATGCTAGCGCCCAGGATCTACTCACTACTTGGTTATCTACCTTCTTTTATCATTATGTGGCTTTCTAATTCATGAAGATGGAATACATATTTTTAATCTGCTTTTAAAAGTTCTGAATTTAATATTTTAATTGTTAGGAACACAGTAAAGCCTTTTTAAAAAATTCATATATTCTCAAATTCATGTTTAAGAACATAAATTAAAGCTGGAAGCATAGTTTGAAGCAGAACTCCCAGATCTGTCAGTTCAAATAAATTAGTCTGTGGTTTTCTAAAATACACAGTAATCTATTTTTTTCATAGCTGTCTAAAACTATAATCATTAAACTATCATTGCTAGATAAAAGTTGCCTTTGTTGCCAAGAGTTAACTCAATTGTATTCAAGCTCAACAATGATCTTTTTTATTTTTTTAACAGTGATCTTTTAAAAATACAAATAAAATGTAACATGGTAAAGTTTGGTACTCTTTCCCTCTTCTTTGCAGGCATTCTTCAGTGGCAGACTGAAGGCCAAAGGAAACATCATGCTGAGCCTGAAGCTTCAGACGATTTTTAAAAACTATGCCAAGCTCTGAAGGACATGCTCCATTGTTAACAAAAGAAGAACACTCTTTCCACCTTAATACCCAAAACTGATTCAGCAAAAGTGATCAAAACTAAGATGCAGGAGAAATTGCTTAACATTTTCAGATTTCAGATAACTTTTCAGATTTTCATTTTCTACTAATTTTTCATGCTATCATTATTTTTACAAGGGACTGTAAAATAGCACATAATTATCCTTCATAGATCTTATCTTCGTAATAAAAAATTTTCATTAAAGTCTAGTATCCTTAGAGTTGTTAATAGCATTTATACGTTGAAAGGAAAATTAAACGAGTGAAGGCCACATTGATGCCTTTTGCGCTTTTTGTTACTTTCTGTTCTGTAACTTATTGAAACCCCGGTTTTAACATGAATTTTCATACATGAACTCATTTTTCACACTTTGCTATAGTAGATAGTATTCTGCTTTAAGGCAAGAGAAAGGTCTTTTGTGTTCTCAAATAGTTTTCTTTCTTCCTCTCCCCCTTTAGCTGGAAATTCTTTACTTTCATCTAATGCTTGTAAGTCTACCAAATATATAGCTTTCTTGCTTAATTGTTAAACTTAAATTGTAAGATGTTCACTAGCAAGTACTGTCATATCATTATTTCCCCAACCTTTAACTCAGATGACGGATGCTGAGAAAATGCTCTCTGATGGTGTGGCTGCAGAGGTAATGAAAAAGTGCGTGAGTGCTCAGGCCAGGGAGAGGGTACGTTTCAGTCATGGAGCACAGCTGAGCAGGGTATGTGTGGGTGTGTGAGTTCTCCAGGGAACAGACTGAGATAAAGATTTAGGGGCAGGAAGTTTATTTAGAAGTGTGCTTGGGATCAGCGCATAGAGGAGGTGGGAGTAAACAGAGGAAGCAGGACTAGGCAGAGGGAGAAGTTACACTATGGTGCTTGTCCCACACACCTTCAGCAGATACTTTAAGGAGCTCAGAAGCTGGGATCGCCTTTAGACTTGTCCTGAGCTAACTAGTCATTGATTACAACCTGCCCTGTGGAGGGGCCATGACCTTGGGCGAAGCAGCAGAGCAGTTCCTGGAGTGTGCTTATAGTTAATTAATTATCTTCCCTGCAGCTGAGGGGTATGTCTTCAGTCCTGAATAGGGCTTCTGGGAGCCCACAGCACAGTACTTTGCTTCAGGGAATAAGATTAAGGGAATCGGAGTTCAGGGATCTAGAGAGTAGGTCTCAGAAATTTAGAATTTTAATGTTTAGCACAGTGTTGGAACATACTACAGGACCTCAATGTATTATTGTTGATTTAATGAATGAGCACAATATATAGAAGGCATAGAAGAAAAGTTACATATTTGTCAATTATGCCTTAGTCTTTTGAACTTTGTATGGTGTCTTAAAATTAACTTTAATTCACAGTGATCCATTGTTATGCCAACTAAATTTAAAAAACAATGGCAGTATTTTAATGGTGGTCTTTTATAATAGTTATTGTCCCTGTTGAGCTTGGAAAAGCTTAATGTCCTTCTGAATAGAAACAGCATATTAAATAGCATATTAAAATTAATCAAATGCCACCACACATAATGAATGTGTTGAATCGAGACCTTAGATGCTTAAGACATGTTAAGAAAGTGATTTGTTGTGTTGTTGCTATCCTCACATGAGGATATTTTTCCATTGATTTTTAGAGAGAGTGGAAGGGAGGGAAGAAGATAGCGGAAGAGGGGGGGCGGGGGAGGGAGGGGAACATCAATGTGAGAGAGACACACTGATTGGTTGCCTCCTGCATGCACCCCAACCCAGGGCTAGGGATCAAACCTGCAACACAGGTACATGCCCTTGACTGGGAATAGAACCTGCAGCCCTTCAGTGAGTGGGTCAGCGCTCTAACCACAGAGCACATTGGCAGGGCAAGAAAGCAACGTTTTCATTATCGTACTAACCTCTCTCTGTTAATCTTTAAAGGTCAGAAAGACACTGGTATCTAGATTTAGCAGCAGCTTTGTTATTGGTCCTCATGCTCCCTAAGCTTTCTATAATAGTTAATATTATTGAATGCACCACCCGCCTCAATTTGTTCCTTACCTTCTATCTTCTAATGAGAAATATATTAACTTCTTAATGAGCTTATGAGTACATCTCTCTTGTCTCTTTAATTTTCTCTGTCTACCTATTTTTTCATGATTTTTGATCAAGGTTTCAGCCTCCTCTTTTCAGGAGACATTTTCTTCCTGCATCATTCAATCTACTCATATCTTCAGCCATTACCTAATTGCTCGTAACTCCCAATCTGTATCTTTAGCTTTGATTTTTCCGTAATTCCACAGTTCACCCACAGTTTCAAATCATTACCAGACTGCCGTCACAGTTACTGCAGATCAATGTCCAAAGTAAACATGATCTTCCTCTCTATCCCTAAACCTGTGTCTTTTTCTGTTTTTGTCTTGGTTAAAAGCATCACCTTTTGCCTAAATGAAGAAAGCAGTCATTTTTTACTTCTCTCTTCCTCATACCCCATATTTAATCCATCACCAGCTTTTGTCTTTTCTACTTCCTGAATATTTACAGATTTTATTCTCTGATACCACTACCTGAGTATGCCCTTCTATGTGACAGCTCATTTTAATAGCTTTCCAATGGTCTCTCCAGTCTTTTACTGTCCACCGTCACCACCCATCAGAGGGGCCTTCTGAACATGTGGCTTCTCCACTGAAATCTGTGATTGTCATCTTACTTTCAGCCTCTTAACATGGTTGACAGTTGCATCAGTTGGGATTCTTTCAGTTGGAAGTAATAAAACCAGTTCAAATAGGCATAACAGAATTTATCCACACAACTGAAGGGTAGGACTGACTTTGAAGGGGCTTGACCAAGCAATTCAGTGTTATCTTGGCGCAATTCTTTGCAATCTCTGCCTGCTCTGTCCGCCAGCACCACATGGTGCTCCTGGAAGCTCCAGGTTATTCCTGTTGTGGTTACAGGAAGGCGTCCACCGTGTACAGCGTCACAGTCCCATCCCAAGTCAGCCTGCAGAAGGCCAGTGAAGTTCTCACCTGGTTTCACTGACTGTGGTGGGTTAAAAGCCAATCCCTGAGCCCATCACTGTAGCCGGAGATGTTGGATGTACTGATTGACCATTGTATGAAGCTAAGGATGAAGTGTTGGGGAGCCCCAAGACTTCCCGCAGTTTGGGTGGTTTGCTGGGAGGACTCAGAGGACTCGGCATACAGTCATATCAAGACTATAATTTATTAAGTAAAACAACACAGAACAGAATCAGAAGAGGGAAAAGGCGTCACAGGGTGAAAGTCCAGAGGAGATCAGGTAGAGGTGTTGAGAGTTCTCTCCCCATGGAGTTACAGAGGACCTGCTTGCTTCCCCAGCATCAAACTGTGGCAGTAGGTATGACATGTCCACCGAGACTCAACGCCCAAGGCTTTAACTGGGAGCTTGGTCACGTAGGCTTCTCCCGAGCATCTACCAAAATTCTAGACTCCTAGAAGGAAAGCAGGTGTTTAATTTACGCCACATTGTTTGTACAGTTTGGGCACAGGTTCCCCCTATTCTCAGTGAGGGCATGGTGGAAACCTTCCTGAAATCTAAGTTCCTAGGTGCCAGCCAAGGGCCAACCTTGCACACAAACCTTTCTGAGGACAGCAGTCTCAGACCTGCCACGTTAACGCTTTTCCGCCCTGATAGGCTCAGCCACACCCAAACTACATGGCCTGAGAATCAGGTGTGATGTCAGGGAATTTAGGGTATGAGGGAGCCAAGGCAGAAATGTCTGCCCCAAAGGCTCATTCCCTCTCCTAAACTGCTTTTTACCTCATCACTGGTAAGCAGCTCTATCTCCTTAAGCCTCCCAGTGTGCCTCTGTGCACAGCTGTTTTTTACCAACACTGATAGAAAAACCTCTGACATCTCACAGAACTTTTGATCTGTATTTTAAAGCAAATAACGTGAGAAAGCAGATTTTTATATTGGAGAGAAATAGATATGAGAGACAATCCATTTAACAATACTACTACCCTAACATTAATTTTGTTCTTTAGCAGATATTGCAGCAAAACTATATGATAATCCAATCTACTGAAATTCTGAAGTTAAGAAGCCTCAAAAGTTCAGAGTAATGGAAAGTGATTTTTCTGAAGAGCAGAAGATTTTAGGTCAGTGTGGACTAAGCTATTTAAGAGGGGAGAGGGAAGAAAAGAACATATTTAAAAACCTATAGGTAGGCAAAAGAGAAAAGTTGCAAACCTTAGTTAAAAATGAATCTAGGTTTGTGTATGAACTGTATCTGCTGAAGTTACCTGGTAGGTAACATCTAGATGTCAGGGTTAACTTAGCTTAAAAAATAAAGAGAAACCTGAGGTGGGAAAATGTTGAGGCACAGTGCATTTATAGCCTCGCCCAGAACCCAGTTTTAAGAAGCTTGGCTGAATAACTTCTGAGTTCACAGCTGACAAGTATAACAAAAATAGAGAAGTAGAAAGAGCTGCATGTTGCTGGGAGCAGTGGCTGGTGAACTTTTTGAAGGCAGCGTGGAAGAAGACAGAAAATTCAGCCAGAAAGCCCAGACTGAAACGTATTACTTCCAGTGAGAATCCTGTGAAGGGAGGTCGAATAGCTCTCTATTCCTTAGTATCCTGAAGTTCCATCAGTAAAGGATAATGACTGGTTAAATCAGGGTTTAACAGACATTTTCTGTAAAGGGCCAGATAGTAGATATTTTAGGCTTTGCAGTCCACATATGGTCTCTGTTGCATATTCGTTTTTTAAATAGCTTTTTACAAATATAAAAATTTGTACAAAAACAGGCCAGGAGCTGGATTTGTCCTGCAGGGTGGGACCGGGATATAGGTGTTGAGAGCTCTGGTTTAGAAAACAAAACTTTAAAGTGTCATTTTTGTTTGCTTTGAAGAATTATGAAAGTACTAGAGGCTCAGTGCATGAAAATTTTTGCATGAGGGAGGGGAGTCCCTCAGCCTGGCCTGCCCCCACTCACAGTCTGGGAGCCCTCACCGGATGTCCTACTGATGGCTTAGGCCCGCTCCCCGTGGTGTTCAGCCCCCTCACTTCTCAGCTGAACGTACAGCCGCCTCGCATTCCAAGCAGGGCTGTCTTCAAGTGACTTAAGCGCCAGAATCCATAGCTCCTGGCCTCTCCCCTCTTGGTTTCCTCCTTGGGTCATTTGCAAAGTTCACCAAGACACCGAAGCAGCTCTGTACTGGGGAGCAGGGGGGACGCACGCAGGCAGCACCATGTCCCAGGTCAGGGATGCAGGCAGGCAGCTTCACCTCAGCACTGCATGGGATGTTAGCGCTCGGCAGGCCTGGGCATGCCTCCACTGGGACGGAAGTCCCCGCCCCCGTCCCTGCCCCACAGCTCCTGTGCATGTCCAACCTGTTGACTGGGTGTGACTCAGACACCATTATTGCCTGCTTCACCTCAGCATTGGGCGAGGACACAGGCAGCAGGGTCACGTCCCAGGTCAGGGATGTAGGCAGGCAGGGTCACGTCCCAGGTCAGGGAACGCAGACAGGCAGCTTCACCTCAGCACTGGGCGGGGAGGTTAGTGCTGGGTAGGCCTGGGCGTGCCTCTGCTGGGGGTGGAAGTCCCCGCCCCCGTCCCCACCCCCCAGCTCCTGTGCATGTGCAACCCTTGGTTGTGACTCCACCACCGTAACGAACAAATTAGCATATTACCTCTTTATTATATAGGAATTAACTCACCTGAATTATGGGAGTATGAGAGGCTCTCTCCCACTGCACAGCACATCCCTGGCCCTGCTCCTCCCAGCCCACATGTGCATTCTGTGGAGGTGACGTGTACTAGACCACGGTCCCAACATCCACTGGTTTTGCAAACCAGCAACTCAGGTATCACCTTTTCATCTCCATCAACATTCATGAACCACCACCCTCTACAATACTGTTGTAGACATTCATGTCTTCTGAATGGTTTCCTCACAAAACTGTTAGGGAGTGGAATTACTGGATGAAAATGTAAGAGCAGCTTGATGACATCCTTTGCAGCCTCCAGGGCCCCTCTGTGCTTATCATCCCACTTGGGGAGGTGAACAGAGAGCAAGTGTGGGTATCTTTAGGAATGGTGAGCTCTGACACAGAAAACAAAAGTGACAGCCTCTGTAAGTCAATGCATGCTGACTCACAGTGCTTTGGTTCCCAGTGTTACTGAATTTGTATCACCAAGCAAGAAAAGCAATGGAAGCAATAGAACTTAGGCCTGTGATTCAAATGAGGTGGCTGTAGGAGTAAATTAGAAAAGAAGTGTGCATACTACCGGGTGTGGGATGATGGACCGGGAGGAGCGGGCCCTGCTTCTGATTGGGAATGGGTACACCACAGGACATAGCATAAGGTGGGTAACGCTGTGCATTAAAATTATTTGAATCTTTGGCCTTTTTGAATAATCAACTGAAGTTGACAAACAAGACTCAGTCCAAAGTGAGCCACTACCTTTGCCCATTTCCCAATGGAGGGCGCCTGGACAATGAGAGTATTTTACCTTTTATTTCAGATTGGGAAATTAGAGTGGTGTTTGGTACCACTACCTTCTGGCCAACTATCCCCTATGAAAATAGGCCTCTCTTATTTTTCCTCTGCCTGGTTAAGATTGCTCAATTTTTTTTGGCCTGTGGAGATGAGTTAGGACAGATTGGAACAAATGTCATTTCCCCTTACTCTTCACCTTTCAGCTTAATATGGGAGCTGTTTCAGAAATATGGCTTTTTTTTTTTTTTTTACATATAACCACATTGATTCCCAAATAACAATTTTCAAGACCTCCAATGGATAGTTAAGTATTTACTGAACTCCTACTGTGTATGGGGCATTGAAGATTTTGATGTGAACAAGGAAGAGAAAATAGCTAACTTCAAGCAGCTTATTACATTAAATGAGTGATTCTAATTTTATTGTTACTTCTTAAAAGTGCTGTTATTTAAAGAAATTCATTAGCAGATATTCATGTTCTCTGAAGTTTGACTTAAATTGCATTTAAAAAATTTTTATTTGAACTTTTAACCTAACATAAAAAGGTTATCTATCCATTTCTCGAACCCTCCACTCTCCACTCCCACCTCTGGAAGTCATCAATCTGTTCTTTGTATCTATGAGCTTGGTTTTCAAATTGATACAGTATTTTTCATTAATTAGAGAATTAACATTTTTCAATGGGTTGTTTAAGAAATATGTATTTCCCCAGATATGAGTCATCAGTTTTATTCTTTAGAGTTGACAAAAAAGAAACCCATTCGGCAGATGGCAGTGAAACTCCCAGTGAGTTGTCCCAGATCACATGGGAGAGGTTTGAGTCAGACCAAGAAACTAGGTCTCAACTCCTAGTTCATGTTTCATCCACTATGTTTCTAAGCAGAACTTCTAAACATGTCTCTCCATCCCTATCTTTTAAGGATAATACGATCTGCCTTAAAGTAGACTTCTTAATTAAAGTGAATGGAGCTCTGAAAATGCTGCTTCTCTAAAGCTAGCAGTGTTTTTACTCTGTAATGTTGGAATCATAGAAAATTCTGAAATTAAAGGTGAAATAGGAGAAGGCTGGGTATTGTATAACTACTTGGCCAAGAGCAGCCTTTTTATCTTTGATGTTTTTTGAATTCTGACGTCCTTGGGGAGTTGAAAATGTGCCCCTAGCTGATATCTCTGTATAGCTCCTTTATGTATTAATGTTCCATTCCCCAAGTGCCTTGTGACAACACCTCAGGAACTCATCTGCAGACCTCCACCCCTCCTCCAATATCCAACGATACAATAGTCTTTGTTATTTTTTTTTCTGATAAAATCTTGTAGTTGACAAAGTCAAATTCTCTCTTGAATCTAATTAGGCTTATACTATAACTATTATAAAAGAACAATACTTATACTCCTAAGACATGGTCTATTAACTCCCATTTCTATACAGTAGCTCATCTTTATCTTTTTGTATATCTTAAAAGTGAAAGTATTACTTATAAACACACATTGAATTGTTATAAAACTATGACTTTATTACTCAGCCATTTAAAAGAAATAATAGGTTTCAGTTCTCCAGATTAAGTTAATTAAAATGTTTAGTTGATTTTTATTTTATGAATTCAGTGAGAATGAACTTAATCACTTATTCAATAATTAGAAAACAACAAAACATTATTTAAAATCTTATCTTTTGTAACAGTATTGGATTTTCTAAACTGTTCACTTTAATTCAACTCAACTGAAAATCAGTTCAAGACATAGGAGAGCAAAGGAAAACTTTAGAAGTTCTGATAATTAAGTGGACATGTTTTCATACTTAATTTCACTTTCATATGTCAAAAATGAGTTTTAACATGATATTTTATTCTGAGGATATATTAGAAAGTTATGTGATATAATGATATATTGATGTGGTTGATTGGCATAGTTGAAATAAAGAGATTATCCATTACTGAAATAGATTAATAATCTCAACTCAACATGTACAGACAACTAGTAATAGTTTCCTACTTTTGTGAGCCACTTTTCCTACTTAGGTTTTTTTTTATTCTTTTTCTGATTTGAAAAAGCTACCCTATGAAAAGGAAAGAAATGGTTGCCCTTGGCTGAAAACTCAAGTCCACATGCTGCTGGGAACCTGCAATGAGAACTGGACAAATCATTTTCCTGGCTGGTTTCCTAGCTGTTAACAGCTTGAACTAGGTTATCCCCAGAAGGTCTTTTGGTTTCAAGATTTTAGGAGTCTATGAACATCAGAGTTCTAACTTTGCTGTGATATTAAGTCTTTCACTTTATCCAGTAAGAATTATGTGGTATATGTATGTCCAATGAAAAGCCAGTGATGAAAAGGGAGAAAATGGTATAATTAAGATGTCAGCAGACTTGATGGTATAAAGGTGGTGGGAGCCGAAGTTTTCAATGAAGTCCTATTGGTTGCCTCTCATTTAATATTTAAACCAAGAGTTCCCATCTATTTACAGTAAAACATCCAATGTCATTACCCACATGTCCTTGTATTCTTGGGCGGCTTTTGATGGCTTTCAAATGACCTTTTGCTATGATGTTCTGATTGTATTGAATGATCAACTCCTCATCTCACCTTATTCAGTGATTCCCTTATTATGCATTGGATCTAAATGTGGAATAGCATTCATTTTTGTTGATAGCTCCCAACCCCCAAAACCACACACTCCAGGTAACGATGTGTCCTAGACTCTTACTGCAGTGTTATGGTTAACCTCGAGGGCTTATATCACAGCCTGAGCCCAGCAGCTGCTTGTGAAATATACTATTCACTCTGGTTCTTAGGGCTGCCTTGCCACCATTAAAAAGTTCCAAACAGGCTGACTCCTGAAATCTGCCCACCTCACCTCTGTGTTTCCAGAAGCCCCACACTCCTCCTACTTCATTATATACAACCGTTTAACTCTGTTTCTCAACCAGGCCATTGGAGGGCTCCTATCCATTTGCTAACGAGAATTTCAGTATATATATAGCTGAAGAAGAAGGTTTCTCTCCCTAAGAGGAATTCTGCTTCTAGCTTACATGTATTTTTTTCTTCTGTTCAAAGTAGGATGGCAAGGTAGGAAGAAGTGAGTAGGAAGACTCAGACATAGCCTGGGAAAGGATGTCCAAGCGCCCACCACCCCCAGCACCCTGTGCCAGGGGACTTATCAGCCCAGCTAATCACCACAACAAGCCTGTGAAGCAGATAATACATTAGCCCCCATGTAAAGATGAGGAGAGAGGTGTGGGAGGTTAAATAACTTCCTCAAGATCAGATGGCTGTTAAGTGGCAGGTGGAGGATTTGGGCACAAGCTATCTCCGTGCTCAATTACTGTAAAATGCTGCTGCCTATGCATTCATTATGCTGGGACTGCACCTATGTTACTGCATTTTATTCCCGTGAGTTATATGCATTTTTCATCATTTTTTCCAAAGAGGAAACTTTCCCAGAGTCACGGACTTGGGACGTACTGGTGCCTGGAGTCTAACGCAGCTCATTAAACTCCTACATCTATGTGGCATGTTGCCTTGATGGGCTTTTCATTTAAAAGAGTAATGTACTTTTACTTGGGTTTATCAGCAGGGTTTTTTTTTTTTATAATGATTCCATTAAAAATGTGCAAGGTTTTACTGTATAATAAACATCACAGAGTTGATGCCTAAGGACATTTACTTTATTTTATTATTAAAAAAACTTATCAGAAGACATTTATTTTAAGTGTTTACAGTGTAAGCAATAGAAAGAAAAGGAGAGAGAGAGTTCTAATCAGAGAAGATTAAAGAAAACCCTTTCTGATAGTCAAGGTACCATTGAACAAGAATACACACTCTTGGGATTCTGAGGTACTAGTATTGTTCTATTTTTGGAATTCCAAACACCTGCATTCTGGTAAGGAACATCTTACTGTGTACTTCAACTTGTTAAAAGTAAACTAACTGGCAACTGTGAAAATGTTAACTGTTGCAATAAAAATACTGAATTTTCATTGTCTTTTGAAATTACTGGGCCCACAGAAACATTTAACACAAAAATTACAGAAAGAGTGACAGGGATGCTATCTGTTTTTAAAGAGTAGTCTAATAGAGAAATTAAGAAAATTTAGACTCGATAGAATCAATAGCATCAGTCAATATCCATCCCACCGGATACTTGAATCCTTTTTTAACGTATCTGGTGAGTGGTTGTGTAGCTCTGGCTTGGTCACCTCTAATGACGGAGAACTCTATTTTTCCTAAGGCAGGGAGGGACTTCTTTAGGAAAATGGGCTGTGCCATGTGTCAGATAACTCAATGGAATGATGAAATGTGCTTTCTTGGATGGTCTGTTGATTTTGGGGTTTTTTTGTTTAATGAAGCAGGAAAGATTCATTTTCTCCTGTTCTGTAGAGTTGGTTCAAAGCCTTCTTAGAAGGGTCTGATGGGAACAATATTGGACTTGGCATCAGGACACTGGTCTCGACCTCCCTGAATGGCAGGTCTGAGGACAGTTGTGTGATGCCTGAGAATCCCTTCGCTTGGATGTTCCTTGGCTCATTTCAATGGGCTGATTTAAGAGTTAAGTGAAAATTGCCCTGACTGGTTTGGCTCAGTGGATAGAGCGTCGGCCTGTGGACTCAAGGGTCCCAGGTTCGATTCCAGTCAAGGGCATGTACCTTGGTTGCAGGCACATCCCCAGTGGGGGGTATGCAGGAGGCAGCTGATCGATGTTTCTCTCTCATCGATGTTTCCAACTCTCTATCCCTCTCCCTTCCTGTCTGAAAAAAGTCAATAAAATATATATTTTTTAAAAAAAGAGTTAAGTGAAAATGAATATGAAAGTGTTTTTAATAACACTGCTTTATAGTTTTGTGTTCTATGATTCATTAAATTGGTGCAGACAATGCTCTAAATGTAGGCAGATGAGTCTAGAGTTCAGTGATTCAGATATTTTGCTTAATTATACAGGGATTGTCAAGACGTGGAGCACCTGTGGGCAGGAGTGTGTCTCTGTGGGGGTGGAGGGCGGTTCTAGTTGTCAGACATTTGATGCCAGTAGAGGGAACACGTGCTTCAGTCTACCAGTCAGATCTTCTCGTGGGTGGGAGATGCTCCAAGTCCCCTGCCCTGAAGCCGCCTGTCCCAGATTCACTCCTCAGCCCCCAGGGACCTCCCACAGCATATTGGCTGCTTCCCTTAAGGACAGAGGCCCTAATCTGATTCCAGCAGGTGGATTGTGGCTACAGGGTCCCATCCAGCTCTGTTCACCTTTCCCAGGGTAAGACTTTATTTCTCAGCTGACGGTAATGGGCCTGCTCTTACCAGGCAGATTTCTGGGACTCAACCATTAGCTGTCTTCCTCTTATTATTGGTGGCTTAGTTTTTTATCTTCTGTTTTTTGGGGGTTGGATTTTCTGAATTCCAAACCCTTTCCTAAATAATGCTTCAGTTTCTAAACTTATGAGACACTGTGTCTTAGACTAGTGGTTCTCAAAATATGGTCTCGGGACCAGAAGTATCATCATCTCCTAGAAATTTGTTAGAGAGGCAAGCTCTTGGGCCACATTCCAGACTTACTGAATTCTGAATCTCTGGGTAATGCTGGTGGTCTTAATCCAGCACCTAGAAGAGTTCAGCAATCTGGAGAAGGCACTGTGTGTAGATTAAATAAGAGTCCAGAGACGAAACATAATTTTGAAAGGCATTATGGGGAGTCAGAGAAGACTTAGCTAAAGGAACTGAGTTCTCCTCGTCTCAGGACCCCTTGCTTTTTGTTCACACAATTTGTCCTAAGGCAAGGTGGAGACATACACATCAAAGGGCCAGGTTTCCTATACACAGTCCATTGTCAGATTATCAGGTTTTAGAGAAACTGCCTTCGGCTGTTCAGGTGTTTGGCCAGTAGGAGGCAATAACATGTAGATTAAGATGCCTGAGCTGTCTGGCAGCAAGCAAGCATTTAATGCATCCTTTTCAGGTTTGGGAAATGCCATCAGCCATTCCCAGAGGATTCAGCCCTGCCGGCATGTGGGGGTCCAGCAATCTGTGTCTTACTTAACAAGTGCAATAGGGGATTCTGATGCACACTAATGTTTGTTTTTTTGTTAATCCTCACCCAAGGATATTTTTCCATTGATTTTTAGAAAGAATGGAAAGGAGGGGAAGAGACAAAAACATCGATGTGAGAGAGACACATTTATTGGTCACTTCCCGCATGCCAGGGATTGAGCCTGCAATGGAGGTACATGCCCTTGACCAGAATTGAACCCGGGACCCTTAGTCTATGAGCCGGCTAGCTAGGGCCACACTAATGTTTGAAGCCCTGTCTTGGACTATTTGGTTGCCCTCTGTGGAGGCAGATGAGGCCACTTCATCCCTCCTCCTTGGCCTACTCCTAGAGGAAAGTGCCTGCCTGGTGTTGGCTTTCAGGGTAAATCTACTGGTATGTTGCTAAAATCCATCTAAAGGATCACCCTTGTTTCCACATATAAATAGTCTAGGGCAGGTAAGATTAGCATGGGGTATAAGGAACCACATGGTCTAGAGCTGTAATTTAGACACCTATCTGATCTGAATTACCCAGGCGCTTATACTGTAATGCCAAACAACATACAGTTTTTTGAAAAACAAACCAACAAAGAGGTCACTGGGAGTGATGGTGGGTGGTGGAGGGGCTCACAGGATGGGAAGCCAATTGGGATAAAATACCCTGTCCTGTTTCATGCTCAGGATAACTTTGCTCTACTTCGTTCTTTTCTCCTTTTCTTTTTCTTCTATTTTGTTTTTCCTTCTTTCTACAGGAGCAGGTGAGTAGTTTGACAGTGTTATTAGCTAATAAAAAGAAGAGAGCATTACCTTATTTATAGACTCTGGGTGTTAATATCCAGAGGTTTAAATGTGAAAGCTGAGGTAGGTCTTCATGATTGCTACTTAATTTCCTGGGAATAACTAAGTGGGAGCTACAATACGTCTTTGTTTAGCAGCTATGGTTTTCATTAAATTTAATTAAGACTCCCAGAAGCTTTAAATTTAGGGCAACTTCAAAATGCAGGTGGCTTCTGTTAAGTGTAATTATATTCCCTTTATAGCTGCAATGGTTTTGGAAAGCTGGGCTGTCAGACTGAAAGTCTTTAAGAAGCATACTAGTTCTTTGGCTTCTAGAGAGTTCATTTCCAAGCATAGCCTACCCTCCCTCTTTTTACCCTCTTCCCTCTCTCCCTCCCTACCTCTCTTATTCCTTCCCTTCCCTTCCCTTCCCTTCCCTTCCCTTCCCTTCCCTTCCCTTCCCTTCCCTTCCCTTCCCTTCCCTTCCCTTCCCTTCCCTTCCCTTCCCTTCCCTTCCCTTCCCTTCCCTTCCCTTTTCCCTTCCCTTTTCCCTTCCCTTCCCTTCCCTTTTCCCTTCCCTTTTCCTTTCCCTTCCCTGCTAATGTGAACTTAAGAAAAGCTTCCCAGTTATGCTTATGACCTTACTAATGAGTTGAGGTCAACATTGCAGAGGGTGGTTTTCTCAGGACTCTAAGTCAGTCTGGTTGACCACAGGGCAGAGTGGGGTCCTTGAGTTCAGTAGATTTTGTGTCCAAAGGACCAAGTGGCCAGCCACAAGGCCTGCAGAGAATGAGAACAAATACCAATTGCCACAGTGGAAGGAGACAAGTGGGTGGAGCGCCTTCTGTTTACTTCTATTTCCTTTGAATCAAGTACATCTTTTTATTTTTAGATTTAGAAAGAAATGTGTGCATATTTTTTGTGAAGGTAGTACAATAACTTTGCAGAAAGCCTTCTGATGTAATAACATCAGTGTTTCCCAAAAGACATCCTGAATTATAATAAGAAATTTGCTCAAGGTCAGTTTTCTGAACCCTCACCTGCAAATTGAGGTGGGTTCAGGGAGTAGGAAGAGGGAAAGAAGAATTATTAAACAGCTACAGTGTGCAAAGCTAGTCCTTCAGGTTCTAAAATTTTCAACATAAAAAGAGTTTCTCCTCAGAGATCCCAGAGCAATTGCATTTTCTGTAATTGGGCCAAGGTTTCATATCAGCATTTCCCTCACCTAGCTAAGAGCATAATATATCACTGCAAAGGTAATGAGAGAAGGTTGTCAGGGGTTTGATAAAGTCCAAGGATTTTTTTTGTTCTCCTGGTATCAACTACACTTCCCTGGGTCTGAACACAGATTATCCAGGCCAATTCATTTTCTTTGGAAATAAACAATTTTCTTATGAAGTTATAAGCAGATTCCTGTACTACTCATGTACATTTTATTGGATCCCACTGTAACCCAGGACACACTTAATGACATGCATAATTGTTATGACCTGTGGTCATTGGGGATAAATGTCAAATGATTGAATAAATAATTAATGTTATTTTAATACAGTTAAACAAACCCAGTGTAAGTTTTGTTTCTTTTTGATAGTTGTTAAATATCTATAATCAGCATTACTATAATCCATTTTTCAATATTATCAGTTTTCCTGCTAGCCATATAAAATAAAAACATTTCTCTCCATTTCATGATTGAGTATGGACTGAATGTTAGATGATACCAAGAAATTTTATTAAGGGTAATTTAGGAAAATGTCCTTACGTTATATAATGCACACTGAATTAGGTAGGGTTGAAGTGATCTGATAGTAGATTATACTATTCTTTCTACTTTCGTGCATTTTTAACACTTTCATGACAAAAAGCTAGTCCCCTCAGACACGTGCATGCTGTAATGCGAAGCTACTGCACTGCTCCACCTGGTGTCAGGTCTCAGTCGTGGTCTCTAGTTAAGATGCAGTCCCCACTGGGCCACCCTGCTCAGGAATCTGCTCTGACTTGATATCCCGAATTTCAGGTGATAGCCTTTTCTACAACACCTCGCCTCCCTGGACACCGCAGGTTGAAGTAAAAGGCCTCAGACCTAAGATGTGTTTTCCAGTTTAGTTTACCAGACGCCCCTCATTTAGGGGAATCACTGGACATTGTGTGACCCAACGAAGGCCTCCCATCCTCTGCCAGGTTTAAAAAGATGAGCAAGGAAGCCTGGGAAATGCTAGGGCTGTTCCCCGGTTCTTGTAGCAATCAGAGCCATGCCCACCTGTCCAAACAGGCCCAGGAGCCTAGCATCTGGGTAGGCTGAGCGGGAAGGAGAGGGAGCATCGTCTCCATTCGGGCTGAGGTTCATGTTGGGGAGGGAAGGGCCAGTCCCAAGGCTGTGGTTATGGGGTGCCACTTTCTTCTGGCTCATGCCTCCCACTCACCATGTCCCCCCCAGTTCCCAAAAGTGGTTTTTAAGTGTTCCCTACAAATTTTCCCTCCATCTACTTGCTGATGGCTAAAATACTTGTAAGGGAAGACATTTCAATCTGTAATTAGTGATCAAATGGAAAAAAGTAAACACCTGGTTGCGATGAAGCATTTAATTAATATACCCTTAAGTCTAATCAGCCAAGCGGTGCTAAGTGGTATTGTAGGAGCTTTTATAATGAGAGGGGACAAAGGTGTGGAGAGTAGAGGGGTTGCTCGGAGCTCAGGCCTGCGTGTGGGCTAACAATGCTGTGTCCACTCCTATGGCCTCTCAGGGCCGGGCAGGGAGGCCTGGAGGAGAACGCTGAGGCAAGCTTTTGAAGCAAGAAGGCTCCCTGTATATTTGGCCGAGGGAAATCACTTCATTGCTCTGCAGTATGAAGTTTCCCTCTCTCCACATGTGGCAGGGGAAGAGGCTCCAGAGCTTCCGAGAAGGCAGCTGTAAGTTAGGGACCAAACCCAGAGCACTGTAAGCATGTCCTCCACATACTTAGAGGCGAGGACGGCCACCTCATTTTGGATGTTGTAAACACTGAGTTTTCTTCTCTGACTCTGTTAAATAGATATTGGGGCCACACAAGTGAAACAGGGGAGCTGATTCATAATACAAGATGTTTTCATGTGTGCCTTTCAGTCCTTGCTCTTTGCCATAAATTAGTTATACTTGTTCATATGCCTTGGCATTGTCTTACATCACTGTGTTAGTTGTGAGAAGATAATTCAGAAAGGGTGTTTTTTAAAAAAATTAAATTCTTTATTGTTGAAAGTATTACATATGTCTCCTTTTTTCCTCCATTGACTTCTCCCTGGCCGCTCCCTCCCCCCAGCACATGCCCTCGCCCCCCTACTGTCTGTATCCATTGGTTATGCTTATGTGCATGCATACAACTTCTTTGGTTGATCTCTTACTCCCCACCCTCCCCTGTCTTCCCTCTGAGGTTTGACAGTCTGCTCGATGTTTCTATGTCTCTGGATCTGTTTTTGTTCATCATTTTACGTTATTCATCATATTCCACAAATGAGTGAGATCATGTGATACTTGCCCTCCTCTGAAAGGGTTTTTTGTTTTTAATAAAGATTACTCATGACTGCTCCCTGAACCATCTCACATACAGTATCAGACATAAGGTAATCAGTACCTAATTTTGCTCCACAACCAAAATAGCAGTGCCTTAGGCAGCCTCCTTTGTGCCAGGGACTCTAGCAGAACCTACACTATATTTTCAGTGCATTTGTAAATGGCATGGAACCAGGAGGAATAAATTAAAATGATTGTAAGGGGATGTGAGTACCAGCACATTCTCCCCTCTCCTGACCTTATGCCATCTCTATCGAAGTTACCAGCTCATTGAGGACACGCTTTTGCCCTTCTGAATTGTTCTCAAGCTATTAAAGTATTTGCAATAGTGGAAGCTAACATGAGACACTTCCCCTCCCTATGAGCTTCGAGATGGTTTAAAATGTACTGGGACTACTGGATTGCTCATTAGTATTGGACCCTTAAAAGGGCTTGTTTTTCAGCAGAATCGTGACCTGGTGAGCAGTTTTTATCTGCCTTCAGAAGATGGCATGGTTTTTTTTTTTTTCTTCATCTGCTTTTCTAAGCATTAGAAGATATATAACAATAACATCATGACACTGGGACAAGGGCCACAAGAGTCACATGGTGGAGCAGAGGGAGTCTGGAAAATCTGAACCTCTAGGCAAGGGAGCAGGACCCAGCATCCAGGCCAGAGATTCCGCAGGGGGGACTTCAGCAAGCGATTACGTAATTCATGATCTCTGGAGCTGGTGCAGGCTGCAAACGAATTCTGGAAGGTTTTAGCAGTTTTTCTAATCTTTTTAATCTCTGAAGTCTATATGTGTTGAGAAAAGTTCATGTCTTTCCAGAGGTTAATGCACAGGGACTTTGGCAGTGATTTTCAAATTCTGGTCATTGAATTGTGGTCTGGAAACTTCATACTGTGGCACCAGCAGCTTCCAGGTCCTGTTAGGAATGCAAATTCTTGGGCCTGGGCTGGATCTACTGAATCAGCAGTTTGTTTTAACAAGTTTCCAGGTGATTTTGATGTGTGCTTAAGGTGGAAAGCCTCTGGTCTACATGCCCTCAGGGGATCCCAGCCCTAGGAGCCTGGGTTTCCAGAAAAACCCTTGGTGAGGTGGTGAAGACTGGAGTTTGTTTTGTAACCTCTCAGTCTGTGAATGGTGAATAGGAGGTTGAGTTTTGTTGGCTAAAGTTGACCACAAATCCAACAAAAAATTTGATTTTTTTCTATAAATCTGGGAGATACTTTGCCTCTTTAGTATAAAATACCCCTGAATCTAAGAAGGTAAGTACAGACTTAAAAGAAAAAGGGAAAAGGGTGATTCTGGGAAACAATAAGATACATACTTGACTAATGGTTAAGTTGACAATATCAAAATTACTATGCCCAAAAGGAAACTTATTTGATGATATCACATGAAATTTTATCCAAATGAAAGCATATAAAAATTAAATATGGATGGATGATTACCATGAAATTGTTAAATTTCAGGAAAGACGATTTTCATTTGCAGAAATGACATTTTTAAACTGGCTGGGAGGCAACATCAGTAGGGAAAAGATTCAGGGGAATTTTAGTCATTTAGCTTTGGATCGGTTATGTAAAAGGCCCACGATGAGAATTAAATGGTATAAAATAGGATTAAATATGAAGCCCCTCTTGCAAATCATTGTACATGTAAAGTTGTTCTTCAGATTAAGCTTAATACATTTGATAATATAAATAATTCCAATTGGAATGTGGGATTTTATGAATATTTTTCTTCACCAAGGTCATCAGAATTTATTCTGTGGCTACTATGTGTACTGAAGAGTGATAGTGTTCTCTCCCTTTCTCCAAATAACATTAAGAAGAATCAGCCACATTCATGGTAAGAAAGAGTAAACTTTTGATCACAGTTACACCAAAATGAGAAGGATACGAAATTAAAACCAAACAAACTTTACTTCAAACCAAATCAAGGCTTTTGAAATTGAGAACCTTTATAGGCATAAAGGAGAAACAATATACCAAAAAAAAAAAAAGATTACCTTGGAGATTCCTTAACTTTGGAATATGGAACTCTTCATTTTCGAAAATCACCCCTTCCCTTGTATGGATATTATACACTGAGCTATTTATTCCTTATTGACCATCATTTTTGGCTCTCAGGCTATTCTGAAATGCTAAAGACTGAAATTTTTTTAGAAGGTTGGATATAATATTAGACAATGACTAAAAAAGGATTCCTCAATTCCTCAGATGTCCCCTATATGACTTACTCCATCCATTACATGTTGTAGTAGTAAATTGTGAATCAGATTTCCATGTGTCACTTTGCAAACAGTAGTATTTTGAATCTTTTAAATAAAATATGTACTTTCTGCTACTAGATGTCTAGAAAGTAAAGGAATAATATATCTTTCTTGGTGCTCTAGTGAGGATTCTTTTATGTCAATATTCTTTTTAACAAATGAGGCTTTAGGGTAAACATCCATTCAGCAATGCCTATTGGGAATCAGATGATAAGCAACAAACCATAATCATAAATGTAATTTAAAAACAAGGCTACTTTTTAACTTAGAGTTGTTTTATAACCTTTAGAACATAAACTCATTCTAGAAGGCTGCATGTATACATATGTACTTTAACTCAGTAAAAGTAGCTCTTTCCATAGCAGGCCAGCCAAAGACTTTGTAATTTACAGCATGAGAAGAAAATGTTTATTATATTTAAGCAGCGAGAACGTAAGAGATTAAGATGTTGGAAGGCAGAATATGGGAAATAAACATTAAAACAAGGGGAGGAGCATCTAATATTTCAACTACAAGCCGGTGTTTCTGTACATTATATATAATCCTCAAGATGATGCTTCAAGGATAATGTCTCTACTTTACAGATAAAGTACAGAGGGATCAAGATTATCCTCAAGATCCTGGACTAAAAATAGGGATTTATTACTGAAATTTTAGCAAAAAAACCCATATTTTTGATGTTGGGAATGGTAACATCCAGGCAGTGCCAGGGCCCTAGTAGGATAAATAGTTGATGAAAACATATACAAGCTGACCTGCACCTTTCCTAATACTCCTCTGACCTCTGCTCTCTACACTCCCAGGACTGTTGGATTAAAATCTCAGGAGAATGCCTCCTCTCAATGCTGCTTCTCCCTGACGTCACAGGTAAAATCTTGGCCAAAGGAATTGATCAAAGGTGGTGGGTAAAATCAGTATCTAGACTATATAAGTAACTCTTACAACTCAACCATAAAGAGGCAAGTAATCCAATTAAAAATGGGCAAATAATTTTAAAGGAACATTTCTCCAAAGAAGATATGCAAATGCCAATAAGCACATGAAAAAAATGCTCAACATAATTAGTTATTATGGAAATGCAAATCAAAACCACAATGAGATACCTCTTCATACCCACTAGGATGCAGAGAAAATGATACCCATTCATTTTGCCGATGGGAATATGAAATGGTGGGTAGCCACTGTGGAAAAGCTTGGCAGTTCCTGCAAAAGTTAAACACGGATTCATCACGTGTACTCAGAAGAACCGAAAACATGTCAATACAAAAACGTGTTCATGAATGTTCATAGCCCAAAAGTGGAAACTCAAATGTCCATCAACTAATGAGGATGAACGAAAATGGTATATCCATGCAATGAAATATTATTCCACCATAGAAAGGGGAAGGCACTAATATATGCTACAGTGTGGATGAGGCTTGAAAACATTATGCTAAGACTAAGGGAAAGAAGCCAGACATAAAAGAGCAGATATTGCATGAATCCACTTCTATGGACTATCCAGGATAGGAAATCCATGAGACAGAAAGCAGATCAGTGGTTTCTAGAAGCAGGGGGAAAAGAGGGCCTGGGAAGGGATGACAACAGGTCATGAAAATGTTCTGGATTAGACAGTGACACTAATTGCATATTGTGAATATACGTAAGCCATCAAATTGTACACTTATTAATTATATGCCATCAAAATATTTATCTTACTAAAAACAGAAAGATTAACAAAAGTAAAATCTTTTTTTGACCAGATAGATGAGATTGACAAACTCTAAACAAAAATGATAAGGAAAATGATACTACTCTGCTGTGAAAAGGAAGAAAATTTTACCCTTTGTGACAGTTTGGATGGACCCGGAGAACATTATGTTAAGTGAAATAAACCACTTAGAGAAAGATAAGCACCATATGATTTCACTCATATATGGAATTTAATGAAAAAGCTGAACTACCAAGCAAAATAGAGACAGACTCATAGATAGCAGGCAGACAGCTCTGGGGGCTTGGGGGAAGGGAGAGGGGTTGAGAAAAAAAGAAAACTCATAGACATGGACAACAGTGTGGTGGTTGCTGGGGGTGGGGTGGGGTTGAGGTGGAAGAGGGCATAGAGGAGATAAATGGTGATGGAAAAAACAAAATAACATTTAAAATAGAGATAGGGCAAAAGAGATGATAAATTTGTAAAGAACAGAGGAAGAAAATGGCCAAGTACATACAGATACAACAGGAATGTAAAAAAAAGTAATGGAAAAGTACCATAATATCCCACAATAACATTAAGTTCATTTCTTGGGATTGACAATATGGTCTGTCCCTACTTTCAAATGGCCAGGGAGTCAACTTTGTATCACTTCTGGGAGAGCCATGGTAGGGGTGTGGGCAGGGGTGGGGGGAACAGCAGGCAACCTTTGAAGGAGCCCCTTTAGCCCAAATCTGCAACAGTAGGCAACCAACTAACTAGGAAATTCCTGGAATTGCTGCCACTGACCTGGAGGTTTCAGCCAGTCCTGGGTCCTAGAATTATCTATATTTAAGCCAGACTGGACAGTTACCACTAGGTGGCAGCACATTGCAGCTATCTGGGATAAATTTGAACTCAACTTTGCAATTCTTGGCTGTAGATTGTGGAGGCTCCTCATGGACATCTCATTAATCTTACGATTAAACATCTCTTTATGTACATGACTGATTCTTTTTTTTTGGTTTGCATTCTGCTTATCCAATTATGGGTTTTACTCTACTATGAGTAACTATATGTAAATGAACCTAAAACTTAGGTGAAATGGATAAAATCCTTGAAAAATACACAATGGCAAAACTAGTACAAATATAGAAAACTTGAAGAGAGCCATAAATATTAAATAAATTGAACTGGCATTTAACAACTTTCCCAACCTGGAACCCCAGGCTCAGAGGAGAGGAGTGTCCCTCTAAGGCGAGGCCGGGAGGCGAAAGAGGCACCAGAAGCCTAGGAACAACCAGAAGTCGGACCTGGGAGTGACCACAGACCCCGGATTCTGGGACGTTGCAGGCATTCCCCTGACCAGGCTGAGGAAATGCCCGCTTTCCCCAGGTGCGGTGGCAACTACCTGGTAACCACGCCCTCCTGGAACAACTGGGTCAGAAAGTCTTGCCTTGGGCATAGTTGAAATCTGCTTCCCTGAGACCAGGATCTGCTCAGAGCTGCTAAACTGGGAAGGTGACTAGCAATGTGCTGGTAAGAAACTGGGACCTGAGATCTATGGCGCTTGGGTTACAGAGGGATGCTGGCTGTAACAGAGGAAAGACAGACCAAGTTAGTGAAGGGTCCTGACTGGAGGAGCAGTGGCAGCTGGGTTAGCTATTTTGCACACACCTGCGGGATAGCACAGGAAATGTGAATGTGTTTGAAAACTCCCATATTAACCAGAGGCTTCTGTTATCCTGATATCATTTCTCTATCAGAGCACATATAGGGATTTCTGCTAGGAAGACTGTATCTAGGCATTAATGTATCCAAGAGTGTATATACACAGTCTGTGGCGACAAGTTGTAAAATGTAAATAAAGGACATAGAAGATAACCGGAATAAATGGAGGGACATTCCATGCTCTTGGATGAGATGACTTAATATAATGAAGATGGCGATTCTTCCTAAACGAGATACAATTTCAATTCAATCCCTATAAAATCCCACGGGTTTTTTAATTCACGTCATAGCCTTTACTCTAAAATTTATGCTGAATAATGAAAGTCTATAACAGTAAGTGAATCTCTTTTTAAAAACCACCATGGTAAATGCCATGAAATTACTCCTTTAAACAAAATTTTCAGTGTTCAGTACAGTATTGTTAACTATAAGCACAATGTGGTCCTGCAGACCTCCAGAACTTCTCCACAGTAAGCCAGTCCTGAAAAAAGAGGAAATGGGGTAACAGTCTGGGGCAGATATGAAGACATACAGCACAGCCATAGTAGTAAAAAGTGCCAGGTGGGTGCAAGAACAGACAAATAGATCAATGACACAGCATAGAGAGCTCAAGACCAGACTCATGTATTGATTGGAAACGAATAGAATGTACAGGTGGGACACAAGTCTATTGGGAAAAAAGGATTCTGCAGGAGATGCCATTGGAAAAACAGGTTCATTACATGGAGAAAAATAAGATTGATCTTGTCATAATACCACATCCATAGGTGGGTTTCAGAAATCAAAGATCAAAATGTGAAAGTTCAAACTATACAGTTATTAGAAGAAAATGTAGGGGAATTTCTTTGTGACCTTAAGGTTGAGGATTTGTTAAATAAAACTTGAAATGTAAAATCCATAAGAAAGATAAAGCTGATTTTTATTATAACTGGGCAATGTTTTTACAAATATTAGAATGTTAGTAGACTATAAATAATGTGGCTGCTGCCAACAAGGGACTAATATGTAGAAGACACAGAGAACTACTGCAAACTAACAAGAAAAAGGTACAAATTCTCATGGAAAATGGCAAAGTATAGGAAAAGAAAATTTACAGAACACATAGAGAATTTTATAAGAACATATGCAAATAAAAGAATTAAGTGTTTCAAATAAAGAACTGTTGGGGGGAAAACAGATGAAAAAGAAACATTATATGCACCCCTATGTTCATTGCAGCATTATTCACGGTGGCCAAGACATGGAAGCAGCCAAAGTGCCCTGCTATAGAGGACTGGAGAAAGGAGATGTGGTACATATACACAATGGAATACTACTCAGCCATAAGAAAGGATGAAATAGAGTCATTTACAACAACATGGATGGACCGTGAGAACATTATGCTAAGTTCAGTAAGTCAGACAGAAAAAGCTAAGAACCATAAGATTTCACTCATATGTGGGATATAAACTGAAATTCATGAACACAAACAGCAGTGTGGCGGTTGCCAGGGAGTGGGGGAAGAAGGAGGGTCTGATATGAAGTGACAGGAGAAGACGACTTTTGGGCTGGACACATGGTGCTATATATAGATATTGTAACTTAGAAATCCACACATGAAACCTGTATGTTCATGTTGACCAATGTCACCCCAATAAAATTTAATTTAAAAAGTAAAAGAAAAAGAAACATTAAAATGGGGAAGAAGAAACTGCATTGTTGCCTATGAAGTGGGAGAGAAGTGCTAGTGGGCCGTGGGGACTTGAAAACTGTGTGTGTAGAGTAAACAAAGGGGTTAATGAATAAATAAACGAGAGGAGTTTGTGTGGACTAATGAACTGAGTTCCACCAACTGGGCATAATTATCTTAGTCTTTTCCAAAGGAGACCCTGCCCCGCCCAAAAGTTGAAGTGATCTGTTTTTTAAACTTCGAGCCCACTCCCCATCCTAGTTTTATCATTGAGACCATGTAAACATCTTCCCTTTAGATAATTAGGTAACCTCAGAGGCTGTCCTTCTTGCCTTCTTTTTATTGAATTTTATTGGGGTGACACTGATTAACAAAAGTATACAGGTTTCAGGGACACAGTTCCACAACACATCATCTGCACACTGTACTGTGTGTTCACCTCCCCATGATTACCCGAGAAGATCCCCTGATGTAAGTATGACACCTGACAGACTATAAACTCAAATGCTAGTTTCCTGTTCCTTATTTTAATATTTAATTTTTACTTGCTTTCCCCCTAAAAGTTTATTTGAAACATTTAATAAACATTTAATAAAAATTCCTCCCTGTTGGGTTCATTCTCTCTATTTCTCTGTCTCTTCTGAAGTGTGTGACACGTGGCGTGGCGTTAGGTCTTTACCACAGGTGGGTCTCCAGAGTACCCCGCTTTCTGGAATCACGTGTCTGCGAATGCAGCGGGGAGAGAGAGTAGGCACAGTTTGGGCAGCCACTTCATTCTGATGATTCCTGTTGAGTTACTGCCTCCACCCTCCACCCCTGCCCAGGAATCCGTCCTGTTGCTAAGCCCTTTCTCTCGCATCCTCTCCTTGTGAAGTTTCTTAGCCTTAAGGAAAAGAACACAAGTACCTGTTAGACTTCATTTGGTTAAATTTGGTCTCAGCTTTGCCCTCAGCCTGTCAGCTGTGCTAGCAAAGTTCCTCCAGGTTTGTATCATTAGGTAGATTTTCGTTGGCCCTTGTGGGCGGAGCTAGGCCAATTTGGTGGATGTTACAGAAAGACAGGCTGAGCCAGCCCCAGCATAAGGAAAACCTGTACAAACCAGAACGGTCTTAACATGGACTAACTTTCCTTGGAAGGCAGTGAATTCCTGGTCACCGAGGTGCTCCCAATGCGGCTTCTAGATCCAGGTGGGGACAGTGGAGTCAAGTATGTCTCGGAACCTCCTGTCACCGTAGGGTCATCGGGGGAGTTGTTCAGACCTCCAGTGCTTGCCCCTTTCCCTCAGACATCCTTGTGCAATTGGTGTGGTGGGTGGCCTGACATCAGATTGCCTTCTTAAAGCTCCCCAGGTGATTCCAGGGGGCCCCCAGGGCTGAGGGAGGCTTTTGTAGAAACAAATGAAAGCCCAGGATAGGAGAGTTGGGTCTGACATCCTAAAGTTCTTACTTTTATCCCTGAAATGGTACAAAGCTGGTGGGTGCTCAGGTGCTTTCTGATGCTGACCTCCTTTTCCTCCCCATGTTTTCTTTCAACGAGGTCCTCTCCCTGCATCTACCTGGAGCATCTTTGTGGAAGGAAGGGGCTGCCACTCCTGCTGCTGCTCTTACTCTTGGGGGCCGGCCTGTTCTGCCCCCTGCCCCTGCCCCCTGCCCCTGCCCCCCGCCCGCCCCCACCCCCCCGCAGGTCCATTGCCTGAAAGTGCTCTCACCCCCACACGCTGAAGTCCCAGCACTTTCACCAAAGGGGCAATGTTCTGTAGAACTGACTATTTAAATAGCACAAGATTGAAGAAAACACATTTAACTGTGGAAAGGCCATCGACAGTAGCTGTAAGTGTAAATTTCCTTTTTTGGAGTCCATATGTTGAACTAGTTTAGAAAACCCTAGATTCTTATTAGCTTAGACAATTGGAAAAGACACTAAGGCATGATTACAAGGGCCCCCTTCCAGGGCGCTTGCTAACTGTCTGCATCCTGCAGGGGAAAGGATGAGGTTGGGAAGAGGGGGGGAATGAGGGCAGAGAGAAACTAGTGGCAGAGCCCCAGACTGTAGGGGAAGTAACCACCCGAAGTCCCCTCATCAGAGAGTCTACTTCCTGTTTTTCTGCAAAGTGAACTTATCATGAGATTTGAGTCTTCAGATGTCCCTTTACCTCTGTCCTTTTCAAACTAGCTGTCTACCTCTGTCTCTGTAGATTCCCTGAGGGCGATGGGTAGGCTGGCTCCTCTGTGACTCACTGCCACTTTATAGAGGTCATTCTTATGTCTCTTGCCTTCTTTCAGGGAAAAGATCAGGGCTTGACATTATAAAGGCCTTCTTAAATACCTGTGAGAGGGTCAAGTTCACTAAAAACCATCAGTTGCTTCTAGGTGAATAGCAACAATTCTTGCTCAAAAACCTTAACCTTCCAACCATTAAAATGTTAAATGTAAAAACAAGATAGACACCTTTTGTTGCCTTAAATAAATGCCTTCCTTTAAAAAAATTCCTTCTTAGATAAAGTCTCCCAGCTAGTTTCCTGGATTCCTCTCCATAAGCTGACAGTGGGCCATATTTACTCCTTCCTAAATTCTGATGTTGTGTGCGGTGGGGCATGTGGGAGTATACATTTTGTAGACATGAACAAAATTCTGTCTGTCACCTGGCTGATGAGCGCTCCTGTTTCTGCTGGGCAGGCTTTTTGCAGCCTTGGCTGAAACTTGACCCTCTTCACCCAGCCCTGGCACTGCCTCCTGGCGCCAGTCACTGTCACTGGTGGCTAGAACTCTGGATGAGGAGGAGGGAAACCTAAAGGGTGGGCACAGGGCTTCTTATTCATGGAATTATAGCATTTCCTTGGGCTGATAGAGAAAAGCATGAGTTTGTGCTTATGTGGATCATTTTAAGGGGCGGGGGGCGGGGGCATCACAATGATCCTCACACAAAACGGAAGTGCCAGGTTTCACCTGTGTGTTTTCAGCACAGTTGGCTGAGGTCCAGTGCCCAGCAGGCTTCTAGAGAATAAAACACAAGCATGATTGCCCGGTGGGTGAGAAACTCCAAGTTTTGGTCTAGTTCTAATTGATACCCAAAGATTTTACTTTAGAAATCTGGTCCCCCCCAAAAGGGCTAGGGGTGGATAAGTGCTAAGGCTCCAGGAAGTTCTTCTTAGCAGTCCTGGGTCCCTTAAGAATCATTTGCATGACTGAGAACTAGGCTTAAGAACTTCCTAACCAAGAATCAGTGCCCATGGCCTGGTGGAGGCTGACAATGTTGGCAGGACCACTGTGGTAGTTATACCACCTCCCTGGAAGTTTCAGGAATCTTTCCCCAGTGGAGGGTGCAGGCACCACCCTGAAGAAATGAAGGAATTGAGGTATCTTGGCCCAGCCAGTAAGAGGTCCTTAGGCCAGCACAGCTACCTAACCTCTGGGTCCTGACTGCCTGGAACTTTTGGTTAAATTTTTAAAATGACCAAACAAAAGCACACATATACATTAGCTCCTATTGAATACAGCTGTCAGAAATCATGTTAGCAGGTGTGATGGACATGCACCAGACCCATTTGATGGATAAAAAGATTGTGAATGTGAATAATGCCTTGATATAGCTTTGCCTTTTATCTAAGCAAAGTCCCATGTTTATATGTCAGTCATTGATCTTTACCAGCTACCGTTACCTTTTTAAAAATCTGTAATAATAAAAGCATACTATGCTAATTAGACCGGACAGCTGGATGACCTTCCGGAGAAGGATGTCCTTCCAGATGACCTTCCGGACAAAGCCAGGGCTACGAGGGCCAAGGCAAGCGTCCGTGGCTTGTGCATTGGGCCTCTAGTGTGTGTGTGTGTGTGTGTGTGTGTGTGTGTGTGTGTATTTATATATTTATATATATAAAAGCATATATAAATATATATGTTTATGTATATAAATATATATGTTTATGTATATAAATATATATATAAATATATATATATATATATATATATATATATATATATATATATATATATCAGAGAGAAAGGGAGAGGGAGAGAGAGGTAGAAATATTGATGATGACAGAGAATCATTGATTGGTTGCCTCCTGACTATGAATCAAACTGTGACCTCCTGGTTCATAGTTCAATGCTCAACCATTGAGCTGCACCGGCTGGGCTCCAGCTACCATTATCATCAGTTCAAACAGTCCTCTGACTTATGTCTTTATTTTCATGTTACTGCTCTTGAAAAAAAATGTGGATACCTCTAGACTGTGGTGATCTTAGACCTGCTCAGCCTCAATCCTTTTCTTATACCCTTGTGTTCTCTGTCATGGAGAGGGTGACCCATGAAGGCTGTCCTTCCCCAAACTCTGTTGTTCCCAGGTTTCTCCTGAGTTTAGCCAGGGAAGGCACTGGTGAGAGACTGGAGGGAGGGAGAGGAAAGGGAGAAGGGAAAAGCCAGAGTATTTTCCCTCTTCCTTCTCTGCCTTGGGCTGATTCTCTGACAGTTGCTGAATTTATCTGTGGTTCCAACTCCCATTTTACAGGCCCACCATAGTCCCAGCCTTTGTTGGCTGATGGACTCTCCTGAGTTCCAGCAATTCCTCCGCCTCTCTTTGTTTTGCAGTCTAGAGGTGCCATTGGCTTCCTGCTGTTCCTAATATCTGGGTTACCACATCAGCCCATTTGGCTCTAGCTTCTCTATCACCTGAGTAACTCATTCTGTGTATTAAATCTCCTCTGTTATAAATACTTGCAATGGTTTATAATGCTGCCTTCTCATTTTGTAAAGAAGGAATTTAAAGCCCAGAGAGATTAAAGTATGCTTCCTAAGGCTATCTGGAAGTCAGGCTTCTAGCTGTTCAATAACTGACAATGCAGTTAAAGAATCCAGAAATAATTTCTTTAATATCAGTAGCTATAAAAAAAAATCCTTGCACTAATGCCCATGCAATAGCCCCTCTAAGTAGACCTGTATTATATTCAAGTCTTTAATTCATTTTGAGTTAATTTTTGTGTATGGTGTAAGATAATAGTCTAGTTTTATTCCTTTGCATATGACTGTCCAGTTTTCTCAACACCATTTATTGAAGACACTGACCTTTCCTCATTGTATATTCTTGCCTCCTTGGCCATAAATTAATTGACCATATGTATGTGTGTTTATTTCTGGGCTCTCTGTTCTGTTCCATTTGATCTGTGTGTCTATTTTGATGCCAATACCATACTTTTTTTATTATTATTATCATAGCTTTGTAATATAGTTTGAAATCAGGGAGTAGAATGCCTCCAGCTTTGTTCTTTTTCATTAGGTCTTTTGTAACTTCACAGAAAACTTAAGATTGTTCTATAAAATACTATTAGAATTTTGACAGAGATTGCACTGAATCTGTATTTGCTTTGGGTAATATGGACACTTTAGCAATATTGATTCTTCCAATTTATGAGCACTCAGTATTTTTTATTTATTTATGTTTTCTTCAATTACTTTTATCAATGTCCTATAATTTATTTACAGTATACAGGTACTTTACTTCCTTGGTTAAATTTATTTCTAGCTATTTTATTATTATTGACTAGAGGCCCTTCATCTGGCCTGTGGGATCAGGCCGAAACCGGCTCTCCGACATTCCCTGAGGTGTCCCAGATTGTGAGACAGCCCAGGCCAGGCCGAGGGACCCCACCAGTGCACAATTGGGGCCCAGGAGGGATGCGGCAGGTTGGCCAGCCAGAGAGGGACCGCAGGAGGGCTCGAGGGATTGTCTGGCCTGTCTCACTCAGTCCTGATCCGCCAGACCCCAGCAGCAAGCTAACCTACCAGTCAGAGCATCTTCCTCCTGGTGGTCAGTGCACATCATACGGAGTGGTTGAGCAGCCTTAGCATATTATTAGCATATTATGTTTTGATTGGTTGAACAGACTACTGGACGACCAGACACTTAGCATATTAGGCTTTTATCATATAGGATGCAATTGTAAATGGAGTGTTTTATTAATTTCTCTTTTGGATAGCTTGTTGTTAGTGTATAAAATCACTTGTTGTTAGTGTATAAAATCACAAAAGATTTTTATGTGTTCATTTCTACCTGCAATTTTATTGAATTTGACTATTAGTTCTAATAATCTTCTGGTAGAGTCTTTAGGGTTTTCTATGTATATCATCATGTTGTCTGCAAATAGAGTTTTACTTATTTCTTTCTGACTTGGATGCTTTTTATTTATTTTTCATGCCTAATTTCTGTGGCTAGACCTTCCAATACTATATTGAATAAAAGTGACAAGAGTGGGTGTATCTGTCTTGTTCCTGATTTTAAAGGAAAAGCTTTCAGGTTTTCAACATTGAGTATGATGTTAGCTGTCAGCTTGTTATACATAGCCTTTATTATGCTGAAATATGTTTTGTCTATACCCACTTTTCTGAGAGTTTTATCATAAATGGGTGTTGAATTTTGTCAAATGTTTTTTCTATATCTGTTGGAATGAGCATATGATTTATATCCTTCATTTTGTTACTGTAGTGTATCACATTGACAGATTTGTGGATGTTGAACCATCCTTGCATCCCTGGAATAAATCCCACTTCTGCCATTAGAAAGAGGAGGAAAGCAAAAAAGATGAGGCTCTACTAGTAAATACATCCCATGGTTGAAATCTCTTGATGTAAGCCAGTGTCCTTATTTAACAGATAAGGAAATTGAGACCTAGAGAAATTAAGCCTTCTTACTTCAAGTATTTATTGAGCACCTGGGAGTACATATTGTAACTACTTTGGATGTATTAATGAACAAAACAGAGTCTCTGTCCTCAGTAGATTAAGGTCCAATGGCAGAATGGGAACAGGAAATCCAGGTCTCGTAAGTGCCCATTGTTATATTGCTCAGAGCCAAAAGGACTGTAGCTTTTTTTTTTTTTTAATATATTTTATTGATTTTTTACAGAGAGGAAGGGAGAGAGATAGAGAGTTAGAAACATCGATGGGAGAGAAACATCGATCAGCCGCCTTCTGCACATCTCCCACTGGGGATGTGCCTGCAACCCAGGTACATGCCCTTGACCGGAATCAAACCTGGGACCTTTCAGTCCGCAGGCCGATGCTCTATCCACTGAGCCAAACCGGTTTCGGCAAAAGGACTGTAGCTTTAAGGTTACTTGAAATTCAAGGTAAATATGATTGAAAACCATCAAAGGTTTGTCTGGTTGCCTTGGGAGGTACCGGAAGATTCTGAAACAATCTGTGCCTTGTCCTGTGAATCTGATTGATCTCCCTGTCAAATATCTGTCTATTGCCGTAACCAGTTTGGCTCAGTGGATAGAGCGTCGGCCTGCGGACTGAAGGGTCCCAGGTTCGATTCTGGTCAAGGGCATGTACATTGGTTGCAGGCACATCCCCAGTGGGAGGTGTGCAGGAGGCAGCTGATCGATGTTTCTCTCTCGTCAATGTTTCTAACTCTCTATCCCTCTCCCTTCCTCTTTGTAAAAAATCAATAAAACATATATATTTAAAAACCAAAAACCAAATTATCTGTCTCTTACCTCTCACTTCCCAAACCCAAACCTTGTCTATTTTTGTTTTAATCTCCTCCTAGTTTTTCTCCCCTACATTGTAAGTGAGAGGGAGCCAGAACAAAGTAAGTCTCATCTTTCCTTCCAAATAATACTTGAAAGGGAAATATCCCATTTGAATGAAAAGACAAATCTAGTTCTCTAAGATTTGCTTTAAGTAGACATGTTATTTTTGAACAAAACATGAAAAGAGGTATGAGAGCTATTTTGAACAACCATATCGAAATGTTCCTAACAAATAGTGTTATCCTTCACATTCATTTCAGGACAATGTATCTTTTCTAATGATGTTGCCATGAATCAAAACACTTTGGAATGTCTCCTATCCTACTGATTTCAGAACCACTCATAAGTCACACAAGAGATTTGGTGAGATTACTTTAAAAAGAGACCCCCAGTTGATCAAAATACAATTTCTTGGAAGGACTACTTACCTTATTTGCCAGATCTGGCTCTGAATATCTTTGTCTGTTCTCACCACTAAGGAGATTTAAAAGTCTAAATAAAGGCAATTTTTTAAAAGGTGTTAAAAACATTTTGAGTAATTAAAGTATTGTTGGAGTAATGTCACACATTCCTATACTTCCAAGGTGTCTACTTGGAAAAAGTTAAACTATTTTGGCAGGTATCAAACCACCTACTCCATGAATAGTTCAAATACATAACTAGGCATCCTTCTTTATCCAAATCTAAGCAAATATTTTGGATGTCAAATATTTGAAGAGGGATAGCCTATGCCCCACTATTTTAAGTGGGAAAAATTGTAAAGGACTTCTAACCCACCCCAAATCACAAAACAATTTCCCACAAACCACGAAATTACTCTTACATACCTATAAAAACAGTTAAAATTTCTGAAATCACATTTTCAAATATCTTTACAAGTTTTTTAAATGTATTTTTAAAAGATCATAGACTTGGCAGATGGGGATAAGTGCCTGGCCAAGTTTGTCCTTCAGAAGTTTACTTCTCTCTTCATGAGCTCATCATTTCTCCCTTTTATTCTAATATATGGGCTTTCCCACATTGCTTGACTTTATTTCTTCACAGGCCTAGGAGGAAATAATAGACAAGGTTTGGGTTTGGGAACTGGCAAGTCCTTTCTGTAGATTTTTCTCTTAGTCATATGAGGGCGGTGACACAGCACTTTTGACCGGAGTGCACAAGCCCCAAACCTGTCTTGAGAACAGCTCAGAGGGGGCTTTTTACTACGGCTTTTGTGCTACATAAATGTTTCTCTGGCATGTACATGCAGATTCACTGAAGCAATTTTTGATTTGAATAGTGAATTTTATGTAAATACTTTTTTAAGTTATTTGATATTCTGATGGTATGTGTTTAGCAAGTGAGTAAACCTGAATGAAATAGTTTGTGTATCTACTTATCTAATATATGGTAACTGGTTACCAATTTATTAGCATATCAAATATGTTTTGTACTTTAGAAAAATTTCAGTATTTCTTTGGAATTAATATTTAAAGGTTTTGTTTTGGCACCTTGGAAGAATTGCCTAAGTGGCATTTGCCACATAATTTATGTAACATTTTTTTGTGTGTTTGGGATTAATATTCTTGGTTTTGCTCAGCATGCTTTTTGTTGGGTGAAGGGAGACATTTCTGTGGAGGTCAACTGTTCTTCCAAAACTGAATTGTGGAATTATCTTTAATCTAGTGTAATTCATTAGATAAGTTGTTTTTCATATTTGTATATATTTTTTAATCCTCACCCAAGGATATTTTTTCCATTGATTTTTAGAGAGTGAAAGAGAGGGAGGAGTGGGGGGAGAGAGAGAGAGGGAAACATCAGTGTGAGAGAGGCACACATAAATTGATTGCCTCCCGCACATGCCCCAACCAGGGTGGGGATTGAACCTGCATTGAGGTACATGCCCTTGACTGGGAATTGAGCCCAAGTCCCTTCAGCCTGTGGGCCCACACCCTAACCACTGAGCAAAACCAGCCAGGGCCAGATTTGTATTTCTTAAAACAGCATTCTGGGAATTAATAGACGTGGCTAAAAATGTTTCATTGTAAAGTATGGAGGACATATGTCTCTTCTTTGGAGATTCACAACTTATGAGAACATATTAATGACTCTGAAAAGTCTTGTGAATAAAACCAAAACAAACAAAAAATTCTAATTAACTTTGTTCAATGGATAAGTCCCATTTTTTAAAGTGAAACACCTATTAATATCCTGTAGAACAGCAGTTTGTAAGACATTGCATTAAACCAATTCTTTATTTCTATCACAGATTGAAGAGCCTGTTCTAGAATTTGATGGAGTTCAAAATGTTCTATGGTTATACATCTACATTTCCCAGCTCTTTAAAAATATTCTGAAGAAGTTAATGCAAATGCTAGACATTAGAATTTGGCAAAGACCAAGTGATGTAGACATTGGCAAAATGTTATGCTATAGTAATTAAAAGGTGTTTTTCCATGTAAAACACAGATAATTTTCAGAAAAGGCAGAAAAATATTTGTTTAGAATTCTAATAAAAATTAAAGACATTATAATTTACCCAAAGTGTATTTCAAATTTTGAATAATTTCTCTAAGGATATTATATAAATGCAATATTGATCCATTACTTTGAAATAATACTTATTGCTGCAGTAAAAAGGGAGAGATATTTGCAGTAATAATATTAGTGTTGTTTTACACCAAATGCAGCTAATCTGAAACTGGTTATTACCAGAGTCAAGTTGGCATAGAATACCAGGAACAGATGGAATGTAATGGAAATTAAGACTAGAGACAGCCATGGGAGCTGGTCTTCCCTTCCGGACTTTCTGTAGTATCATGCCTTCTTAGAATCCTGCTTTCCCCAGCCCTATCATGCTGATCTCCCTATCTATGTGGATTGAAATATTGTCCAAAGCTTAACTTTTATAACAGGTGTTATCTCCTCCATCTCCTTTTCTGATCTTCTTTTGCCTGTTACTTCTTTCTGTCTCTAGTCTAGACCCATAGCACTGGGGAGTTATCTATTGCCTTAAGACATTTATGTTCTGCCTTGATTATGGTATTTATGTTCTTGTCAAGACCCTCTGGTGCAGCCCACGCCCCACCTTGAAATTCTTGTTTGCAGCTCTTGTACTTAGCCAACATGTAGCTGGTATGTAATACTTATGAATTGAATAGTGTAAAAAACAAAAACAAAATCCAAACACCCAACTACTTCTTATAAGTACTCTCATATCAAAAGCAATTGGTGAAAACTGGGCATCTGAGGACAGGCCCCTGAGTGTTTAGTGTTGGTGTTAGTATAATGGTCTGAACCAGGACACCAAATTGTACCCAAAGAAGAAGTTAAAGTATATTATTTCATCATTGCATCTCCAAGTGGCAACTCTTTTAACCAGAAAAATATTTTTCAATATTTCTGTTGCATGGACTGTTGGTTTTTTGTTTTGTTTTTTGTTTTGTGTGTGTGTGTGTTTTTTAGCATATTATTATTGTAGGGTATGTCAATTCTTGGCAGCTGTCTGGATTAAATAAACAAATAAACAAAATCTAAGGATGCCATGAAATGAGAACATTTATAAGGTCTGTTACCTCTTGACTTTGAGCAATTGACTAATTAAGTTCAAAGTTAATTCATGGAATTCCATATAATAGTAACTTACATTTGTCTAGTGATCAGAGGTTTACAAGGCGCTTTCATCTGTGGCATTCATTCAATCAATCAACTAGTCAATTAACAAATTAATTTTTCATCAGACGTTACTTTGAGCTCATTACATAACAAACATTTGTGAGCATGATTTGGGAATTCCTAAAATAAGGCAAAGGTCCTGCCCTCTAAATGTTTTTAGGCTGGTGAAGGGAGAGAGAAATATAAACAAGGAAGGGAACTAAAATGTTGTGATCCAAATCTGTTCACACCACAGTGGGAACGCAAGGTGGGGAGTGGGTGGCTCTCTCTAAGGGAGGAGAGCATGGACAGGAGAGCATTCATAGAGGCGGGGTCATTGAGTGAAGTTTTATTTGATTCTTTTAGTGTCACTCTTGTCCATAGTTTACAGCTGGGAACCTGACTCAGAGAATTGAAGCATCTTCTCTGAGATGACCCCGCTCTTAAGATTTCAAAAACATTGTCCCATCCACTGCATCTCCTCTGCATGCCACGCAGGTCCCAGACCGTGAATCTCATGTTCTAGCAGAGGCGAGAAGGGAAGGCCAGAGAGCCTGAAATGGAGGATTATGTTTATTCAAAACAGGCCTGGTTCCCGGAGTAACAAGAAAAACAACTTGATTGAAAATGTTATTCATCCATAAAAGAAGAGAGAAAGCCAAACCCGAAGGCAAGGTTTAGAGCTGGAAACAATGGCTTTGCTAAGATTTACAGGTCTGGGAGATTTCTCAGTTGCAGGGGATATTAAAGAAAGTCATTTGAAAAATATTTAAATTACTTTGACATCATTTCCCCTAGGCAATAGGGAAACTCACTTTTTGGACTTTAGGCTTCTATTAACATGAAACTTTGCAGGAAATGGCATTTAAAAGGATGACCTACTTCTGCTGTCACCACCCACAACTCTAATTTAATTTCTTTCTTATTCTGTTCGCTGAAAGCCACTAGGTTTTCTCATGGGAAGGATGCTTCCTTTTAGTCACACTTTTGGTGTGTGTGGCCACTTTTCACTATGCTGGTGGCATATTGATTTGCAAACTTCCTTAAGAAGATACCCATGTACATTTAAGATAACAGGGGCAAAATCAACTTAGTATTGGCACATATATTTTCTTTGTTCTCCGAAAGAAAGCTTAATATCCAATAGTATAAAATAGCACCACTAAAACATTATCAGCTAAAACTGCCCAGAAACTGTGATGGGAGGGGATTTGGTCCTTTTCTTTGTCTCTGTACTTTATGTAATCACATGAAAATTATGAGCTGCAGTGGTATATTTTATAAATTTTTAACTGGTAAAATCACAATGTTAAAAAGAAAACCACAGGCACCAAATGGTATCCGTTGTGCTAAAGCCCATGATACTTAACCTAGACTTACTGCCTGACCTTATTGCATTATTGAAATCCAACAGCCAATGGGTCTGGGCTGCCTGTCACTACTTGAGCCAATTAAGCAGAGACAGGGTTGAATCATATGTGTCTTTATTCCAATACTGCCGGCAGTATGGGAGAGCAGCAGGTCATCCACAAAAATCTGCTCTACACCCCCTAAGCCAGCTGCTTATATGGGGTACAAATACAAAGATTGCATGGGAAGTAGGCAAAAGGAATAAGAATGGGTACAATGGTTACAGACTACAAGCAATGCGGGCTGGGGGTTTGCGAAGGGCTGGGGGCATGGGACTCCACTGTTCCCTTTCCTCAATGAGGTTGTTAATCTTTCTATGATAATGGGCTCAGATACTTCCATGTCCAGGAGCTGCATTTCCAGGTTAGCTCCCCTGTCCTGTGTACAACTCCCCGCCAGGTTAGAATGTGCTCTCTTTAATCAGAAGAAAATGACCAATTAACAGAGCATGATTAGTATTTCTTATAACTAATAGAATATAACCAATATTCTATCTCTGCCCCTACCATGTCAACCTTCACCAGGAATATAATCTTAACCTACCAGTCTGCAATTTTCTGGTCAACACCAATGAGGTAATCTGTCACATGGGCCCTCTACAATCCCCATAGAAAAAAAGAGTCTTGGTAAAAAACCTTGCTGGCCCCTTCTCCCCCCAAAATGATTTCCTGGTCTAAAATTAATCCTTTCTTTTGTTTGCTAATAGCTCCCCTGCTCCACCCTTCTTCCTATAAAAACCTTCCATTTGTACAACCCCTTGGAGTGTGGCCTTCTTGTTACTAGATGGGATGCTGACCATTCGTGAATCACTGAATACAGACAATTAGATCTTTACATTAACTTGGTTGAATTTTGTTATTTAACAACAGTTGGGGTAGCAGGCATTTTAACTTACCTGAAAACAAAGTTCTATTACCCTAATGGACTATACAGCCTTTATTTTTTATGATCCTTTATAGGTTAAAAATGTTTCAAATGATCACTTTTTGGCTCTCATAGGAACTCCAAGGAGAGGCATAGGAGATCTTACTTGCACGTTTTCTGTTTTGCTTTGTTTTTAACTCAAGAAGAAACTGAGGTCCAGACAGGTTAAGGCTAGGCTCCAGCTAATATTAATGAACATTTTTTTTTTTTTTTGCTTCTCCTTTAGACTAGTGTTGCTTAGTTCTGTTAAATAATAAACTGAGGCATATTAAAAATTTTGAGTTTATTTGAATAAAAACCCATTTGAATTGGGCAGTGCCAAATGGGAAGTGGCTAGGAGCTCTACCAATAGGAACCAATTTTACAGAAAAGATGTGGAAGCAAAGCAAGGGGATTATCTGATTGGCTGGAGTTTATAAGCAGTTATATTATTTGCGAAAGCTGAGTTGGCTGTTTGTGATTGGTTGTCCTTAGGTTTTGATTTCTTAACTTTAGGCATTTACAGGCTTAGGTTTTGAGTTGCTTGCATAGAATGCTAAGGTATTAGAACCACCTCTGTCTAATGGCCTCCTAGTTTAATTGATTTAACAGTTCTTTACAGAGAAATTCTTTCATGAATACGCACTGTGCTCCTAACCCTGACCTGCTATTTCTCAGAAGTGTGTGATTGGTTGCAAGGGACCCTGATTGAGAAAACAGATGATTCAAGTACCAGCCCATCCCACTTATAAGAAAAGTAACACAAATCGTATGTTACATTGGTACAATAGTTTGAATTACTTTAATATGAAGAGCAGCACATAATTAAATTATAAGAATCAAGAATCATGTTTCTTTTCCTGGGAGCACCGGCATCAGAAGAGAATTAGTCTGGATGAGCACAGCCCACTAGGGATCCTCATTATAACATTGTGTGCAGATTAAATTGTACTAAAGGAACAGAAGGCGGTGATATTACCAGTGTCAGCTCATTTTCTCGGGCCACACTAGCCTGGAGTTTTAAAAGGGGTCACATAAATGGTAATAACCTGTGGTTTTTGATTTTTATCCTTTTGGCTGTTACACACGCTAATGCCCTCCCATCCACCTCCAGCAGAGTCCCTAGGGCTAGTCTGCTGTGTGCTGTCCAGTTCTGTTTACCTCCTGTGGGTTTCATGATGTGTTTCCTGCTCCAGCTCCCATGTGGGCAGGCTGGTTGCCTTCTGGGGGGACACAGCTTTTGCTCTCACTGGACAGCCTCTCCTGGTACAATCCTTGAGTCTGTCAGACTCTGATTCCTTTCTTAAGTTCTTGATGTGGGCCAGGTAGAGGTGGGATAATGTTGGTCTTCCCCCTTTTGGGATATGCGTGTATCTCAGAGCAGGGCAGGATGGTTAGTACATTTTCTCTCTATTTTTTTACATGTATAGCCCTCTCTTTTTAGCACTGAGATGTGAGTCCACAAGGGTATGTAGGCCATGGACAAAGCCACAAAATATTAAGCACTACTTTAAGACCATTACCTTGCCCTCCCCTGCTTCCTCATGAAAATATTTACACGTATTTTCTGGCAGACTAATACCTATTAGCTACCAGAGGGGCCCAGAATTCCAGCACAAAATAGAACCTAGACCTCTTGGTTCATGGGTTGACGCTCAACTACTGAGCCACACTGGTTGGGCCTTTACTCTCTCTTTATTAAAACCTCACAGAGGATCGGATGCCACCTGACAGTTGGAACTCTGTAGGAAGGTGTTTCTCAACCAGTAAGCACTTAAAAGGCAGCGCGATGCGGGGGAACAAACAAACCATAGTAATCTGGGTGTCAGAAAACCTGCAATTTTTCTTTTTCATGGACTGTGCCTCTTTATCCCTTCTCCATCTCCCTTACCGACTGTCTTCCTCCACTTCCTTCTGTCTGTTTCTTTGTAAACCAGCGTGATCTACCTTAACCCTCTTTCTCCAAAGTTCCAAGTATAGGATTGTGGAAAAGGTCCTCCCACCCAAGGAGTTTCTTCAGAGCCCAGGGCAAAGCTTCTCCTGTGGACTCCTTGCTGTGGGGGAGATGTCTCCCTGACATTTATGGAGCGTCTCCCAGGTACCAGGCAAATCACTGTGCAAGGTCCCCTTTTCACGTATCCCTTAACCCTTGATACTGATGATGTTAACAAACACTTACATGGCACTCCCTCTGTGCCAGACACTGTTCTAATCAGTTTACATAATCCACTCATTTAAATCCTCACCACAAACTCTGGGAAGCAAGTACTATACGATCTTCATTTTGAAGATGACCATCTGAGCCATAAAGTATAAACATACAAACAAACACATGCCCAAGATCCTCGGGCTGATCTCAACTATTTCCAAACCACAACAGGGCAGTTATCCTCTCTTTATAGATGAGAAGGTTGAGACTCTACCAGGCTAAGGAAAGCTGCCCACAGTCACAGAGTAAGTCAGCACCACCCATGGAAATCTAACCCAGGTCTAACTCGCTCCAGAGCCCCAGTCCTTTCCACTTGGCTGCTTCGCCTTCTCAGAGGCAGTTTTGCTTTGTCACAAACCGCAGAGCATGGCGTTTTTAATGAAAGGAAAGTCTGCCAAATGAAAAGCGGATTAATGAGATATTTGGGATGCTTTCCAGTAAACAGTCTCTTTCAGAATTCTCATCTTCTCCCACTCTCATTGCTAAAGCCGTAACAGTAACAATTACCTCAGCCCGGCGGCGGCAGTGTGGGCGTGAACTCTCTTAATTTTATTGCTCAGGGTACACACCAGAGACCAGCAAAACTTTCCTTTAGGTCAGAAATTGGTGGTATCAGATGCTGCTATTCCCCATCAGCTTCCTCTGGCCCCTCCTGCTTTAGCTATGTCTCAGAACACCATTACTTTAGGAGAGAAATAGAGCTTAAAATTGGGTCAACATAAAAAATATTAGAAATGTCAATGTCCACCTGCTTCCCAAATAGATGAGACTTTGAGCATCATTTGAACATGACCGCCTGAGACCTGAGGGGAGTCTATTGTCTCTCTACTAGATAATCTAGATGCCCTCTGGGAATTTTCAAATATCCCTTGCAAAGCTGAGAGGCCAGAAGAGAAATGTGGTTATTTCTACATAATGTTTGACTGAATTTGAAGCCAGATGCTCACATTTATATTCAAGAAGAATGTGTGTCTACTCATGCTAGCTGTCGAGGATGTGAGAGACATAGAGACAAGCAGGTCTCAGTCCCTTTCTCTAAGGGCTAGTGGTCTACTGAGGGAAATGAGATATAAGCTGCAGTAATCTGTGCTGTGAGGGGAAACACACCATTTACTGCTCGGCTGCCATCAACCAGGCTTGTGGCAAGCACTTTAGGTAAGGACATGGCAAGATGGAGTATGATCCCCATTTCTAGAGAAGGAAAGAGGTTCAGAATAAGATGTCCTGGCCAACAGCTCTTTATTAATGTGACTGAGCTTCAAACTCAGGTGGTTCTAATGATAGCCCTATACCCTTTCCCCTACATTTTAATATATATGTACTAATGTGTGTGTGTGTGTGTGTGTGTGTGTGTGTGTGTGTGTGTATTGATTTCAGAGGGAGAGAGGGATAGAAACATCAATAATAAGAGCGAATCATTGATTGGCTACCTCCTGCACTCCCCCTACTGGGGACCAAGCCCACAACCCAGGCATGTACTGGGGACTGAGCCCCCACCTGGTTATGTGCCCTGACCAGGAATCAAACTGTGACCTCCTGCTTCATGGGTCAAGGCTCAACCACTTAGCCACACTGGCCAGGCTTCCCTACATTTAATGGCTTAACTTATTAGGTATCCCTTCATGGAATTTAAAGGTTTATATAATTAGCTCACCACGTTGTGTAATGTTTTGAGCTGATTTTGACCTGGGGTATTTTGAGAAATCCTGAGCAAATCAAACAATTTTCAGCTTTTTAAAAGGAATGTGCAAAACAGAAGACTTCACCCATTTCTTAAGCTTTTATGTTTGTGGAGTGAGGCTTAGGGATGGCCTTTTGGTGAGGGGTAGAAGAGAGCGGGATATCCTCACTTGGTCATGAATAATGGGTTTGAATTTTGACTTGGCCACTTCAAAGTGGCTGCATCTACTGGGCAGGAGTTACTAGTTTGATGTGGCTGACAGCAAGCCAGTCTTAGCAGAAGTACTTTTGAGCGGGGAGAACCCCACTCCACTTTGCCTTGGCTAGACCTTAGTTGGGATACTGTGTTCAGCTTCGGTGAATGTACATTAAGACAAATATAAAGCAACTAGCACACATTCAGGAGAGAATGGATGGCAATGGGGAAACGAAACCTGGATGTTTGGAGGAACAAGGCTGGGTAGCTGAAGAAAAGCCTTGCAGGGCCGAGATAACAGTCTTCCAATATTAGAAGGAGTGTCTTATGGAAGAGGAATGTAAATTTATTCTCTGTTGTCCGAAGGTTCTGAGGAAGTAGATTTGTCCTCACAAGGAAGAATTTCCTGTTATACTCACCCAAATATGTAGAGTTTGGTTGTGTGTATAAGTGTTTTAAAAAGTGGTGGGTCCCCAGTCCCTGAAAGTATTGGAACCTGGGTCGAGTAACTGCCTGGGAGAGCCATTGGAGAGGAAATTCAAGGCTACCGTGGGGATTGGATTTCACAAGCATCAAAATCTTTCCCAACCATGAGCATCTCAGCAGCTGCTGGACTGTTGTTCAGGCTCTACCTCTACCTTGGTCACCAGGGTTGGGATATGCTTTTGGTGGATGGATGGGTGACAGGGGATGGAAGAATCCACAAAGGCGGAGCAGTAACTTGGACCATTTTAATTTTGTCTGCCGTTTCTATTTTGTGTTTTCTATATACCCACATGCTTGCCTTAGACCAGTGGTCGGCAAACTCATTAGTCATCAAAGCCAAATATCAACAGTACAACGATTGAAATTTCTTTTGAGAGCCAAATTTTTTAAACTTAAACTATATAGGTAGGTACATTGTTATTAACTTAATTAGGGTACTCCTAAGGCTTGGGAAGAGCCACACTCAAGGGGCCAAAGAGCCGCATGTGGCTCGTGAGCCGCAGTTTGCCGACCACTGCCTTAGACTGTAGGCACCCAGAGGCCTGCAGCTGTAACTGCACAATTCATTATCCTCAACTTAGCACACCATCTCATTGCAACTGCGTTCTTACAAATGCTATTTGACAATGATTTTATCAAGTCTCAAATCAGGTCTCTGGTATTGTCAGGCTGCAGCAGTAAGATAGTCTAACTTGGCTGCATGTACAAAGTCTAACTTTAGGCTTGTGACACTGTGGCTGCCTCTTCTCTCTGAGGGAAGATAGAACTTGAATTCTTTTCTGCATTTTAATGAGATGGAAATTTCAGGATACCCAAGAGAGGGAGAACCATTCAAAGGGTTTCACACACAATTAAAAGTAGCCTTAAAAATTACCCATCCACTAGCTGCACTGTTCCAGCACCGTGTCAGGTAGGAATTATCAACTGTTTGGGGCCTCTTACCTCTTTTTAAGGACTAGAGGCAATTGATGGAAGGTTTTTGCTCATGGCCTATAGCTGAACTCTTGTAGAATCATCCAGTAAATACTCCAGCAAAAGGAGTGGGGGTTTGACCATTTCATTACTTTCCTTGGGGAAGACACCAGGGGCTCATAGTAACATCTAATTTCCAGTGACCTCAGTTGTCACCCCGGGGAGCAGGTTTCCTCGTGATTCTTTAAACAGCAGGGGAATATGATTCATAGAGAAAGAGGCATTTTTAGCCTGGAATTCTCAGGCACTTCCCCTCCTCGTTGGGGATATACTGCCTATCTTTTGGAAAAGACTCTTAGAACTTTGTCAGAGTCTGTTAATCTCTTTTACTTCTATGAACTGCTGTCAAAGGTTCATGGAGATTTTTTAAACCCTACCAAATGGGTTTAGAGGAAAATGTGGCTCATTTCAGATTATTCCTAGACACCAGGAAATCAGCTGAGCCTACTTATGAGCTTGCTTCCCTTGCCTACAATTTATATATAGCAGCAAAGTCCCTGATAGGAAGGTGTCCTGACATTTGGGGTTTTACTCCAATCCCTGGGCTCTTTTATAATTAAAGTTTGATTACTATGCAGTTATTTGAACTCCATGAGTCTCAACTCAGCTTGTCAACATTATTGCTTTGCAATGGATATGCATGTCTTATGATCTCAATGCATTGCTTCACATGGGGACACCATCTCAGGAAGATCTAGTCTGTTCCAAATATGTAAGGATGTTGAATATTTATTTTTGGTACTTTCTCACCACCACCCCCAACATCTTCCTCTCTACCAAATAAACCATTTCTTCTTTGCCCTATCTTTACATCTCCTACCCTATTAAAAATGGTGCAATTCTCAGCTTGTTTTCCATTAGTCCAGTGGTTCTCAACCTTCTGGCCTTTTAAATACAGTTCCTCATGTTGTGACCCAACCATAAAATTGTTTTCGTTGCTACTTCATAACTGTAATGTTGCTGCTGTTATGAATCATAATGTAAATATCTGATATGCAGGATGGTCTTAGGTGACCCCTGTGAAAGGGTCGTTCAACCACTAAAGAGGTCACGACCCACAGGTTGAGAACCGCTGCATTTAGTCCTTGCTAACACGGGCTGATAATGGTTTAAGTTAAGGTATCAGTTCTCATGAGGTTGTTGTATTTTAATAAAAATCCTTGAAGGTTAAACATTTGAGGTACTGAATCTCAAAGGTTAAATTTAAGCAGTGGGGAAAATATTTCAGATGGAGATGAAGGGGGTTGGGTGATTACACAGAACTCAGGATGAGCAGGGCTCTCACTGTGATTCAGGTCATGGGTGTGGTGTCCGGTCTGGGTTAATGTAGAGCTGGCATTTCTGTGCTGGCATGGGGAGAATGAACGAGGCACCTGGTCAGGACATTGTTTGGCCTAGGGCAGTGGTTCTCAACCTGTGGGTCGCGACCCCTTGGGGGGGTCGAACAACCCTTTCACAGGGGTCGCCTAAGACCATCCTGCATATCAGATATTTACATTACGATTCATACCAGTAGCAACATTACAGTTATGAAGTAGCAAAGAAAATAAGTTTATGGTTGGGGGTCACAACATGAGGAACTGTATTTAAAGGGCCAGAAGGTTGAGAACCACTGGCCTAGGGAGAAAGAAGATCCACTACTCTGGAAATTTATTTATTTAAGCTTTTTGGAGGGAGGGTTAGAGGAGCAAACTGGGTAGCTCATGCTAAGTGCAAGGAGTTGTGGAAAAATCAGAGATAAGGAATCATGGCCTCTACTTTCAAGGTTTATACTCTGTGTTGTGGGGAAATCAGACACATTTGTTAATAGACTGGCCGAACACAGAATATAAAAAGAGTCATCATAGAGGCACAACTAGCATGCTATGAAAATGTGGAGTCCATTCTCACTGGGATATCTAGAAAGGCTTCTCATAGTGGGATGTTTTTTTTTTTTTAGAGGAAGAGAGAGAGAGAGAGGAACATCAATCTGAGAAACATCCATCGGCTGGCTCCTACATGTGCCCTGAACAAGGACCAAACCCTCAACCGAGGTAGGTGCCCTGACCAGGAATTGGACCCGTAGCCTTTTGATGCATGGGACAACGACCCAATCAAATGAGTGACTCAGCCAGGGTGAAAGTGGGATTTTAGTTAAACATAAAAACAAATTGTAGTTTAAAAGTTTGTGCTTTTGAAAGAAATGACTCAAGGAAGGGCCTGTGCTTTGTTTGAGGGAGGGCGGTTTGTCCTGCTTGAGCAGACATTGGAAGAAGAGTGTTGTGCTATAGCCTGGAAAACTCAACAGGGGCTTTCAACCCTGCAGGGGTTCGCATGTTTGGTTGAATATTTTACATTTTACTCTGTTCATATTGGGAAGCCATTTAAGGTTTAAGTGGGGAAATAATATTCTTTAAGAAAATAACTGACCAAGAAGTATTAAAGGTGGGGAAAGACATACTCACTTATCAACAATTAGGAGAAGAGTGGAAGATTGCCTCTCATTCATTAGATATGCATTGTATCTGCAGAAGCAAAATAAGCAAGCATATCTTAATGCATAAATCCTCTTCCCATATATGAATTCTTTTTCTTCATGGAGCAAATATTTCACAGCCAAGTTATCTTTAAAGTAACATGAGCAAAAGCGATTTGAAATAAATGTTTCAGAACCATTTATTTCTTTGCACAGACCCATGAGCAAATAGGATTGAGCTAAAGCATTTTCTGTAGTGTAGCATGTGGTTCTGCAGGGGCTGCCACACTATTATATATGCTTTTATCTTGGCTCAACGCTGGCTGTTGCCACTACTATTACTCAAAGACCTGGAGTGTCAACAAGATAATCGAAGCAACAAAATGGGAGTCAAAAGTTTTTCTGCCTGTTTCTGGAAGTCTTAGGAAGATGTTTCCTTTGTATTTCCTATATTCAGAATATAAAAGCCTCCCAGACATATAAGCTTTAGTAGGTCAAACATTTCCAAAGGCAGCGAAATTATTTTGCAGTTGCTTTTCGGTTTAAGGCAAGTGTTTTATGGGCTTCCAAACCTTCTCTCCTGACCCTATTTATGAAAAAAGAAATAAAACAAAGTAAGTGTCTTATAACTACATTGTCCTGGTGTAAAAATCCCAGCACAGCATGGTGGAAAGGTTCTGAATTATGATCTGAGAGATCTGCGTTTAACCCTAGTTTCATGAATGCATAGCTTGATGGTTTTGTCACATCTTATATTCAAATGGAGCATTAGGATTTTTGTAGATAGTCTCTGTGCTATTCCTTAGTACTGTCCAGGTTACTTTGCTTATGGAGTCTAGAAAATGGGGAGACACATATGAGACTGTGGTTAACAACTTTGGGTGGAAGTGACGTCTGTTACTTTGAGCCAGAACATTTGATGCCAGTGCGAGACTCCCCAGAATTCTTTCTCTCTACAGTGATGACTGACAAATTTTCAGGTAGTGGCAGCTTTGTCAACCTGGACCCCAAATGAGCACAATGAGAAGCAGAACTCCTGGCCATGGGGAACATTATGGTGAAGGGGTCAAGCTGACAGCACCTGAAACCATGGATCAATCTTAGTATCATTAAAAATGGGACTTTATGTGCTTCTTGTTATGATGTAATAGGAAGGTAATAGCACCCCTTATAAAGTAATATTGAAATAATAAGAAATTGAATGTAAATATAATACATTCTCTAGATCTAATTACATGTTTATAAGAAAGTACAGGTAATAGGGGAATATCTTAAATGACATCACAGAAATATAGTCAATCAACTCCAAACTGGAATATTCTACAGGATAAACAACTTTATTTCTCCAACAAATAAATGGCAAAAAAGAAGAGGTGGTGGGGGGGGGGGGGACTGTCCTAGACTAAAAGATACATCAACCAATTGCAACATGTGGACCTTGCTTGGATCTTGAACCAGGTTAAAAAAAAGACATGTTAACACAGTTTGAGGAAATTGAGTGTGGTTTGGTTATTAAGTGCTATGAAGGAATTATGGCTAAATTTGTTGGGTAGGATAACAATAATATTTCTGTATGTTAAAAAAAAAAACAACCTTTTAGTCTGTTGAAAATAAATACAGCTATATTTAAGGAGAAATGATGTGACGTCTGAGACTTGCTTCAACCCCCCTCCCCCCCAAAAAAAACAACAACAACAACACACCCACCTAAAATGAAAGCAGTGGACAAAAAGCTAAAAGTGTGCCTGTGTGTGTGCATGTATTTGTGTGTGTACAGAACGAGAATGACAGAATATTGACAATTGTTGAAAATGGGCAACGGGTTTATGAAGCCATGTTCCCACTATAGAATTCTCTTTACTTAGTGTGTGAAAATGTCTGTCACAAAAGGTTTTTAAAGATCTTCCTTGCCCCTTCTTTCCTAGGGATTCTGCAAGAAACCGGAAGGCTAACCTCACCCAAGAATCCTCCCGAGGCTGCATTTGCTCTGCCTTCACCTCCCTCTACTGAGACTTTAAGACATTCTGTGGTGCCCTTTCAGATTTGGACCCACCTTAGTCCACTGGGCATTTGTAATGTTAGCAGTGACTTCTGGGAGTTCACCTTATTCCTGTACACCAGTCCTCCCTTTGGATCCTGGCCACTGCCTTGCAATGAGGTGTCTCTAATTTTAGACTGGAATCAGGAGGATCCAGATGGGTCGCCACTTATAACTGGTATGAACTTCAGCCCACAAGCTGAGGTATGCAAGAAACAATGTGAAATTTTTTTTATAACTCCACTTAGTTTGTATTTTAAGCCTTGATTCTGCAGGTGTCCTGTTTGGATTTCCACCCATTCCTGTTTGGAAATCATTTAAGGCCCTGGTCTTGAGGGTTGGGGGCGAGAGCATGGTCACCGTTTATATTAGAGTCCACAGTTGTAGTTTCGATCCCATCAACTTGGTGGCCATGCCTCCTTTGGGTTAGGTGACCCCCATGCCATGGGTGGGACAGGTTGCCAAGATTCTGCTTGTGTGCACAATACAGCCATCTCCTCTTGGAGTTTTTGGCACATCTACCACCCCTCCCCCCCCCCCCCCCCCCCAGCCACACTTGAGAAGCCTCTCCTCCATGATCCCTCCACATTTCTTCCTGACATAATTAGCACATTTCAACACTAGTAGGGTAAGAAGGGAACAGCTAGTTTCAAAAGTCCTGCTTCTGTTCTGTTTCTGCTCAAGCAGCCCATCTTTCTATAGAGTCTGGGACTTTAGGGACAAAGCAAAGATTGCTGTTCCTGCTTCCAGCCTTGCCATGCTCCGCCTCTGCTACCCATTTGAATGCAGAAGGGGAAGGGTGAAATAAGGAAGAAAAAAAAATGAAACAGGAACAGATTAACATCTCAGTATATCCTGCCACAATTGGAAATGCAAGAGTTGAATTCATGGGAGAGGTTCCATTGGGAAAAAGAATTGGTCTTGACAATGGGGTCTGTGCAGTGACAGGGACTGTTGGGCCTCGGTCCATGGAATGCTCCGACGTCATGATAGAGGTCGGAGAATTCTGCTGTGGGCCTGGCAACCTTTGAACCTTAATAGCCCTGCGCTGTAGAGAGCACTGGGCAGTGCTGCGGGTTCTCTGAGGGGTCTGAATCTTCAGCCATTTGAGAGAGTCACCTCTTCATCTGTACTAAATCATTTCAATGGACTTCCTGAGAGCCAAGGAGGGCCAACCTGTAGGGAGAAGGAGGAGCTGGATGTTAGGCATCTTCTAGGGGGCTCTTCTTGCTGGTAGTATGAAACAACGACAAAAGAGGAAACATTTGGAAAATGTTGAGTCCCAGGAAACTGACGAGAAGGGAGGAGGTATGTGCTGGGCAACTTGTCGGAGGCACAAGGGTGGCGGCCAGCCTGAGCCCTCTCTAAGAAGACAGGGCCTGAGGACACTGTGCACCTATGAAGTAGGGAGGGAGAGACCTGGTATCACCCGGTGCTGCCATGTCCATCTTTAGGGTCCCCTTGGCGTGAGTTAGCATGGAGAGGCCAGATGCCCCGGCAGATGGAAAGTCCACCCTGCCGGTCTGAGGGCCTGAGCACTCTCCTGGGGCTGTTCCAGCCTGGAGCTATGTTGGACTTGGAGCCCACTGGGGTTCTGCTTGTACAGGCTCAGAGGTGCAGCTTTTCTCGGTGCCCCCATTCTTTCTGTTCTCTTTGCTTGATCTGACCCTGGGGTCACTGGGCCGGGGGTGTGGTGTGTAAAGGCTGCCGATAGAGATCCATGAGTTGTCCTGTGCATTTTACCAAAGAGCAAAGTGAAGCTCAGTGAGTTAAAGGCCTTGTTGAAACTATCTGGAGAAGTAAAATGCCTGTTTGAAAGGAGATTGTGTCTAGGGATGGCATCCTGTTGAAAGCAGGAGATTTTATTTCTTCAGCAGGAAGAATTTACCAGTTGATCCATGGGAGTGAATTCACAGGGGTGAACTTCCCAGAGATCAAGGGGAGCGAAAGGCCTTCCAGAGACTAAGATCAAATGGATGAGGGTGAGAAATGTCAGGACCCTGCAGGGAGCACTGAGAGCCATGAATGTACTTCCCAGGCTGCGTGGTGACTGCGTGCATTAAATGTAAACTAGAAGCTTGTCCTGGGAAAGGTGTGTGTGGGGGGTGTCACAGGTAGAAGGTGGGGCAGAATGGAGCCCACTCCAGAGATCCAGCTCTAGGTTTCTGTCCCAAATTGGAGCCCAGCAGCCTCCATGAGGCCCAGGGTCCTGAAGACCATTGGACGAGCCCTGGGAATGGAGGCCTGGCCAGTAGGCAGATGTTCAGATAGCAGCTGGGACAGGAGGGGGAAGGCAATGATTATCCCTGTCCTGTACACTTCAGGATATTTTTGTCTTTGTGCATGTGTGGTGGAACCCATGGATAAAATGGGGTAGAGAGCTTATCGGATGTGTAGTCTGTGTGGTAAGGTTTCTATAATCATGCCTGGACCTGGTGACACTCAATACACGTGAAAGTGTATTCAGAATCAGAATTCTTGTGAAGGGTGTTCCATGGACAGTCACTCTCACACATACATGTACACTCAGATGGAGAAAAAAACTACACACCTACACACACAACTTTTTATTAAAGAACCCACAGAGTATATAGGTGTATACACACATCACTCCTATATTATGTTCACATACAACCCCTGTGTATATCATCCTCTCTTCCCACCCCAAACTCTGGAGGTTGTGTATATAGATTAGATCCAGCTATCATGCAAACACAGGTAGCTTCAACTATCTCTAAATACCTCTGTAAGAACCAGTCACATGTCATATACACCATCCACACAACACATTGTACAGTAATACCAGACTCATTTTGCACAAACCACCAAGAAACAGATTCACCAACCCTTATCAGGTTTGCCAGATAAAATACAGACTGTCCAGTTAATTTGAATTTTAGATAACTCACAAATAATTTTTTAGTATGAGTATGTCCCAAATATTAGAACCCAAATATTGCATGGGAATATTTACACTAAAGAATTATTCATGGTTTGTCTGAAATTCAAATTTAACTGGTGTCCTGTATTTTTGTTTACTTAAACCCTTATTTGCTTACTACCAGCTGACACATTATATACTTCTTGCATTTCTGTTTAGTAGTCTGTGTGTTTCCTTGCTCTAATGGTCAGCATTATTAAAGCCTAGGATAGTGGAATAGTGCCTGATACATAGTAATTGCTCATTGAACATTGCAAATGAATGAATGAATGAATGAATGAGTGAATATATACCAAAATACAAACCATACCATATTAATCAGGTTACATGTCATACACTCCTGAGTTGTGAACACAAACCATACACACAAACTCTCCATAAACATAGATACAGACATTTCTGCCCTAGTCACACACTAATCCCACACTTACCAAAGGCTTAGCTGAGCCCTGATCAGTGGTGCACAGTAGTTAGAATATTGGTCCTTGGGTTTGATTTCAGGCAAGGGCATATACCTGGTTTGCAGGTTCATCCCCAGTCCAGTTGGGGCAGGTGTGGGAGGCAACCAATCAGTGTATCTCTCTCTCACATCAATGTTTCTCTCCCTCCCTCCCTCACTCCCTCCCTCCCTCCCTCCTTCCTTTCCACTCTCTGTAAAAAAAAAAAAAAAAAAGGAAAAAATATCCTTGGGTAAGGATTAACAACAACAGAAAGGCTTAGGTGATACACATCACTCTCACACTTCTGACATATTCACAGTCACCACTCAGGCCTACATCCTAACAAGATACTAACAAAGTAATTGTTGATTATAACTAAATATTGAAATAACCACTGAGAATCAGAGTCTAAGCCATGTGTATTCACTGCACCTGACAAAAGCCAGCCACTCAGTAAACATTTGTTGGACAGATTAATGATATACAAACATATCTCTGAGGCTTTTGTACCTTCCTCAGGAATCTCGAAGTCACAAAAGGATGCCCTTCAGCTTGGATCAACCGAGGTGGCCAAAGACTGTGACCCAGGGGTAGGGGAGATCTCCTCTGCCTCTGAATACTTCACCTGTGTTTCTTCCCCACTCAAGTTCATCCATAGTGGTAAGAGTGTGGGCCTCCTTGGGTGCATGGCAGGAGGCACATAGAGCCAAGCATGAACCTCAGAGGAGACCTAGGGCAATGGGAGATGATCAGGGCTCTGTGAAGGAGCTCGGGGAGGATGGCAGAACAGTTAGGAGATCTTGGATATGAGCTCACGATAGGAGAGGGTGAGCCCTGGTGCAACTACAGTGGGGAAGTAACGGAGTAGGGCCAGAAAGGTCTGGGCTTGAGGTATAGGCAGAGGTACCAGATTAAGCACCTTCAGAGGAACATGTAAGCTTTGTCTTTGCTTCCAGAGAAGGACAGAGTTCCTCAGCCCAGGCCCTCACACCTCACACATACAATGACACTCCATGATATCCATTCTTAGCACACACACAAAACCCAATCACATGACCCACAATGCCATTCTCCTACATCACAGCCCACATTCCACAAATATCACAGCAATGATAACACAAACTCACATCCCTCTCATAGCACACACCCCAACAACATCCCACATATCACAGCCCTTACCACCATACTCCATACCGCTATGTACAGGCACCCCTCCAATATCCCTACACACACAAATCAGAAGCCCACAGATGACACCAGATATACTACCCCACAAAATAAACAACAAACACCAAGCTCATCACACAACTACATCACTTCATAGTCCCTTTCTCCTATATCCTGCATATTCATACTTGGTTCCTCAGTTTCCGCATGCCCCACACATATTCTTATGTTTCTAATTTCCTTTCCCAGGAATCCGGAGATTACATCAAGAGAGTGCCCAGTTTAGATCAACCCTAGCCCAGATTAAGGAGCAAGAGGAGACTGTTCCCCTCTTACCACAGGTCTCCTTCTCGTCCCCTTCATCCTATAAGACCTGTGCAATCTCTCAGTATATAAACAAAGAGGAAAGAGGCATGAAAATATACTACATGCAAGTACAAGTGAAAAAAGGTGTGGCTATCTCCTGGAAGACAGAGGAAACCTCAGAGTCACTAAAAAAGAAGCCAAGGATGGAAGAAGTGAAACTTCCTGAGGACGTGCTGGTAGGTACAGCTCCCTCTGACGTGTCCACCAGAAAACTCCTATCTGAGCCCAGCATGGAGGTGAAAGAGCATGAAGAACGAGCAGAGCCAGACAGTCCACCAGGGTTGCCCACATTTGAGGAGACACCCAGGGCCAAGACACCGGACTGGCTGGTTACAATGGAGACTGGCTTCCGGTGCATGGCCTGCTGCCGGGTCTTCCCCACCTTGGAGGTCCTCAAGGAGCATGTGCAGTTTGGGATCAGGGAGGGCTTCAGCTGTCGTGTCTTTCATCTCACCATGGCTCAGCTGAGAAGCAATGTGGAATCAGAGAGCATCCGGGAGAAGGAGGAGGAGGAGGTGAAGAAGAATGAAAAGAAAGAGAAGCAAGAAGAAAAACAGTATGTGGAGGAGCAGCCCACAGGGTAAGACCTTGGCTGGAGGAGGTCCTGGAGCCCATGTCCAGGTTGTATGTTTCATTCTCCAAAGGAAAGGAAGTGAGCAGGGGCTGGGTCTGCTGAGGGAGCTGTGCCTTCTCCAAGCCAGTCCTCTCTCCAATCCAGGCCTCTGCCTCAATTAGAGAGAGTTAGGGGCTATCTCAGTACAGGGAACAGCTGAAGGGTGGGGTCGGGGTGGTGGTCATGGGAAACTGGGCCCATTGCTTCTTGCCCAGGCATTTAATTAAGTCCTGATTGTAAGTGAGAATTTATCGCGAGTGTTTCAGCTGCTGCAGGAAGTTCTGAGGATTTCCAAGGGCTAACAGAGCACCTTTCTTCTTTAACTAAGAAGTGACTCCCTCTGTGTTGGTTTCCTCACAGCAACTGAGACTCCTGGGCCAGAAGATCCTGGAAGACTGTGCGGCCTCCTCTTGGGAGAGGTAAGGCCTGAGGCTGGCACAGCCTTCTGAGCCTACGTCATGAACGCCCAGAGGAACCTAGGGAAGGGCCTGCACGGCTGCACTGGGTTACCTGGTGCCGCTGGAGTTGCCCCAACTTGTCTCAACGCTTCCAGGGAATTGATCTCCATTTACTTATTGAGAAAGTGGAGAATTTTGACAGGGTTTCTCCCAGAGTCTCCATGATTGACCTCACTTAAGAGGAAATACCGCCAGCAGCCCCTCCAGGGCCAGGAGTGGTCTGCAGAAATGACAGGGGGCTCAGCAGGACCAGAGGTTTCAGGGCCGAGAGTCTTTGGCTTGAGCTGGGATCTCACTATGGCCTATGGACAGAGTCCCTTGGGAGAGAGTGGAAAGTGTTGACAGAAGCACATGAAAATGAGGTCGGTAATAAGTGATCTGGAAATGTTCTAGAACCTTTATTTTGCTGTAGTTGATCTGTAAACAAACTCATTGTGGTATGTGTGGCCTCTGAGCTTTAAGACAAAATGGAGGGTAATTGACTAATAGAGTCCATATGGCTTCTTGTCTTTTCCTCTTCTGCCTCTTTTGTTTTCTCACTTCCAGGAAGAAGATAGGACCCTGGAGATAGTAGCAGACAGAATGCCAGTGGTATGAAGGAAGATGAAAGGACCAGTACTCAATCTAACACATAAACATCATATGTAATAAAGGCTGTTTTGAAAAACTTTCCTGGATATATTTTTTAAATTAAAAAAAAATTGTTTTAATATTTAAAATTTTTATTTTTTATTACAGTTTAAATTCAATATTATTCTGTATTAGTTTTAGGTCTACAGCATAGTGATTAGGCAATCATATACTTTACAAAGTGTTCCCCCCGATATATCTACTATCCACCTGGCACTATACCTAGTAGATATATTCTTTACTTAAATTAATCTAGCCATTTTATTTATCCATCATCTATCTATCATCTATCATCTACATCTGTCTCTCTAGTGGTTTGTGAATGAGGTTTTCCATAAACACCAAAGATATCCACCGTCCTTTTCCAGAAGCAACAGTATCCAGTCTCCTGGGATTGATTAGGCTTCTGTGTGACTGTTTTCCAAGGCTGGAAACCACATTTCACAGGGACCACAACAGCTACACTGAGTTCAGATGAAGCATTTGGAAAGTAGCAGGAGCTGTGGAAACCAGGTCTAATGGGTCCTGATTTAAAACACTGGGAAGGGGAACTTCAGAGGACTGGAAGGCGGTTTGCATGCCTCCCTAGGCCTGGCCTGGACAAAGGACTGACTGTTCTTTGTGGCTTCACAAGGAAATCCCAAGACAAAGGAGAAATTTCTCAGTCTTGAAGGTGGCCATGGAACAGGGTCCTCCTGAGATGGTGACACTTCGTTACAAAGTTCAAAAAGAAGCCATCTGACCACAATCAGGAATTTGGGGAGGAGATTGCTGCGTTAGCAGTTTGGGCCAATGAGCTCTAATATTCCATTTCTGACGTTAATATTATAACTTCTAAATAAATTCTCATTCTAGCCTCTCAAGCTTTTGATCCTGTCACCTCTGAACTTCATCTTCACACCACTTCTACCACCCACTGGAGCTCAAGACATCTAGGAGGCACTGAGGACATTTCGATGCATGAGGCTGTCCACAGTCCAAAAGGTGAGGAGGGAATAATGTGTATTCCTAATCTGAATAGGGAGTCAAAGCCAGGCCTTGGAAGGATTGATGGAATTAGAAGTAAATAATTGGAAGTTCAGAGATTTTGGCCAGTTTAAGCAGAATAAAGTCTAATTCCAAAGTCCCATGGATTTTTTTTCAGGATGTGTAGGGAATCTTCCATGGGGCTTTATTTATTTATTTATTTATTTATTTATTTATTTATTTATAAATAGAGGTGTCTTTATTCCCCCCCCCCTTGGAAATTTTTATTTTTTTATTTAATTTATTTTTAAAAATTCTTTATTGTTGCAAGTATTACATAAGTCTCCTTTCCCCTCCCATTCACCTCTCCCAGCTTGCTCCTCCCACCTCCCCCCAGCACAAGCCCAACCCCCCCTATTGTCTGTGACCACTGGTTATGCTAATATGCATGCATCCAAGTCCTTTGGTTGATCTCTTATCCCATCCCCCACCCCACTCACCATCCCCTGCCTTCCCTCTGAGGTTTAATGATCTGTTCAATGCTTCTACATCTCTGGATCTATTTTTGTTCATCAGTTTATGTTGTTTATTATATTCCATAAATGAGTGAGATCATATGATACTTATCTTTCTCCAACTGGCTTATTTCACTTAGCATACAGGCAGTCCTCGGGTTACGTCGGACTCGATGTAGGTCGTTTCGTGGTTACATCGCCATCTCCCACTTATTTATATATAAAAAAAAAAATTCTATCATTTCTACATATTTACATATGTGCTTTATGTTTTTTATTTTTTACCACAAGTAAAGGTCAGGAATTGTTATCTTTCTTTTAAATTTTTTTTACTGTTTCACTTCATTACTGCTGTGAGTGTGCTCCATGTGAGTGATGTAGGTGCTTATGTAGGTGGGTTCCGACTTACGATGAAATTCGCGTTACATCGCACCATAGGAACGGATCTCCTACGTAACCCGAGGACCTACTGTAATGCTCTCCAGTTCCATCCATGCTGTTGCAAATGGTAAGAATTCTTCCTTTTTTACAGCAGTATAGTATTTCATTGTGTAGATGTACCACAGTTTTCTAAACCACTCATCTGCTGATGGGCACTTAGGCTGTTTCCAAATCTTAGCTATGGTGAATTGTGCTGCTATGAACACAGGGGTGCATTATGTCCTTCCTAGAAGTGGGATTATTGGGTCAAGTGGGAGTTCCATTTTTAATTTTTTGAGAAAACTCCATTCTGTTTTCAGGGCTTTATTGAATGAACGATGGTTCCAGTGATCTGGTGTTGCCATTATTATTTTGGCAATAATAATAAACCAGCTGCCTAACTGGTTTCATGCTTCCCAGCCTCTCCCTCGGGGATATCATCTATATACACAAATCTCTTGCCTCAGGATGCCTAGTTCCACCTTTAACTCTCATTCCAAGGAGTTCAGAGTTTGAGGCCTGTGCTAGCTACCCTTTCATACTCACTCTTTGACCACCTCTGTGTACTCTGCAATCTTCACCTTCGTTCCTTTTCACCCACTGTTGAGTCTACCAAGAATATCTTTTCCCAAGTCTTCATCATTTCCTCTCCTTTCCTTGGTATGTTATCTGACTTTTCTCTTCTCCTGACTGCTTTAAACACCTAGGGTTTATTCCCCATAAATTGGTAGGATAATGGTTATACAATGAGGATTCTCACTGTGCATCCTGCTGGGAAAGAGACTTCCCTGGTAAAGCATGGAGGGTGCTACCTGAGGGCCTGTAGGTAGGATTCATAGTGTTGCAGGAAGAACTGCATTGACCATGAAGTGGGAATGAAGGCCTTTGGCTCCAAAGCTTTTCTAAGATGACTGCACACGTCTGTCACACCAGATCAGCTCGCTGGGGCCACTGACAAGACAAATTTTCAATAAGACTTTGAATCTCTGCTCAGAATAAGGCATTTCAGAGCAGTTTGAAGCCATACTTATGCTCATCTTTAAACTGTTGGTTAGGATTCTAATAAAGTAGGTGTAACTCTACTCCCCACCCTGAAATCAGCCTAAATGAGCTAGAACAGAAAATGAAGATAGATGGGGATTTCTCACAAATGGGAACTGGCCACAACCCTTGCAGCCAGGTGTGACCCTCCTGACTTACACGCACTCACTCTTGGAGTCTGCAAGTGTCTGAGTTTGGGAGTGGAAACTGGAGTCAGTGGTCAAATGAAGGCTGGATAGTCTCTAGATACTAACTCTGATCCTTGGCATAATGTCCCTAAAGCACACTGACCACACTGATATAACTTATCCCTGGTCATACCGATCTCTCTCCCTCAATACATGTCTCCCCGATCCACCTCTTTCTTACCTCCCAGTTCAAGGAATACTTTTTACAATCGATGTGAGATTTATTATTTGTTCACATAAATCTCTCTTGTTCTGCTCTGGGCTTCTGCTTTTAACATTTCAAAGCCAAGAATTTTTCTTTTTTCTCCCTTATTTGAGCGGGGTCTTTACCTTCCTAATGCAATGAACTCAGAGTACCAAGCTAGCAAGATGGGGGGAAAAATCTAGGAGCAAAGAGAAATAATAAAAAATATGCCAGTTCATTTTTCATAGTATTATCCAGTTACACATTTTTTAAATTTAGGAGTAATACAGAAATGTTCTCTTCATTAAAAACTCGATATTGAAGTAAAATAAAAGTCTCTTTTCAAAATACTCCAACCCCACTCCCAAACCTGTTTCCTTCTGCAGAGAGATTTATTATTAGCTGTTTGATTTCAAGACCTTTGGTCCATGCATTTCCATATATAGTGTTTCGTTTATGATATATATCTACTTTTATAGAGATTTTTGGTTCATAAATTATACCATATCATATCCTAAAATTAACATTTTTATTGGAGTTCTTTTAATGTTTTCATTATAGATATTCAATACAAATGTTTAATATAGATCCATCCCACCTTTTTAGATAAGTATAATTTATCTATTCTTTTATTGATGGACACTTTGAGAAAGATTCGCCCTTTCTCCTGCAACTGTCTTGTGACTTTCCCTGTTAACCAGGTTGCTTTTCTTCTATATACTCAGTGGGTATCATTAATGTTCGATAAAATATTTTAAATGGTTTCCAGTTTCCATCTGGGTTATGGACATCTTAAACTCTGCACTTCAATTTTCCCTCAATATCTGGAGTTTTGTCATGACTATTTCTCCACTTAAGGTTGAGTAACTCTCCATGATTGTTCCCTGTAGGGATTTTTTTTTTTTTTTTTTACTTTTATTTCAAGGCACTGAATTTGATTGTGGCTTATGAATTAGTGCAAACTGCTAGTCTTCAAGTAAGAACAGGCCCTTGACTAAGTTACTTAATCTGAGCTCAACTTCCTTCTGTGTAACCCAGAGGCTTGGACTAGCTGAGCTTTAAAAGACTGTTTCATATATATATATATATATATATATATATATATATATATATATATATATATATATATATATATGATTTTTTACAGAGAGGAGGGGAGAGGGATAGAGAGCTAGAAACATTGATAAGAAACATCGATCAGCTGCCTCTTGCATGCCCCCTACTGGGGATGTGCCGCAACCAAGGTACATGCCCTTGATTGGAATTGAACCTGGGACCCTTGAGTCCGCAGGCCGACGCTCTATCCCCTGAGCCAAACCGGTTAGGGCTAAAAGACTGTTTCTTAAGAGTCACTCTCCTTTATTGATCTGCTATTTGAGAAGAGGGTCTTTTCTCATAACGTAAGAGGTACATAAAGTTAACATGTTGAGTGGTGTATTTTTTTAACCTTGAGTTGGGCACAATTTAATTAGTCATACTGTTAGGTATATTCCCTTTTACATATGCTTACCTCTAAAAGTTTATATAGCTCTTGTTACTATTTTAAGTAATATATTTTTTTCTTATTTTCTCTTACATTTTTTATTTTATTATTATTAATGTAGAGGAGCTTGATTGATTTAAAACATTTGTTGATCTTGTATCCGTTGGCCTTGTTAACTATGTTATTAGTTCCTACTTGTTTATGTGTGGGTTCCTTAGAGTTTCCTAGATAAGTGATGATATTAAATGTAAATAATATATTCTGTGGATAAATTTAGTTTATTATAATGCATTTTATAGATACATTTAAAACACATAATAACCTTTTCTGCACCTTTTTTTTTTTAAGATTTCTTCCCTCCCCAGAGATAACCAACATCAAAGATTTGCAAGTATTCAGGCCATATTTCAATTATTTGCTTGCATATATATATTTATATATATGCACCCATAAGCAATATGTAGAATTGTTTTAAATATTTACATAACTGTTGTCATAATCTAACATCTTGCATCTTATTTTCTTTTTTTATAGTTCCTTTGCTGTGCAAAAAGTTTTTAGTTTGTAGTTTCATTTGTTTATTTTTTCCCCTTGCCTGAAGCAATATATCACAAAAAATATCACTATGAGAAATGTCGCATCTTATTTTCTTTCAATCAGTATTGTGTTTTCAAGATTTATCCATGCCAATTCATGTAGATCTAGGTCTTTCATTTTTAACTCTTTGCTATTATACCATCATATGCATATGGCACCATTCATTTTTCATTCAAGCTTTATTGGACAGTTGGATTGTTCCCATATTTTTTCTAGAATAAAAAGCATTCCCTAGAATACCCCTGAAGACTTCTCCTGATAGTCAAGAAGGGCCAGGCTGTCTGAAAGGATTGCTGCTTACCTTTAGCCACCTGCCAACAGGCCACCTCCAGCCAGCAATTGGAAGCACAGATGAAATGAAAAGTCCCCCAAATGGGAACATCTATGGAGCTTCCCAGAAGTCAGGAAGTTAATGCTGGGTATCCTGTTGGGATCCCAGGGGAGTTTGGGCTGGCCTGAGCTGCCCTGCTTCCGCCGTGGCCTCCTCAAGAGAAATGTGGAGGAAAGGAGAATCTAAAACCTATGAGTAGACACAGAAAGATGTTGGGGACCGAAGCTGTTATTGAGGTCACTGAGTGGGACTGTGAGGGTGCAGAGAATTTAGATAGTCAAGCTCTGCCTTCTGAGAACGTCTTCCTAAAAGATGTTCATAATTAAGGTGATGCCAGGAACACACAGCTGACTTGGGCCACACTGTCACAGATGCTGCTGTTTTTTCATTATCTCTTCTTGTTCATACACTTTTGTTTCCCATTGTTTGGCCACTGCCTTCAGTACTCCAATGATGTAAAGCATGATAGCTAGGGGACCAAGGATACTAATGACCGGTCTTGCTATGTGATATTAGTCCACAGCTTGAGGGTCACGAAGACAGCCAAACGAAGCTCTGGAAGGAGAGGTGAGTTTGAGGAGATGGTTTGAGTCTTGATGATGGAAATCTAGCTCTAGTGCCTCACGCATTTCCTGAAGTCCTGCTTGTTTATAGGCTGGCCAGTGGGACTGAGTTCACTCAATGAAGGAAGCATGGACCCCCCTGCCCCCATTATCTCATTGCTGCTCACACTGGTCCATCTCTGACATACACTCTGCAAAACTGATCTTCCCCTGTAACAACTTTCCACCTGCTACTATCATCTCACCAGCATTTACTGCCACTCCCCAATGTCCCTCTAATATGCCGTTGCAGTGAATTTATAATTTGATAAACATGCTTCTCACCATATTCTCAGCAACTCCTTATAAAGTCTATCCACTTTATGCCATAATATTCACACATCAATAATCCTTCTAATTTTGTAGCTTCAGAATAACCCATTAGAAAACTTTTCTTTTTCTTTCTCTTTTTTTGACAAAGCCTTCCTTTCTTTTAAGGTCCTTTTCTTATTTCTCTACATCCTGACCCCCTCCTTTTATTTTCCCATATCGGTAATTTTTCTATCTCCCTCCCTAATTTCCTCACAAACATTTAGAGTTTATTCCTCACAATTTAGAAAATATTTATTGAAAAAGAATAACCTCACAGGTATTCTTATAATTCTGGAAGCTTCCCTGTCTGGCAACCCACAGAAATAGGCCCACAGAGACCTGCAGTTGAGTTTCAAAGCCTTCTAAGAATAAAGCTCATACCAAGAATACCTCCCAGCAAATTCTAGTCCCTGGACAACTGCCTAAACTGAGCTTTGGATTCCCATCCAAGAAAGATGATTTAGGTAAAAGTCATGGGGTAAAGGTGTCTTAAAATCCACATGAATAGAAAACCAATCAACCAAACAAACAAATAAACAAATAAAACAAAACAAAAAAACACACACCAAAAATTGGAAGAAAACTCCACATAAAACACTTTAGGCAATGGTTTCATTTATCAGTTTTTTTTTGTTGTTGTTGTTGTTTAAATATATTTTATTGGTTTTTTTACAGAGAAGAAGGGAGAGGGATAGAGAGAAACATCAATGAGAGAGAAACATTGATTAGCTGCCTCCTGCACACCCCCCACCGGGGATGTGTCGGCAACCAAGGCACATGCCCCCAACCGGAATCGAACCTGGGACCCCTGAGACCACAGGCTGATGCTCTATCCACTGAGCCAAACCAGTCAGGGCCATTTATCAGTTTGTAATCTGTACCAAGGGGTGTGTGTTGTGTGTGTTTAAGGTTGTGGTACATTGGAGGTGGAGATAAAGTTGAAAGGGCACTATGATCTCTAGTTACAAATCCAGACAAGTTCAGCAGAGTTGCCCTTTGCTATCTGAATAATTGCATTAGGTCTGACAGATTTTAGCTGTTTCTGCCTTGCTTTTTGGAGCAACCTGTAGGTGTAGAAGCTTGGGTTCCCTTTATAGGTTTCTCAGTTGTCATTCCACTATGCAATTTCCTGTCCCCATCATGGTGCTGCCAAAATCTGACCCAAACACTCTGCTGTTCTGGACCCCCAGTACTTTCTCTTCTTGTCATTACTGGGAATATTCTTTTGAATCTCTTGGCCAAGTTCTTCCATCTTTGAGGCACTCTACTTTATCCTCAAGATTTTAAAGCCCCCTGTATTTTTCACTGTAGATTTTGATGACTTCTTACACCTGGAGTCAGAATCATTATCAATAGAAAAACTATTTAACCTGTTTTAAGGAGTCATGAGAATTTAATCTTTAATTCTCTCTAAATAAGGAGGAGAAATATGATAATAAAATTAGCTATTAGTTACTGAGAAAGCATCATGAGCCAAGCATTCTTCCAAGCATTTGTATGGACTATTTAGTTAGTCCACAGAATGACTCTATGAGGCAGATGCCAATAGCATATCACAGGATGAGCTGTCTCTGTTCTAAGTCAATGTGGGCACAACTCTTGGAACCTTGCGGGAACTTTGTTGTTCTGCAACCTTGGGGTCAGCTGGGACCAGATCACACTAGCCTGCAGTATATGAGAGTAGATGAGGAATTTATTCATGCCTGAAGCTACTGTACAGTGTACTCATATAAAGTACTAAGAGAGTCCAAGTTCAATGAAGTGTATCTGGCCCATATACATCTTCAAATTGTTCTACCAGTATGTGCAGAAAACCTCTGGCCCAGGGGGGATTCTGAACTGGTTCTGTTTGTTCCCACCAAGAGCAGGTTCAGGGGCTCTCTGAGATCCCCCACCATCACCTTCTAAGTATCTGAACCATCTCACAACCCAGAGGTTTATAAATATCCTGCCATAGTGGAGATAGAATAAGTCAGATGGGCTTCCTGGTACTCTCTTGCTGGAAGTCATGGGTGAAATGCTGGTCACTGGAGACACATGCTTGCATGGAGGCAAACAGAATGATCTCAGGGAGTTTGCTCTGCATTTGTGTGTGTGTTCCCTGCTAGTAGATTCTCTTGTCCAGCCACCTCCAATCTCCCTCCATCCTCTGCCAAAAGAATCCTTGTCATCACAAGGGTAGGATGTTTGCCTCATCATATCCTTCCCCAATATAGGGTCATTGTGAGTTGTTCCAGTTTTCTCTCACTTCATCTCTGCTCTAGTCTCCTCCCTCCAGAATGGTCTGCTGATTCAATGGGTGTAGATCCAAAGATAGCAAGAAATACCAACAATTCCAAAATAACAACACAGACATAGCAGGCAAACTTCAAAACATTTATCCTGCCATATTTTAAAAATTACACAAACATTATATGAGATGTCTCAGCGTCAAAATCAAATAATTTAGAAGTGGAATAAAACAAGTTTTCTTTATTCCTTCCCCAATTTATTCCAATCCTCTGTTAATGTGATTAACCATCTGGTATATAAGCTTTCAGACATTTTTCTATGCACATACACACTCCCCCCCCCTCACATTGAGTGAGTGACTCAATGAGGAGGGTGAACCATAGAATAACAGGATATTGGAGGTGACCTATATGGGAAAAAAAGGTGTGTATGTGCCATCCTCCTCATGGAGTATTTCCAGTAGCTGGTAGTGAATATCTGCTGAGTGCTTACTCTGTGTCAGGTACTCTTGAAATGGCTGTATATACAATTATCACTTATAATTCTCACAACATACTAATGGGTCAGGTACAACTATAAACCTCATGTGACAGGTAAGTGCAGAAAAAATACACATAAATATCCAGAGGCCAAGTGACTTGCCTGAGACCGTAGAGAAAATCAAAATCCATACATTTAATCTCTTTGCTCTGTTACCTCCATCTGGGAGACTTGATGATTTTACCACTAAAACCTTTAAATATCATGATACATTTTTACATCTCTAAAACTACCATGGGATGGCTGTATGGGCTAACTACACTGCTATTTTTAAAACCCTTATGCAGCTGGATGAAGGTAAGCCAGGGACTACAAGATTCAAGACTTCCTACCAACTTTTAAAAATAGCTTCTTGAATTCAATTTATGTAACATCAAGTCTAGGATATAGTCCAAATAGTAACAGGAAAAAGAATATATGTAGAAAGTACTTAAAGTTGTCTACTACGGGGAGTGTAGCAAATCTTATTGGGGCCAAGGTGGGTACCCATAGAAAATTTGCTCTTTCTACCCTAGGCATTTGGAAGAGCTCCGCCAACTGCCAAGGTCCCCGGAGCAGGTACTCAGCTCGCTTATGAGCACCGGAGCATTCCCAACTTAACAGAGTCATAAAGAAGCCTTCAATTTGGTTTGCAGTTCTACATTCTTGATGCAATAATATTTTCAGCATGTGGGAGCATATCAAGCTATGAAAATAGCCTTGGAGAGGTTTGCTTATTAAGTTTGGCTTTTTCAAGCTTCCTAATAGGTTTTCACTAAACACCAGGCAGTTCTCTTTATTTTTCAGATACATGTTGTTCTCCTTTTATCTAATAAACTTTCAAATTCTTTTTGATGACTGATCAAGATTGGAGCAAATAAATATCTATTTAAAATAAAGAAGATAGTGACAATGACAAGTAGGAAAAGACCTAAACTTGAGGATACATTTTATTATAGCTAATATATTGGAGAGGAAAGTTCATGCTCATTATTCAGGTGTGTGAATAGAAGTCAAGGATTCTCAGGCATCTCTGGGATTCTTATGAGTCTCCATCATTCTGATAAATTGGGTTGGCCAATAAAATATTGAAGGTTTAAATTTGAATATCTGAAAAATCACAAATACATATTTAATATAAGTATACCCCAAATATTGCTTAGGATTCACTTATACTAAAAATAAGTATTTATTTATATTTACATGAACTGAAAATTTAATTGGGTATCCTGTTTTTATTTTATTGACTAAATCTGACAACCCTGCTGTTGAGCCATGATGGAGGCAGTTAAGGGGTGGTATACACTGGCTCTGGGTAGAGTGTGAAATCCTTTATAGATGTAGGTCAGAAATGGCCAATTCTCAACTGCAATTATTTCCTTGGACTTTGCTGAGGTCCTTTTAGTAGGCCTGGAAGCCCATATTTAAGGGGAGTCCCAAAGTCAGTGTCATCCTGACAACCATGTTTCCAATGCCAAATGAAGTCTTCCTGGAATTAACTGCAGATGACTGACAAGAGATGAGGAGGTTTGTGAAACTTGGGGCTAACGTAGCTTTTACCCTTTACGGGTAAAGTTTTGCTGTCCTGGGAGACTTAACAGGAGCAATGTGAAAGATCCAGGTCCCCATTTACACAGAAACAGTTTTGTTATCCTTCTGGATGCATTATCAGGCTCTAGTGGTCCACAGAATTATGATCTGGTCTTAAAAAGACAGACCCAAGCTTAGATGTTTCTGGAGACCAGGTAAGGGCCTGAGTTTAAAGTTGGCTTCATTTAATATGCAGGCTTTTATATTTGGTTTTATCCAGATTGTGTTTCAAGGGTGGAGCTTGTTTATACCTGTAGAGGTCCAGAAAATTCTCTGATGTGCTCTTTGGACCTTCACTCCAAAAGAGAGAACAGGGCCGTGAACTTCTGACAATGGGTTTCCCAGGCCCCAAAGACTTGATGCTGCTCCCAGACATGGGCAAAGGGAATTTCATCCATTCTGTGGCCTGTGAGAGCAGTGTGAAAGGAAGCTGCTGTACCTGTCTCAGAGGTTTTATATGTGGTAGGAGAAGAGTGTCATACTTAGCTAACACTGGTACTACTAGAGTCAAAAAGAACAAATGGTCTGAAGTGGTGGTGTCTGGGATGGGAAGGATGTTGCTGAATTTCACAGATGCTATAGGACCAGGGAGGACCATCAGAAGAACTGGGTTGTAATTTGGGTTGCAGATAAGAGAATGAGGGGTGGAATAGGGATTGACCTCATACAACTGGCCAGCTTCCCATCCATCCATCCATCCATCCATCCATCCATCCATCCATCAATATTTATTGAGTTACTGTCATGTGTCAGGCACCATGTTAGCCTCTGAGATACTATAGTGAAGAAAAAAACATTCTCAGCCTTTTTTTTTAATTTTTAAAAATGTCATTTATTTATTTATTTATTTATTTATGTATTTATTTATTTATTTATGTATTTATGTATTTATTTATTTATTTATGTATTTATTTATTTATTTATTTATTTATTTAGTGAGGAAGGGAGAGGGTTAAAGAGATAGAAGCTCAAACACTGAGCCACACCAGCCAGGCAAATTCCCAGACGTTAGAGTTTATAGTTCAGTCAGAGAGCCTGATAAATAAGTAGGCAATTATGAGATAGGAAACAAGTCATTTGATAGAGCAAGTAGGGTCTCTGTGGGTGCAAACAGGAGGGTCAATTAATTAAACCCAGCTGGAGGTGGGTGATCCACGGGACCTTCTTAAAAGTAGTAATACTAGAGATCTGTAAGAGAGTAAAACATTTCCAGGACCTTCCCAGGCAAAGATGGAGGGAAGGAGAAAGTTTCAGGCAGAGGGACCAGTCTGTACAGAGTTCTCTCTGTAAGGTGAAGAGAACAGTGCCTGTTCTTTGATATGGCTGGGGCATGGAATCCGAGGGAGGGAGTGACAGGAGCTGTGGCAGGAAAGGCAGGCAGGGCTCTTTAGGCCACATTAACAAGTTTAAATTTTGTCCTTTTCAGTAGGGATTCATTAGAGGTATTTATTGGAGGACTTCATCAGATGTGTGTTTTGAAAGGTCATGTAGGTACATACGTGTATGGGGTGAATTTAATTGGGCATCAGTATAAACAGTAAGCTCAACATCTGTGTGTGTACCACTGTCACACTGGACTATATAGGTCACTGAATCAAGTGGGGCAATTTTGTTTGTTTGTTTTTGTTTGTTTGTTTGTTTTAAATTGAGGGTAGACTAGAGGATGCTATGCCATAGTTCCAATAAGAGCAACATGAAACCAGTGAACTCTCCAAAGTTTCTGCAAAGCAGATCTTTCTTTGCATTATTTTAAATTGCCTCAGGACCTAAAAGGGCCATCACAATAGAAAGGAGGTCTGGCACATGTAACACCTGAATGGAAATAGCAGTGATAGAGAGAGAAAAAAAAGGAGTTTGATGAATTCTGGGCAGGGCGTTAGAAGCATGAACCAGCTAAAGGCCTTTCAGAAGCACAGCCGCATAACTCCTGGTCCTACTCACCACCTCCTCTGCTTGAGCCCCAAACTTGTGAGGATGACAGGGTATTCTAGAGAACAGTGGTCAAATTCCTTTTTATGGGTACTTCCCATACAATTAATAGCTTCTTTCTTTCTCAGGAGAAGATGAAATGAACAGCCATGATGATTAAAAGAGTTGCAGCACTTGAGGAGCGAGCTATATTCCTCAGATTGTGAGAGGTGGGGAACATGCACTGTTTGTAAATTTCTTCAAAGAAATCCCTCTGGTCCAAACCTGTGCCGGCTCAGCAGACAGTGCTGTTCCTGAGGACAGGGAGGGCCAAGCCATCCATGCTTGCTCCAAACAGGCAACAGTTATGATTGGTGACACAGGAAACCTTTGTGCCTCTGAAACAGTTATTAAAAAAGGAGAACATCTCACTCTCCTTAAAACTTATGGCTGAAGACCTTATTTCTCCAAGACCCTCTCTTCCCCTGAAGAGTAAGGGTATGTGTGTGTGGGATCTGTATATGCTCAGACATTTGAGAAGTAATCTGAAAATCAGAAAGATGAATTCAGTGTGTCTATATGAATTAAGTTCAATACATATCGATGTATAGATTGGACTAAGTTGCTTAAATAGCTATTTAAAATAGCTATTTTCTTGTTTATTTTAAAAGAAGACAATTTAGACCTGGTTCAGGGAAGGGAGCTACTCTTGAAGCCTCTTTAGCTCTACTTTGTAAATGTTTCCATTACAGTTTACATTCAATATTATTCTGTATTCGTTTCAGGTGTACAGCATAGTGGTTAGAAAATCATATACTTTAAAAAGTGCTCTCCCGATGTTACAAGTACCCACCTGGCATCATATGTAGTTGTCACAATATTACTTGAGGAAGGTAAACCTCTGCTGTGGATCTGGTTCCAGGATGTGAAGGAACCCTGTAATAATATTGACGAAAGACCTTTGGTTCTTTCAAACATAGATGCTGTGGAAGGTTTCTTTTTCCTCAATATGTGTGTGTGTGCGCCTGTGTCAACCTTCCGATGAACTGTCATGTGCCACAAAGTGCAAGGAGGAAGCCGAATCATGGCAGGCACTCCCCCCTCCCCCCTCCCCAACTCCTTGTGGTTTGACAGCAGCAAAACTCCCCCATCAGTGACAATGCTGCTTATCTTTGTTAGTCACTTGGTACCACTTACAAGTTCCCAACAGCTACTGTTTGAGGCTCCCTGTTGCTTTCCATTTCTGGGTGTGTTTCATCGTTATCCCTTTTGATTCTGGAAATGTCATTTTTTTTTTAACAAACTACCAATTACTGGGAAATGTCACTACAACAAAATATCAGTATTCTTACTGGGGTTTGACCTTCGTTGCTAATTCTTGGACTGTCTTGCTAGATTGTGGCTTATTTGGAGTCACATTCCTTCTGCCTGTCGATCACTTTGAAGCTTTTGGCTAGAAATTAAGCTGGAAAAATAACATAGAAGGCTTTCCCCCATGAGAGGCCCTTCCTCTGATGCAAATAATTGAAAACGGGCGGTGATAGCATTAAGGGACTTAAAGTTTGAAGGTTTTAAGAATGATTTGGAGAATCAGAATTAAAAAGGAACTACTACAAGTCAGTGTGAAATATTATTTTGCTCCAAAATACATTAAAATAAATTTAAATTTTGGTTCATTATAGAAAATGGTTATACTTTAGCTTTCTGAAGTTGTAATACTCAGATGTGCATTGAAAATCTATGTTAACATTCTACCTGGAGATCTTAGGATAAAATTGCCACTTGGTGGAATATAGAATGGGTGGAGGGGAAATAATAGACTGGAAGGAGGCTGCAAAAAAGGAACTTCCCCATCCAGGACCAGGCAGTGGGGATGGGAGTCGGACAGGAAAGGAGACGAGACAGAGCGAGTTTTGTAACTCATGGAGCATGCAGCTCTTTGAAAGTGCTGACCACATGGGGCAGGTGCTAAGCGCTAAATACTAGTAAGAGCATCTCCTAAAGTCCCTGGTGCAGGAATGGCAGGGCCTCCAGGTTGGGAACTGTTTCCGTATTTGTACTATTCACTGGCTGGAATTTCAAAAGTATGACAAAAAGGTCTTTCTCTGAAAGTGGTAGACTGTTCTTTAGATAGAATTTCCAGAGCTGATTATAAACTCATGCTAAGGAAAATATATCTGTTAATCTAAGCTCCTTTGAAGGCAATGGGAGGCAGAAAAACCATATACTTTGGCACCCTAGAGACCTGGGTTGGTGTCTTACTCCCACTGAGCTCAACTTTCTCATCTGTAAATTGGTGATGATAAGAATAGGATTGTTGTGAAGGTAGTTGTTGGGCACTCAGGGCAATACCTGGCAAACAGGAACTGTTAGGTAAAGGCAAACAGTGATTAATCATTTTTTCAAATGATAGAGGATAGTGCATCTCAGGCTTAGAAATTTCTTATTCTTTATACTTCTGCTGAGATCACTTGTGGAACACTTTGAATTTGTTTAAGCCACTTGTCTTCTATCAGCAACTCGTTCAGTGCCCCTCACATATGTCTAAGACCTTACTTTTTTGTGCACTTAGCAGGCTTCCAGCTGCAGGTTCTGCCATTTTCCAGCCCAAGATCTTCTGAAGCTGTAGACGTCTTCCCGGCCTGTGCAGACAGCAGGGAGGAAGTAGGGGAATGGATGTCTCCTCAGCCAATGAATGATGAGAGTGAGTACCTAATGCCCCGTCCTTCTTGCTCTTCAGAGGGGATAATTGCATTTCCTAGTTTCTTTGTGGATTAGCTACAGTTGCCCACACTATTCCCCAGCTAGGAGCCTTCTCTTTCCTATCCAACTTTCTTACTTTCCTCCTGGGGTTTCTTCCATTTCTCAAATTAACTATTTGAACTGGAATGTTTATTACTGGGTTTGATTCTGGGAGAACCTATATGAAATCATTTTTCTGAGGAAAAAAGTTGTCAAGTTGTCTCTTATCTAAAGATATTAAAGGATAGAAAAACTTAGATTTCCTTTATAGTTAACATATTTCTCACAGACATTATTTGGCTACAGTACTGTTTAAATAATTATGCAATGTAGAAGTGATTCCAAAAAGCATAAGGGCACTACTGTTTTATAATTAAATGTGTTCACTTTAGGCATCTAAGAGTAGGCATCAGTTATATGAAATGCTAATGAAAAAATAACCTAAGAGAAACAGTTAATGATTTAAGAATAATTATAACATCATTTGCAATAATCAAGTCCTACTGAATTCAGTTGTCTGCACACAATAGTGATTGGTGTCATAGGAAAACTAGATTAAGTTGATAGCTAGTAATCAAGTTTAAATGAACTTGATGGGGGACCGGTGGTCATTCATTCTCCTTTATTTCTTAGTTACTAAAAATGAGTACTAAAAGTGCTTCTCTTCACTCTTCTCACTTTGTTCTCTTACTTGAAATATATAAGAAGAAAAAATGCAAACAAAGTGTAAGCTCTTTCTTAAGGAAAAGTACTTTATAGATATTCTTAAAGACAACTTTAACTGGAAAATCATAACTGCACAGTGGATAGGAGTGACTTGATTTTAAATTTGGAGCCCATTTCTAGGGGGCAAATGGATGGAGGCAAAACAAAGGGATTGCATGGGACAGGAGGGTTAAGAGCATAGCTGGAACCCATGTGTAATAACAGCTAATCATTTAAAACTGCTTTAATTCTTTGTTGTTAATATAAAATCCAGGCCAGAAGCACCTAAAATTTGTAAAAAGTATTGATAATATGATATGATCATCATGAGACCTGTTCACATTATTTCTGGTGCAAATGAAGCTCAAATTCTCAGCTTTATTTATTTTATTTTATTTTATCTCCCAGCCTTTTTATCTATTTTCATGCATTTATCACAGATTTGATTTGGGAGAGCTATTCCATCTGTGTTTTGGATTGGCACAAGGTAAGACGTTTCCCTCTCTTGCTAGTGATGCCTACTCACAGCTTGGACAAAATATAGCTTGGGCTACACATTCGATGTTTTGGCTCTGCCTACCAGGATGGTTTGCAAATAGTATCAGTGGTTGTATCTTCAAAATAGTAGTTTTAAATATTTCCCCAGCAATTGATTCATTTTTTTCAAATAGAATATTTAGTAGAACTCCAAAGTAAAAAATATATTATGAACATACTAATTCAACAGAGATATTTGAAAAATGGTAACAGGCTGTAGTATGCTGTAAGGATACTCTGCAGTTATTTATCCAGAAACCCAAAGAGGTACAGTAGGAAATTCCATTTCAAAAGGGAATAACCAACAATATCTGCTGATTATATTTTTATCCCAAACATCAAAGTCAGACAAGAAGCACACAACACTTCTAAGTACTAAAAGATTTATAATTCAGCTAGAGGCCCAGTGCTCAAATTTGTGCATGAGTGGGATCCGGCCACCCTGGCTCCAATCTGGGTGAATTGGGGTCGGGTCTGTCAGGAGGAGGTGATGGTGGGAGGTTGGCCGGCTGGGCTGCCCTGATTGGGGCCCGATCAGGGCTGGGATGGCCCGGGGGAGGAGCCATGGGTGATTGGCCGGTGGGCCCCCACCCCCAATTGGGGTAAGGGGGCCAATTAGGGGCAGGGCCAGCCATGGGGAGGGGCTGCAGGTGTTGGGCCAGCCAGCCCTGCCCCCAAATGGGGGCCAGCAGCCTGGGGAGGGGCTGTGGGTTGTTGGCTGGCTGGCCCCACCCCCTATTGGGGTGGGGGGTGATCAGGGGTCGGGCCAGCTCGGGGTAGGGGCCACTGACTGCAGTGGGTGTCATAGTGACCTGTCGTTCTGGTCATTCCGGTGTTCCAGTTGCTGTCTTTATATATATATAGATAATATTAAGACATTACCTGTTGGAAATTTATTTGTTATTGAACATTTGAGCGTTAGGTGATAAGACTGTACTCCAGGTAAATGAGTCTACATCTCACATAGCATATAAATGGGAGGGGCACGCTATTGTAGAACTGAATTATTGGTAAGGGAAAATGAGATCTCTTATTTAAATCTTATCAAAGGTACAGTTTACTGTGATGAATTTGAACTTGTACTTAAACTTGAACTTGATGAAGGATATGTACTTAGCAAATTATACCAAGGGACATTAGTCCGGGAGATGTTCAAAGAACATGGATTCTTCATTCTCCTCAGTTCTACCTGTCTGAGATCCTATCTAGTTGCATGAAATTCAGAGCGGGGTCTCATTTAAACCTTTATAATCCAAATTTGTCACCGTGAAAATTCAGCATGATTCCCCAATATGATAGCAAAATCTGCCATCAACTAACCAGCCCTTGTAACCTGACCTTAACAGTTTCTCCTGTCCTACTAGCACCTTGTCCACAGGTTCCACAATGAGACTAGGTATTGCACATGCCCAATAGGGACTGACTTAAAATGTAGGCCTTGGAAAATCTTTCACATATGTGGGGACTTGATTATACATCTTTAGAAATGAGAGGAAGCCAGAAACTGGCTTTTAGTTAGTAAGATTTTTAAAGGAAGGTCATTTATATGCACAGATTTGGTAGAAGTTTTATACTGAGGTTTGCAGGCAAGAATGAGTTAACCATACAATATTTTGGAAGAGGGTTCACCCAAATGTGTTAAAGATCTGATATATATAACACATGTGAGTTAGTGCTTTCAAGTATATTCCCACAGAGTTAAAATATACATTAGAAATAAAAAATTTGGACCAGCTGGACACCTGAAACAACTATGCAGGATTTTAAAGCTTCTAGGAGCATAACTCAAAAATAAATCCTGAAATGAGGTCCCTGACTTGGAAAACTTGTATTATTGCCATTTTACAAATGGAGAAAAAGTAAACAAACTAAAAAAAGAAAAAACAAGGTAAGGAGATTTTGGCTCAGGTAGGCATGATTACATAGTAGCCCATGGCAGGCCTGAGAGGTGGAGCTTGGGGTCGTGCTGACATCCAGGAATCTAATGAACTCAACTTCCAGCAAGTACAGTGCAGCACTGAAGTTCTACACTAGGTCTGTCTTATTGCATTCGATATAAAATAAATTCATTTTATTCAAGTGGGAACTATTAGTTGCTCAAAAATAATAGTGGGATGTAATTTCATATTACTATCTCCAGTGTCTGATGGCTTAGTAATGATAAAACATTAAAATGCAGGAATGATCATTAGAACCAGTAATAGGTAGGAACTGTAGGCCACTGTTTTAGGTTATGAAGTCATCCATAATAATCTTCCTAATAGTCCTGGAGCCATCATGTTGTGCTGATATCAAACCTTACCCGGCTCAGTTTGTCGGTTGTAAAGTGTCTATAGGAAACAAAGTATTCTTTGTTTTTCCCTAAACTGATGCTAAATTACATTCCTATTAGATTATCATTTTAAATGACCATCATTTGGAGAAATCCTTTTGCACCAAGAGCAAATTCAGAACAGTCTACTCTAGTCTGCCAGTTTGGGTAGCTTTTTTGCATCCAATTTCATTCTCATGGGATTTAAAACACAACAACTTTTCCTTCCCTTTAGCATAGGGAGTTAGGGGGAGTCCAGACAAGTAGCTGGACTTGGAAATGCAAGATTTGTTCTGTGGAGGAAGACATAGAGATGAGTTAAACCCTTTCATTTACTCATTGAGAAGATAAGTTCAGGTTTTCCCAAAGGATGAGGAAGGATCTAGAAATGGAAGATAAGGCCGAGAGTAGAAGTACATCAATGTGAGATCAGGTAGTCATGTAGCATGGAGGGGTCCCTTCTTATCTTTATTGATTTTCAAGTATGTGGTTTGTTAGTTTTGGAGAGCACGTGTGAACATATGCTCTGTCTATGTGCAATCTTATTTCCTTTTACTGTGAATCCCGGGAATAGGGTGGGATTAGGGTTAGGGATTGTTAGTGGGTATGAATAAAAAAGAAGAAATAGTTCAATTAAAGAACTTTAATAACTAGAAATTGCATGAGAAGTTAGGGCATGTTTCAGGAAATACATACAATGAAAACATTTAATTTGAAAAATATGCTACCTCCATAATATATGCTTATACCCACTGGAATAATTCTGGGAGTAATTTATTATAACCCAAACTTTCTATAGTAGATACAATGACCTAGAATATTTATTCTCAATAGATAACATAAATGGGTAGCTGAAGCACCTCTCAGAACAGGACTGAACCTCATTGTTAATAACCTAGAGTTCCTTTTTTTTTGGGGGGGGGGTATGTTGGGTAAATGACTCTGGTTCTGGGTATGATGATGTTTAACGACCTGAGCTAGTGGCAACAGAAACTTGCTTTGTCACTCAGAAAGGATATATTGAGGAACATTGTCACTCTTTCTGATGGCAATCTTCTTATCAGTTGCCACAGCCTAGAGAACAGGCACCTCCCACAAAGTTGTTCAGATGACAAATGGATCTTGCATGGAAGCTCAGAGTTAACTACCTTTCCAGAGATGACTGGCTTATTTCACTTAGCATAATGCTCTCCAGTTCCATCCATGACATTGAAAATGGTAAGAGTTCCTTCTTTTTTTATAGCAGCATAGTGTTCCATCATGTAGATGTACCACAGTTTTCTAATCCATTCATCTACTGATGGGCACTTAGGCTGTTTCCAGATCTTAGCTATGGTGAATTGTGCTGCTATGAACATAGGGGTGCATATATCCTTTCTGATTGGTGTTTCTGGTTTCCTGGGATATATTCCTAGAAGTGGGATCACAGGGTCAAATGGGAGTTCCATTTGTAGTTTTTTGAGGAAACTCCATACTGTCCTCCATAGTGGCTGCACCAGTCTGCATTCCCACCAGCAGTGCACAAGTGTTCCTTTTTCTCCACATCCTTTCCAGCACTTGTCGTTTGTTGATTTGTTGATGATGGTAGTCTGACAGGTGTGAGATGGTACCTCATTGTTGTTTTGATTTGCATCTCTCGGATGATTAGTGACTTTGAGCATGTTTTCATATGTCTCTTGGCTTTCTGAATGTCCTCTTTTGAAAGGTGTCTATTTAGATCCTTTGCCCATTTTTTGATTGGATTGTTTATCTTCCTTTTGTTAAGTTGTATGAGTTCCCTATAAATTTTGGAGATTAGGCCCTTATCAGATATGTCATTGGCAAATATGTTTTCCCACACAGTGGGTTTTCTCGTTGTTTTGTTGATGGTTTCTTTTGCTGTGCAGAAGCTTTTTATTTTGATGTAGTCCCATTTGTTCATTTTTTCTTTAGTTTCAAGTGCCCTAGGAGCTGTATCAGTGAAGAAATTGCTTCGGCATATGTCTGAAATTTTCTTGCCTTTGGATTCTTCTAGAATTTTTATGGTTTCCTGTCGTACATTTAAGTCCTTTATCCATTTTGAGTTTATTTTTGTGTATGGTGTAAGTTGGTGGTCTAGTTTCATTTTCTTGCATATATCTGTCCAATTTTCCCAACACCATTTATTGAAGAGACTATCTTGGCTCCATTGTATGTTCTTGCCTCCTTTGTCAAATATTAATTGAGCATATTGGTTCGGGCCGATTTCTGGGCTCTCTATTCTATTCCATTGATCTATATGCCTATTCTTATGCCAGTACCAGGCAGTTTTGAGAACAGTGGCTTTGTAATACAACTTGATATCTGGTATTGAGATCCCACCTACTTTGTTCTTTTCCAGGATTGCTGCAGCTATTCGGGGTCTTTTTTTATTCCAGATGAATTTTTGGAGAGTTCCTTCTAGATCTATGAAGTATGCCGTTGGTATTTTAATGGGAAGTGCGTTGAATTTACAGATTGCTTTGGGTAGTATGGACATTTTAATGATGTTGATTCTACCAATCCATGAACACGGTATGTTCTTCCATCTGTTTATGTCTTCCTCTATATCTTTTTTCAACGTCCTGTAGTTTTCTGAGTAGAGGTCTTTTACCTTTTTAGTTAAGTTTATTCCTAGGTAGCTTAATTTTTTTGGTGCGATGGTAAACGGGATTGTTTTTATAATCTCTCTTTCTGAAAGTTCACTATTGGTGTATAGAAATGCCTCAGATTTCTTGGGGTTAATTTTATATCCTGCTATATTGCCAAATTCATGTATTAAGTCTAGTAGCTTTTTGATGGAGTCTCTAGGGTTTTGTATGTATAATATCATGTCATCTGCAAATAAGGACAGTTTTACTTCCTCTTTTCCAATTTGGATGCCTTTTATTTCTTCTTCTTGCCGAATTGCAATGGCTAACACTATGTTGAACAGGAGTGGTGAGAGGGGGCATCCCTGTCTTGTTCCTGTTCTTAGGGGAAATGGTGTTAGTTTTTGTCCGTTGAGTGTGATGCTGGCTGTGGGCCTGTCATATATGGCTTTTATTATGTTGAGGTATGATCCTCCTACTCCCGCCTTACTGAGAGTTTTTATCAAAAATGGGTGTTGAATTTTGTCAAATGCTTTTTCTGCATCAATTGATATGACTGTGGTTTTTTTCTTTCAATTTGTTTATGTGATGTATCACGTTTATTGATTTGTGGATATTGTACCATCCTTGCATCCCTGGGATAAATCCTACTTGGTCATGGTGTATGATCTTTCTGATGTACTGCTGGATCCGATTTGCTAAGATTTTGTCATCTATGTTCATGAGGGATATTGGCCTGTAATTCTCTTTCATTGTGTTGTCTTTACCTGGTTTTGGTATTAGGGTGATGCTGGCTTCATAGAATGAGCTTGGAAGTGTTCCTTCCTCTTGAATTTTTTGTAGTAGTCTGAGGAGGATAGGTTTTAGTTCTTCCTTGAATGTTTGGTAAAACTCCCCTGTGAAGCCGTCTGGTCCGGGGCTTTTGTTTGATGGAAGCTTTTTGATGACTGCTTCAATTTCTTCCATAGTTATTGGCCTGTTGAGATTTTTAGATTCTTCCTGATTGAGCTTTGGAATGTGTTATTTTTCTAGGAATTTGTCCATTTCCTCCATGTTGTCTAGTTTGTTGGAGTAGAGCTGTCCATAGTATTTTTTTAACAATCATTTGTATTTCTGTGGGGTCTGTTGTTATTTCGCCTCTATCGTTTCTGATTTTGTTTATTTTGGTCCCCTCTCTTTGCTTCTTGGTGAGTCTGGCTAGAGGTGTGTCAATCTTGTTTATCATTTCAAAGAACCAGCTCTTGGTTTCATTGATTTTCTGTATTGTTTTTTTGGTCTCTATGTCATTTATTTCTGCTCTAATCTTTATTATCTCCTTCCTTCTGCTCACTCTGGGGTTTTCTTGTTGCTCTCTTTCTAATTCTTTGAGTTGTAGAGTTAGATGATTTACTACCATTTTTTCTTGTTTTTTGAGATAGGCCTGTAGAGCTATAAACTTCCCTCTCAGGACTGCTTTCATTGTGTCCCATAGGTTTTGGATTGTTGTGTTTTCATTGTCATTAGTTTCCAGGATGTTTTTAATTTCTTCTTTGATCTCATTGGTAACCCAGTCAATATTTAATAGCATGCTATTCAGCTTCCAGGTGTTTGAGTATTTTGGGTTGTTTTTATTGTAGTTTATTTCTAATATTATGCCATCGTGGTCTGCGAAGATGCTTTTTATGATTTCAATCTTCGTGAATTTGGGGAGACTTTGTTTGTGACCCAATATATGGTCTATTTTTGAATATGTATTATGAGCACTTGAATAGAATGTATATTCCGTGGCATTGGGGTGAAGTGTTCTGAAGATGTCTATTAAGTCCATCTGATCTAGTGAGTCATTTAGGATTGCTGTATCTTTGCTGATTGTTTGTCTAGAGGACTTATCCAGTGCTGTCAGTGGTGTATTAAAGTCCCCTACTATGATTGTATTGTTGTCGATCTCTCCTTTGATATCTTCCAGGAGTTTTTTTATGAATTTGGGTGCTCCTGCATTGGGTGCATATATGTTTACCAGGGTTATATCTTCTTGTTGTATTGATCCCTTTAGTATTATGAAGTGGCCTTCCTTATCTCTTGTTATGGCCTTCACTTTGAGGTCTATTTTGTCCGATATAAGTTTCCTTTCCATTTGCCTGAAAGATACTTTTCCATCCTTTCACTTTCAGTCTGTGTGAGTCCCTTCTAATGAGGTGGGTTTCTTGTAGACAGCAGATGTATGGGTCATGTTTTTTTATCCATTCAGCCACTCGATATCTTTTGGTTGGAGCATTTAGTCCATTTATGTTTAAAGTTATTATTGAAAGGTACTTGTTTGTAGCCATTTCTTTTTGTGTGTGGCTGTTTTCTGGGTTGTACTCTTAAATGATAGAAAGGAAGTTCAAACTTGTGGAGAGAAGAAGAAACTTGTAGGCAATGACCTGGTTTGTCCATGATGTCTCCTTGGTTTCTGAACTCAGTGCCTTGTCCTCCCTCGTCCGCCAGATGCTGCTCTGCCAGATTCATTAACTGATTAATCCTCTTCCTTTTCACGTCAAACAGTCCTAATATCCAAGAAATAAACACTGGGTTCATTGGCATATTGCTGACCTTGGACTGGCTTTGGATTTGCTAGTTGGCTGTAGTTTACTCCTCAAGACTTGCCTGAAGCTTTCATTCTCTTATGTGATGGGAGGAAAACTAATGAGAAATGGACCTAAGACTGGATCAACGCATGAATAGATGCTTTTTTTTCCTCACCCAAACATACATAGAAGGGAGGCAGATAGGATAAATACTCCCTAGTGAGACATGCCAGTCTAAAGTGAGTGGGAAGGGAAGACAAATATGGAAATCCTTTAGCATACATATTAGAGTCTGGGGGTAGGGGACATCTTTAAATTCCTTTTAATTTGTTCAATGATTTCATTTTCTAGTCTGAATGTGTCTAAATACAAGTCCAAGTTAAATACAACGAAACCCTTTGGACTCCTGATGTTAGGGTGGGAGGCCTACGCCTACTTTGTGAGATGGGTATTTTACTTTTTTTTTTTCTTTTTTTTTTTTTATTGCTTAAAGTATTACAAAGGGTATTACATATGTATCCATTTTATCCCCCCGCCCTAGACAGTCCCCTAGCCTCCCCTATCACCCAGTGTCTTATGTCCATTGGTTATGCTTATATGCATGCATACAAGTCCTTTAGTTGATCTCTTACCCCACTACCCCCCTGCCCCCCAACCCTCCCCGGCCTTCCCGCTGCAGTTTGACAATCTGTTTGAGGCAGCTCTGCCTCTGTATCTATTATTGTTCAAAAGTTTATAATGGTCTCTATTGTCCATGAATGAGTGAGATCATGTGGTATTTTTCCTTTATTGACTGGCTTATTTCACTTAGCATAATGCTCTCCAGTTCCATCCATGACGTTGCAAATGGTAAGAGTTCCTTCCTTTTTACAGCAGCATAGTATTCCATCGTGTAGATGTACCACAGTTTTCTAATCCATTCATCTACTGATGGGCACTTAGGCTGTTTCCAGATCTTAGCTATGGTGAATTGTGCTGCTATGAACATAGGGGTGCATATATCCTTTCTGATTGGTGTTTCTGGTTTCTTGGGATATATTCCTAGAAGTGGGGTCACAGGGTCAAATGGGAGTTCCATTTTCAGTTTTTTAAGGAAACTCCATACTGTCTTCCATAGTGGCTGCACCAGTCTGCATTCCCACCAGCAGTGCACAAGTGTTCCTTTTTCTCCACAACCTCTCCAGCACTTGTCGTTTGTTGATTTGTTGATGATAGCCAGTCTGACAGGTGTGAGATGGTACCTCATTGCTGTTTTGATTTGCATCTCTCGGATGATTAGTGACTTTGAGCATATTTTCATATGTCTCTTGGCTTTCTGAATGTCCTCTTTTGAAAGGTGTCTATTTAGGTCCTTTGCCCATTTTTTGATTGGATTGTTTATCTTCCTTTTGTTAAGTTGTATGAGTTCCCTATAAATTTTGGAGATTAGGCCCTTATCAGATATGTCATTGGCAAATATGTTTTCCCACAGAGTGGGTTTTCTCGTTGTTTTGTTGATGGTTTCTTTTGCTGTGCAGAAGCTTTTTATTTTGATGTAGTCCCATTTGTTCATTTTTTCTTTAGTTTCAAGTGCCCTAGGAGCTGTATCAGTGAAGAAATTGCTTCGGCATATGTCTGAAATTTTCTTGCCTTTGGATTCTTCTAGAATTTTTATGGTATCCTGTCGTACATTTAAGTCCTTTATCCATTTTGAGTTTATTTTTGTATATGGTGTAAGTTGGTCAATGATTTCATTTTCTAGTCTGAATGTGTCTAAATACAAGTCCAAGTTAAATACAACGAAACCCTTTGGACTCCTGATGTTAGGGTGGGAGGCCTACGCCTACTTTGTGAGATGGGTATTTTACTTTTTTTAAAAGATTTTTATTGTTTTAACTTTTCAATTACAGTTACATTAAATATTATTTTGTATTTTCAGATGTATGCACAATGGTTAGACAATTATATACTTTACAAAGTGTTCTCCTCAATATTTCCAGTGCCCACCTGGTACCATACATAGTTATTACAATATGATTGTATTTCCTGTGCTGTACGGTACATCCCTGTGACTGTTTTGTAACTGCTAGTCTGTACTTCTCAATCCCTTCATCTTTTTCACCCGGTCCCCCAAACCTCCTCCCTTCTGGCAACCACCAGGTTGTTCTCTATATGAGATGGGTCTTTTAATCTATTCTGTGTTTCTATTAGAAGGGAGATAGCTATATGTCTTACAAGATCTATGATATGTCAGTGCCTTGTGCTGTGATATTTCTTCTCTTAGTTTCTCTACCCACCCTTCTCTTTTTCCTGAGAACATGTAGAATAAGGCAGAAATTGCCTAGCTTCCTTTTACCTTTAATTTTGAAAACACCATGAGCCTGTCTCTGTATGAAGGATTCAGCCATCATTACCCCACATAATGCCCTCAATAAGCATCAGAGGTAAGCATTATCAGCACCATTTTACAGACAGGAAAATGAGGCTCAGGGAGATAAATTCATGTCAGGTTACATAGCTGGCGGTACAACTGAGACTCAGGTCCGGATCTCATTAAAAAGCACCCCCACTCCACATGACTAATCTGTATCAACACTATCTGTGTTTTCTTTTAAAAAGTTTGGAGAAAAAGAGAGCAAGTTCTTGATTTAGGTAAAAATGGAATATCATAGACCTGCATCTTAATATACTTTCAGACTAATGAAATAATGAAAAGTCCAGGCATTCTCAGGGGTTGGAATAGTTGCTGTTCCCATAATCTTGTCTCTGTTTCATCAAATTTAAGTTGATTATGTCTCAATAAAAAAAGACCACTAAAACATAAAGCTGGACAATTTAACGTCATCTTTTGAGACTTGGTGGCCAGTGAATGGTTTATTCTCCTTTATTGCTATGTCATAAGGACAAACATAGCTTTGATTACAAAAATGTGGTTTTATTCCTCTTTCTATTCTACACAGGAAGTGCAGTAAGCCGTAGTGAGCTCTATTCAAGAGAAACAGGATCGGCAAGACACAAACAGTGTGATCACCTGCTCACCCAAGAAGCACTGCTCCAGTGGACTGATAGGCATGTCTTTGAGAAAATATAGCAGTTGTCTAGGCGGGGTTAGGAAGGCCAGATGCCGAGGAACAATGGTCCTGTGGGTCTCGTGGATGGCTGTTGTGAAGTAGATTATGCAGGTAAGGATTTGTCTAAACCCCAAACACTGAAACGGCCATCTCTAGGAAATGGAGCATGGCTGTTATGATGTGAACATTCAGCAACTCGAGGGCAAGAGGAACTTCAATAAAAAGAGAGAAAGCATATAAGTCGATTATATTTTGCCCACTTGGACAGACCTTTGCTTCTGAGGCTTGGCATATCTTTGGACACAGTATATCCTTCTGCTGTGTGCTTCAGGCTCTGTGGGCAGGTGTTCGGTTACCACTGTGCTGCCAGTGGATTGGGGGGCTGCTTGCTGAAGGAGTACGTTGGCAGCTCCCATGTGTCTTTCTGCTATTCTTACCCCCATGCCTTCATCATCTTCCCTCATTGCTCACCTCAGGCAGGGCTGGGCTGTACCTCTAGCACCACCATGAACTTGGGAACTTTGCATCTATTCTGGAAATTGGTTGTTTCAATAGTTGAAAATTTATATGCTTAAACCTTGACAGAAGGTTAAAATGCCATAATATTTTCTTGAAAACTCTTCTTTACATTTATAACTAAAAATTTATTTTCAGCTTTTTCCGGCTTATTTTGTTGGAATTCTCTCTTATTGGTTGTGATTTTGCTATTAATTCTCAATTCATGGGAGCATCAAATTTGGTATGTTTTTTATTCATTGTTAGTTTTACAGTATTCACTATCCAGTGTATTTCAATTCCTTTAAGCATTTTGAGTAGTGGCACTGGCCATGCCAAGCAAGTGTGAGGTTCCCATAGCCCTCTAAAGCCGGGATGATGGAAAAAAATATGAATTTTCACTTTTTTCAGAGGAAGTGGAGCCATAACTACTGGTATTCCAAGATGTGTAAAATCATTGCTGTCCTAAACCATAGTATTGTTTTAGCACCCATGAGGCAATTTTGTATGTTTCAGAAGGAGATCCTTAATTTTTCTCTATATTATATTCAGTGTCTGATAAAAATCCCTAGTACCTATACATTTGTGCTGTTAGTAATCTAAAGACTTCATTCTCACAAACTGTACCAGTTGACTTTGATCTGCCTTGTTATGATAAGTAGTTTGGTGTCTGTTATAAGTTGCATTGCTAATAATGTATGAGAATCATCAGGTTCACTAAAATCCTTTTGGCCTGAAATACTTCACTTATCTTATTCTTCTCATTTTGCTCAACCAGTCCTTCTAAGCTTGCTTTCAAACTGATTTCCCCTCTAAGTCAAAGTCCTTATAATCAGTCTTGCCATAGAAGGTGCACTCAGAGTTCACCCTGAGCTGATCACAGATCCTCATATCTACCAAACAAAGTGGAATATATTGTGAAGAGGAAATTTATTAAGTCCGTAGGGGTGGTGTCTCATGAGACTCACTAAGCATGTGGGCCAACATGCTTTCATGATTCTCATAATCTTTGTCTTTAAAATATTTTAAATTGTGGTAAAATATACATAAAATGTAATTTACCATTTTAACAATTTCATAATGGTTACAGTTTAGTGGCATTCACATTGTGTAACCATCACTACTATTAATCTCCAGGTAATTTTTCATCTTGAAAAATGAAAACTCTTTACTCGTTAAATAATAACTCCTCTTTCCTCTCTCCCCCAACTCCTGGCACTACTATTCTACTTTCTGCCTCTATGAATCCGAATGTTCTAGGTATTTTATATAAGTGGAATCATACAATGTTTGTTCTTTTTTGACTGGCTTATTTTACCACCATGTCTTCAAGAGTCATCCATGTTGTAGCATGTGTCAGACTTCCCTTCCCTTTTAAGGCTGAATAATACTCCATTGTTTGTTTGTACTACATTTTTTTTTTTTTTGCTGTCCGTAGCATTTCATTGTTTATTTATCAAGAGAAACTATTCCTTAGCTCAAATATTCATGTTTCATAGTTCAGGAACACAGGTCAGTGACAAACTTCCATGGAATTCAACCCAAAGATATTCTTTACATTCTAAGATCACTTTGTACTCTGAAAGACACCAGCTTTCCTCCTCTCCTCAAAATCTTTTGTGGAATCATGATTTTTGTAGAAATCTGCATATGCCTTCTTTCTTGGTTCAGCTACACCAAACTCATAGGAAGCTGCAACCTCCAAGGATACAATGATGGCTCCAACAATATGAAATCTCAGACAGTTGGCCAGAAGGTCACTCATCTGAGGTTTGGCAAAGCACTGGAAGACATGGTAGTTATATTCTCCCCACCACCAATGTCCTTCCTGAGGGGGAAGCGGATGACCTCTACCACATTTTGTTTATCCATTCACATTTGATGAACACTTATTTGGGTTGCTTCTACCTTTTGGCTATTGTGAATAATGCTGCTATGAAGATGGTGTACAAATATATTTTCAAGTCCTTGCTTTCAATTCTTTTGGGTCTATATCCAGAAGTGAAATTGTTGGATCATATGGTGATTCTATTTTTAATTTTTTGAGGAATTGCTATGTTTTCTATAGTAGCTTCACTATTTCACATTCCCACCAGCATTTTTTTTAAAAAATTGTTTCTTTATTGATTAAGATATTACATATGTGTTCTTATCCCCCCATTACCCCCCCCCCCACTCATGCCTTCATCCCCCTGGTGTCTGTATCCATTGGTTAGGCTTATATGCTTGCATACAAGTCCTTTGGTTGATCTCTCCTCCTTACCCCCACCTCCCCTACCTTCCCTCTGAGGTTTAATGGTCTGATTAATGCTTCTCTGTCTCTGGATCTGTTTTCATTCATCAGTTTATGTTGTTCATTATATTCCACAAATGAGTGAGATCATGTGATATTTATCTTTCTCTGACTGGCTTATTTCACTTAGCATAATGCTCTCCAGTTCCATCCATGCTGTTGCAAATGGTAATAATTCCTTCTTTTTTACTACAGTGCAGTATTCCATTGTGTAGATGTACCAAAGTTTTTTAATCCACTCATCTGCTGATGGGCACTTAGGCTGTTTCCAGATCTTAGCTATGGTAAATTGTGCGGCTATGAACATAGGGGTACATGTATCCTTTCTGATTGGTGTTTCTAGAGTCTTGGGATATATTCCTAGAAGTGGGATCACTGGGTCAAATGGGAGTTCCATTTTTAGTTTTTTGAGGAAACTCCATACTGTTCACCACAGTGGCTGCACCAGTCTGCATTCCCACCAGCAGTGCACGAGGGTTCCTTTTCCTCCGCATCCTTATCAGCACTTGTTTGTTGATTTATTGATGATAGCCATTCTGACAGGTGTGAGATGGTACCGCATTGTCGTTTTGATTTGCATCTCTCAAATGATTTTCCCACCAGCATTGCACAAGAGTTCTAATTTCTCCACATCTTTACCAACACTTATTCTCTCTTCTCTCTCTCTCTCTCTCTCTCTCTCTCTCTCTCTCTCTCTCTCTTTCTTTCTCTCTAATTGCCATCCTAATAAATGTGAACTGCTATGTCAGTGTGGTTTTGATTCATATTTCCCCAATGATTAGTGTTGTAAAGCATCTTTTCATGTGCTTATTGGCTATTTGTGTATTTTCTTTGGAGAAATTCTTATTTAAGTCCTTTGCCAGTTTTTTTGGTGTTGAGTTGTAAAAGTTCTTTATAATTTGTATAATTTGCAAATATGTTCTTCCATTCTATTGGTAGCCTCTTTTTGTTTCTAGCATCTTTTCATGCACAAAAGTTTTTCATTTTGATCTAATCTATTTTTTTTTTCATTTTCTGCCTTTGCAGCCTTTGCCTTTCAATATTAAATCTCTTCCTGGTGTTTTTATTTTGGCAGAATAATCTTGGTTACTTCACGCTTATGTAAAACTTCACATTATAGACCTTTAATTAACCTCACTGCTAAACAAGCTGCTCACTTTTGCAGACACTGAAGCCCAGCCTGAGTGCTGCTCCATTCAGAGGGTCCGCAGCAAGCTGGGGGGCTGAGGTCTCACATCCCCATGCTGACTTCTGCTTATGCTTTCCTGAACGGGAGTTCTGTTCTAACAATAACAGTTTATTGAGTTTGCTTGACAGCCTCAGAGTCCTACCTTTTCCCCTATTTTTTCACTATTCATTGGTACTTATATTTTCTATTTGTTCAGATAGTTTTATCTCTGTTGGTGTCATCTGAAAAATGAATGACCATACTAACTACCCTAATCTAGGTCAGGGTTTTTAACTTTTCTCTTTTTTTAAAGCAGTTGAACCCCTTTTATGAACACAAGCTTAAGTGGGCGCTCAGTGTAGCTGATAAGAGCAGGGAGAGCAGCCCCTGGTCTGTTTGGGAGCAGAGGATGCAGAGGTTCAGCTAGCTGTCCCTCCTCCAGCTCCTGAGGCTTTTCCTCTGAACCTCCATAGAGGCTTTGTGGACAGAAAAACCTCCTGATGGGATGGGAAATTGTTCTCAGCCATTCACTTCCCCTTCCCCAATCCTGCTTACATCAAAGCAATTCAGCCTTTGAATGGTAAATGTATTTAGGAGTCCGGGTAACCTTCAACTTAAACAACAGGGTTCTCTGCCTGAACTAGCTGTTCAAAGACCCTCAATCTATTTTACTGACCAAAACGATAACCCACATGGGGCTGAGGATTCATAGCCTTGATAGACCTCTTGTGTCACCTGGATGTGGAGAGTGACCCAGTTTATTGATGAGCACTCCATGGAGGGAAGTTTCAAAGTCAGAGCAGACTCACCTGGTAAGGAGCCAGCTACTGAAACGCACAAAACTTAATTTTGATCCACAGACATTTTAAATTAAAAGGGGAACTTAGACATCACTAGCTTAGAGCCGGCAAATGCTGTTTGGTTTGCATAGCATTTTAAAAATTAGTTGATAGCATTAAAAAATCACAAATGTTTACATAAAAATCACGGTTCTAGCTTTTCTTGAAAATATCAGAAGGTCTGACAACACCAGGCCCATGGTGCTGTAGAGCAGTGATGAATCGCTGTGGTGAGGGCGGGGACTTTAAAAAAATCTCCATGTCCAGTTTGCATGCCAGATAAATTAAATGATATTCTCTGTGGTTAGGACTCAGGCATAACATATATATTTTAAATTGTGATGAAGCACATGACATTAAATGTACCATCTTAATAATTTTTAAGTGTACAGTTCAGTAGTTTTAAGTATATTCAATTTTGAGCAACAGATTTCTGGAACTTTTTCATCTTGCAAAACTGAAATTCCATCCCACCCAGGTGATAGGATTTCCTTCTCTTTTTGAGGCTGCACAATATTTCATTATATGTATATACTGCATTTTGTTTATGCTTTCAACTGTCAATGGGTATTCATAGGTTGCTTCTATTCCTAGTTATTGTGAATAATGCTGCTATGAATATGGGTATACAAATGTCTCTTTAACATCCTGCTTTCAATTCTTTTGGATATATACTCAGAAGTGGGATTGCTGAGTCTTATGATAATTCTATTTTAATTTTTTTTAGGAACCTCCACACTGTTTTCCATAACCATTTTACATTTCCACCCAGAGCGTACAAGGGTTTCAATTTCTCTGCATCCTTGTCATTTGTTTGTTTGTTTGTTTTTTTAATATTGGCCACTCTTGGGTGTGAGATTACATTTATTGTAGTTGTGATTTGCAAATTTTCTCGTTTAATGATGTTGAGCTTCTTTTTACATGCTTGTTGGCCACTTGTATATTTTTTTTTGAGAATTGTCTGTTCAAGTTTTTTGCCTATTTTAAAATTATTGTTGTTTCTTTGTTGTTGAGCTATAGACGTTCCTCAGATATTCTAGATAATAACCCCACATCAGATATATGATTTTCAAATACTTCCTCTTACTCATAGATTGCTTTTTTACTCTGTTGATTTGTTGCAGAAGACCACAGAAAAACCAAGCAACACTTTAGAGAAAAGGAGTGACACTGTTTATTTACGCCAGCAGAATCGGGGAATAACTTTCCAAATCTGAGTAAAGTAACATGCAGGGGGCTTGTCTTTTATATCTCCCTGTGGTCTTTGTCCTGCAAATATGGATTATGCTTCCGGTCCTTTTCGCAGGCCTTGCAAGAAGGCCCCCAGGTGTTGGGGGTCTCCAGGCCATATCTGATGGTTTGGCCTGGCACCAGCGTTAATAACCCTCCCTCCAGGGCAGTGCACTGTGCACAGTTTTATGGCCTCTGTAACAGGTTCTGCAAGACCAGTATCTGGGAAGGAGGTAGTGACTTAATTATAGGTGATCAAGAATGTACATTGAGCTTGCTGGCATGGTTTCTGATTGTTAGCTCCCCAAATATCAGGGCTACATGGAATTAGCCCTTTTTAGCCTCCTCAGATTGTTTCCTTTGCTTCACAGATGTTCTAAAGTTGGATGTTGCCCAATTTGTCTATTTTTGTAGGTTGTCTGTACTTTTGGTGTCATATTCAAGAAATCATTGCCAAATCTTATGTCCTGGAGCTTTTCCCTTATGTTTCTTCTATCAGTTTTAGAGTTTCATATGTTTCTTTTATAAACAGGTGAAATATAAAATTAACTGGTATATGAGATATAATTTAAGATTAAGAAGAAAAAAGTAACATTTCCACAATTTATAAAATAATTTTATTTTAGTGCAATTCTTTCTTTCTTTTTTCTTTTTTTCTTTTTTTAGTGTGATTAGTTCTTACACAAAAATAATATAACCTTGGGATTTAGTGTCAACTATTCAAATTATGACATTCATAGTGACTTAAAACTTATTACAAATTCAGCAAAGTATCTAATTTAGTAAATTGCATCAGCTATTAGGATGATTCTTTAGTCATTTTTGTAAATATTGAAGTTGGGTCTTATAACTGAAAGTAGAAATCATTTTTATGGTATCAATCTTCATGTATCCTGATGTGATGCTCTGGTGGCAGGAATTCTGACAAAAGGGTTATATTTTGTACACTTTTTAGTGAACTTTTATAACATAATCTTTACTTGTGTAATTTAAAATCAAGTTCACTTTTGGGTATGTGGATGTATATCTGTGAAAAAACAGTTTTTCATCTTAAGAATTCATAACTATGTTTAATAAATATACTTTATTTTAATGCTGAAGGCCTTATATTTTGCATATATATTTGTCTTCATGTGCCTACTTCATAGTCTTAAGAATCAAGTTTCCTATGTGTTAGATTTTAATATTTTATATAATATATGGGTTTATTTAAACTAGTAGCACTAAAATGAGTATTCTGAGTGTTCATTCAGTGCCTTCACATCTTTGCCATAATGCATACTTTCAAAAATTTCTTCTGTATCTCTTCTGAAAGTGGGCTTCTTTTGCCCACTAAACAGTAAGGTAGGAGACTGATAAAGTATGGTTTTTAAAGTATTTTTTTTCTCACATCTGCTTTGGCTGACACTGGTTTCTCAACTCTAATTATTGTTCATAAATTTGTCATGGCTGTGTTTTGACTTTTCTCCAATCGTCTCTGGCTGTTCCATTAGCCTTTGTAAGTGCTTAAGTTCTTCAGAAACGATGAGATTGTGTCTGCTGCCTACCTGTTCACAGCTGACTGCTTCCAAGTAGTCAGGACATGTTTGGTGTGGTGCTATCACCCTTCCTCTGTGCATAGCTCCGTGACATGCTGCGACAGAACTGTCCCCCTAGGGCCTGTTGGATAGGGCATGCTGATCAGGCAGGTGATGCTGTTTAAAAAACGAGTATGTCACCTCCGTGAGGTCATTGGCGGCCTGACAGAGTTTTCCCACTGCATTGTTTTATGCTCTTGGAGCACAGGAGTTCCAGGGAGAACTTTATCCCAATGGATAAACACCCACATGATTATGGTGATAGCAACACTAATTATAAAGTAGCAAGACATTAGTCTATTGTCTGCTCCTCCTATGCTTGTCCCCCCAACCCAGTGGGGTTAGACTTATTGCAGTGCTAGGCCAAAATGTGCCTTTTCCTTAGACCCATATTCTGGATACCAGGGCAGCTCTGGGCCCCATAGTCAGTCTTAATCAATGGTTCTTAAACTTCTTGGGGTTATGAATTCCACTGCAAATCCAGTGATAAACATGGACTCTCTCAAGGTGAAATAAACTTCAGCACAAGAATATTTTAGAAATCATTTCAGTGTTCTCATAGATTGCCCTGAAGTTTCATCCTAGGGTCCTCTAAGGACAACTAACCTTTGCTGTTTGATTACCATGCTTAGCACTATGGGAGACATGTTACCTGAGTCATCTCAAGCCCTACAATGACCGGATGAGCCAGATTCTATTTTATATAATTCTGTAAGATGAGAAAATGGAGGCATAGAGAGATTCAGTAGCTAGGTTGCACAGGAAGGGAGCAGAAGAGCTGGGACTAGCACCAAGGCAGTGTGATGCTGGAGCTGGAGACCCAGGACCTCAGTTTGAGAACTCTTGTTTGGAGAATTGATTTGGTTCTAAGCTGAATTCTAATCTGAAGAAGCATCAGGACTATGGAACAATTATAAAAGTTCTTAGTTACCAAGGAACTCAGTGGTGTGGCCCATAGATCCACAGCTTTGACATAACCCAAGAATGTGTCAGAAATGCAAAAATCTCAGATCTCACTCAAGAACTATAGAATTTTAATAAGATCTCCCAAGAGATTTGTATGCATATTATAGTTTGAATTAGCTTAGATCACTCTGCATCAGAAACTTTGACAGCCTTTGAAAACATTTTGAGCTTAAAATTAAATTTTTAGTAACTTTTGATAATATTGATGATGGTTCCTAGTACTGTGACTGGTAATGATGGTGTTGGGGGAAAGGTGGTACAGAGAGAGGCAGAGTCAGCACTATGAATATATGTGAGAACAACATATTGGTATCTAGTAGGTCCCCCTGCTTTGAATTAACTGTAAGGTCTACTTAGAATGTTCCTTTAAAATGACAGCATTCTAGAATTGAGAAATAAATTTATGAAATGCCATTCTCAGTTGTTAACTGCATGCCTTCCAACAGCGCAGGGCAATTCTGGGTAGTACAAGGCTCTGGGTAGCCATCAAAGCTTCAGAAAGGAAGACTTTAATCTGTCCTGCCTATTTCCCACCAGGCACTGTTTCCAAGGTAGCTCTTTAAGAACCAGTGGGGATGTTCATACCTGATGAGCAGGTGTCCTCTGAGCTGATTGCTTACTGTGCCCATTCCTGAACACCCTTGCTTAATGACTTTTTTTTTTTTAACCTCAATGTTGGCTACTCACTTAGATCCCCACTTAACTTTGGTGCCAGTGCCTCCCTTGACTGAATTTCCTCTTGAATTGTTATCATCTTCAACTGGGTTTTGCAAGTAGCCCCTTTCTTGTTTTTGAACTATAGTAAATTGAATTTCCCATGGCCAAAGGATGGTATATCCCTAACTGGGCCTTTTTCTTTTTAAATTTTACCAAGCAATAGTCCCTTACACTCAGATCTCTCCTCCTGTAGGGCTCTCTTTTATCCCTGAAAGTTGACATTATGACTAATTCACAGGATCACAGGAAAGAACCTTTTAAAATCTTTGTAGGTAAATTCTGGAATATAAGAACATTTGGTGTAATAGTAGGATAAAATTAGTTAAATTCTCTCACAGACTTGCTTTTTCTGTGAGAACTTGAAACGGGCAAAAATTTTATAGTTCATTTAATAGGTTCTGGGATTGATAATGGACTTTGGTGGTGATGAGTGAAGGGAGTGTTATTTGAATGTTAAGAAAGCTAAGTGTGCTCTTCTGTCTGAGCAGAAAGCGTGAAATCTACTTAGAGATGTAACTATCAGCTGAAAATGAAGTCTCCTAAAACAAGCAAAAGAGGCACTGCTGATAATTTTGGTTCCTGTACCAAGAGTGCTCTATGAAAATGGTGCTAAAAATACCCCTCTTGAATTTCATTCCATTATATTTTAAACTAATGGTACAGTTTGTTCAAGTAATAGGACATAGAGGACACAATGTTTCAGCATGTTTAACATGGGAGTTAACTAAAAAACAGTTGAGTTAACTAAACTAAAAACCCCACATAAGATCAAAATTAGACATTAATATGATTACCACGGAGGTTGGTATTTAGCCTGAGAATAGTGTTGCCTAAGATCCAAGGAAATGCACATCATGGACTTTAGACAAACACATATACATTTAATATGTGGGTCCTACCAACCATGAGAATTTTGCTTTTCCTTCAATTACTTAATGAAACAAGCAATGACTGAAAGAGTAAGCAATGTGTAAACTCTTCAGATGGGGAATATTTCAGTGTGAGGTATGGATACATTAAGATGTCTTAATGTGTAGATGAATATTCCACTAATTAACCACTGTCCAAAAATTAGAGCAAACAGCTACTTGCCACAGAAATAGAGGAACTACTGCAAACCTTGGAGATGTTAATGTGCCAACCACTTTGAAGAATTTACTCAATGGAAGATATAAATTGTAAGTTTACTAACAGTACCTGGGAATGTTTCTTCATTGGGAAATAGTTTACATAATTAAACTAAATTCAATTAATTCATACCCTGCTTAGTCCCCAAGAAGAGTCAAGTCACTATAAATATTGCTTTCCTAAAACTTAGGATAACGCAAGGTTGCCTTCGGAAACAAAGTGGGGCCATCTATTTGTTACCTGCTGACATTTTACTAGTGATCACTGCAGTCATTCAGATTTCTATAAGCAATATTCTCCCACCAGGGGAAAAAAGTCGAGACTGTAGTTCAACATTTCTTGGCAGCCTTGAAAAATGGAGTAATCAGAGAAGTTGTCAAGTGCCGTAATTAAAGCTCCCTGTGTGACTCTTTTGCATATGTAAATTACCCTCTCTGGTATCATTTATGAGGAAAGGTTAAAGTGAGTTAGCATTTAGACTATTAATTTACAAGAAAGAGAAGATCTTGCCAATGAATCAAATAGAGTGTTTATTTAACTTATTTGCTGTTTGGGCTTGTGCTTCAGACTGTAGGCAGCACCCACATTGCCAGGGAGATCCTTGTATTGCTTTCTCTAGATCACAGAAGCCTTCATTTATATTTTCAAGGGTTTGAAAAATAATGATGGTGATTGTGCAAGTATTTTGGGGTGCTTTGTTGCAAATGCCACATAAATTTATGCTGGTGACATTCTGAAGGGGATGTCATGAAAATAAACTATCTCTTTTGTTTCTCATACTGATCTGTCAGTGGCCTTGAAATTGAGAAAAATTTGGTTTGAATGTGGAGAAGTTGGAGAAGGTGACTAGGGACCAGGAGCAAGGAAACATAAAACATCAGCGAGTCAGAGAGATGGAAGGGCAGTAACATTTTAATGGAAGAGAGTCTCAGAAAAGAAGCTAGAGAAACAAAGATAAATGGACAGGAAAATAATATTTGTTGTCAATTTTTTCATGAGGATTCAAACTTTTAAAAGAAGTATATTTCTTTTTTCAAGCTAATATTTGTAAGTACTTCTTTTGCACTGGGCACTGTAGTAAATGCTTTATTTTTTATTTTATTACATTTTATCATTATGAACCCATGAGAAAATTGTAAAGCTAATGAATAGTAATTAAGTGTGTGAGCCCTAGGGCAGTGATGGCGAACCTATGACATGCATGTCAGAGGTGACACGTGAACTCATTTTTTTGGTTGATTTTTCTTTGTTAGATGGAATTTAAATATATAAAATAAATATCAAAAATATGTCTTTGTTTTACTATGGTTGCAAATATCAAAAAATTTCTATATGTGACAAAAAATTTATGGTTGCCGCAAGTCTCCTTATTGTGGCACCTCATTAATACCAGATTTAATTTGAGAGCATCATGCTTGAACTGCCAACGAACCCTGACTTGTGTGATTGGAGAGTCACTGGCAAGACTCACCTGTGATTAATATCTCTTTGCTCAAATAAGAACAACTGCTTGAGGATGACATATCTGACTTGTTCAGTTTGTTGTTATTACATCTAAAAACAACGGTAATTCCTCGTCCTGCTCCTATGCCCTGAGAAAATAATTGGCATACTTATTATCTTTTAAGAGTCTGAAGCAATTTATCCTATTAATACTGTGGTCAAATTAATACTTGCCCAGCTCTTCGGACTTTTTAATGCTTTTCCACAACTTGCTATTGTGTTGCCCTTTGCCAAATCTTTTTCTCTTTCTGTGGTACTTTTTTTTAAAGATGAAAACTAATTTTTCTTTTCTCCTGCTGAAAGACTCTCTGTATGAAGAGGGATTGCGAGTTAGTGTAATATTGTGAGCTTGGGGTATAACCCAATTGTAAAAGAATTTTCCAGCATTACAGTCCATGTGAGATGCAACTATTACAATTTTATTCCCTGTTTGTTCACATTATAATGTAGCATTTTTTTCCTTTACTTTCTTGCTTGCTTTTTAGTGTTTCTTGGATTTTAGTCTCTATTTTACCACAAATCATTTCTCCACTGTAAAGAACATAGCTTGCTCTACATAAAAATGGAAACCCATATTAATTGAATCAGTGTATTTAAACAATGTGAGTTTTGGTACATACTTTTTTATTATAAGCAGATCCCAAATATTGCATGAGACATGCTTATTCTATATAATAAAAGCCTAATATGCTAAGTGTCTCATTGTCTGGTCTGCCATTCAACTAATCAAAGTATAATATGCTAATGATATGCTAAGGCTGCTCAACAGCTCGCTATGATGTGCACTGACCAGCAGGGGGCAGACAGTTGACCAGTCGACCAGTCACTATTATGTGCACTGACCACCAGGGGGCAGACTCCCCAACTGGTAGGTTAGCTTGCTGCTGGGGTCTGGCCAATCGGGTCTTAGTGAGACAGGTCGGACATGCCCTGGAGCCCTTCCATGGTCCCTCCCTGCCTGGCCAACCTCCCATGTCTCTCCCTGGCCCCAATCGTGCACCAGTGGGGTCCCTCAGCCTGGCCTGTGCCCTTTCGCACTCCAGGTCCCCTCAGGGAATGTTGGAGAGCCATTTTGGCCCTATCCCGCAGGCCAGGCTGAGGGACCCCACTGGTGCACAAATTCATGCACTGGGCCTCTAGTATGAAAATAATATCCATTGTTTATCTGAAGTTCAAATTTAACTGGGCATCCTGTATATTTGCTAAATTTGGCACTCCAACCACAAGCAGATCTTCAAAGCTGCCAAGTCAGTTGCAGGAACCTGGCCATGTCCTCCAGAGCCCAAAGGGAAAACAGAACCCCTGCAGAATAGTCATCATCTTGTTTTCCCAGTGCTCTTCCTTCTGTATCCCAGAGTGACAAAAATAACTCTTGTGTGAATACAGTTATCCTACTAGCTGATGAGCATTTCTTTGCTACGATCAGCTTTATTTTTGTGAACTTGCTAGATAGTAAACTGACCTGGAGGACTGAAGTTTCTGTTGCAAAGATTTCAGGACACAAGAGCTGGGTTTTTGACAAGGATCCACCACAGCTAGTGTTGTCCCTTCTCATAATGGCCTTACCCTTTATATATATTATTTTCTTCAATATGTAATGAGCATAACATTAGCCTCATAGGATTTTAGTTGACATGAAATGAGGTCATTTATGTGAAACCACACTATAGGTATGAATTTTTATTGAGGCAGAAGCTAAAACTAAGATCACACTTAGAAGTATTTGTAAAATTTGGGCTAATTTTGGCATTCAATAATTTTCTAGAAATTCTTTTTATCTAGTTTTAAAAATGTGTTAGTGTAATAGTATCTCGCTGTTCCTTAATGGATGATATTATGATTGTCTATGTAAAAGAACTAATAGAATTTCGAGTGAAGCTATTAGAACCAATATAAGAGTTTAGCAAAGTTGTTAGACACATCAACCAACAAAAATCAAATTTCTCTATACCAGCAATAATCACTCAAAAACCTCCAGAAAAATAATATTCCATTCATAATTAAAGTAAAACTATAAAATACTCAGTAGTTATAGTAACCTCAACAATGTAAGATCTTCATGGAGAAACTTGACAAATTATACTTTTCAAAAATATAAAATCATGCCTTTCCCGCAAATATAAAATGAACATGTGTCAAGGATTTAAAAATCATTAATTAAGGAGGGAATCAATAAGATGTTATGGTCAGTTCAAAGAGCACTTAGGAAGCCAGGGATTTATCGGCAATTTAACAGAGAAATATTAGGATAAGATTGCTGAATTAGTTATAAAAAGAATTTTCCACAAACCATAAATCTTTAGAGTTATCTGTTTCACCAAACACAAAATTATTTGTATCTACTGGGCAAAATTCTAGAAGTTAACATATAACCTCACTATGTCTGAGACCTTTTATTAATAGTTAGCAATGAGAGAAACTGAGCACACTCATAGCAATCCTTTTGTGGCCTCTGTCCACCTTGTGATATTGAAGGATGTGCTACTACCTTTTGGAACTTATTTCCAAGTTTCAAATAAATTTCCTGACACACTTTACAATTCTAGTAAAGGACATAAAAGATGATCTGAATAAATGGAGTGACATTTCATGCTCTTGGATAGGATGAATTCATATTACAAAGATGTAGATGTTCTGCAGTATATAAGGGCAATGTAATTTCAATCAAAATTCCAGTTATTTTAGAGAAACTACTAAACTTGCTGTAAAATTTATAGAGAGGAATAAAGTCCATGGCTGTCTGTTGCTTAAAGAGAAGTCATAAAGATGGAGAGCTTGCCCTGTCAGACATAAGACATATTATAAGGCTGGAGTTATAAAAGCAACCAGCTTTTGGTGAAGATCAGATAAAAAGAGTAAATGGAAGAAAATAACACACTCAGAAAGAAACTAATGTTTTCATGGGAATTTCATAAACTTTAAAGGAATGACCACAAATCAATGGAAATTGTTTAGTTGAAGTATTTGGGGGAAATTGGCTCACTATATGTAGAAAATTAAATTGGCTCTCTACCTAAGCCCACATAAAGGGTGGCCTCTAGATAAATCTAAGTTGGAAAGGAAAGAAATTTACAGCTGATAGAAGAAAATGTCTAAGATTTTTTTTTATAATTTAGGAATGGGAAAACACTTCAAAAATTTCAAAACACACAACAAGAAAGCAGAAGATTAAGAAATATACTTATATAAAAATTAAAACTTTCATTCATGAAGAATTCTATGGGCCAAATTAATAGATGACTAAATGGGAGAAAGTATTTTCAACGTTAAAAACTGACAAGGGATTAATAATCATGAAGGAATTTCTGTACATTGACAAGTTAGTACTGCAGTAGGAAAACAGGTAAAGAATATGAACAAACGATTTACAGGCAAGAAATATATCAAAACCAACAAGCACATGAAGGCCTAGTAAATAAAGGCAATAAAGAAACACAGGCTAAATTAACAGTATTAAATTGGCAAAAATTAGAAAGCTGGATAATGCTGAGTGTTGTCAGGGAAGCAGGTATGCAGGAGGTTTCATGGAGAAGCAATTCTGAGGAACTAGCTGACATGAGGTAGGCAAATTAAGAATGCATATATACTATGACCTGGAAATTCTGCTCCTGAGAATTTATCCCAAAGAAAATGTCAAACATGCTTATAGAATGAAATATATAAAGATATTTGTTGCAAGGTTGTTTACAATGGTGGGAGTTGGTGGCAGTTTGGGTAAATAGGCGAGACTTGAAGGAAACATACTTTGGGTGACTAAGCAGCTTTCCAAGGAACACATCTGATGTATACATAGAAATAAGACGATCTTAAAAAGATAGTGCTTAGTCTAAAAGAAAGGGGAAACAAAATGAGATCTATAAGGATTTTTATAGTTTAAAATAAATGCCAATAAGACCACACATCACATTTTTTAGCACTTTAAAATAAAAAGGAATAAACACAACAGAATGGTTACTTTTGAAGGTGGGTATAAAATGGAATAAACGAATATTAAAACTAGAGAGTCTCACTTGGATCGATGATAATAATGTGCCTTGAACTGAGAAGTATTATTAATTCAGTCCTGTATATCTGATGAAAAATAAAATAAAATCAAATAAACCCATAACCATGCACTGGAGGAACCAAAGTATGCATTGCTGTTGAATAGGTATGCCTTGCTTACTCCTTGCCTCTGTTAAAATTTACCACCATGATTGCCTGTGGGGGTATGGCCCATCTGGGATGCTATTGTGGGCTGGCTTAGGGTTTTCACATACTCTGAGGTCAGAGACCAGCGAGGAAAATCCAGAAAGAAGGAACTCAGGCACAATCAAAACAGTTTTTATCTCTACTTTTGTGCATATTGTTAAAATGCTGCAAACACTTTGGATATTATCTTTTCTAGCAAGTATACTTCCTCTTCCCCAGATGAGGAGGGTATTTAGTAAATCATTTTCATGTTTAGTAACCACTTATGCTTCTCAAGTTTTCCAGTATGCAATTACTTTGATAAAATATCCTCTTATTTAACCTTTGCTATAATTCAACTGGAGGCCCTATCATGCTTCTTTTGTCACAGCTAGGAAAACAGAGGCTGGGAGGGACCAAATAACTCCCCAAATGTCATATCTGGGCCGTGATGGAAACAGAACTTACCAGGTCTTCCGGCTCCAAAGTCCACTTTTTTATCTAATGCTTCAGGCTGCTTTAATGTAAAGAAATATTCAGTCCTAACTGAATTTCAAATAATTGAAAAGAAATAATGAAATTCTTATAGAGATTTCTATTGCTATTTATGCAAAAATTAACCGAGTTTTTTGGTGAAGAGTCAGTAGATGTGACAAGCAGGAAAAGGCAATTTTCAGGTAGATGTCTGAAAAGCAGTGATAAATAATATAATTTCCTGGTCATCCACTACTGCTTGGAAACCATAATGCATTTTATAATAATTTACAAATTTCAAGGAATTGCAAATTGTCCAAATGCATTAGGCTATAAATTGCAAATATTCTGTAGTGTCAGCTTGGATGCAGTTTCCAAAAAAGGAATATTTATAGTGTTAAACTTCTCAAAATCAGAAAAATTTTTAGGCATGTATGTAATTTAATTTTGAAAAATAATTGGAAAAACAATTAAAATAGAACTTAAACACTGAAGAAAATGCAAAAGAATCTATGGTAAGTGGCTTGGAGGCTTTTCCCACATGTCTCATACAAGTTGAGCCTCCTATCACCTTACTCCTGAACCACACAATGCCCACAACCTCCAAATGCTCATGAGCCACACCACAATCAGAGCAATGTGAACATTCTAGAGTTCTCCTGCTCACCCATCCACATTTGCTTTCAGAATGAAGACATAAATATTGTTTGATCTACCACCATTTTCCTTTCAAATCTTCTTTTCAATACTCCTTTCCAACCCCAACCTTATTGTAGAGTAGATACATATTCCTTCCACCTCCTCAAACTTTCTCTGTTCCCTCTCATCACAGACCCACTGCTTATGTGTTCCCCCTGACTGGAATGTTCTTTGACTTTTTTCATTGATCCCTTATTCTTTCCTCAGATTTCTGGTCAGAAATCTTTTTTTTTCAAGAAGTTTTCTGGATTCCCAATTCAGGGTCCTTTTGATATCGGCTCTCAGAGAAACAGATTTCCTTTGGATCACTTACACAATTTGTAATTATCTATAATAATGAAAGTGTAATATGCTAATCAGACCGGACAGCCGAATGACCTTCCGGTCGTCATTCCAGATGTCCTTCCAGACGAAGTCACGGTGGGGGGTGGGGGAGCTGAGGCAGAGGCAGTTAGGGGCGATCAGGCAGGCAGGCGAGTAATTAGGGATGATCAGGCAGGCAGGTGAGCAGTTAGGGTCAATCAGGTAGGTAGGCAGAGGAGGTTAGGGATGATCAGGCAGGCAAGCGAGTGGTTAGGGGTGATGAGGCAGGTATGTAAGTGGTTAGGGGCGACCAGGCAGGCAGGCAAGCATTTAGGAGCCAGTGATCCTGGATTGTGAGAGGGTGCCTGCCTGCCTGAACACCCCTAACCACTCTGCCTGCCTACCTGATGCCCCTAACTGCTCGCCTGCCTGCCTTAATACATTATTTTTCCACCTCCCCCTGCATCTGTGCTCTGTTGCTTGTTGGGTACGTTGGTCATTTATTTGGATTCTTCAGCCCTTTTGTACCCCTTTCCTGTGTTTGGGGAATTCTTCACCTTATGACCCCACTCCTCACAGTGCCAGACCCCAGAAATTTGCTTTCCTGGCCATCATACCTTGCAGCCAAGTGCAAACATATGGCCCACACAGTGACATCCAGCCTTTCAGAGGCACAGGCTGAGAGTCCAGCAGTGGTCTCCAGTGCCTGGAATCACCAGCGCAAGCCCTGGTGTTGTGCCTGGTGGTAGCCCTGGTGCTGGCAAAGTCTTATGTTTTATTTTGGAGGTTGTTCCTAGAAGAATGGTCATCAAGCCTGCTTTGGTGGCTTTCCCAGGGCTTCTGAGACTTATATCCTTTAATAAAGTATATGTTTTGCATTAATGAGCTAGAATAGTTTTTTGGTTTGCAACTAAGAACCTTGAAATGAATAAATGAATAATAGAATCTCATTGCTACCAGCACAAATTGGATGTTTTGATGTTTGTGCTTTCTATGAGGTTATTGCAAACAGGACTTAAATTATAGAACTAATCTGAGTATTGTCTAGAGGCTTGTTATGGCCCAGTATGTTTTAATCATAGGAGGCTATGAAAATGTTCTTGGATTCATGTAATTATATGCATTGCCTCCCTAATATCTATTGCTTAAAATACTCTGACAAGTCGTTTGGGTACTGTGTGACCAATTTCAGGATAATTCTTTCTGTTTGTTGTCTTATTGTACATTGCTAAGCTAAAGGGAAAATGTTTGATGTTTTTGTGTCAGGAGGTATAGTACTTCATCTGTTGTTCTATGCCAAGAGAAGATATTTCAAATTAAGCAGATACATTGCAAAAAAGATGCATGTGTGGTGTGATTCTTTGAAAGTATGTATCTTATAAGAAGAGAGCAATCATGACATATTTTTTTGGTAATGAACTTTGGAGTCTTAGGTGAAAGGCCTGGAAGAGCATGAAATACAATATAGTTTGCTTTTTATTGAAAGTGTTAATAGTAGCCGTCCTAACAGTTTAATTGGCCTTTCTTTGAACCACCTACCACAGGACCCGGCCAGCACTCACATAGCAGAGGCTTAAATGGGAAACACAATGGATAGCTAAAAAGTGGTGGGTACCGTGGAGGACTGAAGCATGCATGCTCTTAAAAGATACACTGAGGTATATTAAAATTCTTATGAGTGTATTTGAGCAAAAATTGATTTGAATTGGGCAGTGCCAAACCAGAAGTGGTCAGGAATGTTCCACAGACAGGATCTTGGGAAAAGGCTTTTATAGAGAAAAGGCAGAATCAAAGTAAGGAAATTATTGATTGGCTATCGATCCACATTTCTGTTCTTGCAAACTGAGTCTTTACAAGAACTGAAATGTCGTTTTTAATTCCTCAAAAAATTGGGCTGCAACCCAAATGATACTGAGGCTTTTTAACCCATCCAACTAATATCTTTAATTTGCTTCTTTATAGCAGGAAGATCTTCAACTAAGATGGAAATCAATAGATTCCTATGTTCTACATTTAAAGGCTTCTTTTTGGAAATCCCCCCCCCCCCCCCGCCATACATAGTTTCAATTAGTTTAGGGGAAAGGGTCTAAAAGGAAAAGTTCATATCAGGCTCTAAGTATCTATTCTAATTTGGCCAACTTCTGACCACAGAGCTACTTAAAAAAAAAATCATTTCAAATATGTTGTCAGGTTTCTGGTGTGACCAATAGTAAATATTCCTCAGAGTACTGAACAGCCCCATGGATGCAAGAGGCATCTCCAAAGAAGGTGCAAAAGATCCTACTCTACCAAGATTCAGAGCCACTTCCAGCAATAACTGCAAGAAAAAAGACTTGAACCATTCCTCCAGGAGTTGGCAATAGTCAGTAGGACCCTAGTCACAAATGAAGTGCGACCCACATTTCTGTCTGGCCATATTTTGGGGGCCACCAAGCTGATGTGCCAAGTTAAGCTCTCAGGACACCAAGTAGGAGAAACAAGAAGGTAATCACTGTGTCTGGGAGAAAAAGGATCAACAACCAATGGGTAACTGGAAGCAAATTCACAAGTCACAATTCGAAGGTCTAATTCATACAATTGTTGTACCTGCCGATCTGAATTTGGAAAGGAAGATTTAACATGAAATTTTACCTTCCTGTCTTGACCAGGTCCACAGGTAGAGATCTGGGACAGCTGACTTTGGTAAGATTGCTCACATTTGCTGGCTTCTGCCAGTGCTCCCCCGATTCCATCTGCAGGCTCTGGGGCAAGCCGGGTGTCCCTGAGGTTCTCATCCCAGTCACCGGAAACTGTAGTGGAGGGAAAAAGTATTTCCCTCTGTCCTTTATGTTGAGTGCTTGGCTGAGACTCCTGTTTCTCTCATTAGTTGGCAAACTCATTAATTAACAGAGCCAAATATCAACAGTACAACGATTGAAATTTCTTTTGAGAGCCCAATTTTTTAAACTTAAACTATATAGGAAGGTACATTGTTATTAACTTAATTAGGGTACTCCTAAGGCTTAGGAAGAGCCACACTCAAGGAGCCAAAGAGCCGCATGTGGCTCGCGAGCCGTGGTTTGCCTACCACGGCCTAGGACAGGGGTGGGCAACCTTTTTGTGAGTGCGTGCCAAAACCAGCAAAATCTCTGACTCAAAATTCTTCTGCGTGCCAACCCTAATTTTTTGAGAACATGTTACGCCTACTTGATCTCTCTTAAGGTGTACATATGTGAAGAACCTTGAAGAAATAATAAAATTCATTCCAGCGACAAAAACACACTATATGATGATGAAAAATACATTTATTTTTTAATGTATACATGTACCCTGGTAATCCGACAGAAAACTTTATGACTCCGTTTGATATTATCAGTGGGACTTTTGCTGCTGCATCACTGATGACAGAGATTTTACATCAGGTTTATATTTCATGACCTTCAGAGATATGCATGAGCTACTACTTTCATCCATCAGGCTACTCCTATTACGAGACTTAACAAAATTCATCACTGAGAACAAAGATTCACAAGCGTATGTGGATGAAACCAAAACACTGGTCGGATCTAGGAAGGCAGGGAGAGTTAAGGCAGAGGCATAGACATTGCTCTTCCCCTCTCTCGTCAATCTATGTCTATGGTCTTTAAGATAATTTGTTATGTAAAATTATTTAATTATCTAAGATGCACCTACACTGAATTTATCTGAAAAATAAAAAAGTCGATATTAAGAAAAAAATTGTAAATGGAAAATTATAAGAGAGGGTTTCATGTGCCAGCAAAAGTTACTGCGTGCCATGTTTGGCATGCGTGCCAGGTGTTGCCCACCTCTGGCCTAGGGCATCTTGTAAATGGGCAAGCCTGTCTAGGTTAAAAGTTATCCACTGTGGCCACATAATCCAAGATTATCTTTGGGAAGGTTAACCAGCGCACACTGGGTTCAGTTCAGCTCCTGGGTGAGATCCTGTGCGGTTCCTAAGTCAGATCCGGTTTGGCCCGGGACCCAGTCCGGTTTTTAAGTCAGACCCAGTTCAACTCAGCGGATTTCCGGACCCAGTACGGAAAAACATGTGCTCAAATAAAGTCCGAAACTCCCAATGCAAAACTACAGCCTTAGGATCTGCGAGCAATTTACCCACCACCGCCAGCCTCAGCGAGAAAGCAGCGAGCTCAAGAAGCTCCGCAGGTATTTACACCTCGACCTTAGCCTTCCCCTTTCCAGTTTTCCCCAGGAGAACCCACTGCAGAGATTATGTCACCTGTTACATAAGATTAGTGCCACGGTCTGCGCCTCTGCTTCTGTCTGCTGGAGCCTCGCTCCTATCCTCTCCCCAGGACATTGTATAAAACGCCTCTGCTATTGGCTGCAGGGGCCTGCTGGGCCACCAGCCTGCTGCCCCGGGGGAGTTATCTAGTGACCTTGACGCAGCTCTTTGTGGCCCGTTTTCTCTACAAAGCCAGGACCAGGAGCTCTTCACGCTCTTCCCTATGAATCTCACATGCTGGCTCCTTTGCCTGGCCAGTAGGAAGTACTTATTTCTTGTTGTGACTGCTCTGGATTTTGAGTGGTGGTAGTAGAGGAATCTACTGCAAGAGTAATTCCTTAGTAATTCCGTTGCTTTAGGCTTCCTCGCCCTCCCCCATCAGAGGGCTGGTTTGGATAAGCTGAAGTTCAGCCCTGAGCTGTAGCAGAGCCTTTCTTGCCTTCCGATGCGCAGGCCCTGAAGCTGAGTCTGACCTCACCCGGGAGGCCAGTGCCTACCGGTGGACCTGTTAGTGGGTAACCAATCGATTACCCAATACTGTGCTCATCTCAGCAGGACTTTCCTGTCCTCTGCTTGTTCAGGGTGCCCGTAATACTCAGGATTACTGCATACACTATCTACAGGGGCATCCCAGTCCGGCAGCATATTACTAACACTTAAAGGGTTTTATTAAGCAATGTCAATGGGAAAAAAAATTGCCAGAAGCCAACTTGAGTCTGCTCTCTGCGTGATAAATTTTTAAGTAATTTAGTTAACTTCCCAATGAGAACATTCATCCAGTTCATAAAAATTATCGGAAAGGACTGCTGATGCATGCTCTTGCTCCTTTTGTTCTGATAATAGGACTCACACAAGCTGCTATGCAGCTTTCTTTTCCAATGTGGTGTTAAAAAAATAAATGAAGATGAACTGTGGTTTGTGAAGAATGGTCACTGTAGTGAAGGCTACCTGGGAGCCACTGCAGCCTCCGGGTAAAGGAGGAACAGAGTTGTGGTCCTGGTAAAGCACAGTCTTCAACTCCATCAGTGGACAGTCATGTGCCACCATTCAACTAGGATCGTCTCTCACACCGTGGTAAATGCTCTAGTCCTGGGAAAGGGGGCTCTGCTGATGCTCAGGGGGCTCGCTTTCTGAAGCTGGAAAGGCCATAAGACAAACGCTAATGTTTTTCTAACCTCTGTCCCCTTCAAAGTGTAGGGCTGAGAGCAGTTTGGTTTTGGATCATGATAAAGTATGTCAACTTCTAGTTTCTCAGCCGCTGTGTCATTTATGATGCTCAACATTTTCCAAGTTCTGGTTCTTTATCACGGTGAACCTGACATATGAGCTAAAGCATCCCTTCTGAAAGTGCCAACAATATATTGTAAATGGCTATGTTTGACTGTTTTTTTTTGATAACTTCTTACTTTTGTCTAAAAAATGACATTATCATACATGTTTGTCTTGTGTCTGTTGCAACATCTTTATTCTTTTACAAGAAAAAATCTGATGTTTGATTGGCTTTTATCAGACTTTCGTTGTTATGATAGCAGAAGTATTGAATGAATGCTTTTTAAATTAAAAAAATTTTAACCTCATTACATATGTGGTTTTTCATAATGTGATGGTTTCTTTCTTTTTGATATGTCTGCACGCTGTTTCTTTGAATTTAGTTCTGACTTATTTCACTTAGCACTGGATAATATTCCCTTGTGTGTATAAAGTCAAGAGATAACAATTGCTGGCAAGGATGTGGAAAAAGAGGAATGCTTGTGCATTGGTGGTGGGGATGCAAATATATACATGAATATATGTATATATGAAATCAGTCACATTTTCTTTAGCTAATTATCTGTCTATGAACACTAGGTTGTTTCCATGTTTTGGCTATAGTGGATAATGCTGCAGTGAACATGGGAATATGGATATATCTTTGAGAGAGTAACTTCATTTCCTTCAGATACATACCAAAAGTGGGATTGTTGGATCATATGGTAGTTCTATTTTTAATTTTTTGAGGAATTCCATACTGTTTTTCATAGTGGCTGTATCAATTTACATTCTTACTAGCAGTGCATAAGGTTTCCCCTTTCTCCACATCCTTGCCAGTAATTGTTATCTCTTGTTTAGTTGATAATAGTCATTCTAACAGGTGTGAGGTCATATCTCCTTATGGTTTTGATTTACATTTCCCTGTTGATTAGTGGTGTTGAGCTTATTTTCATGTGCCTATTGTATATTTGTATATCTTCTCTGGAAAACATGTCTATTTAAGTCCTCTGCCCATTTTTAAATATGATGATGATGATGATTTTGCCATTGAGTTGTATGAGTTCCTTATATATTTTGGATCTTGACTTCTTATCAGATATGTAATTTGCAAATATTTTTTCCTATTCCTTAGGTTGTCTTTCATTTTATTCATGGTTTATTTTGATGTGCAGAAACTTTTTAGTTTGATGTAGTCCTTTCTCTTTATTTTTGCTTTTGTTTCTTGTGCTTTTGATGTTATAGCCAAAAAATTATTTCCAAGACTACTGTCAAGGAGCTTACCTTCTATGTTTTTTTCTAGGAGTTTTACAATTTTACATATTACATTTAAGTCTTTAATACATTTCAGGTTAATTTTTGTGAGTGGTGTAAGATAGTGGTCCATTTTATTATTTTGTATATGGATATTATTTTCTAAGCATCATTTATTTAAGAGATCATCTTTTTCCCAATGAGGATTCTTGGCTCCCTTGTCAAATATTAGTTTACTGCATGCGGAAATTTATTTCTAAATTCTGTTCCATTGGTCTATGTGTCAGAGTGTAGGCCAGTACCACACTGTTTTGACTGCGATAGCTTTGTAATATAGTTTGAAATGAGGAAGTGTGATGTGTCCACCTTTGTTTGTTCTCAACATTGCTTTTGCTATTTTGGTGTTTTTGTGGTTCTATATGAATTTTGGAATTGTTTTTTCTATTTCTATAAAAAACGTCACTGGAGTCTTGATACGGATTACATTGAATCTATACGTGCCTTTGGGTAGTATGGACTTTTTTAACAATATTAATTCTTCTGATCTATAAACATGAAATATTTTTCCATTTATTTGTGTCTACCTCATTTTCTTTCATCAGGGTCTTTTTGTTATCAGTGTCCACAGATATTTCATGTCCTTGGATTAATTTGGGCAAGACCACTGTTCATGCTCTGAGGTCAGGGGAGTTATTATTGGCTGCTGGTTGCACTCCACTGGCTGTGAACCTGCTGGCTGGGCTCCAAGTTCAAGTGGGGTTGCAAGGTGGATGCCATAGTCTCAGAGCTGTTGGCTATGTTCTGCCGTCAAGTAGGGCTACTAGCTGGGCTCTGGAATCACCTCTGGTTGGGCAGGATCACAGGCCGTGTTTCCTGGCACTTTGGTGTTACTAGCTGGACTCTGCATTCAGATGGGTCCAAAGGCAGAGCATTGAATTGATACAGGGTCTCGGGCTATGTTGTGTGACCAGGTGGGACCACAGGCTGTGCCCTGAAGTTAGGCAGGGCCATAGCCTCGGCTTACTATTGGGTAGGCTATATTTCCCTGTTATAGTTATGATTGGCTATATTCCCCTGTTATAGTTATGATAATGTATGGGGTGGAACTATAAAAATAGTCTATTTCTCACTTACCTCCCACTCCTAATACCATAGACAATTCATTGATTGGTCTGGCCTACATAAATTATCATGATAGTTGCATGTATTTTTCTAATTGTATTGTTCCAGATTTATTAGTCAGCATTATATAGTTAGAAAGATCTATCTGTATATTCTATGTATTTATTTATCAATCATTTCTTTATTACCAAAATGGATTCATGGATTATTATTTTATTCAATGTGTTATCATATGTTACAGTCCTTATTTATTTTAATACTCAAATGGTCTCTGACCTGCCAGTGGGAACTCCTTTGAGCTGGTTCCATGTGTCCTATTGACATGTCCTTAATTTTTTTTCTGAGTTTTGGTTTGTTTTTAGCATTCCCTACTTTCTGGCACAAAATGTTCAGGTTCATGTTGTACCTTCCTTGTCCCAGTCTTAGAATCTGCCATGTCTTCAGGGCACCTGATTCCTTTTAGTAGAGAATGGTATTTAGAAATACAGATATGAGTGTCAGATGTGCTAATTGCTACAGGGTGTAATTGCTTCTGGGCTTCTGAGCCCTTTCAGTGGACAGAGCTGGGGAAAATAAATTTAAATGGATACGGGCATACCTTGTTTTATCTTGCTTCACTTTATTGTGCTTCGCAGACGTGGTTTTTACAAATTGAAGCCAAGAACCTTCACCAACAAAAATATTACGACTTGCTTCTTTGCGACACTTGCTTTAATACGGTGGTCTGGCACCTGCAATATCTCTGAGGTATCCCTGTGTTTCTTAAATCTGAGTACTCAGTCTCATTTTAAAATCCAGCTACATTGCCCAGCCGGTTTGGCTCAGTTGATAGAGCGTCGGCCTGTGGATCAAAGGGTCCTGAGTTTCATTCCGTCAGGGGCATATACCTCGGTTGCAGGCTCTTCTCCACCCCGGCCCTGGTCAGGGCTTGTGCAGGAGGCAACCAATCCATGTGTTTCTCTCACATCGTTTCTCTCATATCGTTTCTCTCTGTCTTTCCCTTTCCCTTTCACACTCCCTAAAAATCAATGCAAAGATATCCGTTGGTGAGGATTAACAACATAAAAAATAAACCCAGCTGCATTGAAATTTATAAAGCATATCTCAGGCTTGATGACATGTGTTTCCTTATTTTGTCACACTGACCTTCAAAGTAGTTGTATTTCAATGCATAGGTCTACTTCCTCATTTATTAGCATTTTATTTCCTGGGTCTCTCTTAACCTTCCGGGATCCAGTGAACCTTTTAAATCCTATCTTCAGGGTAGATTCTCAAAGACTTTCCTGGCTCCCCTGATATGTGAGCTTACACTTTTTCTTCCCTATTCATTGGTTTTCCTTTCAGAGCACACTCCAGTTGATAAATATGTAACTGATAAATAGTATACAGATGATCGTAATATTTGGGTGAAAAATTTCGGGATTGGTGGAACTAATGATAATGGACGATATTTTCATCATTTGAATTCTTTTTCAAAAGTCTAGTGCCAGCAGACTTGTCTAATGAGTTTATCTTGTAATTTAATTTACTTCACCACAAGCCTTCTCCAGACAAATCCTGATGTGGTAAACAACCAGAAGTGGACATGTGGTTACTATTGTAGCCTCAATAGTCTAACCTGTTGCTTCCTGGGTTGGTTAAACTACATTTGAAAATATTTTAAAAACCTTGCAAAGAAGTACAGACATGTCACAGGCAGTTATTTTGACTACAGGGTTAAAATGTTTTTGCAAGAAGAATAGAAGCCATTAGGGCCAAGACATTGGGGAAGCTTATGAAGTATGGTAGCAGTCATCTCAGGTAGAAACTGTAGTTTAACTTTAACCCTGCTGTTTGGCTTCTGTACTTATTGGCTTGCTTAAATAATAGAAAAGTTATTTTGATTTTCTGAATTATATAAATCATCCCATTTGATTGAATACCCTATTGATTGTAATTTCAATACCCCATTGGTTGTGGTCATACTGGTTTTAGAAAGCACATTCTTCTGTACCTGGGAACCAGAACAGCACAATTATCCTAAATTGCCTCAGTGGCTACAGATAATGTGTTCAGGTTGACTCAGTGGTCCCAAGACCCGGGTGCTCTAGATAATGTGTTTCTGTCAACTCAGTGGTCCCAAGACCCATGGCTCCAGGCAATGTGTTTCCGTTGATTCAGTGATCTGGAGACCCAAAACTATAATTTAACTAACATGCTCAATTCTGCTTCTATAAACTGTTTTTTTGCAAACCAGGTTCCTCATTCCAAACCCTGAGATGTAGTCAATACCTTTGTGATTTTTGCCTTTATAAATCTGGTGTTGGGGCTAGGTAATTACTACGAGATTTGAGAGAGCGAAATGCCCCCTCGTAGTCCCGGATTTGCAATAAATGTGACTCCTTAATTCGACTTCTTGTGGTGTCCTTGTGTGATTCGTGGGGTACATTACAACACTTATAGTTTTGGTTTAGCTTGAATTTTTTTCCTTGCTTTGCACATGATGAGAGAAATCTGATGCTGTGCACAAGAGCAAATTCCACATGGGAAATTCTTCTTGGTTCTTTTAAACCCCGGGAAAATATCTCTATTTTTATTTATTATACTTGGATTTATAGTAAAGGGGAAATCCTATAATTTATAACTGTAAATGTTTCTTCTTATTATTTGCCTTATACAATAAATTAATTAGCTCTTAAATATCTACTTTCACTAGTTACTTCTCTTTAACTGCTAGATCCAAACCATACATAGGAAATCCCATTCAAGAAATGACCAGAAAACAAAGCCAAAAGAAGTCTTGCTTCTCTTTTCGTGTTGTCCTATCTATTCATCCCCAATCTGCTCTAATCAGGAAAGAATCATGAGAGCTTGATAATACAAACTAAAGATATATAAAGAGTTATGAAACTGCTATGCCTAAAGGAAGTGTAAATAAATTGATTTTATTTTTTAAGTTTGTAAATTATTATAATAACTATGATTTGATGAAACTGAAGAACAGGATTTTGTTCAACAGGATAAAAAAATACTTTGAGTAAGTAAATGTATCAAAAACTTGCCTTTGATAAATCAAATATAAATATATAAATATATGTATACATATACATATATCTCTCTCTTACAATTCATTACAGTATATGTGAATGAGTACATAAGAGTGTTTTCTGGTGGCAATTTAATATCAAAAACAATTTTTTGTGTAGGAGATTAGCTACCAGAGGTTGTTTCTAAGATCCCATAGTATATTTCTAAATTACTATATTATATAATAACATACCAAAATTTCTACCAGACTATGATCTCCTTAAGGACAGGGGTCTTTTAATTCTAGTAGGTTCTCAATAAACAAATGTGATAAGTTTTCATTTGGAAAAGAAAATGTAAGGATAAAAATAAAAGAGCTTTGCTGGTTTCTCTGAACTTGAGATGTAATGGCAGAGAATGGATTGTTTCTGTAGAAATAAGCCCGGGAGCCCTAATCAGGCCTTCCTGGTGGCAACACGGGATGACTTAGCCCAGTCTCCTGAGACAGAGGTGTAGCTGAACACAATGAAAGTGTTTATCTCAGACAAATACGGGAACAACAGAGCCTCGTGCCAATTTTTGAAAATTAATTTCTTCCTTTGTAAAGAAAGGAATTAAACCACATCACTTGAGCCATTTACTGGCATAGGCAGGAGGCCTACATGGAGCTGCACTCCTCTCTGGTCCCAGAGACGCACACCAGGGCTCTCCCAGATACCCAGCTTCCTGCCAAGTCGGATTATGACCTGCAGCCCAGGGCATGTTGATGCAAAGGAAAACCCTCACATTTCATCTTCAAAGATGCGGGTGGAATGTGAAGATATTCAAGGGAAAGCTGTAGGTGGAAATGCAGACCCTCTGGGGAAAGAAAATCGCAAGTTATCAGCCCAATTAGTTTCTGTCATAACTACCAGTACCACAAACATTGAGCAAGGACTCTGCAAAGACTTCAAACGATTATTTAGAAATTGAAAAATCTACATCTCTGTGATTTGATCATAAGTCTAAAAGAAAAATATGTGTTACTCCTTAGTATTTTTTTTTTTTTTACCAAGGGAAACATTAAGTTGGCTTGAGGGTAAGACAAGGAAATTCTGCTTCGTTGAGACAAGTAGAACAAGAAATTTTTGAATGTATTAAAAGCTATTGTGGCTATATGCTATTTTTATTGCCTAGCATTTATTCCCTATCTACTGGAAAAAGTACCCCCATTTTCCTGTGGGAACTAGATTCCCTATCTCTGGCCAAGTGTCCAGATGGGGCTCTGTAGCATAAAGAATGTGACCCTAATTTCCCAGGATATACATTAATGTTTGTTTTAGGAAAAGGTACCTGACTTAAGTGGGCCAACCAAAGTGAATTCTTTGGGTCCTTAGCTGAGATTTCTAAAAGCGATGCTCTTTATTTTCTGCTAGACTCGAACCTGAGAATAAGGCATCACATTAGGGGACAGGCAGAGAAAGAGAGAGAGCCTGGTCATGCTGATAAAATCTGAGCCTTGGGCTCAGGTCAGATATGAATTTTTAACCTATGTGATCCAATAAGTACCTTTATTTACCAAAGTAGCATGAGTAAGGTGTCTATTATGCAACAAAAGGTGATTTAGCTAACATGGCAACCGAATAAAAAGCAGGCTCCTATTCTCATGCTCCATTGAACACAATGAAGTGCCTACTATATATGGAAAAACTAAAAGAAAAATGATCAGGTTACTATGCCTCAGAAACTGAAAAGTTCACACAAGCATATGATTGCATTAAATGTTGGTGCCAGCAAAAATGAAGCTAAAGGATCTGAAGAGTTACTGACACAAGCATTCGTGGGATATTGCTCTTGCAAAACAAGTTTAATAAAAGATAATGTTAGTTTTAAAAAAATTTTGAACATGAGGAAAATATTATTTTCTACCTCTTTTCATTTATAATTCTTATGCCAAGATCCTTTGTAAAATAATTGGTCATCGTTTAATTTCCCTAAACTGTGGAAGGTTAAATAATTGTCTGCAAGCAGCAAGCTCTCATGGGATAGTTTTTGGGCTCACAGCTTTACTCAGAGCACATCCTATATATGTTCCTAAGAAAGCAAAGAATGTGAAAAATATTTTTTGAAAATAATCTAAGAATGTTTTGAGTATATTCTCACACCTGAATCAAATTAACCAGATATAAAATTCTAAATTGAAAACAAGTTCCTCTCAGAATTTTGGAGACATTCCATTATCTTCCAGCTTTTAGTCATGTGGTTGAGAAGTGTAATGCCATTCTTATACCCAGTCCTTGAAGTTTGAGCAGTACACCCACACCCATCCCTCACCATTCATGGTGACAAAGACAAAGCTTTAGTTCCTCAGGTTCCTCTGAGTCTTCTTTTTGACTTGGCCTCCTCCTTTGGGCTCTGCCATTACCTCTTTTGGTCTAATTTTAGTAAAACTCCTGCTGGGTGAGCAGTTCAGTGAAAATCGCCCAACCTTAATATCTGATCAAGTTCTTTATCTTTCAACTTTGGTATCTGACCACCCTTGATATCCAATTAAATTCCTTATCCCACACCCTTGATACCTTATGACCTTGGCCTGCTTTCAGCAATAATCCTATAAAGCAGGTTTAGCCAGTGTCCTTCTTTACTGCTGCTGTTTCCTTTTAGTAATTTTCCATCCATTGAGCCCCCACCCTGTTCTTTGGCTATAAATTTCTACTTTTTCTTGTTGTATTCAGCTCAACTCTCTGTCCCCTCCTACAAAATCCCATTGTAATAGTCTTCCTGAGTAAAGTCTGCCTTACCATCTTCAACAGGTGTCAGAATAATTTTTCCTTTAACAATAGGCATTCTCTTAATTTCTTATTTTCAAGACAGCAGCTTACTCTCCCTGCTGAGTTCAGTGTCTCTGAGTCCCAAGTCTTCCTGGACTCAATTTCTCTAGAGAGTACATTTCTCTTCTTTTGAAGGGATGGGGAGAACTCACCTGGCCCAGGGCAGAGGCGGCTTGTAGTGTGGACTGAATCCTTATACAGTCTCATCCTTGCCTCTGTCTCCCAAAGTACTGGGTGCCTCCAATTCCTGAGATCTTTCCAGGGTTCTAAAGACTCTGTCAGTCTACTTCTCAAAAGTTTCCTTCATTGCAGGTTTTAGCGTTTTTCATGCAAGTCATTCACCAGTTCCCAGTCCATTGTCCATCTTAAGTGTTTGTTTTATAATCCTTACCTGAGGATATTTTCCCATTGATTTTTAGGGAGAGTGGAAGAGAGAGTGAAAGACAGAGAGAAACATCCATGTGAGAGAAACACATCGATTGCTTGCCTCCTGCATGAGCCCTGACCAGGGCTGGGGCTGGGGAGGAACCTGCAACTGAGGTACACGCCCTTGATTGAAATTGAACCTGGGACCTTTTGGTCCTGCAGGCCAATGCTCTATCCATTGAGCCAAAATGGATAGGGATTAAGTTTTAATGAAAACGGCTGGCTTGCCATTGTCTCTTTTTTCCATTTTCTTTGTCCTTTGAGTTTATAATTTTTTTTAATCCTTAAAGTTATACTAAAACTATTTCAGGAAATAAATTTATGCAATCAAACCAAAATTTTATGTGGAAACTCCTATTTGCTATTAAAAATCACTTTATGCACATATCTATCTTCACACAGTCCACTGAGCATACTGTGGTTGACATCTATTGGATCTCTAGTATCCCAAACTCTGACCTTTGCATTGTAAGCCCAAGAGTATTTATTATTGATAGATTAATTTTACATGTCTGAGCCTCATGCTCTCACTCACCATATTCCTGTAAAATACCTAATAGGAGGAAAGGCCAGAGGAGGTCTGTGTGTACAAGCATGTATGTATATGTGTTTATATGTGTCTGAACCAGAAATACAACATATTCCCTACTTATAAGTGGCTCATTATCTACTTGGAGAAACAAAACTTACATTCTTAAATGTTTAAAACAACATGATAATTTGATAGCGATAGGATAACAATAAAGAAAAAGCACAAGGTAAAGTTATTTGCCAAATGGGAGATTAGTGTTTGTGCTCAGAAGCTGGGCAAATCTTCCTCTGACTGTGGTGAAATTGAAAACTTTCATAAGAGGGTTGGAATTAAATTCTAGATTGATGTGTCAGAGACTGTCATATGTTCATGAAATCCAATTTCCTAATCCTCTTATTTCCTATCCTGGGCACAAGGCTGGACTGTATTTCTGATTTAGGTGGAGCCATAAGAGGTTGGTAGAAGTGATGTACTCCATACCCTGCTGTCCCTTAAAACTGCCCTAATGTGATGCTGTGTGTTCCCTACCTTCCCTGGGCTGTGGTCAATCTTCACACTCCCATTCCTGTCCAACTTGACAAATGGCTCTTAATCTCACAATTTACTCCCTCTTTCCCTAAGAAGACTTGTGGTTTCCTGCCACCTCCCAGCTTCCTCACCTCATTGCCCCAAGGACATGGCCTGATACAAATTGAATTGGAAGTGGTAGCAAATATTCAGTCATCCAGGAGGAATTTAGCATGTGGGCACTCCAGTATAAAACTGGAGATCAGCATTGATTTCTATTTTGAACATTTTTCTGGATTTTGAATTCCTGAACTCCCCAACATGGTTCTAGAAAGTGTGGTTTACACTGGCTTTGAAGTGCATCATTTGACTGAATCAAAGTTTTGTTTGCTGAACCAATATTGAGCTGTTCTCTGGAAGGAAATGTCATTTCTACAAATCCTGTTATTAGCACTCACCAAGTGCATGGACTGATGCAGATTTGAAACTGTAGAAACACCTTGGATTCAGGGGGTAGTTCCTTTGGTTAGACTGACCAGAGGTCGTGAACATATGAGTGGCAGCTGTAAAGTAAATCTGACCTGTGTGATGAGCATGAGTTACTTGATGAAAGAAATGTTAAAGCGCAGGCAATGGTAGGCCATGCCCAACACTCAGGCTCTACCTGCTCACTGTGTTTGGTAATGAGGGCATGAGGAGAATAAATTGGTTTGGTCCTTCTATATAGCCTGCTCTATTTTAGCAAGTCAGCTGTGTATAACTCTTGGTTCAATTAGTTATGTTCATATTAATTAGCTCCTGCATATTAAGTTTTCTTTCTCCTGAATCATGATAAAAATTTAATCTGTCTTCTCAATTTATACAGTTGAGGAGAATAATATCATGGATATCGTTTTCCATCCACTGTGCACAGACTGCCTTCAATGACAGGGAAACCCAAGGGCTGCATGCAGAGTTGCAGGAAAAATAGCCAAGGATCTTTTTAATATTGCATGAGCGCATATGGGATTTTCGGCTTTAAAAGAATGAGAGTGATCATATTGATTAGAAGGAGACATCATATAGGAATGATTTTGCCAGAATCCATTGAACTCATCTTCTGTTACCCAGGGACTGTGTTTTATTCCAGATGCTTGGAATTAATTCCACATTCAAACCTGTTTTCTAGAGAAAGACAGGTTTCTTTTTAAATTTTTAAAGGTTGAAGGTGGGGAAGTTTCTTAATTTGTTTTCTCATAGAAAACAAAATGTAGCAAGGCAGCATTATAATCCCTTTTAAGGATTTATTGAAATGTCAAACTCTGGGGAACTGAAGCTATATGAGAAAAAAATGAATACACAGCAGATTAGCATTTAGACAAGGTTCTTTTACTGTTGGACTATAGAAAATAATGATGAATAGAATTAATTTGGAATTTGGCAGGGATTTGAAAAGTGGAGGTAAAGCATGCAAATAATTGGGTAAATTTGAATCTTGTAGGAACATTTATTGGAATAAATTAAGGAATAGGATGATGAGAAAGATTCTTTTGGAGACTTTAAGTACAAAAAACAAGAATGTAAAAATTTTAGCTCTGGCTGGTGTAGCTCAGTTGGTTGGGCATCGTCCTGTGCACTGAAGGGTTGCTGGTGCCATTCCTGGTCAGGGCACTGTGGGCCCGATCCTGGTGAGAGGTCTGTAGGGGACAGCCAATTGATATTATGCTCTCACATCAATCTCTCTCTCCTCTGTCCCCTCTCTAAAAATCAATAATATATATAAATATATATAAAATTATATGTACATAATTTTATACTTATATAATTATTTTCTGGAATTAAAAAAGGGTAGGTTTCTTTTTCTTTTAAAATCAGGAGTTTTTAATACATCAGCCCAATTGACTACTAAAATTTATTATTAGTAATGCATTGAAAACCACAATTTGTTGGAGAGTTGTCCAGACTAGAAGTAAAATTATTTTAAACCCTCTCTGACCAATTTCAGTCAAGAATAGAAAAGGAATGACTCTGCAATTAATTATTTGGAATCTTTGGATTGCTTTAGATAAAGAAAGGGTACATTATTTTTAATAGAAAGTTTTCTTCTAGATAAGGACCTATTCAGATAATTTAATTACTGTAGTTTATTGAGCATACATTGTGGACACTTCAGCTATTTTCTCTATTCTCATTTAGATCTAATTAGAACTAGATGACCTATTTAAATGCATATATGCAAAAGTACTTATATTTAATGGAGAAAGTTTAAAATAGCCCAAGTTAGGAAGCTCTTTATTTTACTGTTGAAGACTCGAAATTGTGCCATGACTCAATCAGAACACACAACTGAATGGAATTAATTTCATTCATTTTCCTTTCTATGGTATGACCTTCTGGGGCATTTGGTCAAGTTCTTTCATTATGTGTCTTGAGATTCCTGAGTCTATTATCACTTTCAGTATACTAAGTAGTGGTTCATTTTTCTTTCCTGGTCACTCTATCTAGTAGAAGAGTCTGGAGAGAAAGAAAGTGGGGCTTTGCTGAGTATTGTCAAGCACAAAAAGCAAAGGAACTTATGTGGGGACAGTGTATCTACAAGAGAGCAGGAATAGCCCTGGCCAGGTGGCTAGGTTGGTGGTTCCATTCCCAGTCAGGGCACAGCCCCAGGTGGAGGGTTTGATCCCCAGTCAGGGTGCATGCAGGGGGCAACCGATCCATGTTTCTCTCTCACATCAATGTTTCTCTCTTTGTCTTTTCCTTCCTCTTTCTAAAAATCAATAAAAGTTAAAAAAGAAAGAAAGAAAAAGAAAGAGAAGTAGAACAGTCATAGAAACAAAATGACAGCTGCCCAGAATGTTGTTTAGAGGAGAAGTCAGGGTCTTAAGAATACTGCCCTATTTTTGCATTCCTTACTCTCCTCTCTTTTTTTGTGTATTTGAGTGGTTACTTCTGATGAGAATATCCTTGCACTATTTTCAGAAAAAAGAAAAAAAAAGGAGTAGTCTGAGATCACAGGAGCCTGGACTACAGATGTGGGTGTAGTTATTGAGAGCCATCACATTTCATCTGACGCATTGGCCCCTATTCCTGAAGAATAAAATTGCTTAAGAGAACACACTTGACCTTCTGCATGCAGATCCTGTACGATCTTACAACCCTAAATGAGGCATGAATGATTCAGAGAACTGCTGTGTGCCTAAAGCCCTGAGAGGTGATAGCAGGTGCCTCTTTCTCCTTTCCTTTTCCTCTCCCCCTGCCTCCTGGTTTTCCTGACTCTCCCTCTTTCCCTCCCTTCCCTTTTCTAATTTTCCTTTCTGCCCCTTATGCACTTCTCTTCACCAACCAAATAGCTGTTTTGTGATATAGATTTGATTTACTATAAATATTTAATGAAACCAGCCATTTATTAAGCCAGCTCTTTTCAGTGTATTTGTCATTGTGGTAATATCCAAAAGTGAATTAGAGAGGAAAAAAAATGAGATCCTCCAAATCCATTCATCTCATCACCTTATCTGACACTGCAGTCTATGTCTCTTGAGTGGAATTACATTATTTAAGCATAATAATAGTTATTTGAATTTATAGATCCCCTAAAGCCATGAGTAGAAATGAACACCTATCACACCAGAGTGCATCTCTCAGCATAAAAAAGCCTTGTGAGTTAGGACATTTCAAGGCTCAATGATTTTTCCTGACCATGTTTGGGCATGAGGTACCTACCTTTTGCATGTATATTCGATTATTTAAGTGTTGAGTGTAAAATTGGGAACATATTTAATTTCCTTGAGTATATTCAGCAGCACGGAATAATTAAAAGGCTAGCAGATTTCTTTCATGATTCAAAAGAAATTGTTGCTTGAAATTATTGTTTAAATGCTGGCTAAACCTCAGATGGTTTATCATGAATGATCTAATGCCTCACCCTCCTGTTGTTGAGCATGAAGTACTTCCCTTTCTAATGGATATTTTGATGTTGTAATGGGATGTCTTTTATCCATTCACACAGTCCCTATCATATTAGTGCAGCCACTTAACATTGTGTCTTTTTCTATCTGGTATCTACATCCCCTCATATTGTGGGAGAATCTCTGTGAGTAGTCTTGGTGGAGGCAGTGTCCACCTCTCGATATGGAAATGTAAGGAGTTAGGTCCTTTCCTCCCTGACCCTGATCATATTGCATGAGAATGACCTACACTGGCCTAATTGGAGCTTCTACAAGGGTTTTCAGTTTTGAATGAGTAAAGAAAAGACATCTGGGGAGTTTCTTCACAGAAGTGGCAGCGGCAGAGTGTCTGGAAGTGGTGGCCTCCTGGCAGATTATTACACTAAACATGATCATAGTGCTCCCAGCTTCTTGTTTATTTGGAAATATTGATTTTTTAAAAAAGCCTAACCATTAATTTCCATCAGTTGTGCGAGTCGTCAATACTTTTCTAATAATTTTGTTTTTGATAAACAAAGTCAGATTTAGTATCTGTGGTAGATAGAAATACTGGCTTCAATTCTTAACCTCTCCTTATATTCAAACTTCTTACCATGTGGCTTTGCAGTTCTTCCCATTGACATGCACGTCCTTATGTCTTGGTTTGGCCTTGGCCATGAACTTGCTTTATCCAATGGTTAGGGTAAAAGGGATAGTGTGTCTGTAGTTCTGCATCTAGACCTTAGGAGGCATACATTTCTACCTGCCTTCGTGTGTTTCTGTTATTGCCATGAGAAAGCTTCCCTGGGTACCTTCTTCTCCTCTGCCCATGCCTCAGAATGAATACATATGGAATAGATAGACCTCAGCCCAACCTGCAGCAAGGACCTAAGTCTAGTTTGGCCCATGACTTCCAACAGCATCACCTAGACAAGCCCAGCCTAGATTAGCTGACCATCAAAAGAACCACAGATATGTGAACAGGTCCAGCTGAGATGAACAGAACCAAATGTCTAATGCTCACCTGCCAGTTTCTAAGAATACATGATTTTTGTTTTATGCCACTGAGATTTCATATTTGTGTTTTGCATCTCACAATAGCTAACTGATACATATCTGTTATAGGCAATTGAAAGCATTCCAATTGATGGACTATATCAGTGTCCATAATGTGAAGGAAGCATGTGTGTGTGTGTGAGAGAGAGACTATGTGATTGACCCTGACTTTAGTTCTGTGGGGTAAATCATGTCCAGCCTTAGCAATCATATTTTCCTATTCTCTTTCCTGATTGCCTGAAATGAGCGAATAACTTATTCTTCACACCAGTGTGATATCTTGGAAGTCTTGTGTGTGTGTGTAAATGTTTGTTTGTTTTTCCTGATAAAAGGGGATATATTGGAAGAGATGTTCTCTTCATGCCTGGAGTTGAGGCTGTTGTCTGTGTCCACCGGGGAACACCTGAGTACAGACAGAGGGAGCGAACCTGTGTGCATGATGTTAATGAGCCACTTAATTAACCAACTCTGGGCTGTCCTACCTCTGAGCTCTGTGTCATTAGAGAGAATGCATTTTATTTTATTGCTGTAGAAGTAGCAACATTAACCAATTGTGCCACTGTAGCTCTGTACATTTTTATTTTAAGCTGATTGGGTTGGGTTTTCTTGTACTTACCACTGAAAGCATCTTGACTGATATGGGTGTGGTATGTATGGGAGTAGGAGCTTGAGGAGGATGTAATGCAGGAGAAATTTGGGTGAAAAGAAGAAAATAGTTCAGGTTATCCCTAATGAAACTGTAGGCACATAGCAGCATGTGTTAAGTGGTATATAAGCCAGTGATGGCGAACCTTTTGAGCTCGGCGTGTCAGCATTTTGAAAAACTCTAACTTAACTCTGGTGCCATGTCACATATAGAATTTTTTTGATATTTGCAACCATAGTAAAACAAAGACATATTTTTTTTTAATATATTTTATTGATTTTTCACAGAGAGGAAGAAGGGAGAGAGATAGAGAGTTAGAAACATCGATGAGAGAGAAACATCGATCAGCTGCCTCCTGCACATCTCCCACTGGGGATATGCCCGCAACCCAGGTACACGCCCTTGCCCGGAATCGAACCTGGGACCCTTCAGTCCACAGGCCGACGCTCTATCCACTGAGCCAAACCGGCTTCAGCAAAGACATATTTTTGATATTTATTTTATATATTTAAATGCCATTTAACAAAGAAAAATCAACCAAAAAAATGAGTTCACGTGTCACCTCTGACACGCGTGTCATAGGTTCACCATCGCTGATATAAGCTAAGGTCAGGTGGAAAATAGTTCATAGCTACCTGGATTTTCCTCTGTACCTCCAGCCACAGATATATTTGCTCTGTATGGGTCACTAGCAAATGATGACAGATACGCCTTCATTGCTGATGCTTTTGTCAGCATCCATAACTAGAACATTCTGACCCATAAAACAAAGCTGCCTTTTCCTTTTAGAAAGAAGTGACTATGTGGCTCCATATCTCATCTATAATCAAATAGCATATGTTTGAACATAATATTGACTCAATTTTGATGTCCACACTGTATCCCAGACTAATGAACTCAGAACCTCTGGGGTTGGGAAACAAGTGGGCATATTTTTAAAGCTTCTCAAATAAATTCTCTTATGCAGCCAATGTTGAGAATTATTTTAACCTCCATTCTCCTGTGAGTGAATCAAACCCCAAATAAAATGTGTAGACAAGGGGATAAAAGGTATAGGAAAGTAAAGACTATGGAAGTTTTCATTATCCACTAGAGGCCTGGTGCATGAACTCATGCACCAGTGGAGTCCCTTAGCCTGGCCTGTGGGATCAGCCAAAACTGGCTCTCCAACATTCCCTGGGAGGTTCCGGATTGCGAGAGGGTGCAGGCCAGGCCGAGGGACCCCACCAGTGCACGATCACGTTTGGGGACAGATGCAGGAGGTTGGCCAGCCAGGGAGGGACCGTGTTAGGGCTCCAGGGCATGTCTGGCCCATCTCACTCAGTCCTGATTGGCCGGACCCCAGCAGCAAGCTAACCTCCTACCAGTCGGAGCATCTGCCCCCCGATCATCAGTGCACATCATAGTGACTGGTCGACCAGTCAACTGTCTGCCCCCTGGTGGTCAGTGCACATCATAGGGAGCAGTTGAGCAGCCTTAGCATATCATTAGCATATTACTCTTTGATTGGTTGAATGGATGACCAGACACTTAGCATATTAGGCTTTTATTATATAGGCTTGCTATATAAAAAATAACCCCATAGTTTAGCACAGGGGTCCTCAAACTTTTTAAACAGGGGGTCAGTTCACTGTCCCTCAGACTGTTGGAGGGCCAGACATAGTTTAAAAAAAAAACTATGAACAAATTCCTATGCGCACTGCACATATCTTATTTTGAAGTAAAAAAACAAAACGGGAACAAATACAATATTTGTATTTGCATGTGGCCCGCAGGCCGTAGTTTGAGGACCCCTGGTTTAGCAGCTTAGAACAACAATAGCCCTTCTTATTCCAGTTTCTATGGATCAAGAATCTGGGATAAGCTTAGTTGAGTGGTAATGGCTAAGGGCTTTCATGCAGTTGCAGTCAAGTTGTTGGCCAAGGTTGTAGTCATCTGAAGGCTCTGGAGAATCTGTTTGCAAGATGGCTCATTCTCTTGGCCATTGATGGGGGTCTCAGTTCCTTGCTGGCTGTTGGCAGGAGGCATCAGTCCCTTTTCTAGTGGATTTTGCTTTACAGCTGCATGAGTGTCCTCAAAACATATCAGCTGGCTTTCTCCAAAGTGAGTAATTCAGGAATAAGCAAGTGGAAGCTCTGATGTCTTTCATGACCTAGTCTATGAAGTCACACACAATCATTTCCACAGTATCCTATTGGTTACCAGTGGTCGGCAAACTGCGGCTCGTGAGCCACATGTGGCTCTTTGGCCCCTTGAGTGTGGCTCTTCCTAAGCCTTAGGAGTACCCTAATTAAGTTAATAACAATGTACCTACCTATATAGTTTAAGTTTAAAAAAATCTGGCTCTCAAAAGAAATTTCAATCGTCGTACTGTTGATATTTGGCTCTGTTGACTAATGAGTTTGCCAGCCACTGGTTATACAGGCCAGCCCTATTCAATGGGAGAGGGGACTACAAAGGTCTTAACACCAGGAGTTTGGAATCCCTGGAACTATCTTGATTATTACAGTGGGATAAAAATGAATACATAATCTGTCCTCATTTCAAAGGTGAATGCCTGGTAGGCTGATGATAGAAACCCAGTATTGAGGAGCCTTCATCAGAACAAAATCCTCCTGTAGAGCAGCCCTATAGATTTCTTGTTCACCACACGGCTGCGTAAAGCCTTTAGGTTTTCTTAAAAGACATTATTCAAAGGTACAGTTCCCTTTAGGGAAGTTCAATTCTCATGATGCTTGAACTAATTTTGTTCAGGTTCATATCAGCTGGTACTAGCAGCTGGTGCTTTGCAAGCAAATAAATAATATGTTAACTTCATTAGTACTGATTACTCTGAAAATGAGAGAACTTATGATAACTGCCAATTGTATGTAACCATAAAAGAGCCCTCTAACATTAAGAAATAAGATGGTCTGAATTACTTGAAATTGGGTATTCTCCCTCACCTTTTGCCTTTTTTGGCAAAAACAAGGCTCTTCAATGCAATCTTTAGCTCTCTGTATTTTCTATATTCCTTCACCTCCGGAGTAATTTATTCGGTCGCAACCAGTTACCATCTATATACACTGATGTTACCAAATTTCTATTTCTAGTCCAGATTTCTCCTACTAAATACCAGACTTGCATAGTCACCTGCCTTTTTACATCTACTCTTGAATGACTAATGAGAATCCCAATTTTATTTGTCCAAAATCAAATTTTTTAATAATATTTTTATTGGCCCATATGGAGATCGAACCCACAACCTTGGTGCTATTAGCACCATGCTCTAACCAGCTGAGCTAACTGGCCAGTTGTCAATTTAAAAAAATTAAAACATTAATTGAATTTTCAGGTTTATTGATATAATTGACATATAACATTGTGTAAATTTAATGTGTACACTGTGATGATTTGATACACATATACATGGTGTCCCGAAAAAGGTACATATACTTAATAGCTGATAGCTTAATTGATGTTTCTGTCTTTTCAGATTTAACCTATTGCAATTAATAATTATTCAAAGTATATATATATATATATATATTTTTTTTTTCGGGACATCTTGTATATTCCATGTTTACCACAATAAGGTTAGTTAATATACATTTTACCTGACATAGTTATTGTTGTTGTTTTTTGTTTTGGTTGTTGTGTTGAGAACATTAAAGCTCTATTCTCATAGCAACTTTCAAGTACATATTACAGTATTTTTAACTATAGTTACTCGATTATTAGATTCATATTAGATCCCTGGAACTTACTCATCTTATAATAAAAAGTTTGTGCCAACATGTTTGGCCAACATCTCCCCATTGTCACCACCTCTCAACCTCTGGCAACTAACAGTACTATTTTTGAGTTCAATGTTTTTAGATTCCAATATAAGTAATATTATACAGTATTTGTCTTTCGCTGACTTACGTCACTTAGCATAATGCTCTCAAGGTCTATCCATGTCGTTGCAAATGGCAGCATTTTTAAATGGTTTTATAATATTCCATTGCATATATATATATATATATATATATATATATATATATACACATACATACATATGTATTGGCATCTGTTGATAGATACTTAGGTTGTTTCCATGTCTCACCTATTGTGAGTAACTCTGCAATGAATATGGGAGAGCAGATATCTCTTCAAGATAGTGATTTTTATCTCCTTTGGATATATACCAAACAGTGTGATTGCTGGATCATATGGTAGTTCTATTTTTAATTTTTAAAAATAGGAATTTACATACTGTAAAATCAAATTAATAATTTCTTTCCATATGCTTGTCCTCTGTTTTTTTTTTTTTAAATCTGGCAATTCCATTCTTCCAGTTGATCGGGTGAAAATTTGGAGTCATTCTTGATTCTCCCTCTTACACCTCCATTTCAGCAATCTGTATACCCATCTTGGTTCTTCCTTCAAAGTATCTCTAGAATCAAACTATTTCTCACTACCTCCACCACTACTATGCTGGTCTGAGGTTCCTCACATATTGTCTAGAACTTCAGTAGCATCTGAACTCACCTCTTTGCTCTAACCTACCCTTTTAACGAATTTTCCATAGAGCATTAAAAAATGGGAGACAGCTATCAGTTCTCTTTCAAAATCTTCAGATGGTTTCATATTTCTAAAACTCGTACTCTGGCCTATAATGCCCAACATGATCTGCTCCCTGTTCCTCTTCCACTCCTGCGACCTTCTGCCTTCATCTTTACCATCTCCCCTTACATGATTCTACTCCACTCCACTCCACCACAATGGCGTCTTTGATATTCTTTGCACACCAAGCACAGTCATTCACCCTTAAGGGCTTTTACTCTGCTTCTTCCCACATCTGTAATTTTCTTCCCTATGTATCTTTTTAGTTTACTTCCCTCTTTTAGATCTTAGTTTGAGCATCTTTCTAACTAGGAGGCTTTTTTTTTTAATCTCAATATGTAGAGTGTTTTCTTCAGCCTCATTTATCTCCTTTACCCTACTCTTATTCTTTAGACACTTTCAATGACTTCATATATATTTACTCATTTTACTGTGACAGCCCTACTGGGGTGTAAAGCTTCATCAGACAGGACATTATCAATTGTATTTTCTGCTGTATCCGCACATAGTAGGTGCACAATAAACATGTTTTGAATTGAATTAGGTGACATTTATCTATGATGTCTCCTAAAATTTTATGTTAATATTTTAAGACTGTCTTTTGGATAGCAGACACTAAAGTAAAATCCCACATGTGCCAAATATTAAAGAAGCAGTGTTACAGAAAATAAGGAGATCTTTAACGCCTTCATCATTTAAAAAATTATCAGATTAAATCCAATTCACCTAGGGTTGATGAACAAAATTATGAATTTAAGTGAGAAAATATAATAGCATGTTTAATTTGAAGAACATTATACAAATAAATTAACTTTTAACAATCTTATTAAAAATAGACTTGTGCCGAAACCGGTTTGGCTCAGTGGATAGAGCGTCGGCTTGCGGACTGAAAGGTCCCGGGTTCGATTCCGGTCAAGGGCATGTACCTGGGTTGCGGGCACATCCCCAGTGGGAGATGTGCAGGAGGCAGCTGATCGATGTTTCTCTCTCATCGATGTTTCTAACTATCTCTCTCCCTTCCTCTCTGTAAAAAATCAATAAAATATATTAAAAAAAAATAGACTTGTTCTAAGAAACAGACCCAAAATTAGAAGCATAAGTCTGAAAGGTTTATTTAACAATAATTTGTGTCAGGAAGTACTATTAATTCTGTGCTTTAAAAAGAGGTAGAAATGAGTTAACCTATAAGAATATAAAGAAGGTTGAATATTTAAATGGGAAAATATATAAAAGTTCAACTTTAATTGTATTTGAACCCAATATATTGCTAAAATATACTAATCCATTCTTGAGCCTGAAAGATAAGCAAAATGACAGAATTTTAATTAATGATTTTAATTTTAGAATTATTATGTTAGCATTAGATTTCTGTCTTTTAAAAAAAATCAAGGATGAAGATAGCAAAATAAAGAAAAATTGAGTGATACTGGCTTCAGATAAAATATGCTCATATTCAGACTAAAAGTGATATGAAATGCAAATTTCATGGCAATTAAGATTAGCATATTCAGACAACAACATATCCTGAGATTATATCCTTCATATTTTAGTACTTGAACATGTAATACATTTCAAGTATATAATCATGACATTGTCAGGTTTTTATGCATTAAAAGGAAGCCTTCATCTATTATTTAAAACTATGACTATGCAATAGTCATTTCTGTCTTCCCCTAGGAAAAGCAATATCTATTTCTTTGACTTGGTGATCAGCATTTGATGATTTACCATTTCTTTGTGCTTTTTGAGGTCCACAGCAAATTGCAAATACCATACTTTCAGGAGAAACAGCTGGAATAAATTATAAGGAGCAGGCTGACATGCCAAGCAGCAAATAAGAAAATTAGATTAGTATTTTAAGGGCCTATCTTCAGTTAGGAGTGGATTTTCCTCCAGTCCCCATGGGAGCCCCATTCTAATCTTCAAGGCGGAATTGTTTGACATGTTTTCTCTTGGTATTTGGATGGGAAAGTAGAACAAGCCAGACTTTAAATTAAATAGCAGAGTTCTTGTGGGATGGGTCCAATGCTCTGCGTGAGGAGTTGTTTTTATTCTCTGCTTTGGCCCTTTTTGGATGAGTTAGGGTAGTGTGTGTCCCTTAGTTCTCATTCTATAAACAGAATGCAATCTCTCATGTACAGAGTGCTGTTAATGCTATAAACACTTTCAGGAACTTATTGAAATAATTACATGAAATTTTCAAGTATTATCCTTTACTTTCAGATCTGTGTTGACTCCCTGAATGTTCTGGCTCGTTACCAGTACCCACGTAGTTGGAAAAGAACAATGTTTTAAAGAACAGTACCATGGAAGAAGTTGGCTCCAAAAATCAAATTTCAGTTTTCTTTTTTTAAAAAAAATATATATTTTATTGATTTTTTTACAGAGAGGAAAGGAGAGGGACAGAGAGTTAGAAACATCGATGGGAGAGAAACATCGATCAGCTGCCTCCTGCACACTCCCTACTGGGGATGTGCCCACAACCAAGGTACATGCCCTTGACTGGAATTGAACCTGGGAACCTTGAGTCCTCAGGTCAACACTCTATCCACTGAGCCAAACCAGTTAGGGCAAATTTCAGTTTTCTTGCTCCAAAAATATTGGGAATTCTTGGCAAATTGGGCCCATGAACAAAAGCTGCTTCTAGGAATGACAGTTTGAAACTGGCCGGAATGACATTTATAATAGCCCATCTGAGAGGTTAGAAATAAAACCTGGCTCAACAATTTAAAAAGTAAGTGATTTCTCCTCCCCCCCCCCCCCCCCCCCGCGCGCCCAAATCAGGAGTGCATAGACTCAAAAGTCACTTATGACAATTCATATACCCACTCCCATCCCCTCTCTCCAACTATAGCTCAGGGCTGTAGGCTGAGCCCTTGGATGATGGTGGGTTATAACTAAATCAAATTGCCTTTGAGACACTTTTGGAATCAGTAAATCTTTTTGAAACCTAATTCAGTCACTAGTTATGTTACATCAGACAAAATGACGTAGTTATCAGGAGCCTTATATCTTCATCTCCTAAATGGAGTATTCTCTTTCAAAAATTATAAGATTGAGTTTAATATATAAAGCAACTTAGTAAGAAAGATAAACTGGTAGATACTACCATTGAAATTGTGGTTAATATATATCATCCTAAATATTAACGGGTGAGTTAATATTGGCTATACTTATAAATTTCAGGAACTTTTATTTCTAATATCACTTTTTCTTGTTTATGTCCCCATTGTTTTCTTTCACTAATTTCCTTAAGCACTGTGCCTACTTTGCTTGATTTTTTTCTGATTTTCTACTAATTGCTTAGTGATTTATGCCAAGTATTGATAGCTAAGACAAAAGCTTACATAAGGTTAAGGGTTTGTGTATGCTGTGCTGTGAATGATTTTGGGCATTCACAAGATGATAGTAAACAGGCTGATGGCTGAGCCCTCCCTAACCTGGTAAGACCATTGATGATTGTATGAGGCAAGATGTCAGTAGTTCTCAACCTGGCTGCCTGTGAAAATCTCCTGCCTGATCTCCACCCACAAAGATTCTGATTTAGTGGATCAGGTGGGGGCCCTGTCTTTAGAGGGCTTTAAAAGCTCTCCAGGTGCCTTTAATATGTAAGGAAGATCGAGACTCCCTGGGCTCTTGAAGGGAAACTTTGGTTTCTTCAGAGTAACTCTTAGCAAGACCTAAATCTCTATGAATCTCTGCATGTTTTTTATAGAGGTTAAAGGGCAGTCCCTAGCTTTGGGGAGTAAGCCTCATTCATTTTTTTCATGTTGCTTTAGTTTAGTTCAACCCACACACTGGGGATTTCAGATTCAATTGTGACTTTTAGTGAACTTTTATTTCCTCTTTTACTTAAGTCTAAACCGTATTATGCTTTGTAAGTGAAAGGCTCCTACCTCAAATGTGAGTTAACTGGACGCACTCACAATTAATTATCATGCTGTGGTCCAAACTGAGGCAACCAGTATACATGAACCCCGATCAGAGTGGACACTAGTTTGGCATCCTTTGTCTGTCTTTCTAATGCTATCTAAATTAAATTATTTTAGAAGTACATGCTATTGCATTGCTTTTGCTCTGGTTAGTGAGATTTACTCCACCCACAGGAGACACCACATTTAGTGATGGGTAAATCTACAGGTGAAGAGAACCTGTGAACTTCCTAACAGGGAGGCTCCTAGTTGCAGCCCAAGTCTTCCTGACGGTCTTGTATTGGTCCATCTTTGCCTCTACATCTTATTCATGTTTCCAAGCCTCTCTCCTGCATCCTGGCTGTGTGAGAAGAGCCCTTCTTCAAGGACAAACTTGAACTCCACCTCCACCATAAACCTGTCCCATTTCTGACTAGCCCAGACTGGGTGAGGCCTCCTTCTCCTCGTTGCTGTGCTCACCTACGTGATCCACAGTTATTGTGAGCTGCTGATTATACCTTTTTGTGCCTGCATCTTGTCTTCACAACTAGCTTTAAACTTCCAGGTTTAGGAGCAGCCTGTTACTTCAGAAGTAAGGTCCTGCATTTTAAGTACTCATGTGTGTGATGGTGGTGGTGAAGTAGAAATCTTGTTTGAGAAAGGAGGGAGGACGTGGGCTAGATTTCCTAGGGAAGACCCCGGAGAAGGTAGGACTTAAACAGGGATTCAGGACTGGATAGAATTTGGATTGTTGGAGGAGAGAGCCTTCTACAAAGTGCTATTTTTGCTTCAGGTTTGATTATTCTGTTTGTGTGTGTGTAAAATTATATATGCACACACATATGTATTTGTGAAGCCATCTGAGTCCTTAGACCTTAATACCTTCAGAATCTGTCTTTATATATATTGTTATCAATAAAAATTGTATCTTGTACCTGCCACTTTTTCAATTTCCAGTCTCCAGGATGAGGGAAAAACATATCTTTGAGCCTTACTTACATGTTACTTTTTTTGTTTTAAACTTTGAAGCTCAACCCCCTCCTTCATGTGCATTATGAGCCAGCTGTCAGGAATTTTGTACTGGAATTGAGAGTGCCAGTGATCTTACTCACTTACAAAGTCTGTTCAGTATTGCACATGAAATTAAAAGCTTTTCAGATTAACTGCATATCTGAGATGCTGACCCCTGTCAGCATTCCCAGCTCTGACTATTACCTTGGATGAATGACTGGAATCTGATCTACACGGGGAGCCCTAGTACAATCAGCCGGTAACCAGTGTGATTGTTATGACACTGATGTCAGACAGTGACAAGGCTGCAAAACCATCTCCTTGTGCCTGCTGGATTTGAGGGCACTAGATTTTCCTGTCCAGCAAGACATTTATTTATTCAAAATTTAAAGCTTAATTTCATGTTGAGTGGTTTTTAAGTAGACCCAACATTGTTTTTCCTGTGAGGACCACTCAGCTTTCTTTACAATGTGTGTAACCTTGCAGCAGGCCTTCCTCCTCAATCTCCCTGTGCTTTTGTATTCCGCATTAGCTGACTCCCACAGGAAATTCTATGTGGTCAGTTACTTTTCATAAGAAGTTCATGTAAATTGGAGTTCAGCAGAGGTTTTATTGATGAGACTGATGTATTATTAAGATTGCTTCGGTACTCCTTTCTGAATAGTGAGATAAAAGTCAGAGATAATAATCTCCCTTGGCAATAGCCTTGATGGAAAAAATGAAGCTTGGAAAATTTACACATCTCAATTTTTGGGGGGAGGCATGTCAGAATACTTTATTTCAAGCCCTATTCCAGTTTTTAAATAACCTTTACTAGAAAATTCAGGATCTTCTGAAAGTATACCAATTATTCATGTGCAACATGGAGCTGAATGGTGTGTCTTTCAAAGTCCATGTGCAGTGGGCTTTCTAGGATACTTATATTTTTATGTTTTATGTTTTTGACATGGATATACTCATGGATGTCATGCCAAGTGTCTGGTTTTTTTAATATGCCAAACATGGTCAGTGTGTTTACTATTCAGGTCACTTTTTAAAACTTAAATGGTAGAATTATTTATGGTGATTTCATTGGAAGTAAGATTGGCAATAAGGGGCTATAGTTTGGGGGTGAGGTGGGGCTCTTGTGAATGGTCCTCAACCAATACTTGCTCTGCCTACTTCTAGAGTCATCAATATTTCGAATATGTACCTCAAAGCCCTTTTCGGTGACTTTATTAATTTATATATTTGTTAATTATTTCTTTGATTTATTGTTTTTCTGATGATTTTAAATGATTTAAAAACTTTAAGCACATTTTGGGAAATATAAAAGAAGCAGAAGGAATTGAAACCTCTTTAGGGATACATCAGTAAATGAACACTTAAAAAATGACATTGTGCCCTGGCTGGTGTGGCTCAGTTGGTTGGAGCATTTCCTTTGCACCAAAGGGTCAGGTGTTCTATTCTCGGTCAGGGCACATACTCAGGTTGCTGTTCAATCCCTAGTTGGGGCATGTTCAAGAGGCAAATGATGGATGTTTCTTTCACATTGATGTTTCTCTCTCTCCATCTCTCTCCCTTTCTGCCTCTCCCTAACTCTCCCTTTCCCTTTTCCTCTGCTTCTCCCTCTCCCTCCTCTCTCTCTAGAAAGAATTAATTTAAAAAAATCAAACATATCCTCCGGTAAGAATTAAAAAAAAAGGCATTGCATAGTGCACTGTTATGTAGAGAGAAGTAGAGGATCATTAGAATAAAGCCCAAAGGGATTTCTTGAGTTTGTGGATGAGGGTTATATATTGGGCCATGGGGTAAGTCATGATTATAGTGGCTGTAAAGGGGCAGGAGGCCAGGTGAACACTGGTGTTTGGTCAGTGGGGAAGGCACTCCATGGCATTCCAGATAATGAATTTTTCCATTTGCAAGGGACAGAAAAATAAATTCAAATTGATTTAATTGAAAAAAAATTATTGATTCACAAATTGACTTAATTTAAAAATGATTGGCCTACATAATTACATATTCAGCTAAGGCACCTCTGAGTCTAGATGCAAAACTGATTGTATCAGAAATCTTTCTCTACCTCTTGTTCTGCTTTCCTGTATTGGTTTCCTCCTCAAGTGGCTTCTCCCCAGGAGCTTCTGTTTAGCAATCCTAATGGGAAGACACACCTTTTCTAAGGATTCCACATGTCTCTGACTGAATCTTCTGAATTCAACTTCCTTCATTATTTCTTTGTGCACTAAACAATGCAGCCTGACTACACAGGCCGATGTGTGTCCATTTTTACTGCTTAGGATGGAGTCAATCCTACCAGTTCAGACCGTAGAGACTGAGGGTGTGGGGAAGGAGGTTTCCCTAAAATACAACTGGGAGCTAGTAACAGAAGAAAGGGCTATGAATTAAATAGGGCAGGCAAACAAAACAAAACTAAAATGCAAACACACAGAAGGCCTATTGCATATAGTTACAGATAATAGGATGGATAATGGCTCTAAGTGGGTGAGGGCTTCAGGAGAAATATAAATAGGCACTGATGTCATTATAGAAGAATCTAATACATGTTCCTCAGGAAATTATAATGCTAATACTCAGTTATGGTTTTTAAGAGAATGAATAGCTAAATCAAAGAACATATTTTCATGCAGATGTCCCAAATAATTACAAAAATATGTAGAAATATTGATCAAACGAAAAGATTTTTCAAAGTTTTCTAGGAGAAATTTTTAGGTCCAAATTTTTCATTCTTAGCAAGAGTGGGTGTTTTTGTGAAAATAGAAAACATCCTGCAAAACATTTGTTTTTCAGTTTCCACTTCATATATGCACCAATCAGTAAAATTGCAGTGCAGGCACAAGTGGCTTCGTTTTTCTAACAAAACACTGCATGCTTATCCAAAATAACTTAATTTGTTTAGGAGAGAAAAATGTGTTACCAAATCTTTTATTGTGAACTATAGGTACAATAGTTTATCACTTTTATCACTTTTTAAAGACTGGCTTGGTTAGTACTTCAAAGATAAATATTATTCATAAATTTACTCTAATATTATTTTCTAAATTCTAAAAATTTTGATAGAGGATATGTAATGCACAGATTTTGGATTTTTGACAGTCTTTGTTTAATTTTATTAATATCTTTGTCTGAAATTTTGATATGCATGTCAGAAAATTCAATGCAATTGAATGCAATTCAGATATTATTTATTGAAAAACTACTGCAGAGAATCAAATAGATAGGACCCTTTGTACTTTCTAGTGATTTGAAATTTACCGTAGGCAAAACATTTGCATTTTATAATCATGATTTTAATACATAATTCATGATTATAATACATAATAGTGTTATACATAATAGTATTATACAGTGATGGCGAACCTTTTGAGCTCGGCGTGTCAGCATTTTGAAAAACCCTAATTAACTCTGGTGCCGTGTCACATATAGAAATTTTTTTGATATTTGCAACCATAGTAAAACAAAGACTTATATTTTTGATATTTATATGTCATTTAACAAAGAAAAATCAACCAAAAAAATGAGTCCGCGTGTCACCTCTGACATGCGTGTCATAGGTTCGCCATCACTGGTATAATACATAATAGTAATACATAATTATAATATGTAACATATGATTATAATACATAATAAAAACAAATTATAAGAGTGATATAAATAGAATATTTAGAAGGAGAAGAGAATATTTTGTTGGGGGAAAGGAAAGAGGAAATACTTTGTTAGGGAAGTGGTACTTGACATATATATACTAAAATTTGAATTTTTTTCCCATAGTTGGGATTGTTTGGCAAAAGCTTTTTCTACCTGAGTGAATAATGTAGAAGCAAGACATGCATTATATTCTAAGATAAGATGGAGACCACAAAGAGAAGAGGTGAGAGATGAGACTGGAGAGGAAGACTAAAGTTAACATGAGAAGATACACAGAGATATACTAGTACAACCTAGCGTCTCTGTTCGGCAACAGATTTAGATATGGGGGTTGTGGGAAAAACTAGTAAAAAATGCTGGAGGTATTGAGTGGGATGAAATGGAGAGCAGCTGATGCCATGAGTAGAAATAGGCAAGTCAAGAGGAATTGCCAAGTGACTGTGAGAGGATGAAGATGTGATAAGTTTGGAATAGAATACATTTTGAGTGGCAGGGGACTGGAACTGGGTCTGGAACTGAAGAGTAACATTTTTCTACATGGGAATGGCAGATGAAGGCTCAAGGAGAATGGGTGAAATTATACAATGGGGGAAAGTTTAAGGATGAAGACTTGGAGACTTGGAAGAGAGAAGAGTGAGTGGTAGTCTATAGATCAATGGAGTTCAATTTTCCTGTACTGTGTCTCTGACCTTGTGACCAATCCCTCCTTACATGTGTTTTCTCTCAGAAGTTACTACCTTTATCTCCATCCCTTTGTGGCTTCAGCTTGTCTTAAAAGTGTACAAGAGGTTCCTCATTTGATCAGATCTCATATCAGAATCAGACTCTTATATTGACATCCCAGATTGCTGGTAACTTGATTCATGTTTTCGCTTTGTATTTCAGGATTCTTGCCCTCTCTGACTTAGATGCATACTTCTTTTAAATTACTAACTTGAGCCATTAACCAGAGTCAGGGCAGCCCACAGATAGCAAATTCAAAGGGGTAAGTTAAAGACAACAAGTTTAATAAAGGAGCAATGTACAATGGTGTCAGTAAGTTTAAGGGAACCAACAAAAATGGTGAAGCATTCCTTGGTGAAACATGCTAATTCTGGACGTGAAGGGGGTGGTAGTTACGAGAAGATGGGGACAGTTGCAGCAGTGGGAGAGGGTTCATGTGATGGAGATGTCACCTTGGGGTGAAGAACATAGCCACTGCCACGCTTCTGCTCACTAGGAAGAGGTGTGGAGGGGAGGGGGGAGTAAATTCCCTAACCTCTCCCTTCTCCCACCTTTGTCCCCTGCCAGCATTAGCCATTGGCAAACCAGTGTAGAAGGCAAAGGTCAAGGGAGTCCATATGGTACCACCAGTAGGGCTCAGCTTCCTGAGGACAAAAGCAAGTCAGAGAAGAGTGGGAGTATGTCTGGAGGCGTAGAAGGGAGTACCCACCATGCTTGACTTGCTGTTCTCTTTTCTACTCCTGACTTCTGAGAAGAACGTGTTACTTTACTCTTGCGTGTGCTGCTCAGACCCTGGCTTCCTGCTTTTCATGATCTATAATAGGTAAGAATGAGTGTTTCAAGGGCACTGCTTTTCCTCCCCCATCTTAAAGCTGTGAAGTGTTAAAAGAATTTGAAGGGGGGAAATGCAGAAGAGGGCAAAAAAGATAGGAAGAGATGCATAGAATAGGAGGCTTCTTTTTATGTCTGTGCACAAAAAGCTGATGCTATATATGACTCAAATTTTGGCTGTTTAAATGTGATTAAGAATTTCATTCCTAAAAATTACTCAAGAGAAACAAGATTATATGTCCACAAAAAGACTTATACAAAAATATTCTTGGAAGCTTTATTCATAATAACCACAAACTGGCAGCAAAGCAAATGTTCATCAACAGGAAAACGGATAAACACTTTGTGATAATGTATCTATAAAATAGAATGTTATTCAGCAGTAAAAGGAAATTAACTACTGATAAAAGCAACAAACTGGATGGATCTCAAAAATATAAAGTTGAACAAAAGAAGTCAGACACAAAGAAGACATAAGTAGGACTCCATATATGTGAAGTTCAAGGACTGGCAAAACAAATCTACGGTGATAAAAATCGCAGTAATTGTTGCCTGTGTGTGGGCAAGGCAATAGCCTGGAAAGGGCACGAGGAAACTTATAGGAATGATGGAATTGTTCTCTTGATTGAAGTGGAGATTAAATTGGCTTATAAAATTGTTCCTGTTGCACAGAGAGGGTGCTGATCAGTAGAGATTACAAGGCTTCCAGGTTTCTAGCTACTTCACAAATCGATATTCTGCTTAATATCTTGGTCAGCATCAGTGACCTTAGGAAGGTCACCTTTAGGTGGCCTGTCTTCCGGATCCTGAAGGATCTCTGGTACAGGTGGCCACTTATGGAGGCCCTACCTGGAAAGCCACAGGCCTTTAAAAAAATAGTCAATTCTCTCCCTGCTCAACAGCTTTTTGAAACAGAAGGTTGTTTGTGGTGTATATACACCTTCTGATATCTTTAATCCCTCTGAGAGGGCTTGACTTGTTACATTTCAGAATCAGGCCCATCCATTTGTGATGCTGATTTTAAATTCAAGCAGGATCCAGAGCAGATAAGGGGCTGTAGGGATGGAGAAGAATGCCTTTCAATGAGAAATTTATCACATTTTGACATTAACTGTCCCGTTCAATGGTAGTAGGTTAATGGCATCATGTTTCTGCTGTTTGCTGACATTTCACCATAATTGGTGCCCACTGCATTCACGGAAAGAAGGGAGATGCTGTGAAAGTGATGGTGGTTAATGGGAAGATGGGGACCTTGTTTTGATTGGGGGAATGAGAACAGAGGAAGTAATTACATAAAAACTATGTCAGAGAGGCAGAGGGACACTCTTTTCCATTTATTTTCCAAACTGTAATTTAAAGAATTCCCTCAGAAGATCTAAAGAGAAATTAGTTTATTATTGCTTTCAGATAACCTGGTAATTTACTGTTAAATGAACAGAAAATAGGAACAGTGTGAGCATCAATAGAAGCTAGATTTAGGGAAAATTGCTTTGTGCAGAAAGAAAATTCTATAATTTATCGCCAACTCAACTCACCAGATTCATAGCACACTGTGATCCTTATCCATTACATACCATTCTGTGCAACTGAATTTGTGAGATCTTTTTCTTTGTCTTTTAAGATGAATTATGCAACTCAGACAATATTTTTTTCTTACAGCTAACAGATTATGTATAAAAAAGCATATTTGCAAATATACAACATGTAATTCTATCTTTAGTAATGGGTGAAAAGAGCATTTAATATTATTTTAAAGATGTTCTTTTGAATACAAGAGACACAGACAGAAGCTGCTCTGAGTTGAAAGGATATTTTATGATTATGCACATTATATATATATGAATTATAAGGATGTTCTTTTCAAATTTCTTGGAAAATTTGGAAAAAATTAAATGACTTTGAGAAAAAACACACACCCTAAAGCTAATATCCAGACATAAGTGCAGCTAACATTTTAGTGAATTATTTGTGCATTTTTTTATGTTTAAAAATCTGTTTCCATTTAACAAAATATGGTGGCATTCTCAAGTATCATAAATGTAATTAAAAAACATTATTTTAAATGACCACCTAGAATCTGGAGATGATGTCATCGAGCCCCCCACACAAGAAGACCAGCTAGCAACTATCCACAAACAAACATGCTTGTGAAAATCCTGGAACCCTGGGGTGAGGATAAAGCAGCCTCAGACCACAGAGACTGAGGACAGACCACATCAGAAGGATAAGAGTTACCCGACACTCTGACCACATCGCCCCTCCTCCGGACCCGGACCCACAGAGCGCCACCCTGCTTCGAGGGCCCTCAGGGCCTGCGGTTTCTGCAGTGGGAAAAGAGCCCAAGTGGATGGATATCCAACCTCAGTGCTGAGGGATGCTTCATGAGCATCACTGGGGATCAGATAGAGACCGAGAAGAGGGGCAGGCTTACAACAGCCCTCAGATCTTGGCGGACAGAATTTCCAGCCAGTGACTCGGCCCACTTGGGTCCCCAGTCTGTGGGTTGTGCAGACAGTGGAGCTGTTACACCACCCCACCCAGAATGGGAAGCAAGTTTTCAGCCACACCCAACTGCTGATCATCCAGGAGCCTGGTCAGAGAACCTGGGCATCCATGAGCCCATCCTACAGCCCCACTAGGGCTGGGAGCCAAGCCAGCAGCCCTGCCTAACTGTTATCATATCCTCTGTCCCCACTTCCACCCACCCCCAACTAAGGAGCCAGCCTATGTCCCACAAGCTGGGGAGCCCAGCCTATGGCCCTGCAAGATCTCTGAAGACAGCCTGTGGCCTCACCCAGGCCGGAAGTCCAGCCAGTAACCTTGCCCTGTCGTGGAGCTTAGCCAGTGGCCACATCCAACAAGGAAGCCTGGGCAGTCACCCCAACAGACCACACAGCACAGTCTCCACCTCCATCCAACTGCAGGATACAACTGGAGGCTCTTCCCCAGCTGTGAGCCCAGCCAGGCTTGCCCAATGTGGAGAAGAGCCAGTGTCCGATAGGATCTTGAGGCCCAGTCTATGGCCCTGTCCAACTTAAAGGCACAACTTGTAGCCCCAACTGATTGCCCAGCACAGCCTGTTCAACTACAGTACCCTGCCTGTGGCCCTGACTGACCCTGAAGTCCAGCCACAGCACCATCTGGTCAGGAAACACAGCCTGAGAACCTACCCAACTAGGAGAGATCGTGCAGCCTGGCCCATAGTTCCTCCCAATTAGAGTCCAGTTAGTGGCACCTCTTTGCTAGGGAGCATAACCTGTGACCCTGTCCAACCAGAAGTGATTACAGTGGCCCCGCTTGACTGCAAAACACAGCAGCAGCCTCGCAGGGTCAGGGAGTCCATCTAGTGGCCCCTCAACTGCAGAGCGTAGCCAGGGGCACCCTCAGACCTCAGAGCATGGGCAATGCCTTGCTCAACTAGAGATCTTTATATATATATATCCATATATATATATATATATATATATATATATATATATATATATTCAGAAAGGATTAAGCATAAAAGTTAGAACATTTATTTATAGAAAACAATTTTATTAATGAGTATCAAGAGCTACAAATACATCTGTTTCTTCTTACTAAGTCAGGAACTTACTTTTATAAATACATACAGAGATTTATGTACAAAACTATTTATTACAGAGTTGTTTGCAACAGTGAGAATCTGAAAAAATGTAAAATCTCCCAAAAAGAGGAAGAAAGTAAAATAAAATATAGTAAAACAGTCATTTGTTATTTTTTCCCAGCTTTATTGAGATATAATTGACATATAACATCGTGTGAGTTTTAGGTATAAACATGATGATTTGCAAGACATATATATTGTGAAATGATCACCACAATAAGGTTAGTTAAAACATCCATGACCTCACATGGTTATAATTTGCATATGTGTGTGCTGAGAACTTTTAAGATTTCTCTCTTAGCAACTTTATTCCCTACAAGTTTTATCTTTTCTTTCATTGTTCTATTCCTTTCTCTTTTAAAAAAAACTTAAAATTTTTTTTGAACTTGTCTCCTAATTTGCTGTTTTTATGGTTTCCAATTTTATATATATATATGTATGTATTTATTTCATGCAGTTTTAAATTTCCTATTAAAATTCTCCATTTATGTGCAGTTTTACATATCAGATATCTATAATAATAAAAGCATAATATGCTAATTAGACCAGACAGCGGAACGACCTTCTGGACATCATTCCGGATGTCCTTCCTGATGAAGCTGTGGCAGCGAGGGCCGAGGCAGAGGCAGTTAGGGGCAATCAGGCAGGCAGGCGAGTGGTTGGGGGTGATCAGGCAGGCATGCAAGCAGTTAGGAGTCAGCTGTCCCGGACTGTGAGAGAGATGTCAGAGGGATCCCGGATTGTGAGAGGGTGCAGGCCGGACTGAGGGATCTGGCCCCCCCCCGCCCCCCCGCATGAATTTCATGCACTGGGCCTCTAGTATATGTATATTTTTGTAATGACTATCTGATCTAGATTAATGGACACAAGGTTCTCTTGAAACTTGTTGAAAACTCAAATGAAAATATTTTAACAATTATCTATACTAAGTTAGTAGTTCCTTGAATTTATTAGCCAAAACATTATTAGGTCTGATTCTGCAGATCTTTCACTTGAACTGCATCATATACTTAGGATTTTTAAAAATTTATTTATTTATCCTTACAGAGGAAGTCTGCATTTGTCTAAACTAGCAGATGAAGTGAGTTTGGCAAGAAATTCATGCCCATTTTTAAGCACTTCATGCCTAGATGAAAATGAAGGTGAAATCTCACATTGCCAATTACTTTTCTAGATCAGAAATCCAGAAGCTGAGGTTTGTGGGTAGTGGTGGATGCGGGGAGATAAGACGTCGAGCAGTCAGGTGTAGTTCCAGTAAAGCCGTTTCTCTGTTTAGAAGAGTTTCTCTCTGTGTTTTGTTTGGCAGCAGCGTTAGGAACATGGAGTTAGCTCTATGCTTGGAGATCAGTGGCTCAGGTTTTCTTTAGGGTTCCAGACTTAGAGACAAAAATTTGACTGTCTCATCTCTAAGGGGGTCTGCGCAGAAAAGACTTACCAGGACTGCTATCCTTAGAAAGGCTTGTGTGTAGAGTTGGTTGTTGGTTTGTGTTTGGGAACTGGACTTCTGGAGTGCTCCCACCATTCTCTAACTCATAAAAGAGTGGCTCATTTTGCCTAATCTGTTTGTGCAAATAGACGGTTTATGTGGAACACCTGTTTTACTTCTGGGAGTCTGAAGTTTTGGCAGAAGCAGAGGGTGTCCACTTGACCAGTCCCCAATAAAATTCTTGGCCACTGAGTCTCTCATGAGCTTCCCTGGTAGAGCACCAGCACATGTGTGGTCACAATTTGATGCTGGAGGAATTACGCTCTGTGTGACTTCACTCAGAAATAACCTTTAGAAGTTTGTACCTGGTTTCCTTTGGACTCTACCACACTTGCTTTTTCCCTTTGCTGATTTTGTTTGTATCCTTTTGCTTTAATAAATATTAGGTATGAATACAATTGTATGCTTAGTCCTGTGAAACTCCTAAGTGAATCAGTGAAGCTGGGTGTGGTCTTGGGGACCTCCTATGCAAAAGGAGGCATAGGATAAATTACCTTTTAATATTTCATAGAATTTGTAAACCTGCAAAAACAGTAAAACCAAGACAAAAATTAGTATCTGAATGAATTTTATAAATATAAATCAAATACCAAGGATCATTACAGTAAAGGAAGTGACCTTTGGTAGCTTCCTAAGCCCAAATGGTGGTGGTCAAGGTGTGGTTAGGAAAGGTTTCTAAGAGAAGGAAACCTTTAAGTACAATTTTACATCTTTTAAGAGATGACCTCTCTTTCTGTGCAATAATAGAACTCTAAGCCCATGTCCATGGGATTCCAGTTGAATCCAAAATCCTGCTTTTTCTGTAGAGCCTATCCAGATGGAAAGATAATGCATGAATGATTAAAAAAAAATAACTTGTTGGTTTTTCTCTTTGATATTATCACCGTTATTTGCTGTTTTTAACTATTATGCTGAGAACCCTGTTTACGTGTATGTGTATGTGTGCATCTCAAAGTGTCAGGAATGGGCAGTTATAAAAACCCAATGAATAAATAAATAAAAATCAAAAGTCATAAAGGCCGCCTGGGGCATTGTTGAATCTATGTTGGGCTTTGCTAACAAGCATATCAGACTTTTGAAAAATACTTCTAAACAGAATCAAAAACAGGTGATTGAGTGTATGGGAAAATCAAATTACATTTTATCTCTTAGTCTCAATGGATGAATTGTTGCTGCATTTTGATTTTCACCTGCACATGTTGATATAAAATATTCAGCTTCAAGCTGGTAAAATATGGGCGAAATAAATAAGTCTGCCCTGAGGGCGCAGACCAGTTTTTTGTTGTCAGTTTTAGGAAGCATTGGTTTGTTCTCAAGTGACTGTTTCTTGAAAAACCTATATTTGTATTTCAAAACAACCACTAAAAACCAAAACAAATTAAACAAGTAAACACACAGACCCTTGCACAAAACATTATTGCCTAGATATCAGTCACAGGTAGAGCTTTTCAGAGATAGTAAAAGACTTAATATTCACAGCCACTGACAGAAATGACTCAGTGTGCAGGGAAAATTAATCTGAGTTAAAAATTTTTCTTAAAAAGGAATAAAGGTTTGACATAATTTGGTTTTTAAAATATACAATATAGTCATATTGACAAACAACTATCCTCATCATATTTGTCCTACAAAAATAATTTTAGTTATTGATGTCCCGTTGCTTATTGTACTAATTCTTGCTGCTGAATCCTTAGTGCTAACAGACCCTCAAGCTTCACTTTCATTTAGGGTCATGTGCGAAGTGCCTGTCTCCTGCCTCGTGTCATTCTTGCAGATGTAATGTTATTACAACAAGCACATGCTCTCATGTTTCCTCTTCCTTACCTTTTCATTCTGTAGAAACGTCTTAACTCAGGGTCTTTCTTAATGTGCAAAATAAAAAGTGAAGCTGCTGATGATAACACTTCTCAAAAGAATTTGTAAAAGGAAGTAGCATGTACTGACGTGTTCTATAATTGTTTTTTTAGGAATTTTTGTTGTTGTTGTTTGCTTATTTGTTGGGAGTGGCTCCAGCTAACTTTTCTCTGCCTTAACCTTTCTTGCTTTGTAAATAATGAGAGGGTCTCATTTTCAGTGGCTAAAGCTAATTTTAGGACAGAAAGCTTACTAGCCATAGAATGGATCTGAATCTCTGTCTCCAACTGGCATATTTTTAATTTTAATTTTGTTTATTTGTTCTTAACCATGCAGAGGGCAGTAGGAAGCCACCAGAGGTAAATAGCTGTGATCCACCACCCAGGTTGCTGTTGCCCTTCAGTGGGACCTTCGGGGCTGCCTATGGCACTCCCAGCATCTCTTCCATCCCTGCAGAGGCTCAGGAACAGGGGCAACTGAGCCCTTCTCACAGAAGCTTCTGTGTCCTCCTTGTGTGATGTCTTAACCTTTGTGAGAACTGTTCCCAGTGAAGAGCTGTCTCTTCCTCCCAGTGCTAACCCTCTACCTCCAGCTTTGATTCTAATCACTTGTAAAAGGGGGTTGCCGTCCACACCTCCTCCTGTCATCGATTTTACTCCATTCTTTCAAAAACACCGCTTGTCCTTTCTAAGCAACCTTCTTGGGACCTGTTGCTTTTCCCACAGCTGCCATCATCTTTATTCGTGGCTCAACTGTTTGAATGAATGCTTTCTACTAACATTTCATTTCCTTACCATGCCTTTATTTTTCTTGTTTGTAAATGTCTTCATTTCTGTTGTTTCATGAGTGTCTCCCATGATTCTCCAATCACCTGGCCTTCCGTTGTTTTAACATTGTATTTTGAGCTTTCTTGAGACTCTCAATAACCTATGCTCATTTTTCTCTCTGAAATATGACTCCTCTTTCGTTATATTTTTCGTACTGCCTCTGAACTTTAGTCACTCGCTTATGCCTCTGACTCTGCTTTTCTCTGTATATACTCACCCGTCTGAGAACTTCCTAATAGGTCTGACTTTGAATGTTATTTTCATGCAGAGTTTAACTCTTAATAACTCTCTTCAGTCGTTCCCTGTAACCTGAGCAGCAAGCCACCTGCATCTAGCACAGAGAAAATGCAGCAAGCATGCACTAATATTTATTGGGTTATTGTGAAGATAAACAGTAGGAACTTTTATATAAAGGTTTGCAATTTTTTGATTCCTAAGCTAAGAAGACTCTAGCAGAAGAATTATTACTTTAAAAAAATTTCTGTGCCAACTTCCTCAGAGAAAAAGACAAAGGGGATGTTCTTGTTATGACATTTATGACTTTCCCTTTCATATTGTATTGACCTAAGTGCCAACGCGAGTGAATACCTCCTTTGATTAGAGTCAGACATTTCTAAGTAATAATACAAAAGCTTCAAGTTCAACTTGAATTAGTTCCAGGATGGGTACGGGTAATACATGGGGGTGGTGGCAGGAAGAACTCCAATTACTTTTTTTCAATTAAGCACTTTTTAAAACTTCTACTAAAGAAATCAGATTACAGAATTTTTTATAGTAATAATTGTCTGAAGATTTTGAGTCTATTTTGAGGATTCATGAGTCTCAGGGAATTGTTTCCTCATGAGCTTTATAGTTTTAAAATGTGAGATTATTTTTAGTGTGGCTTGTGTTTTTTTTTCCTGTGAAAATTCTTTGTGGCCTGGATTTTGGGAGCTTCTCTCCAGAATCGGCCTATGTTTGCTTCTTCCAAACACCCCAGGGATAGAGCAGGTTTACATGAATTTTCAGCTTGGAGTTTTCTGCACCTCTAAGCAGCCTTATGTGTGGGTACTAAACCCACATGGGTACAGGCCTGGACTTTCAGTTTACCACTGGGGTATTGCTTTTTCTTTCCCAGAGAAAAGCTCATATCTCCTTGGTCTGCTTTGTTTGAGCTTTTCTAGCCCCCCTTGCATGGCAGTGATAGTTCTTGGTATATCCTGGCTCACAGCCATAGTATCAGTTGCAGCATTCCTTTTCATGTCTTCATCTCTTCATCCCTCCCTGCGTAGATGTTAACTCTCAGCCTCTAGTGACCATTGGGTTTCATCTCTACCTCTTACCTGGAAGTGGAGGATCTCCCTGACCCATGAAATCCTACCATGTGTTGTAGAATTATTATTTTATTCTTGGAAAGCTTTTCAATAAAATAGCTGGTGTCTTTAACCAGACTGGACAGGTAATCATTCTGTTGATCCAAAACCAGTTTAGGATCTCAATGGTTGCATAAGAATTTTATATCTGGGGTAAGATATTCAAGCAAGGGATAGTTACTCTGACTTTGTACTTCTTTCCTTACTTCTGAGACTGTGACTAATAGGGTTCAAAATCTGAACCTATGTTAGTAGTTAGTTAGTAGTTAGTAGCCATAAACGTACTCAAGAAGATCCCTGTGCCAGTTTACAGGGTCAGAACAGAATCAGACTTAGATAAACTAGAAGCAATTAGGGAAGGTGTGCATTCCTTAGGCAGGGTGACTAACTTAGGGTTTTTGTCAGGAGCAGCATAATGGTGTTGAAGTTATTGGCTAGAGAGCCAGATGACTGGTTTGAATTTTGGCTGCATAGTGTACAAATCCTATGACCTTAGGTAATTAGCTTCTCTGTGTCTTAACAACTCATCTATCTGTAAAATGAGTAGTATAATATGACCAACCCAAGGTGGGTGTAGAAATTAATGTAGAGAAGAAAGGAACAAGTGATCTAGTTCTAAGCTTTGTGATTCTTTTATTTTCTAGAGGAAAATGTTAAATCTGTAGAAAAATTATCTGTATAAAAGTAAATGCAGTGATATCCTTACTAAAAGAAATATTAATGCAGAGAAATACTGAGAGTGCCTGATATAAAGTGGCCATATGTCATATTAACTAATATCTGGATGACAATAAGGATGATGTTCTAAAGAAGAGTTCATAAACCTAAAGGGGTTCAAGTTCAAATGCTTTTAAAATACAATGGTGGTAAACCAAACACTTCTGTGAATTTATATTGGTCAAAAGGTTATGACCTGCCTACCTTATGACCTCTATTAAGGATCAACGTACAGAATTAATGGAGAGCCATTATAGGGGATTGTTCAATTAAAGGCAAATAAAATGAAAGCCAGCAAATTAAAGAATAGTAGGACCCTTAAAATGGCATGTTTTATCAATCAATGGCTATTTATTGAGTATTAAATATGTACCTAATATTTAGTTGGATTAATTATTCAATGAGACAGCAAAGCCAAAGTGGTCAACTCAGTTGTTCATGTAAGTTATTTCAGTTTTTTTTTTTTTGGGGGGGGTGTCCCAAAATGGCCATAACCACATGCCACTTGGAGGGTTTGTCCATGACTCCTTGCAGGTGTTGGGGAAATATAATTAAAAGCAAAATTTTGTCACAACCCAGAATCCTTTCCACAGAGGTAATAGAGAAAGGAAACATTTTTACTCTTGAACAAGTGTTAAGCACATCACAGGTAACCCACTAACAGCTTAGTAAGATGCTCTGGCTGGAAAGCTCAAGTTGGTTAGAACATCATCCCACTATGTCAAGGTTGTGGGTTTGATCCCTAGTCAGGACACATACCAGAGTCGACCAATGAATACCTAAGTGGGTGGAACAGCAAATTGATGTCTCTCTCTCTCTCTCTCACCAATATATAAAAATAAACAGCTTACAAAAGACTGAAATAAATTTTACCTGTTTGGCCTCTTGTGTTTATAGTTGTCTTTACACATGCACCATTTGAATAAGATCAATTACGATTTCATAGAGGAGTTGCTGAGGCACAGATAAGTTAATTACCTAATCAACAGTTGATGGTTACAACTAAGGTTTTATATATTTCTTAAATTGTCAGTGGTAGGGAATATCAGATTTAAATTTTTTTCTTGCATTGTTAATATGGTACTTCTTTAATGGTATGTCCTGGAAAAGAAATGAGAAAACTCCAGAAAATCCTTCATATTAGTTAATATTCTATTACAAGAACCTTGGGGAGAAGAAACTCTTGCCTATTTTAATTAAAGAGAACTGCTCATTAATTCTTTCAATACGCAGACCATTTACTGTGCTAAATCAGCCTGATGTTAGACATGTTTAATTGTTAACCAGGATTAGGTTGGTAGTATTTTACCCTATTAGGAGGTTTTCAAATGTTCTCACCCACTGTGAATTTTAGATCCACTAAATGATCTGAAAGAAAGGGAAAGCAGAGGGGATATAAATCTTTTGAAGAATTCCCTTTATGTGCTTGATAGGAGCCTAAGGCTAAAGATGAAGAATAGAGGGTCCCAGTGTGATGGTGGGGGTGGCAGAGAGTGGGGTGATGAGGAGGATGTTGGGGGCCTTAAGACTTGACCTTCTTTTTGCCCTCATTTCTCATTTTAAGCTTTAGGAGACTATCTGCTTTCAGTTTTTGATAAGGTCCAAAGAGGTTGTTGAGCTCAGTGACTGATTTATGGAATCAAAGTTCAAATGAAGCTCCCTGATGACTCTCTTTTTTTAGTCTGACATTTTATTACATGGGCTGTAGCCTTCATCTATGTGCTCTTTTAATTCAGGCTCTTATCTCACAGAAACCTTCACTGGGAACAAAGTGAAAGCATTTGTTTGGAATAAACAGTTTTCTCTTCTGCTTCAGTTTTCTTTATATAAATTTGTTATGATATTTCAAAGGCATTATTCTTTACAGACATCAGGCATTTGAACTTGAAGGTGGCTTTAGGGACCCACAGATTTGTTTTGCATCATTGCTGAGCAGAAGGTAAGCAGTCTCCTAGCGTAGCAGATATTCTTGTATCTTGAATAAGTTTGGTCAGAGAATTGGGAACCAATTTTTATAGCTCAAAACATTTGATGACCTTTTGAAGAGTGTCTTTCCAAAAAATATGATTTGTGGATCTAAAGTGTAAACGGAAAGCTAAAGCGAGTTGGAGGACATATTTATTCAACTCTTGACCAAGGGAGAGTGAAAGAATAGCAACAGCACTGACAGTGTTCACCTTGGAATGGGACATGCAGCATGGATCTAAAGACAAAATGTGACTCCTCCTTTGCCCCTGCCTTCCAAGTCTAGGTGTTGTGACCTTCTTGTGTGGACACCTGGGTCTATTCCTTGTGGAGAAATAAATAAGGGGTTGGAGTAAAATCAATTTACTCTGACTCTGTTTCTTCTTGGGGGGTAGGGTAAGGTGTAAGGCTCAGCTACTTGGTGGAAGCTCCAGTAATGGCAAGTGAAGTGTCTCCCTCAATACAAAGACTATTGCAGGCAGATCACTGGTACTGTAGGGACATTGAACTCATTAGGTATTTGCAAGTTTTATATATTACCTTTCTTCTTGAAAAATATCCCATCAAGTTTAGGTTGAAGAGGAATCAGGTTAGAATTTGAGTTAATAAGTTTAGCTGTTCCCTCATCTATTCTTATGTCTGTCCTCCTTACCAATTGCCCTTCAATAGTCATGAGTAAAAACCACATCTCTGTTTTTTGTTGACCTCTGTGTCAAGGATAGAAACTTTACATGTCTCACTCCTTTATGCACAGAATCTATTTGAAGAGTGGCATATTTCAGAAAGAAAGTGGCACTAAATATGTGTCTTCATTTTCATGATTGTTTAATGTGAAAAACCAAGTGTTTATAATCCTTTGTTTAGGATGTAGTGGAGATCAAGCTGTAAAGCAAGGAAGTATATATTTATATTTCAGCTTTATTAGAGACATGATGACCAGTGCTTCTGATTACTCTTTTATTCCTGTGTTAAAAAGGGCCCAATGCCCAATTCTGGGTGATATTGATGACTTCAAGTTTGAGTCTTTGGGACATAAGGAAAAGTAGCCAGACCAAAAAAGTTAGGAGGCTATCCGATTCATGTTGAATACAGTTAGTTATGCACAAATTTGTTTTCCTTTTGAAGAAAATAGTTCATTCTTCTAGTTGTGTTTTTATTTTCCAAGTCTTCAACTACACATAGAAAATTGTAGAAATAATGGACCAGTCAGCTAGCCACCTAACTGGTCCAAACTCAAGGATTTGAAAAAGTTTCCTGTGCCTAGAATACTTGAACAGCCTGAGGCTAAGATCTGATAATTTTTTCTAAGGGTTTCCTCTCATAAAAATGCAAATACACTTCGGGGAGATAACTTACTGGGAATATCACAGGTTTACACCTTGGTTTAAATGAGTTTATCAGGTAATATCCTCAGAATTTATTTTGATGTAGTGGAGGTAGACAGAATTTGAGGTCACTGGGTATCCAGAAAGGAGGGGGTGATGGTGGCTTAGTTTATAGGCAGGAAGGATTAAAAACATGCTTGACCCTTTTCACTGCTTACAAAGGACTATTTTTGCCCTCACAGCTTTAACACATGCCAAGCGTTTAGCCATGTCAACATGAGTTTTAATGCTGATAAGTGTTTCTTTGACACATCAAAGCAATGGGGTAATGTTAGGCAGATGGGAAAGGAAAAGTTAATTTTAGTTTAACCTTTAATAAAAGGTGGCAAAGGAAAGGTCATCAAGGGGGGACTTTTGCACACCATCAATCCTATGAGGTACTATATTGGAAAAATATTTATATTTTCTTCTACAAAATAATAGATTTAAGATGCTAGGTATGGAGTGGGATATACCAATATACCTCATGTTCTATTAGGTACTTAAATAGCATTTTTGATATGCTATCTAAACAAATTAGTAGAAAAAATATCTTGAGCTATTCATAACACAATAAACAATTTAATTAATGAATGAACTTATTTATAGAGTATTTTAATCCAGTGAGTCTCAACCTTTTCGCTTCACAGCTCACGTAGAAAATGACGATATCTGGGGTAATTGAAGTAAAGGGAATCGTTGTTTGGGGTCAAACTGAGTGAATAAATATCTCAGCTCCTAAAACCAATTCTCTGACCAAACTTATTCAAGATACAAGAATATCTGCTATGTTAGGAGACTGCCTACCTTATGCTCAGCAATGATGCAAAACAAATCTGTGGGTCCCTAAAGCCACCTTCAAGTTCAAATGCCTGATGTCTGTAAAGAATAATGCCTTTAAAATATCAAGTAGCTGAGCCTTACACCTTACCCTACCCCCCAAGAAGAAACAGAGCTTGTTTCAGCAATTGAGAATAACGTTGCTATATTTAAAACATAGAAGATACATTGATTTCAGACACTCATGCATAAGAATTGAATAATAAACCTATTACATGAAATCAGAATTATAAAACTAGGACAGTTTTTTAGTTTTACAAACTTTATCTTTAAAATATTGTGATATAATTAATTTTGCTTATTAAAAACTCATATTTTGATGATGAAATTCAAACAGGCTATTAGAATGAATGCCTTACTTCTTTATGTACAATTAAATTCCTAGGCCCTTCTTTCATATGGCTAGTAGGAAGAATGACCTTCAGACTATTGCATTACTACCTGGATGTAGGTGCCTCAAACTAATTTTGTCTAAAATTGAACTTCATCCCTTCATCCTCTTCACCAACACTGCTACGCCTATGTTTTCAGCCTTTATAAATAACTCTGCAATCTTTCTATTCATCCTTGCCATCCACCTGGCTGGGCTCTTTCCTTTATTGTACCCCATTATCGAATTCACAATTTAACAGGTCCTATTGATTCTCTATGCTTTACACATTTTTATAAATTTCTAAAATGAATACTAAACAAACAAAAAACAAACAAATTTAAACTATACACAGTGTGTAAAGCGGAAAGTGACAGTTTCTGCTTTGCCCCTTTGCTTCCAGAGATTCTAAGGAGCCATCTGAAATGTGTCTCCAAACTCTGTGCCCCCGAGCAGGAAGCTTAGGAATGCCCAGTGGGCCCAGTGAGTGAGGCCCAGTTACCTGGCACATGTGCAAGGCTCGTGAAGCCAAAGGGAAGACACTTATGTCTTTGGAATCAGGAGGGAATGCAGTGGTGTAATCTGTAACCTTTTTTGGACATCCCCATAGTGCAAAGTACTACTGATGTCAGTATAAAAGACCCTGAGTCAAAAGTCATCATAAAAGTTATCAGCACATCAGTGCAATGTTTACAAGTATAGCACAGAAAATGCTCTTTTTTATTAGCCTCATAAACTGAGGCAAACTTCTAGCCATACGTCTAAAAACAGACATAGGCCAAGTGCAGTTACCTGAATTATTGAATTTTCTCCTTTCCCGTGTCATCCAAGAGTCTAGAGGCAATGGGTAAGATACAGAAAGTGTAGTTGAAAAAAATTCTGTAAACTCTGGTTCATTTTCCTTTCTTTGGTATAGTTTAATCCTTTTTGTCCTCAAACTTTGCTTGTACAAAGTAACATCATCTCCCATTTCAACTTCCCATTTTGTTCTTGTTTATTTTTTCTTCTTATGACTCATCCCCCCATGGGGTGGGCTAGAGTCTCCTGGTGGAAGCAAGGTGCCCAGTGAGCAGTCAGAGCACAGGCCTCCTTGGTTGTCAGCAACTCATGAACAAGTACCCTGAAGGTACTGATAAAGAGGAGATGCCACACGGTTCAGGAACATCTGCTTTACCTATCTTGATTGCAGTCATGTCAGTGAATCGGCATCATGTCTTCAGTATTCAAGACTCCTTTAGTCCAGTGGTCGGCAAACTGCGGCCCCTTCAGTGTGGCTCTTCCACAAAATACCACGTGCGGGCGCGCACGTACAGTGCGATTGAAACTTCGTGGCCACACTCAAGGGGCCAAAGAGCCGCATGTGGCTTGCGAGCCGCAGTTTGCTGACCACTGCCTTAGTCCAGACTCTTCCCTAGACTCCCCCCTCCCTCCCATTTAGCTAGTTAGACCTCATATTTTCCACTTATTTCTAACTTAATTTGCCTTTAAAATAATTACTTAAATTACTTAAAGCTGATTACTTAATTTGCAATTCAAATAATATCATTAAGGGGAGAGAGTAGTCTGCAAGCAGAGCAATAGAGAATGGTGCCTGTTCATGTAGCCCTACTACCGTTCATGGACGTCCGCTTCTCTGTCCTTTCAGACACCTTCGTAGGTACCCTTCTCAGCTTCCTTTACGATGGGCAGGGCCGTACGATTAATTATGGCAAATGAGTTGTGAGTGGAAGGGATTTGAGTCACTTTGGGGCCAAGACATTGACTTGTCTAAGCAGGAGTCTCCGGCTCTCTTTTTCCCTGTCCTGTCGATCATGGAGACACAGGATGAAAGCGGCCTGATTGCTGAGCTATCACAGGGAAGACAGAGCCGTGGAACTTTACCTGGACTCACAGTGGACTCTGTAAGAAATGAACCTTTATTATGTTTACCACTGATTCTGTGGGACGTATTCATTCCTACAGCATAACCTTGTCTATTCTTACTATTCACAGAAACTCCTGCCCTGATTAGTTAAACTTTAAATTGTCTTCTTGGTTCACCTATTGCTTAAGGTCACAAGAATATAAATCTGTTCTTTGCATCTATTCTCTATCTTGTTTGTGTTCCCAATGTCCTGTTGAATGGCACATATTTTTTGAAATAATGGATAACACACTTTATTTCTGCTAAATAAATATATGCCCCAAAGTTATAGTTATAATTTGTAAGGTATAAATCTGTTATAAATTAAATATTAAAAACTAATTTCACATTCTCATTATTTCTTCCTTTTATACAATAGTTTTAACTTTTGATCAAAATTACCTACTCATCCCTAAAATTATAAATTCCTCAAGGATACATGAGAAAAGTGTTTTGTCAACTAAGTGATGGGTTAGTCATAGCATTTGTGTTTCTTTGTACTTCTCATACAGCACTGCAGATATGAGCAGCAAATTATAGGCTTCCAGAAGGGATAGAAGCACTGTGATCAACCAAAGCTCAGGGTCAGGAACCTGCTTCTGGATGACAATTATTAGGGTTCTAGAGAAACATACCAGTAGAATACAAGAGCATGGTTATAAGGAATTGGCTCACATGATGATGGAGGTGGAGACATCCCAAGATCTGCCGTCTGCAAGCTGGTGTATTTCAGTCAAAAGGCCCGAGAACCAGGGGAGTTGATGGTGTAAACCCTAGTCCAAGGGCCAGAGAAGATAAGATGAGGTGTCCTAACCCAATCTAGGAGGCAGGATAAAGGGGCACATGTCTCCTTCCTCAGCCTTTTGTTCTCTTCAGGCCTTCAAAGGATTGTATAATGGCCACCCTCATAGCGGTGGGCAATCTACTTTACTTGAGTCCATTAGGCAAATGTCCTTCTCATCTGGAAACACCCTTAAAGACATACCCAGAAATAATGTTCAATCTGGGTACCCTGTGGCCATTCAAACTCATATATATGGAAAATTATACATCATACCATATTATTTTTAGGATAAACCTAGCAGAAATGTTGGGATAATTGGGTTTTGTTGATGTTGTTACTGCTGCTTTTATTACTGTTATGATGTATTATCTCTAACAGAGCTAGAAATAGAGATACAGACAGAAAAGGAAATGAAGAAGTTTCAGAAAAGTTACATGACTTGGCCAATGCCCCATACTTTGTAAATTGCAAGCAATACGCTAAAGCTGGGTCGTTAAACTCTAAATTCCTTTTTCTTTTATTTCTTATTGGCAAACCTGAATGTACACTAATTACTTGACATTAGAACTAGTCTCTTTACCACAACCCAGTGATAATTATAAATTTGTAACATTCTTCAAGTTGTAAGGAGTTAATGCATGGTGATGATGTTCCCGTTTTGATGCCTAAATGTCTAAGTAAGTTGTAGCACAAGCCACAATATAGTCTTGAACTGCATGTCTCCAAGCTTCTCTCTTCCTCCTTAGTTTTTGTTCATCCTGATGGGCAAAACCCAGTGTTAATCTTTCCCTCTTAGTGTCCTTTGTGCAGAAGTGTTTTCTCTGTGGGACATCTTCTCTCACTACTTTACAGGCAGGTTCTTTTTTTTCCCTCTCAGTAGTGAACACACTTTGCTGAGGGACATGTCAAGTCTGTTTTATCTTCTTTGGGTATTTGAAGTTCTGGTAAAAAGACCAACTACCTAGAGGCATCACCTTCTCCGGTAGGGTTCTGTGCTGCTTGCTTAGATGAATGAGGCCCATTTAAAAGCACTTTTAATGGGCTTCTCATGAAAAGACTCTTACAATATTAAAAGTTTAAAATGTTATTTTAAAATGTTCTTTTAAAAGTCATTAAAGTTTTATTTTTATCAGAGAAATATATGTCTGTGTTAAAAAATAAAAGAAGACAGAATAGTTTTCAATAAATAAGTTTGCCTTCATTCCATCCTATTCCCAGTCCTACTCACTGGGGGTAAGGGATTTATTTTAATTATTTATTGTTTAGGTTTTTTTGTTTTGGGATAATATTCTTAATTTTATTCAGGCAGCGAAAGAGACTGAAATGCAAAATCAATAGCAAGTGGGCCAGTGCAGAGCTTGTATGAATCTCCCCACAGGGCCCGGGGACAGCCCTGAGGACAGCGTCTTTGCCAGTGAAACGACACTTCCACATCGGCCGCTGTCTCCGCCAACCCAACGCCTCCGCCACAGCTGCTCCTGCTCACTCTCAGCTGATGTTGCCTCCTGCATCATTGAGAAAACAGAAGCAACCAGGAACTCCCCCACCTTAACATCTTTCTTCTGCCAAATCTAAGGCCCGCTCTCTTACCTTCCCTCTGGTCACAGGGGATGAGAGACCCTGCTTCTCCTCTCCACTTGGGCTCGGTCCCATCCCTTCCCAAGCACATTGCTCCTGCTGTTAGTGCCCCTTGCCAGCGGGGTCCTTTCCCCTCTGTCCTGGATCACTCCAAGAGCAAGTGGGTGTACCCTAGTGTAGCCCTTCTCAAGCATGAACGTGCTAGTTCTTCTAGTCATGACCTCTGTCATTCTAAATAGCATCTATGCTTCTACCTTTAGTTTTTATTTATGTTCATTAGAGAGTAGATACTGACATTCCCTGCATTCCTAAGGATGAGAATTTATCTCCTTTGTACAACCCCTTCCTCTTTGCTTCTTTTTTCTTCTTTCCATTTCTTCTAAGTTATGATTTTAAAAAATTCTATTGGTTCTTCTAACTTCCCCTGACCTTCTCATATGTAACCACTGTTACTAGTTTAGTAAGTTGCCTAGTGCACTTTTAAAAAAATTCATTTTGAATTGAATGTAATTATAAAGGTTTGTTTTATTTTATAGTATAACAATGGGGTTATCCGTTATATATTTATATAGCTTGCTTTTTGGAAAGACTGATAAATAATGTTTTAAATCTCTAGTTGCAATTAAACAAATTTCTTCCCCAAAACTAATTGAAATAAATGTAGACTGAATTCTTTTCCTCATGAGAGCTATGTTGGATGTCACGTGTCTGATACCATTTCATAATTATCTGATAATCATTTTGTAATTTAGAATCTACTGACTTTTAATTAAATATCCCTCTTAAGCATTTTTCTCTTCCACAATAAATTAATTGCACAAATATTAGAAATGCTAGGCTACTTTAAGTCAGCACATTTCAAATTTTATTAGCCTTATCTTATAACAGGAGAAACTGAAGCTCAGAAATACTGTGGTTTTCCTGGATAATAAGCAGGTCCCGGGCAGAGCTCTGGGGCCTCCTGACACATGTGCACGGTACTCTCTCAGCCAGGTAAAGCTTCCTCGCTCATTGAGAACCCCACGGCCCCAGGAGAGACAGTACTAACTACTAATAAACGTGAAATATTCTTTCAACTTGAAGAAAGTAAACCTCATATAAGTAAAAGTAGAATAAAATGTATGAGAAATATATTTAGTAGCTCTAGGTATATACATGCACAGTTAAGAGTTCTTACTACATAATAAGCAAAGATAGTCTGGTGTATATGTGTAAAACAGTGGTTCTTAACCTTCCTAATGCCATGACCCTTTCATACAGTTCCTCATGTTGTGGTGACCCCCAATTTCATTGTTACAAATTGAACATAATTAAAGCATAGTGATTAATCACAAAAACAATATGTAATTATATATGTGTTTTCTGATGGTCTTAGGCAACCCCTGTGAAAGGATCGGTCGACCCCCAAAGGGGTCGTGACCCACAGGTTGAGAACCGCTGGTGTAAATGCTTCTAGAAGACTTTCCTGATGTCCCCCCTTCCTCCTTCCTCCCACACGTCCATCTCCTTTTCTACACTTCATTGTTGCGCTTTTGACTCTGAAGTGTAATTTGTTTACATGTGCATCTCTCTTCTTGGTATTAAATTCCTACATTGTGGGAACTTTGTCTTATTCATGCCTGAACCCTAGCACTGTGTGTAGGCGTGGCTCACCAAGTGTTTCTTGAATGAACTGACACTTTCTATTGCAATGTTCAGTTCTTTAGATTTGACTGCAAGGATAACTAAATGCAGGCTGTGGCAAATATTAATCGTATGCATAACCTTAGAGGGAGGAGATTTAAGTAGTTCCCATGACAACTATGAGATTAGACAGTAGAAACCAAGCTAGGAAAGATCACATTTGTTTTTCCATATCTATGAATTTGTGGACTGAAAACACCACAGTTTCAGAACTTGTGCAGGGAATAAGCACATCACCTAATGAAAGCATTCATCTGTGTTTTGGGATGAATCTCTCTTGCTAACTGGCTCTCCTCGCCTTGTTTATTTTAAAGGTTCAGTCATATGCTTTAGTAGCTATCTAGAATTTAACATTTAAAAATAAATAAATATTTTATTTACTTACTTATTTACAGTAATCACCTTCCAATAAATGGCAGTTTTCCATCTATGGTATTAGCATAAATTTTCCTTTAATGATAAATTAGTCTTTGTTGTAAAGTGGGCAGATTTTAAGAAATAAGTAAATGATAGCACAGGAGGTACATGTACATGAGATTAATTGTGACAGTAGTATAAGTATCACATGATATCACTTATATGTGCAATTTAATGAACAAACTAAGTTGAAAAACAAAATAGATCCTAAGACATAGAAGCATGCAATAGACTAAGGCACCTCAAAGGGAAGGGGAGCAGAGAGGGAAGAGATCAACCAAAGAACATATATGCATAACCCATCGATACAGAAAATAGTGGGGTGCAGGCTTGGGAGGATATGGGAGTGGGGAGGAGGGGGATCAATGGGGAAAAAAGAAGGATATCTGTAATACTTCCAACAACAAAGATAAATTTAAAAACACACACCAAATACCTGAAATTTGAAGCAAACTGAGTTACAGCATAAGGTTAGAGCTGGCTTCTGATTCTAGCAGCATATCAACAAAGGCCAAGTTTGTGCGTCTGGAGAGTCTGAATCAGTAGGTTTGGTGTGACTCCTAAGTATGCAGCTGTGGAGAAACACGGGCCTAAGGTGAAGGTCAGTGTTAGCCGAGCCCCTGCAGCTTCAGGAAGACTAGGGCTGGGAGGGGCAGGCCCTTGTTTGAGTCTCGAAGATCATTCCCATCAGACTTGCCAAGAGCTTCACTTTGTTCACTCTCCTGTGTACTCTGGTTTGGTTTCTACTCATCTTATCCATACAGCTCTTACACATTCAATAATCATCTTCCATGAGACATTCATCAACACTCATCTCACTCGGCCTTTCACTAGCTTTCAGTGTGTATTGTCTCTTTACCATTTCTTACACAGTCTTTCCTTGGCTTCCAGGACACCCCGCTCTCCTGCTTGGCCTTTTGAGTCATGTGGTTTTAAGAAGGCTGCCAAAGAGATAGACGTCACCTTTGCAGGCGATTCTCATCTGTCGAGCCACCAAACCTTGAGTGTTCTCAAAGGCAGCTCCTGGGCTTTCGTGTTTCCCTCTGGACTCTTTCCCTGCGCAGTCCAATCCACATTCAAGGCTCAGTTCTCACCCCTCTGCAGAATACTTGCAAATAAGCAGTTCAGCCAGACCTCTTCCCCAGATGCCATACTCATCTCTCCAATGGTCTTCTTGACAAATGCAGCTCATCTGGAAGTTTTGTCGAAATCAACTCTTACATTGTCCTTCATACTCCATGAGTTCCTCATCAAACTTAATGCTTCCCTCCTATCTTCTTTCTCAGTAAATGTTGCCATATTCTGCACATTACCAAAGCCAGAAACCCAGAGTTAACTGTGTACCCCCTGTATCCTGTATCCAATCCCAAGTGTTATGAATTTTACCACATAAATATTTCCCATACCTATTTCTGGATCATTATTCTAATACCCAATCATTATTCTAATATTCTCTTCAAACTACCATCTTCATTCCTGAACCATTTCAATGGCTTCTATGTGACCCTCTCCCTATTCTATTTCTGTCTTTAATCCTCTTGCTCCATTCTGTTGTTTACTCTGTAGTGAGTGTATTCAGTTCAAATGTTACTACCTCACCCTCTTGCTTGAAAAGCCATTTGATGACTTCTCATTGCACTTAGAATAAAGATCCAAATCCTTAACATAAACTCTAAGATCCTGCATGACCACACGGCACCTCCTCCCAATAAGGCCACATCCCACTTCCCACATCTGCCCATTTGCTCACTAAACTGCATTCTGATTGTTTTCCCTCAGTATGTGCTGCTCCTTCTGCCTGAGATGCGTTGTCTGTTCTTTCCCCTGATCCTTCCACATTTGCCTACTCCTCTCAAGTTCAGATGTCCACACAAGCATCACTGCCTCAGGGAAACCTTACTTTTCCTCTCTAACTACAGCAAGCCCTCCTGTGATGAGCTAACATGACACCATATGCCTTCGCTTCCTGGCACTTAATTATGGTAACCATTTCCCCTCTATCGTGTGATTGTTAGTTCAAGTCTGTCTTCTCTGCTAGACCGTTAATTCTACAAGGGGTACCCAGACCATGCTTGCTTTTGTTCACTTAAGTCTTCACTGGTTAGGAAAATCCCTGGCACATACTTGGTGCTTAGTAAATAGGTCTGGAATAAAGAACAGAGAAAGGCAATGAAGTTGGGTATTGGAAGAAAGGGAAGATAGTGATTTATGAGCAAGCAAATGGCAAATGATCTCTCTCTTCTTCATTATTTAGCTACGGTTCTTACTGGTGAAGACGAGCTCCTTCTCTGTCTAATGAATTGGAACTGGAGATATTGAGGAGAGTGAGCTGAGATGGAGAGTACCCGGTAGTATTGCTTCTTTGAACACTCCTAGCCCCTATTTTGCATTTCGCTTCATGGGCTAGGTTTTGATGCGAGAGTATACTTATAGGAAATGGTTAATTGTGAGAATTGAAATATAGAAGCTTTGCTTGATTAAAAAGGCTCTCATTAGTTAGAAATATTTTCCTAAGGTGGAAGACGTGAAGGCCATTTCTATATTCAATTGGATCATTTTTCATGATATAAACTAGATCTTTGTTAAGTACTTGCCAAAAAGTGAAACTCTGTTCATTTAAAACTCTATCCAATTGTGTGCAAGTAAAATTGCCTGTCATGGTTTGAAAGGATTATTTATAGTTTCTAAACATTCATCTCTCCAAACTTAGCTCATATGTTGCCTGTACAAAATGGAAATTTAATTTCATTAGAATGTGTTCTATTGTTCACGTGTATACTTTGTTTTAACATGATTACATTCAATTGTTTCACTTGCTATATTGAAAAATGACAAAGTATATCAGTTTTTAACTTTTTACTAAAATATTAGACTGTGGCTAATACTATTGATGTTTACCTTAAAAGATAATCCCTAGGAACAGTAATGTTTTGCATTGACACAAGGCAACATAGTTTATGGTAATACAGAAAAGAAGAATAATGGAAAATGATTACAAAATATACTCCCCAAGGATAAAGCCCTTCAAGGTGGAAAACAGAAGGGAAGAATTTAAGTAACATTTCTTTGTATTTTAATCTTAGAAATATTTTCTTTGATTTACATAGACTTTTATTAAACTTGGCGTTAAACATATTTAAGTGGAACTTTGTAAAAATATGATTTCCTGGTAACTAAAGTTCTGGATTCCTCAATTCTTGAAAGTATGCTTCTGTATTTATGAGATGATGCTGATTAGGGGTGAGGGAAAGACTGAGATCTGACAAAATAGTCTCAGAGATGCCATTCACCCAAGAAATTAGGATCCAGAGATGCAATCAGATGGAAAGGTACCTGTCAAACTGTAGAAATTGGCTCTGTTGTGCTGTTTGGCCAAATGCTTGTTTATAGAAGGCAGTGCCATCTGCTGTAGGCATTACTCACACCGAGGTGTGCGTGAACAGTAATTAAGAACCCCTGGTTAGGAAGGACACTAATATTCAAAAGTTTGAAGGGAAATGCACACATTAGGTATTCAAAACTGAGTTCATTTTTCAAGACCGATTTGTGTTTTTCAGGCAAGAGCAGTCTGTTGGATTTTAAGCATCTATGTTGCCCTTTCTCTTTGTCTTCTTCCACAGCTGAGAGAAATGATTCTAGCAATGTTGCTGTTTGTTTGTTTTTTTTACCATGATCTTTGAATTAGAATGTGTGTCTCTGATAGCTACTCTGCAGGAGCAACTGACTCTGGCCGGCTCTGTTCTCTACACAAACAGGGGGCTTGTAGAAGTTATGACTTTACCAGCACTGAAGTCACGGATTGAAACTGCAACTTTTGATCTTATCTCTCCATTGTATTCTGAGGGCCACACCGTAAAACTAAGGCACTGTCATCTTTCCCTCAGTTTCTTCTGTAGCTTCAAGTAAAGTAATCTTTTCTGTCAGGAAAGAAAGCTGTATTTCCAGGTAAAAGGCACAGCCATGGCAAAGTTTCGGGTTTGTCATAAAACTTGTCAAATGCTAGCATGCTTTATTAAGATGTCATGATAACTCATCTTAACTTTCAGAAGATTTGGGCAATTATTCTTCAGTTTTAATGACAGTGGAGACATATCATGATCAAAAGATTATAAAAAAAACCATTATTTCATAGGCTCCAGAACTCAACAGCATCTATGTATATATACTTAGCAGATTTATTTTTGCAATAAAATGGCAGTTTTGTAATGTTTGATTATTGGCTTTTCTCCCAAACCATAAAAGCAATTCATGATTGGGTAGTTTTGTTCTTGAAAAGAGCGTATGTCATATGGGGAAATAATTTATAATTTTAGCTGTTCAATGGAATGAATTAATTCAAGGAAATCTATCATATGTTTATCTTGGGTCACATTTCTTCTGAAGATCTAGTCTGCAAACTCAATGAGGGTAGGGGCTATGACCTTTGTTCATCTATGGCTCAATACATGGGACATACTATGTGCTCAGTACTCACTATATACTTGTCTGGGTGGTGGAGTGAATAACACATAATAGCCTTCTGACTAGTATTATTTAGTAGGTGCCATATGTAAAGAAGACAACTATTAAATGTACTTGCTGAATGCCCAGCATTATATAACATGCTATGCAAATATAAAATTTAGGGCTCTCACAGCCATATTAGACAGAGGAGGGGAAAAACAAGGTGCAGAAATAGGATATAATTTATCTACAATGACTGAACTAAAGAAAAATTCATTCCTATTGATGTCAACTACAGACAGATGAAAACGTTCTCAAGATGCTTTGTGTACAAGTACTTTGATTTGTGAAGTAGATTGTATTTATGAGTAATAGATGTTAGTGAATAATATATTTTATTAACCATGGGGAAATTACTGTGTAAAACAATTCCTGTTGAAGAATTACTTGCAAAACTGATTACAATGATTTATTTTTTATGTAACTTGAGATTTCATCCTTCAGAAAAGCATAAAATGTAGATTAGTGGCACAAAGATATAAGCATTACTTAGCTGAAACTAAAGATTCCCTTATGTTGCCATACAATGCCTTCCATTGTGGAATTCTTTTTTAAAAAATATATATTTTTATTGATTTCAGAGAGGAAGGGAGAGGGAGAGATAGAAACGTCAGTGGTGAGAGAGAATCATTGATCGGCTGCCTCTTGCATGCCCCCTACTGGGGATCGAGCCCGCAACCCGGGCATGGTCCCTTGACCAGAATCGAACCTGGGACCCTTCAGTCTGCAGGCTGACACTCCATCCACTGAGCCAAACCAGCTAGGGGGGAATTTTTATAGAATGCTATCAGAATCACATTTGCTTTACAAATGGAATTCGAGTCCTGGCTGGGTAGCTTGGTTGGTTGGAACATCATCCAGTACTCCAAAAAGGTTGCAGCTTAAATTGCCGATCAGGGCACATACTTGTGTTGCGGTTTAAATCCTGTTGAGGTGTGTATGGGAGGCAACCTATTGATGTACATCAGGGTTTTAATTTTTCTCTCCCCCTTCCTCTCTCTCTAAAAATCAATAAAAACATATATTTCGATGAAGATTAAAAGCAAACAAAAGAAATGCAAATTTTAAAACATGAGGCAAAGTGGACAAAAATAAGCCTAACTTCATTAGCCTTCTGTAAGGTGGTTTTTCACTTTGTTTTTCCCATGAGCATCTTGACCTAAAGTCAGATTGGGTCCACCCATCAACACTAATAAAAGAGAAAAATGGTAATTGGCGTACGAGCTACCCTTTTCATTGGCTAATCAGGGCTATATGCAAATTAACTGCCAACTAAGATTGGCAGTTAACTGCCAACAAGATGGCGGTTAATTTGCATATGTAGGCACAATGCAGGGAGGCGAAAGGGAAAGCAGGAAGAAGCCCCCTGCCACTGACAGTGATTGGAAACCCAGGGGGGAGCTAAGAGTTGGGGGGCCCCCCAGCCATGATCGGAGAATCAGGTGCCTTTTCCGCCCTGGCCAGTGATAGCAGGAAGTAGGGGTGGAGCCAGCGATGGGAGCTGGGCACGGTCGAAGCTGGCAGTCCCAGGAGCTAGGGGTCCCTTGCCTGGGCCTAAAGTGAAGCCCACGATTGTGGGGCTGCTGCAGCTGCGGGTCCCCGCTGCCCGGGCCAGACGCCTCAGCCAGAGGCGTCTGGCCTGGGCAAGGGGCCGATCCTGCGATTGGAGGGTGATGGGGGTCAACGCCCGAGGGCTCCCAGTATGTGAGAGGGGGCAGGCTGGGCTGAGGGACACTCCCCCCCACACACACCCAGTGCACGAATTTCGTGCACCGGGCCCCTAGTCTATGTATAAAAATCTATACATCTAAAATCTATATTTTATATACCTATATGCCTATATATGTCTCTATGTATGTCTCTCTATATCTATTTATATCTATATAGCTCTAGCTGTCTATTTATCTACATCCATATTTAAAAATTCTTAGGGGGATTCTTAAACACAGAACTCTATTAAAGATTTTTTTGAGAATGATTGATCCAATAATAAGACCTATGAACAATTCATTATTGATGAAAACATAAGAGTAATTAGAGGGATTTTGTGTAAATTTAGAGCTCTCTTATCTCTGGTGTAGTGATTGCTCTTCACCTATGTAGATAAGGGTGTTTGGCACATAGCAGATGCTTAGTAAACACTGTGGAAACCACCAATTATCCACCTTCCAAATAGCCAGGGTCCTTTTGTGTATCTTACTCCGATTTACTCCCAGAATGTAACCTGTGATGCCTACATCTTACTTTAGGCCCCTTATTACTTAAATGAGTGCATATTTATAAATTTGCAAAAAGAGTACTTGGTTACATTATAAACATTTAATAAGTGCTATTAACTAAAACAGTAAATAAAAATACTACTTTAAAAAAAGAGTTCTTAGGATACAATAGGGGTTGTGGCCAGATGGAAAAATTCATTGATGTTTCAGTTGAAGGGCACTAGGAAGCATGATATTATTAGTAAGTATGAATCCAGATTGTAGAATATGAACTCAATAAAGAGGTGACTGTCAAGAACTGTAAGAGACTGGGGTTTTCCCTGCCCCCACCTGCCAAGTTCGTCCCGGTTTCATGGATGCCAGTGAATGGTCTTAGGACTCAGACTTGCTGTTGAGAACAATTATCTTTTTTCTTGGATAATTCTTTTGACTGCATCCCAAACATGTTCTCTAGTTGCTGATAGAAAAGCCATTTAAAGATTTGGTTTCAGCCACACTAAGCCTGGAGCACAGCAAGAGCTAGCGCTCCTTGCAACATTCAGTAGCATTTTTTTTTATAGCCCTTTCTCACAATCCGGTGGAAGTTTGGGATAGAGATCCAGGACCCTACTTTTTTTGTGGAGAATTTTAAAAATTCCTCTTTCAGCATCAAAATTTGGGACACAAGAAATTTGCATTTTGTCAATTTCAGATTGATAGAGAGGTATATAATGTATTTAAATTCATGTTCTTTCTCTTTTTATATTTTACCCACATCTCTCTCTCTTTGGATTAGAAAGGGTTCATGAAGTGTGACATCACTGCATCGTCTTGACTAGTTTATACTTTGAGGTGATTTTAGAGCTGTGACTGTAGGCCATTGTCATCTTATCTCATTTTATAATGCAAATAGTAGGTCCGCTTCCTAATTTGGGGTGATGATCTTTGCACATTGTAATTATTGCATCAGATGATCAGTTCTAGCTGTAGGAAAGTGTGCTGAAATGTAATCATTTGGATGCTAACATTCAGCTGTAGTGAATTAAATAAGCCATGCATGTGCTTTTTAAAAAAAATTATTTAAAGAAAAAAATATATTCTTGCTACATTTCCTCCCACAATTGGAAAGTTCAGCTTTTTAAAAATATTTTTATGACTCCAAAATGGAATATTAACCACATATGATAAATTAAATATTAGACTATAGCATTAGAGCAATTCTTGGGAAGTTATCTAGAAAACAGATGGTTGTTAGTCCCATCCTTGTGGCAGGAGAAGGGACTAAGTAATCTTTTGAAGTATCGCCCTGTCTTAGAATGTTAAGTGTGAGATGCAGGCAGAATGTTGATTCTCTCTCTTTGCCACTCAGAGAAGATGCTGCTTTCTCTAGTTATTACTTTCCAAGGAGGCTTTACCAACTAAAGTCAGCACCTAGTATAGTTCACAGCTCATTAATGAATGAATGAACACCTCAATGAATGCTAAATTTGGTTTAAGAAAATTATGTCAATTTAAATGTGTCAATTACATTTAAAGTACTTGTGGTGCCTGGCTGGTGTGGCTTAGTGGTGGAGCATTGGCCCAGGAACCAGGAAGTCACTGGTTCAATTCTTGGTCAGGGCACATGCCCGAGTTGAGTTGCAAGCTCCATCCCCAGTGGGGGTGCAGAGTTGAGTTGCAAGCTCCATCCCCAGTGCGGGTGCATGCAGGAGGCAGCCACTCGATGATGTACATCTCTCTTCAATGTTTCTATCTCTCTATCCCTCTCCCTTCCTCTCTCTCTAAAATCCAATAAAGACATATTTTAAGAAAAGTACCAGTGGCATTAGTACATCTGTTTACTCTGGAATTTACTCTATTATTTTTTTCTAATTTTCAAAATTTCATGTTTGTTGAATTTTATTGTTTTAAGTAAACATTTAACACAGCTTTAACTAGTATGTTGGCAACTTATACTTGGTTGTATGACTATAGTGACATGTTTAACTACACATGGCATGTTCACATTCTATTTTTAAAGTAGACATCAATCATTTACCAGATTCTTTATTGCCTCAAGAGACTTTCTTAGCAATGATGTTGTCAAGGAAACACACTGAAACTGTTACATAAAGGGATGTCTTTTTAAGGAAAATCTTTCAAAATGATATTTTTATTCCCCCCCCCGATTGTGTTGAATTATAATTTATAAGCAATTCAATTTTAGTAAATATTTTATAAGCAATCCATGTAATGTTATAGCTCTGGAAATATCTGTCAAATACAGACAAGTTTGAATTTCAAGTTTAAATAATTAGATGTCACTAATACTGTGTAAAAACCTATTCAGGAGATTTAAAAATGATATGATGTCTGATTCTCATGTTAAATATATTAGATTTCAGTGAAATCTTCAAGATGCAAATAATGATTTTTAGAATTAATAGATAATTCTTTTTTCTATTTTTCACATTGACAGTATTTGAGGGAGAGGCAATGATTTTTAAAGTGTAAATTTCAAAGGTCTTAGAAACGTTAACAGGAAGTGCCATTGAGTAACAAGTATATTTTATTTATGTATTCAGGCAATCGCATAGAAAATAATAGTTGGAGACTATGTTGGTCATAGACTTCCATCTTTAGCACTTGCTTGATATCAATTTCAAATTTATATTTTAGAATTAAAGGAAATAACCTTAAATGAGAAGTTTGGAAGGCCCTGACTGGCATGGATCAGTGAGTAGAACTTTGGCTCATCTGATTGCACCGGAGGGTCATGGGTTCAATTCCCAGTCAAGGGCACATATCTGTGTTGCAGGTTTGAACCTTGGCCCTAGATCAGGTTGTGTATGGGGACACAGCAAATCCATGTGTCTCTCTCACATGGATGCTTCTCTCTCTCTCTGTCCTTCTCCTCTATCTCTCTCCCCTCACTTCCACTCACTCTTTAAAAAAAAAAAAAATCAATGGAAAAAATATCCTCAGGTGAGGATTAAAAAAGAAGTTTGGAGGAAGATAATTCTAGAGTATACGTCTCATATGTCTTGCTAAGTAGTATGTATTTATTTGCATTACATCATAGAATAATTTTGAATTTGAGGGAACTGTAGAGATCCTTTAACATATGAGGAGATGTGCCAAGAAAGGCTAAGAACTTGCCTAAAGTTACTTAGGAACAAAGCCAGACATAGAACTTGGTTTCCTGATTCTGGTTCAGTGCCATATTGTTGGCTTAAAGAACTTGGGTTACCACTTACTATTATGATTCTTTCCCAACCATTAGCACCACTGATCTTCAACTGAAATCTCACTCCCCATAGCATGTTACCCAGAGAGGAGCCTGGAGATAGGCAGAGAGTTGAGTACTAATAAGGAAGTACATATGACAAAGTTAATCAAGACTAGGGAAAAAATAAACCCTGAAAGGACTAGAGGGAACAGTGTCTGTAGTTCAGACAGGGCTGTGAAAAATGCCTTCACCTAATAGCCAGAGGGGAAAACTCATAAACCAGTGGGAATTGATTAGACTAGAAGAATTGTCTTTCCTAAAGAGAGGGAAGGGCATAATTTAACCCTAGAACTGTAGAAGAAATGTAGCTTTGATCCCACCAACAAAGTTTAAAGACTAAACCCTATGTATCAACATGTTTCCAGGTAACCTGGTTATTTCATCATAGAAAAACACCTGGTACTACAGGACAAACTTTTTAAAAACTGGAAAAGGGTGAAATAAAATGTCAAAGAACTATTTTGAACATGTGCTGTTGCTATCATCACAGCTTAAAAAAGAAAAAGAATCAATTGCCTTCACACCTAAATCTTAAATACACCAATTAGAAGATATAATAGAAAAAGTCCATTTACAATACTATCTAAGACTGACAAGAAACATATAAACCATCAGGATATAATTTTAATACAGTCTCAAAAGTAGATTTAATAAATGGAAAAATACTATATGCTAATGAAAACAGTATCATAAAAATATCAGTTCTCTCACTCATGATACAGATATAAGGTAAACCATATTTGAATACCAAACACATCATTTTTTTTTTATTTAGTTTTCTTTTCCTGGAACTAGACAAATTGACTCTAAAGTACACATGGAAAAAGTAACAAGCAAGAATAGCCAAGAGAATCCTGGGGAAAAAGACAAACAGTAGAGGAGTCTTAATCTCTGAAGTTTTAAAACATATTACTCAGCCTTTATAGTCAAGACTAGATAGCATAAAAAGACACAAGATCAAGAAAGCAAGATACAGTGAAGTAAGAAAAATCTAGAATTAGAACTAAATGCATATTAATTTAGTCTATGATAAAAATGGTAAACCAATGGTGGGAAGTTGACAAATCACTAAGGAAATGATGGACATTTAAATAAATGAACTTAGGGCAACTGAAGAACTATTTGGAGAATAAAATATAAAATTAGATCAATACCTCAGACCATCACTTGTTTGAAAAGGAAAATATTGTTTAAAATGGTAGCCCTGAGAGAATACAGATGTATGACTTTGTAACCAAGGAGCACAGAAATCTAATTATGAAGAAAAATCCAGAAGCAATAAATGAAAGAGTTATAAAGTCCACTTCGTGAAATCGAAACACTTCTGTTTAAAATCATAATCAAAGTCAGTAGGCAAACAACAAATTGTAAGGAAATCACACACATAAGTATATGTATATATACTTTTAAAAACTGAAACCAAAGCTTTCCCTGCTGATAGTGCTCTCGCAAACATAGTGAACAGTCCTAAAACCCACCGAACCTTCTGTAAGGAGTGTGGCATGCATCAACCCCATGAAGTAACACAGTACAAGAAGGACAAGGATTCTCTGTTTTTGCAGGGAAAGCGGTGTTATGACAGGAAGCAGAGTGACTACGGTGGGCACACTAAGCCAGTTTTCTTCGAAAAGGCTAAAACTACAAAGAAGATTGTGCTGAGACTTGAGTATGTTGAGCCCAAATGCAGATCTAAGAGAATGTTGGCTATTAAGAGATGCAAGCATTTTGAACTGGGAGGAGATAAGAAGAGAAAGGGCCAAGTGATCCAGTTCTAAGCTTCATATTTTGTTTCATTGTGACAATAAAAACTTGAGGATATGTTCACTTAAAAAACACACACCCAGAAACAACAACAACAAACACACACAAAAAATTGAAACCAAAACTGAGAGAAAATTGCCAAAGATATGGACAGTTTACAAGAGGAAGTGGAAATGACTATTAAGATAAAAATGCATTCAGTCTCACTAAGAATAAATTAAAGCAAAAGTTGTATTATTTCTCACCTATGTGATTGGCAAAACTCCAAAGCTTGACAATGTACCCTGTTGATGAGGCTGAAAAACACAAAAGGTGTCAGATGATCACTTCTGGGAATGTAAAATAGCACGATTTCTGAAGAGGGTAATTTGGCCATTTCAAACAACATTAAAGATACACTTATTAGTTGATCTTCCTGGAGTATAATCTGAAAACATATAACATTATGAGATAACATATGCATGCATTTATTTATGAAAATGTTACTTATCAGTGGATAAGAGAATCAGCTATGACTATTGGCCTAAAAGCCAGGCGGCTAAAATCATGGAAAATCACTCACCTGTCCTGTTGAATGAAGCACAGAACAAATGGAGAACTAGATAGGCTTGCAGTCCCTGATTCTAAGTCCCAAATCCCAGGCCTGTCATCCCTGATATAAAAGGAATAACAATTATATTAATGGACTAGAGACCCGGTGCACAAAATTCATGCACGGGTAGGGTCCCTAGGCCTGGCTGGCATTCAAGACTGATCTGTGGGGCAACTGGCAGGGCAATCAGGGGGCCCCCACTGGCATTCGCCTTGGCTGACCTGGGGCCTGTGGGCTGGGGGCAGCTCCTGCATTGACCATCTGCCCTCTGGTGGTCAGTGTGCGTCATAGCGACCAGTAGTTCCACCCATCATTCTGCAGTTTGGTCGATTTGCATATTAGGCTTTTATTATATAGGATTCTTCCATACAGTTCCAAATGATTCAATTACACAGTTACCTTTTTAAAAATGCAGACATATTGGTACCTGACTTTTTCCTTCCTTCCAGATCTTCCTCTTTTCATTCCTACATTTCACCTGTAGAAGGCTGACTCTGCCTCTTCTAAGTGTGTCTGGACGATCCCTCATATTACATTGTATTTCCTAAAATGGTATTAAGTCTCCCCTGTTCTAGATGGAATGGCCTCAGCTTCTGGGAAGGAGTGAGGTGGAGATGTAGAATGTTCCATATTAGTTTAATATTTCCAAAATGTTACTTGCATTGCACTCACTTTGAGAAACACTGTAGCAAGTAGTACAGCTTTCCCAGAGAGGAGCAGAGGACTGCCTGTATCCAGTGTAAGAATGGCAAGGCCAAAAGGACAAATAGGGCCTATTGTTTGCCTTTTCTGTTTCCCAGAAGGAGTAATCAGTCTGTGATTGCTAAGGTAATGATCTATTTCTTGTAATTACTACAAAAGTTACCATGGTAACTTTTACCGCAGAATAACTGAGCTGTTATCTGAAAAACTTTGTTTCCTATAAATGAGGAAAAGATCAGGATTTGCAATTTCATCTAAATATTCTTTAATATTTGTGACTTTGAAATGAAGAGGATATCAGAAATTGTGTTTTATTCAATAATATTAGCAAATATACTTCCATGATCATAATCCTCATAGTATGAGAAAAAACATAGTTCAGTAAACTGAAGTTGGTACATTGTACTGTTAGCAGAATAGAGAGCCCAGAAATAAACCTCTGTGATAAATTGATATTTGACCAAAGAACAAGTGTATACAATGGGGCAAAGACAGCCCCTTCAATAAATGGTGTTGGGAAAATTGGACAGATACATGTACAAAAAGGAAACTAAACTACCAATTTACACTATACATAGGATTAAACTCAAAGTGGATTATAGACTTAAGTGGAAGTCATGAAATCATAAATATCCCAGATGAAAATATAAGCAGTAAAATTGCAGACATTTCTTGTAGCAAAATTTTTGCATATATATCTCCTTGGGCTAGGCAACAGGAGGCAGCCTATTGATGATTCTCATCATTGACGTTTCTATCTCTCTCTCCCACTATTCCTTTCTGAAATAAATAAAAATATATTTTAAAAAAGTTTAAAAGTGCTTCAAAATCTCTTCCGTAATGATATGTTTAAAGTAACAAATAAAATAAACTTTTAGTTCCCTTTATTTAAAAAAGTCTATCAAATATAAAGTAAATATAATAGTCCAAATGGATTTTTGACAGTCAAAATTATGAAAATGGATTAGCTATGGCAGGAGACAAAGTGAAAATAAGATATAAGGAGGAAGCCAAAGATTATGCTTTCTCTTGTGTATTCATATTATAAAATGTTGCACAGACAAACCTGGCTAAGATGGTATTCTTACCTGGCTTGTCTTTCGGAATGTCAGCATCTTGACTGGTGGTGTCAAGTAGACTCAATAGTGAATATCTGCAACTGATAGAAAGGTAAATTTACTCTCTGGACTTTTTCAAGGCAGCACAAAAAATTAGGCGAGTGCTACTTATCAATGGTCAATTTTGGTTACTAATCTTATCCACTGAAAAGACTATACTTTTTTTCTCTGATAATTTTTTAAGATTTTCTTACCACTTTAAGTTTTCATCAGATTGACTAATATGTGTCTATATGTTGTTGTTTTTTTGTTTTTGTGTGTGTGTTTTTTTTGGTAATTTCCCTGCTTAGTGTTCATAGTGCCTTTGGAATCTGTGACTAATGTGTTTTTATCAGTTTTAGACACACCTCAGACATTACCTCTTTAAATCTTCAAAACATTGTTTTTACTTTATTTCCTTTTTCTCCTGGGCCTTCAAATACTATGTAATACCTTTCCATCTTATGCCATTTGTTACTTACACATTTCTTTCTTTCTGCATCTTTCACCTTTTTCTTTTTTTTCCAGACTGTAGCTAGTTGTATATTTTGTTCTGACCTTTCTTCCAGATGTCTAGTGCTCTCTCTAGCCACATTTAGTCTTGTTGAAACCCATATACCGATCTACAATTTCCATTTGGTTATTTCTGTTATGGCTTTAGTTATTTGCTCTACCTTAACCACTTCCTTATATTAGGTATATTTATCTTAATGCTCTTATCTCAGGGACTTTGAGTGACTAGTTATATATTATTTTTCTTGAATCTTAGAAACACTGTGTTGCTTAAAGTTAACTGAGACACACAATATCTCCTATGCTGGCTATAACATATCTAAAATTATAGATCTAGTTTAAATATTATGATAATGTCATCTTCTATGAGAGAATTTATATTTATTTCTGGAAGGTAGTAATTCCAAGTCATTTTATTACAATCAGGGGTTAAAACAATTAAAAACTGGGCTTCAGCGCAGCTGGTATGGCTCAATGGTTGAGTGTCAACCCATGAACCTGGAGGTCACAGTTTGATTCCCAGTCAATCCTCAGTAGGGGGTGTGCAGGAGGCAGCTATTCGAGATGATTTTCTATCTCTTTCCCTTTTCCTTCTGAAATCAATAAAAAATAAACAAACAAAGAAAAAACTGGGCTTCAGTCAGTATGAAAATTGTCTTTTACGCAATCCTAATTATTCCCAGTATGTTTACTTTGCAGTTCCAGCCCTATGTAGATGGTTTAACAGAGCACTCTTCCTCTCTTCGCCCTTAGTTGATTCCTGATTTCCAGTTTTTGTCCTCTTAGCCTCATGAATGTACTGCACAGTCTGCTCACAATCTCAGGCTTTTCTATTAAAACGGACAAAAACCCTTGGACACAAGCAGCCCTGAAGCTCTAAGACAGTCATTAATCTGGATCTTGTCCTCATAAGTCTTGACTGCCTTAGGAGTTCTTTGATGCCATTACACAAATTTTGTTTTATTTTGTCCAAAGTTTCTGTTTTTTTAGCAAGAAAACTGGTCCAAATTATCTAGTCCTCCATTATTAAAAGTGAACCTTCCAAATTTTATCTTTGAAATTTCTCTTATTTTTATATATGTGGGAAGTTTTTGTTTTCCTAACATCAAGACATTTGGAGAGCAAAGCTACTGTGCATATATATATAGTTTTCCTTTTTACTAGTGATAAAGAGCTAAAACATAGCAAAAACAAATTAACAGTATTTTTTTATATGCTCCTTTCAAGGTTTGCAGGTAGAAATTCAGTAAAATTTTTTGGTAATAAAGGAAGTAGTGCATGCTAAATCTTTTCAATAAATCATTCAATTCAGTACCAGGATTGGTTCAACTGATATCACATGTATTTCTTCTGGCAGTTCAAGTGATATCATTTTTATTTCCTGATTAAATATTTGTAGTGTGGAACATGATTAGAAATTATAAATTTTTTTCTGTTGTTAACAGTGTTAAACATTGTACAATGTTAACTTTTCAGGAAATTACAAATGAAAGCAAAAGTGATTGGCTATTGTAAATAATTTATTATTGTGTGTGAACATTACATATGTGTTAATATAATGTACTCTACACACACAAGATTGAATTAGAATCCTTGATGTAGTTGAATTACTTAGGGTCCTTGATCCATGGCATACTTTTATTATCATGATCCTTTTTTACTGGTTTTATAATTAAGATAGTTATCCTATCTAATAAAAGAGAAACATGGTAATTGGCGTACGACCGCTACCCTTTCCATTGGCCAATCAGCGAGATATGCAAATTAACTGTCAGCCAAGATGGCAGCCGGCAGCCAGGCAGCTTGAAACTAACATGAGGCTTGGTTGCCCCAGTGACGGAGGAAACCAACGTTCCCTGCCTGCCGCTGCCTCTGAGCCTGCAGTTTAAGAAACTCTGTAACAAATACGCCCAACTTCAGCTAGCAGAATCGCAACATTGTAAGCAAAGGCCAGAAACCTACTTTCAGCCAGAGGCCTAAGAGCTGGAGCCAAGCCTCAAGCTAAAGCTGGCCCAGAATTTAAAAAAAAAAAAAAAAAAGGAAAAAAGGAGCGTTTGGGAGTTCAGTCACCCCCAGCCTGAAAACAGCCCTCAGCCCCTCACCCAGACTGGCCAGGCACCCCAGTGGGGACCCCCACCCTGATCCAGGACACCCTTCAGGGCAAACCAGCCAGCACCCACACATGCACCAGGCCTCAATCCTATATAGTAAAAGGGTAATATGCCTCCCAGCACCGGGATCAGCGTGACGGGGGCAGCGCCCAAACCGCCTGATCGCCCTGCGGCTCTGTGTGTGACAGGGGGCGGGGCCCCAACCTCCCTATCCACCCTGCTCTGTGCCTGATAGGGGGGAGCTCCCCCCTCCCCACGGGCCCTGCTCTGTGTGTGACGGGGTAGAGCCATAACCTCCCCATCAGCCCTGCCCTGAGTGTGAGAGTGGGGGCGCCCCAACCCCCTGATCCGCCCTGCTCTGTGGGTGATAGAGGGCAGCACCCCAACCCCCTGATGGGCCCTGCTCTGTGTGTGACAGGGGGTTGCTCCACAACCTCCCCATCGACCCTGCCTTGAGTGTGACAGGGGGCGGCGCCCCAACTCCCCAATCAGCCCTGCTCTGAGCCCGACCAGGGGCTGCACCTAGGGATTGGGCCTGCCCTCTGCCACCCGGGAGCAGGCCTAAGCCAGCCGGTCATTATCTCCCGAGGGGTCCCAGACTGCTAGAGGGCACAGGCTGGGCTGAGGGACCCCCCCTCCCCCCCCCGAGTGCACAAATTTTTGTGCACCGGGCCTCTAGTTTATAATAAGTTAACACCCATAAAACAATCATCTGATCTAAAAATTAAAACATTAACTACATCTTCTGTCTCTTTGTTAGAAAGACTAACCTGTCTTTCTCTTCTCTTGATAAAAGCATTTTCTCCAACTTGTGTTTACTGTATAGTCCTAAACTATATATTACTTAATTTTAGTTTTTAAGAAATTTTATTTCATAGCACTGACCACTTAAAAGTATTCTGTCCAAAGTCCTATGAGGTTTATTTTACTGAATATTATTCTAATGCTTTTATTTTTGCATGAGCTAGAGTTCACTTCTTTTCACTATTGTATATCCCACTGCAAATTTACCACAATTCATATACTCACCTGTTGTGAGCATTTTACATGTTTTGTGTTTAATATAGTGGACAATTCTGCTATGAAAAATCTTGACATCCTACTTAGTATCTACACTAATAAAAGAGAAAAATGGTAATTGGCTTACGACGATACCCTTTTCATTGGCTAATCAGGGCTATATGCAAATTAACTGCCAACTATGATTGGCAGTTAACTGCCAACAAGATGGTGGCTAATTTGCATATGTAGGCACAATGCAGGGAGGTGAAAGGGAAAGCAGGAAGAAGCCCCCTGCCACTGACAGTGATCAGAAACCCAGGGGGGAGCTAAGAGCTGGGGGGCAGGGCAAAGGCGGCCCTGGGGCCGCCTTTGCCCTGCCCCCCAGCCATGATCGGAGAATCAGGCGCCTTTTCCGCCCTGGCCAGTGATAGCAGGAAGTAGGGGTGGAGCCAGCGATGGGAGCTGGACACGGTCGAAGCTGGCAGTCCCGGGAGCTAGGGGTCCCTTGCCTAGGCCTAAAGCGGAGCCCACAATCGCAGGGCTGCTGCAGCTGCGGGTCCCCGCTGCCCGGGCCGGACGCCTAGGCCAGAGGTGTTAGGCCTGGGCAGGGGCGGAGCCTGCAACCGCGGGGAGCTGGGGGTCCCCTGCCCAGGCCTGACACCTCTGCCGGAGGCCTCAGGCCTGGTCAAGGGGCCGATCCGGTGATTGGTGATCGGAGGGTGATGAGGGTCAACTCCTCTGGCCGAGACATCAGGCCTGGGCGGGGGGCTGAGCCGGGGTTTGGGGGGATATGATGGTCCCCTTGCCCAGGCCTGAAGCCTGGGTCAGAGGCGTCAGGCTTGGGCGGGGGGTGGAGCAAGCGATCAGAGGGAGATGGGGGTCCCCTGCCCAGGCATGATTCCTGGGCCAGAGGCCTCAGGCCTGGGCGGGGGCCAGAGCCAGTGATCGGGGGGAGATGGGGGTCCCCTGTCCAAGCCTGACACCTCTGGCGGAGGCGTCAGGCCTGGGCAAGGGGCCGATCCTGCGATTGGAGGGTGATGGGGGTCAACGCCTGAGGGCTCCCAGTATGTGAGAGGGGGCAGGCTGGGCTGAGGGACACTCCCCCCCCACACACACACCCAGTGCACGAATTTCGTGCACCGGGCCCCTAGTATATTTATAAGATATTTACTGGTTAAATTCATAAAGTAGAATTTCTGAATTTATAGTACGTATATGTTCATATTAAAAAATATGACTCTGGCCCTAACTGGTTTGCTAAGTGGTTAGAGCATCAGCCTGTGGACTGAAGGGTCCCAAGTTCGATTCTGGTCAAGGGCACATATCTAGGTTGCAGGCTCCATCACCAGTTCGGTTGGGGCACCTGCTCTAGGCAACCAATCGATGTGTCTCTGTCACATTGATGTTTCTCTCTCTCTATCTCTCCCCCTCCTTTCCACTCTCTAAAAATCAATGGGAAAAATATCCTCAGGTGAGGATTAACAACAACAAAAATGACTCTGGGACCTGGAGAGTATTATGCTAAGCGAATAAGCCAGTCAGAGAGAGAGAGAAGTATCACATGATCTCACCCATATGTGGAATCTAATGAACAAAATAAACTGATGAACAAAATAGATCCAGAGACATAGAAGCATGGAACAGACTTTGAATCTCAAAGGGAAGGCGGGAGGTGGGTGGGTGGGTAGGAAAAGATTAACCATAGAACTTGCATGCATATATGCATAACCCATGGACACAGATACTAGTGTAGGGAAGGCCTAGGGCCTGGGGAGGAGGAATGGCTGCAGGCTAGAAGGGGTCAATGGGGAACAAAGGGGACATCTGTAATACTTTCAACAATAAAGATTTAAAAAAATATGACTCTGTGTTTGGCAGCCCTGTTTCCACAGGCCAGGTCGGTGTGGCTTCCATTGGGTCACTGAGCACACAGTTACTGGGTCACTGGGCTGGGTCTCTGGGTAGGCAGAACTGACTCTGGACCATAACGAAGCAGGGGTGGACCTGGGTCACAGAGCTGCTCAGGGATGGCAGTCAGGTCCAAGGCAGGTAGCCTGCACCGGGTGGTACTGCCAGGTGTGACTCCTCCGAGGTGCCTTGGCAGGAGGGGCCAGACTGTGGACAAGCGGGGCCACAGATGGTTCCACAGGGAGATGGGACTGTTTCTAGTCGGCAGCAGGGCCTTGGTTAATGGATCTGCCCCCAGAGTTGGGCCTGTCTTCCCAAAGCAACCCTCTTCAGTCTTGGGCTACATCAGGGTTTCAAAACTCTCATGTGGGTCCCCAAGATCCCATAAAGGCACTTTGTCCGTGGGCTGGGGACCTTCTATTCTGCCATGTTGCTGACATCACTTCATAAAAGAAATCTTATTGATTCCCATACTCTCTTATACTTGGTTGGTTAGATTTCTTTATTTTTGCTTATTGAGTGGATATAAAATGATAACTTACTGTGGCTTAGCGTTGCAACCTGTGATTACTAATGAGATCAGGCAACTCTTCAATTTATTGACCTGATGGGTTTGCTCTTCAGTGGGATCCCTATTCATGTCCTTTGTCTGATTTTCCCATTGGGTTATTTGTTCTTTTCTTATTGTTTTGTTGGAATTCTAATATGCATCCTTGACACTAATTATTGAGTTTAATGTTTGCAAATGCCCCCCCCCCCCCAGTGTATAGCTAGTATTTTCACTTTCTTAAGGTGTCATTTGATGACAAAACATTCTTATTTTAAGATGATCCTTGTAGGGTATGGGATTTATTTTCATGAAGGAATAATTTGCGTAGGTCACTGGTGAAAATCACATCACTTGGATATTAGAGGGTTATGAAGGACCAGTGTATCTTTCTCGGCAACATTCACTTTTAGTCTGATCTCTCCAGAAATGGGTACAACTAACCCATTAATCTCAAGTGTTTGTTTCTTGCTAAGCTAGTTGAATGGAAGGGTAAAACTCTAGGCATCTCAGGTCTATTGCTATTCCTATCCCAGAAAAAGAGAACTTTCACTCTTCATTAAGGCTCACATCCAAATAGGCAGCGCTTCAGCATACATGCTTAGTAAGCATTGGTGGGTGGAATAATTGTGCTGCTTTTATTGTATTTCTCAGCCAGCTCTATGGTTTGCAAAGGCAGCTAAGTCCATGTGGGCTACAAATAACTAGTATAAATTTTGTGCCTGGCATACAAATGCAGTACTGGATTAGCTGCCCCAAATTCCATTCCTATTTATGTGAGCTGCATTCAGCACCAAGGGAAGGGACTGTGGGGGAGCTAACTGCTTAGAATCATGTGGATTGTGCGCTGAGAGTTTTTTACTCCCATCCCACTTCATGGACTCATATGGGTTCTGAAAATGCTAATTATATCAACTCTGACAATGGTTTTTGTTTTTGTTTTTATTTTAGAGACCTAGATTCTGGTTTTACCCTGAGAAGTTGGAAAATTTACTAAAGAACAAAAAGATACTCTTACTCTATAGTGAATAGTGCAAAAAGTCTAAAAAGGAAATTAAAATACACTGTCTTGGCAATGGCTTTATTTTCGATTCAAGAATATCTTGGTTTAAAAAATATGCTTTGGTTTTATTATTAGAACATACATTTTGGGGGAAAAATTAAGAGAAAAATAAAGTAGAACCGGCAAATTAAATTGGAGTGAGAGAGACATGATCTCAAGAAAATGATTGATATGTTAGGGGTCTGACAAATGAAAGAAAATAAGCCCCAACCTAATTGCTCTTGAAAGAGGAACTATAAAAGAGGGTTGTTTTTTATGGTATCTTTAGGATTAGAGAGGGTGATTGGGACTTAAAGAAATATAGCTGTAGTGTAGTAGCAGGACCACAGAGAGTGTAAGGAAATTGTACTGAGGGAATCCCATACATAACAAACTCTTGGTAAGTGTCCTCTTGAAGCTGTAAATAGGGAGTCTTCAATGAGAACTAGCCACATGGGTTCACAATACTTAGATAGATTTGAGTGGGGATGATTAAAAAATCAGTCTAAAAAGAGTACTGGCTTTCTGGTGACACAATTATTGAACATGGGGATAAAGATATTACCTCTCTCCCAAGGGAATGCAACTTATAAAATAAAGGCTTAAAGGGAAGTGCACTGGAGATAATATACATTGAAAGAGAAAGGCGATAATAGATCTAATCCAGCCTAGCTTGTATTATGGGACAGTGATTGGGATGATTTAACTTGGGAGGCAAAGGTGGACAAGGTTTGTTTGAACAATGGGGTTTTTGGGCAGTTCCAGAACGCAATGACTATATTTCTTATAATAGGACAAGACAAAGACTGGAGAAAATTGTGCCAGAAAAGCAAACACTTGAGCTTAAAAATAAAGAGAACAAAGCACATACTCAAATCTTGTGACTAGCCATACACATGTGGTCGAGAAGGGATGGAGTCAATTTAAGATGCAACTTAAACTATTTGGAGCCTTCTTGGAGTAGGAGACAGCATATAGAAATAAAATGGAAAAATATGTAGCAGAAAGAGGTATTGCTCAAAGTCTAGAACACTCCAAAGCTGAGGAAAGGCAGGGCCTGTGAGGGTGATGTTCCAGCAGAAACGGAGTTGGGCTGATACGGAAAGCTTCCCATAGACAATCTCCCAGGCCTGGGGCATTCCAGGGCAAGTGGCAATAGTCCCTGTGGAAGGGGTCTGTCACCTGAACAGATCTCATCCTTAAATGCAGCACTAGGGGTGGGAGTGGGAACACTAACTAAAATTAAAAAGTTTTTAATGTGCTGAATGGGATTGAAAGAACTTCAACAAGGCCTGGTGACTTAGTCTGAGACCAATGCAATTTTCAAAATGTTGCCAGGAGTTTCTCCCACTTTCTCATTGAGAATAGAGAATGCAAGAGTGGACTCCCCGCCCTTTCGAACTTGTTAAAAATAATCTCCTTATGGCAGACTTGGACCCATGATGCTGATGAGCTGCCAGTTCCCAGCTGCGTGTCTGTTCTGCTGTAGCCGTGTTCGGCTTCCTTCCCTTCTCGTCTCCCTGCTTATTTCTAGGAGCCCACCTTAGTTGTTCCAGTGTGCAGGTCTCTCAGGTGTGCATCCGTGTTGAGCAGGGACTTCTTTGTTGAATTATAGGTGGTTATTTTGTGGAAATGTTAGGGGAGAAGATAGACGCACCCTTAACGCCACCATCCCTCTCACATCACTCCCCCAATGCATTCAGAGTTGAGTTTCTTTATCAGGAATCTACTCTATCTCAATTGGCTACGGCGGTTCAGTTTCGTGTCTGTTTGCTGTATTTAAACTTCTGCTCTACCTCTTTATTACCAGTGATTTAAGAATTTATCATATACTGCCCTAGACCAAATGTAGAGTTTATGACTCCAGCGTTCATGGGACTTGATGAGATCCAAGGAAGCACATATGGTGAAATGTGCCATCTCAACATTTTGTCAATTATGCAGTGCACTTGTGCCAAGTAAAGTGATTTCTCCCTCCTAAAGACACATGAGCCAGAAAGAAGTTCTTTGATTTCTTGTTTTATGTGACATTCTGTCTGCAATTAGCAGGCTTCCAGATGTTCATGAATTTTATACTCAACTTATATAGTCATTTATGTTTCCCACCAGAAAGCAGAGTGGTTTATGTTCCAGAAACTCAATTGAAAAACATTTCTTCCAACTTGAACTTGAAATGACTAAATATTTCATGATGTAACTTCTAATTATAAATGTTCTATGAGATTACAGGACTTTTATTTTTATCTGGGTAAATTTGAATTATATCTACATTCATTGAAGAAACATTTGAAAATATTTCTTTCAGTTTGGAGCTGCTTGGATCTTTTTTTCATTACTAGGATTCTTCTGCTGAATTTCTCATATCTTATTTGTAACTTTTCATCTCCTTTAAAAATCACATTAGTTCTGTGTTATAATTGCATATTCTATTTTTTCACGAGGCTGTGAGATTCTTGAGAGGCCCTGCAACATTTAACACAGGACTTTCTTGTACTAGGTGCTTGAGAAATTTACTTCATTAGTACGGATTCACCCTCCCTTGAAATTCAGAGAAAAGATATCTATAGATCAATTATTGAGTTTTCTGTTTAAAATCAATGCACTACCATCATCACCAATGATTTAATAACTGAAGAGTTTCTTACATTACCTGTGGAACTGAAATCTGAATTGCCAGTTTTGATCTAAACAGGGATACATTTAGCCTGGAGTCAGGTTGGATTAAGACAGGGAAGCAGCCATATTTACGTCCATTGAAGCATAGGACATTTCCTCTAAAATCACTTTTTGCTTCAATAATGGCCATCTTAGGATACCAAAATCAGAAATTGTATATGTTTGTTAAGGTTCAGATGCATATAATCAAAACTTTGGAAGGTGTCACACTGACATTTCACTTCAATTTTCTTCCTAATATGATTTTATAATATTCTTTGCAGAGTACTAACCTTCCAGAGATCAGGTAAAATCTTATAATGCAGGCTGCTTCCTTTAAAGAGGGTGATGCACAGTTTTTCTCATATCAAATAAAATGTTCCTTTTTCCACTTTTGTTC